>NC_044031.1:52627279-53244689 GCF_901765095.1 Microcaecilia unicolor | reverse complement strand
GGGATCTGATATACTAAAATACTGAAAAAGATTTACCATGTTATAAACAATTTACCATATACAGTAACCATTCATCACATCCATTCAGAGGTGTGATAAATAGATTCTTTGTCATTTTAGTAAAATAAATTGCAGTTTCCTATGTAAATAGTCTAATGTAACCTGTTAATGACAGTTATTTAACTGATTACCAATTCCCACAACATTCATTAACCTGTGATTTAAACAAAAAAAATCATACCTACTTGTTTCTATCATGTTCTTAAGCTTGATATCTAAAAGTTGGCATTCACTAGCCACCTTTTGGTGACTAAAATTATATTTCCTTTAAAATCTTCTTGATCAGCGAAAAGAGATGTAAGTTTAACTGACATTTTGGAAAATTCAGAAGTTATAGATAGAGTTATATTATTAGTGACTTTCGTCTTTGATTTAGATAGGAACAATGTTTTGAAATTGTATTTCCGATACAAGGTTGATAGTTTTTTGGGTTCAAAGATGCATATATTTCCTGACACATCAAGGGAATCGCAGACTGGGAGGTGTGAGGTCTTGGCTTTTAAGCCAGGAATCATTGCCCTAGGTGGGACCTTCCTAGTGCGATTCCCTTGTAAGTGTTTTATTTCCTTATTACTTATTTGTTTGAACCTAAGAAATTATAAGAGTTTGTGGAAACAGATGAAGAATCCTCTGCAGCAACTTCCTTCAGTTACCACTGTACCGGCTGCAATAACCGATTAACCTTCCTCCCTCAGAAAATGTGAAGTGTAAGATGAACCATTTTAAGTTTTTCTTATTTTCTTTAAGATTGTTTTCCTGATCTTGGATCTTCCAATTGTGGACAATTATGTAAATATATATTGTTGAGAGAAAATGTTTTCCTTTTTATATTAATTTCTGTATTTCCTTACATTTATGTGATAAATGTGAATGTAATTAAGTAAAATGATAAATAAATAAAATAAAAAAAAAAGTTGGCATTCACTTTGGAAGTTTCACAGGTATAAGAAGACATACCTGGGTCAAACAAGACACTTGAGCTGTGATTGTTACCTGGGGAAAAAAGGCAGACATAGAGGAAAGGGGGAAAGCTCCCCACACAGATGTCTTTTTTCCCAACCCGAGGAGGCAGAGCCAGGGGGAAGCAAGGGGACTGGGGACACATTAAAACACTCAGGGGCCCTTTGACTAAGCCGCATAAGTATCTACATGCACCCAACACGTGCTAAAATGGAGTTATCGCCCAACTACCGCATGGCTCTTGTGGTAATTTCATTTTTGGCGTGCGTCCGATATGCGCATCTGAAAAATATTTTTTATTTTCGGGTTTGCGTAACGGATGCGTGTCACGTGGCATTGGGTGCATGTAGGTCATTACCGCGAGGTTACCACTTGAGTCTCTACCACTAGGTCAATGGCTGGTGGTAAGGTCTCAGACCCAAAATGGACGCGTGGCAATTTTGATTTTGCCGCACGTCCATTTTCAGCAAAAAAAGGCATTTTTTACAGGTGCGCTAGAAAATGGACTGGCGCGTGCCCAAAACCCACGCCTATACTACTGCAAGCCATTTTTCAGCAGGCCTTAGTAAAAGGACCCCTCAGGTATTACAGGACAAGGAGTTTTAGGGATAGGGTATTGTGATTGTGCCAGGATCTTGCTTGTTAAATACATTATAGGGATGAGATGGGGGTATCCTGAAAAATTTGGTATTCGATTCTGGGTCTTCTATTTTCCTAGAGTCCGATGGCATAATTTCTTATGTTACCTTTCTTTAAACTGCTTTGAATGTAGTTGAAAACAAAAACACAGAAAGGCGGTATATCAAGTCCCATCCCCATATCTCTTCCACCCCCCTAGAAAAGGGAAGGGAAATGGGACTAGTTATACTGCCTTTCTGTGGTATTTTACAACTACATTCAAAGCGGTTTACATATATTCAGGTACTTATTTTGTACCAGGGGCAATGGAGGGTGAAGTGACTTGCCCAGAGTCACAGGGAGCTGCAGTGGGAATTGAACTCAGTTCCCCAGGATCAAAGTCCACTGCAGTAACCACTAGGCTACTCCTCCACTTGAGTCATTTGAGCAGGCCCAGTTTAACCAATAGACAAGGCTAGGGTGGCAAATTCTGGGTAGGCAGCAACACAATAGATCCTGTAGTCACAGAAACTCAAAGAGCCACCAATGCATAAAGGGTGGGTAGTTTTCAAATAGCCCATTTACCCTTGTAAATGACTTTTGGAAAATGCCCTTGATATGTATCTATATATAAAACAAAGTTTATTATTTAGATTATGAAGTCCAATTATGCATTCTTCTTGTAGGATTATTGTGGGGTGATCATGACTGATGAGTTTAATTATCAAAATCTTGTGAGGGCGGGTCTGAAAGTTAATTAAGGGGTGATATATGGCTGAAGGATCTCCTAGGGCTCCCAACGACTTGCAGCGGTGGATTTGAGTGTGTGCATGCACTTTCAGCTTTACATTAAAAGAAGAAAAATCTGAAATTTGCTATAATAAACCACGTTATTTGAAATACTTGGTGATCTGTAACTAATTTAGTTCAAGTTATAGACTCATTATCCAGGGAAGGATTTTACCTAAACTATCAAGACTGAAGCCATGCTCAGGATTTTATTGGAGATTTTCTAGATCCTTAACTAAAGGCTACGCATGTGAATTTGTTTGTTAGTGTGCATTAAAAAATGTAATATGTGCTACATTGATTTAATGTGCAATAATCAAATTAGAGCACCTTAAATTCATCAGTGCATTTTGCAATTTAATGTACACTAAAAATTGCCCAGAGAAACAAATGTATCAAATGTATCCGGAGATGGGAAGGCGGTAGAACTAGAGGACTTGAAATGAGATTGAAGGGGGGCAGACTCAAGAAAAATGTCAGGAGGTATTTTTTCACGGAGAGAGTGATGGATGCTTGGAATGCCCTCCCGCGGGAGGTGGTGGAGATGAAAATGGTAACGGAATTCAAACGTGCGTGGGATAAACATAAAGGAATCCTGTTCGGAAGGAAGGGGGTCCTCAGGAGCTTAGCGGAGATTGGATGGCAGAGGTGGGGCTGGTGGTTGGGAGGCGGTGCTAGTGCTGGGCAGACTTATACGGTCTGTGCCCTGAAAAAGACAGATACAAATCAAGGTAAGGTATAGACAAAAAGTAGCATATATGAGTTATCTTGTTGGGCAGACTGGATAGACCGTGCAGGTCTTTTTCTGCCGTCATCTACTATATGTAAACTAACAAAACACATACCCAAAAATAAGCAAAAATTCATGAATGTGATCTAACTTTTTTTTTTGCCTGAGCATATCCGTACTGCTCCTGAAGTGATGACCATACTGGCTAAACTGACAGGTCCTCTATCTTTCTTGCTTTTGCTCTGGCAGTGGCTCCTGCTTTTTATTTCATGTCTCCCTTCTGTAGAGGATATTGTACATCTAAAGCTTTCTGGTCTAATTGCCTCTTTTTCTTCTTTTGAAGACTGAACATCTGTCCTCCTCCTCCATTGTAAGTTCCAGCAGCAACTTTGTAGTTAAATACTTCATGCTAGAGATGTCCTGTACCCAAATAAGGTCAGTGCTAACATTAGCTTCCATAGCCATTAGAATAGACTGCTAGGACATATTACAATGAATGTTGAAAGGTTGCCTTCCTGAACTTTTCTGTGGGTGGGAATCTACATTATTGGTTGCCTTAAAAAACCCCACAAGGCATAAGAATTATTATTATTTTTACTATAGGTAATAATGAGATGCAAAATATATAAATGCATGCTTTGCATCTGATTACTATACAAATACCCTAATGTGACAATTCACATTAGAGCCCAAAAATCATGGTAAAATATCCCCAGCTTTTTGCTGGAGTTATTGTACCATCCGCAAGCATTGGGACACAAGGCCCAATATTCACAGTCTGCTAATGCAGGGTCTCCCTAGGTATCTGCCCTTGACTTAACTCCCCCCCCCCCACCACCACCACCTTAATGTGCACCACAAGGATCACCCACTTCCACAAGAACAAGCCCACTCCGCGCACCCTAAAAAGCTACCTTATCTCATTAGTGGTCAAGGAGGTGTCCATGGTGGTGATGGGGAGGGTTGCGAGGAGGAGGAGGGGTTGACCAGGAGTGATGCCCATTCACTCCTGGCTAGTCTTGTGCTGCATTCAAAATGGCACTCCTAGCAGTACTCTCACATGACTATTCTTAGGGGTCATATTCCCATATAAGGAAATATTTCCTTGTATGGGAATATAACTCCTAGGGGTAATCATGCAAGACCACCACTAGGGATGTAATTTTGACTGCATTGCAGGACTGATTAGGAGCAACTGTACATTGCTCCTGGCCAAATATCCCCCCTGGACCCCCTGAAATCCTTTGGATCACCAATGAAATAATCCCTTTGGGGTGTGGGGGACTTGTTTTTGTGGGGGGATTAAATGTGGGGGCATATACATGGGGAAACCCTGCACTGGTGGCCTGAGAATATTAGGCTTTGGGAATAACACTGCTTGCAAGGTGGCTTGCAAGCAGTGTAATTCTTCTGACTCAGAATTCAGCAACCTTTGGTACTGGGAACCCGCAGGTTGCTGAATCCTGCAGGACATCAATGTGCGGATAAGAGTGGATAGAACGTTGAAATCTTCCGCTTAATGTGCTGCGGCGGCTAAGAAGGCGAACAGAATGTTGAGTATTATTAGAAAAGGGATGGAAAACAAGCATGAGGATGTTATAATGCCATTATATCACTCCATGGTGCGACCGCACCTGGAGTATTGTGTTCAGTTCTGGTCACCTCATCTCAAAAAAGATATAAAGGAATTGGAGAAGGTGCAGAGAAGGGCGACAAAAATGATAAAAGGGATGGGACAACTACCTTATGAGGAGAGGTTAAGACAGCTAGGACTCTTTAGCCTGGAGAAAAGGCGGCTGAGGGGTGATATGATAGAGGTCTACAAAATAATGAGTGGGGTAGATTGGACAGATGTGAAGCGTTTGTTTACACTTTCTAACAATAATAGAACTAGGGGACACAAGATGAAATTAGAATGTGGTAGGTTTAAAACAAATTGGAGAAAGTTTTTCTTTACTCAGCGTGTGGTTAGACTCTGGAACTCATTGCCGGAGAAGGTAGTGATGGCAGCTGGCCTTGATGAGTTTAAAGGGGGTCTGGACAGATTCCTGAAGGAAAAGTCCATTGATCGTTATTAAATTCTGGGCTTTTGCCAGGTTCTTGGGGCCTGGATTGGCCGCTGTCGGAGACAGAGTGCTGGGCTTGATGGACCTTTGGTCTTTTCCCAGTGTGGCAGTGCTTATGTACTTATGTACTTATCTTGTACCGTATCTTGATGAATTCTCCCCTTAGTATCTGAGGACCTGAAGGCGATGAAATAGTGCGACAAGGCGGTGGCCGTAGCGAGAAGGTTGCTAGGCTGTATAGAGAGAGGTGTGACCAGCAGAAGAAAGGAGGTTTTAATGCCCCTGTATAAGACGTTGGTGAGGCCCCACCTGGAGTATTGTGTTCAGTTTTGGAGGCCGTACCTTGCGAAGGATGTTAAAAATGGAAGCGGTGCAAAGAAAAGCTACGAGGATGGTATGGGAGTTGCGTTCCAAGATGTATGACGAGAGACTTGCTGACCTGAACATGTATACTCTGGAGGAAAGGAGGAACAGGGGTGATATGATACAGACGTTCAAATATTTGAAAGGTATTAATCTGCAAACGAATCTTTTCTGGAGATGGGAAGGCGGTAGAATGAGAGGACATGAAATGAGATTGAAGGGGGGCAGACTCAGGAAAGATGTCAGGAAGTATTTCTTCAAAGAGAGGGTGGTGAACGCTTGGAATGCCCTCCCGCGGGAGGTGGTGGAGATGAAAACGGTAACGGAATTCAAACATGCGTGGGATAGGCATAAAGGAATCCTGTGCAGAAGGAATGGATCCACAGAAGCTTAGCTGAAATTGGGTGGCGGGGGGAAGAGGGGTTGGTGGTTGAGAGGCTAGGATAGGGGAGGGCAGACTTATACGGGGTCTGTGCCAGAGCCGGTGATGGGAGGCGGAACTGGTGGTTGGGAGGCGGGAAATACTGCTGGACAGACTTATACGGTCTGTGCCCTGAAAAAGATAGGTACAAATCAAGGTAAGGTATACACATATGAGTTTATCTTGGGCAGACTAGATGGACCGTGCAGGTCTTTTTCTGCCGTCATCTACTATGTTACTATGTAAATGTAACAGAGCGAAAAAACAACAACACTTCTTAGTTAATAGTTAATAGTTTACATCAATTCTCGTCAGCATAATAAAGAAACAATAGCATCAGCATTCTTATTCACAGGCTATTTTTCAATGTCACTATTATAAACCAACTGGAACAGATACATTTTTAATTGTTTTCTAAATTCTAATGTTTCAGAAATAGACCTCAATGTTAATGGTAATATGTTCCATAGAGATGGTGCAGCAGCCAAGAATAACCACTTAATTCTGCATACTTCAAATTAGGAGTATCCTTCAGAGGGATAAGAATAGGAGAGATAGTGCTAAGTAGATGGGTGGGAATAGGATCAGAGGAACAGGTAGTCAGTTTGGAGGAGGAAAGAAGATGTGCAGTTTTCTCTTCAGTGATTTCAGAAAAGGAAGAAAAGAAGGCAGGGGTTGAAGGAGGGTGGAAAGAATGGACTGAGGGAAGGAGAGGTGGAGGTGACTTGGTTGAAAATTCAAGGTTAATCTTATGAACCTTATCGTGAAAGTACTCAGCCAGAGTCTGGGGAGAAAGTGAAGGGGGAGTTGGAGGTGAAGGCACTTTGAGGAGAGAGTTCAATGTGGCAAAGAGATGCCTAGGGTTTGAGCCAAGAGAGTTTGTCAACTGGATGCAGTATTCCTGTTTAGCAAGTGAAAGAGCAGACTGGAAGGAGGTCAGAACGTTGAATAGTGAAGGCGATATGGGGGAACCTTGGGGCACTCTGCATTCTGGGATTCATTCCGCCGATAGAGATCATAGCATCTTCATTATGTAGCATCTGTTGCTCAGGAATCCTACAAATCATGAAAAGACATTGTCACTTATTCCTATGTTGTCTAGCATGTTCAGTAGCAGCCCATGCTCTATAAGGTCGAAAGCTGATGACATGTCGAATTGGAGGATCATGGCCCTGCAACCTATGCTAATTACTTTTCTTAGGCACACTACCAGCGATGTTAGTACAGTTTCGGTGCTGTGATTTGGGCAGAATCCTGATTGAGAGCTTTGCAATATGGAAAAGCATGTCATATAATCCATGAGTTGGTTAGCGGCTATGCCCTCCATAGCCTTGGTGAGTAGGGGAATGGACGCTACAGGTCTGCAGTTGGATATGACATCCTTTGTGATTTTGTTATTTTGTGGGATGGGGGTTAGTATGGTTCCTCCTTTTTCCTTTGGGAATTGGCCCTGGTTAAACATGGAGGTAATACATTTTGTTAGGCCGTGTATAAATGTATCGGGGGCGTTTCCTAGCAGGAAATTTGGGCAGGTATCAAGTGGGCATTTTGATTTGGCATATTTTTTGACAAGAGTTTTGACCAAGTCACTGGTGGGAAGTGTGAAGGTTGTCCAAATTATGTCTTCTGGTGTGGTGTCTTCCGTTTTGTTGGTTATGTCCTGGTAATCTTCTATGTTGTTCGTAAGGGTGGGGAGGTCTCGTTTCTGTTCAAAGTATTTGGTAGTTCTTACATAAGTACATAAGTATTGCCATACTGGGACAGACCAAAGATCCATCAAAACCCAGCATCATGTTTCCAACAGTGGGCAATCCAGGTCACAAGTACCTGGCAAGATCCCCCCAAAATACTATACATTTTATGCTTCTTATCCTAGAAATAAGCAGTGGATTTTCCCCAAGTCCATTTTAACAATGGTCTATGGACTTTTCCTTTTGGAAGCCATTCAAACCTTTTAAAACCCCGCTAAGCTAACTGCTTTTACTCTAAGGGATGTTATCTGTTGTCCGTTGTCACATCTTGTGTGTCCAGCAAACCATTTACTAGCCTGAAGAGGTTTTTGAAGTTTAGTTGGTGATCCTCTACTTTGTTTTCATAATATTTAACTTTGGTTTTCTTCATTTCCGATTTATATTTTGGATCATGTTACACCATTGTGTTCTGTTTTCATTGGATTTGTTGCAAATTCATTTCCTTTTGAGTCTCCTGCGTGCTTTTTCATTTGTGATAGTTCCTGGTTGAACCATGAATGTGTCGTTCTCCTTTGGTAATTTTTCAGCTTCTCTGGTGCTATTTTGTCCAATATTGTATGGCTTTCCTTGTCCCATTGAATCAGGAAGCCATTAAGGGGACAATACTATAAAGTGTGCATTTAGGTGCCAACATTTTTCCTCTTCCTATATAGTTCCTTTCCTTTATGTATTTTAACTTACTATTTCTATTGTATGCTACTTTGTTATCTTTGAGGAAAAACAGCATATTTATTTTATTTTTGTCACATTTGTACCCCGTGCTTTCCCACTCATGGCAGGCTCAATGCGGCAGGCAATGGAGGGTTAAGTGACTTGCCCAGAGTCCACCACCCTAACCACTAGGCCACTCCTCCACAATAAATAAACCATAAATCATAAAACACTTACACCATGCAAAAGGCAGGTATAAATGCTAGTGCCTAAATATGCAAGTTATAGTATTCTATAAGTTTGGTGCCTAAGTGTATGACCTACCCATGCCATGCCATGCCCCACCACATGCACTCCCCTCCCCCCCCCCCCCCCCCCCCCCCGGTTGCAGTTAAGACACTAAGAGGGGCATAATCGAACGGGGCACCTAAGTTTCCTGAGGACATCCTCGCAGGATGTCCCGACGAAGAAGTGCATTATCGAAACAAGATAATACTGTTGGGGATGCCCAAATCTCCACATTTAGGTCGACCTTAGAAATGGTTGTCCTTAGCGATGGTCGTCCCCAGTTTTCGGCGATAATGGAAACCGAGGACGTCCTTCTCAGAAACGACCAAATGCAAGCCCTTTGGTCGTGGGAGGAGCCAGCATTTGTAGTGCACTGGTCCCCCTCACATGCCAGGTCACCAACCGATTATGCCGATTTGGGCGACCCTGGGAGAAGGATGCCCATCTCCCGATTTGTATCAAAAGATGGGTGCCCTTCTCTTTTGAAAATAAGCCTGTAAGGGGCCTTTCAACTAAACTGTGGTAAAAAGGGCCCTGTGCTAGTGGTGGTGGCCATTTTTGCCACATGCCAAGGCCCCTTGTACCGCAGAGGGTTATAAGGCTGAAAATAAATGGCCATGTGGGAAGTTTGCACTTGCCACGTGGCCATTTCTAGAGGGGAGCACTTACCACCACCAACACAAATAGTTCAGCATTTACCTTTCCTTTCCCCCACCCTCAAAAATAGTCCAGCATTTACCATCTCTTCTCCACCCTCACAAATTGTCCAGCATTTATCCCTCCTGTCCCCTCTCCAGCAGGCGACCAAGCATCTCCCCTTGTGTCTTTTGACCCTCCCAACCAGTGTATATCTCGTGGTTGGTGTTACTGAGCAGCAAGCAGAAATTCATACTGCCTGCTCATGCCAACCCTGGAGCCTTCTCTCTGACACTTCCTCCTATTCGGAAGCAGGAAATTACATGAGAGAGAAAGCGCAGGGATTGGCAGGAGCAGGCTGTATGAATCATTGCTCTCTTCTCACTGCTTGCTGTTAGCTGTCGCTGACCACTAGAGACAAGAAAACTTTGACTCTTAATTCCCACAGCACACTTGTGGGCCTGCTGTGGCATGCTGGCTGATAGATTCTAAATGAGTGTTTATCTCAAGTGACTTTCTGTCAGAAAATTGCTCTTTTATTTTTTAACTGACATACCTGAAACAGTTCAAATTTCTTGTAAAATATTCCCTTTTATCTGTTTTAAACTCCTTCTCAATAAGTTATCAAGTTATACTAAATATCAGCTACTACTCTAAGAAAAATGTCTTCCTCGGAATTAATCTAAACTGGAAATCCCTTTTCAAATTCTACATTCAATTATCAAACACTACAAAGTTTATTGTGTGTCATCAAACACCCACTTCCAAGACCTAATATTTTCTCTCACACAACAGATTCTCTCACAAACTTAATAGCACCTCTGCTCTCCTTGGTGGTGTTGGTTGCTCTCCTCAAACTATATCTGTGAAAGTTCATTTTCTCACTCGTGCAGCCAATCAGAACATAGTTTACAAACACTCATAAGCCCACATGCATTCTATTACTCTATTTCAAGTTAAAATAGAAATTTAATAGTGTAGTTTTTGGTTTAAACTAGAATAATTAAAGTGTACTAGTCTCAAAAATCACATTTAATTAAACATTCTCAAACTTTGAAATGATTTCACTTTTGTTTTTGACTCTAATCATCTCCTGTAATTTTCAGACTTCTACAACATTTTTGCAAAGCTGCAACCTCATAACACATCCCAAGAAACTCTCACCACCTCTACTGGCCACTTTAAACATTTTAAAACTGCAAAAATTATATTTCTACATTTTTAATATGGAGCTGGTCTCCGTGCCAGTCTCCATTGTATCTACTGGATATATGCAAATTTGCATGCTGTTTTGGGCTTAATGTGAGCCTTTACTTGCCCCCCTGCTCTCCCAGCATTCAGTTGCTGCACAATTGCACAATTGTACTGGTCACAGCTCTACCACGGTCACTAGAAGCTGCTTTTACCCCATTGGCACCTTTAAATCATTAAGAGACCCTTTTACCAAGGCACACTAAAAGGTGGCCAGTACTGTTGTCAGTGTGTGTGTTTTCCTTGAGCCGTGGCCACTATTAGCACAGCGGCAAAATGGCTGCGTTTCCATATTTTTCTTTAATGGTCACACTCTAATTTCCCAATTAGCATGTGGCCATTACTGCAAGAGCCCTTACCAATACATATTTGTTGACAATAAGGGCTCCTGCGCTAACCCCTTGGTAATCGGGTAGCACATGGCAATGTGCACAGGCTGCCCAATTAGGGCAGGGAATGCCTACTCTCTGCCCATAGTCAAGCTTCCCACACTGAAAAATATTTTTCAGCATGAGATTAGCATGTGCTGGCAGGCATACTACTGTGGGATGCCTCAGTGCATCCCTCGGTAGTGCTTTCTGCCATGCAGTAGGCACAAGTTAGTGCCTACCGTAACTTAGTAAAGGGGTCCCTAAATTATTTGTGTCTAAGCCCAAAACCCCTTTCTTAAAGTGTCACCTGGCTCTCAGATGCTTTCCTGGGCTCTCACGCATGCACGGCCTGTAATGTCATTGCTACTCATACTTGATGATGTCACGCACATGCGCGGTGAGCCTCCGTCCCCAGCCCTGAAAATTCCATTACAGACATGTTATGTTTTCTGTTAAGTTTTATTTTTTTGCCATTTGGACGGCATATCGAAAATGCCCCTCATAGTGTATTTCCATTAAAAGTAAAGCATAAATGACCTACACATACAAAAGAAAAAAAAGAGAGATCATATTTTGGGATAACCTGCAGGAAGAGACATTTATGTAAGTACATAAGCATTGCCATACTTGGAAAGACCAAAGGTCCATCAAGCCCAGCATCCTGTTTCCAACAGTGGCCAATCCAGGTCACAAATAACTGGCAATATCCCCCAAAAGTACAAAACATTTTATACTGCTTATCCCAGAAATAGTGGATTTTCCCCAAGTTCATTTAATAATGGTCTATGGACTTTTCCTTTAGGAATCCGTCCAAACCTTTTTAAAACTCCGCTAAGCTACCCGCCTTTATCACATTCTCTGGCAACGAATTCCAGAGTTTAATTATAGGTTGAGTGAAGAAACATTTTCTTTGATTCATTTTAAATTTACTACATTGTAGCTTCATCGCATGCCCCCTAGTCCTAGACGCTTCACATCTACCCATTCAACTCCACTCATTATTTTATAGACCTCTATCATATCTCCCCTCAGCCGCCTTTTCTCCAAGCTGAAGAGCCCTAGCCGCTTTAGCCTTTCCTCATAGGGAAGTCGTCCCATCCCCTTTATCATTTTCATCGCCCTTCTCTGCACCTTTTCTAATTCCACTATATCTTTTTTTAGATGCAGCGACTAGAATTGAACATAATATTCGAGGTGCGGTCATACCATGGAGCGATACAAAGGCATTATAACATTCACATTTTTGTTTTCCATTCCTTTCCTAACATTCTATTTACTTTCTTAGCCGCAGCACACTGAGCAGAAGGTTTCAATGTATCATCAACGACGACACCTAGATCCCTTTCTTGTTCTGTGACTCCTAACGTGGAATCTTGCATGACATAGCTATAATTCGGGTTCCTCTTTTCCACATGCATCACTTTGCACTTGCTCACATTAAACATCATCTGCCATTTAGACACCCAGTCTCTCAGTCTCGTAAGGTCCTCTTGTAATTTTTCACAATCCTCCCGTGATTTAATGACTTTGAATAACTTTGTGTCATCAGCAAATTTAATTACTACACTAGTTACTCCCATCTCTAGGTCATTTATAAATATGTTAAAAAGCAGCGGTCCCAGCACAGAGCCCTGGGGAACCCCATTAACTACCCTTCTCCATTGAGAATACTGACCATTTAACCCTACTCTCTGTGTTCTTTTAACCAGTTTTTAATCCACAATAGAACACTACCTCCTATCCCATGACTCTCCAATTTCCTCTGGAGTCTTTCATGAGGTACTTTGTCAAGCGCCTTCTGAAAATCCAGATACACAATATCAACCGGCTCACCTTTTTATCCACATGTTTGTTCACCCCTTCAAAGAAATGTAGTAGATTGGTGAGGCAAGATTTCCCTTCACCAAATCCATGTTGACTTTCATGTCTCATTAATCCATGCTTTTGAATATGCTCTGTAATTTTGTTCTTTATAATAGTCTGTACCATTTTGCCCGGCACTGACATCAGACTCACCGGTCTATAATTTCCCGGATCTCCTCTGGAACCCTTTTAAAAAGTCAGCGTTACATTGGCCACCCTCCAATATTCCGGTACCAAGCTCGATTTTAAGGATAAATTACATATTACTAACAATAGCGCTGTAAGCTCATTTTTCAGCTCTATCAGTACTCTGGGATGAATACCATCTGGTCCAGGAGATTTGCTACTCTTCAATTTGTAGAACTGCCCCGCAGAGAATTCATTAAGTTTCTCCGACTCATCAGCTTCGAATACCATTTCTGGCACCAGTATCTCTCCCAAATCTTCCTCGGTGAAGACTGAAGCAAAGAATTCATTTAATCTCTCCGCTAAGGCTTTGTCTTCCCTGATCGCCCCTTTTACTCCTCGGTCATCTAGCGGTCCAACCGATTCTTTTGCTGGCTTCCTGCTTTTAATATATCTAAAAAAAATTTTACTATGTGTTTTTGCCTCCAACACAATCTTTTTTTTTGAAGTCCGTCTTAGCCTTCCTTATCAGCGTTTTTCATTTGACTTGACATTCCTTATGCTGTTTCTTATTATTTTCAGTTGGTTCCTTCTTTCATTTTCTGAAGAATTTTCTTTGAGCACTTCCTTCACCTCACTTTTTAACCACTGTATATTATCATCATAGCTAAGAGCTTTGATTCAAGGCCTGACTTTGGTTCAGGATCTAAAATGAAAGAAAACCTTACAGGCCCATGACTCTAACCTGAACTTCAGTGTGACTACAGAACTCATGATCTGTTGTGACACTTTCATGCAACAGAATGAGGAACGGGCGTAGGTGGAAAAACAGAGTAACATCATTTAGCAACATGGTGGTCTCAGTTGTTTTAGTGAAAAACAGAACAAGATAACTCCTCAGGAAGAGCTAGTCTATTATTAGCTTTTCCAGTAAATACTAACCAACTCATTACCATAACCAATCAGTGTTAACCGTTATATTAGCATATGTCCAATAAATGGGATTATTGTCAGATTACCTAGGTATGACCTGTTATGTTAATGAACGTATATAAGTGATTGTACTTCCTACTTCAATGGAGAGACAGTCACAGCCAGTACAAGCAGGGCTGCTCTCTCATGAGAAACTAATCAATTGTATCTGCATTGGCCAGTAATCCTATTGCTTTCTCATAAGTAGCCTTGAGTCTTTTATATCTGCAAATTGGCATTAGCTGGTAATTTGGGATGAGGGCGAAAAAGACCCTAAATAAAACATTAGAGACTCAGACCCAGAGAACACCTATGTGTAGCTATGGTACTGTACTCCCATAAGCAATTGAGTGTACATATATTTGGAGAATAATAAATAAAAGTATTTGGTTGCTTATATGTTCTTTGGAGTCTCAGATATAGCAGTACTTTTGCATAGCAATGTTCCGCACTCACAGTGAGATATCACTGATCTGCTAATTGTACAAATACTTGATAAGAAATAAGGTATCTAATTAAATTCCTAAAGAGATGCAACCTTGGGTGAATTATTTCTTCCTAGGTATTGGTGAGTGGACTACCATATTGGGAGGGATAAATTCACCCTAAAAAATATACCACGCCAGCTGTCGTTTGGTCTTCCGTCCTCCTTTTTTAATACGTGGAATATATTTGGCCTGGGCTTCCAGGATACTGTTTTTGAACAGCATCCATGCCTGATGTAAATTTTTGACCTTCGCAGCCACTCCTCTAAGTTATTTTTTCACCGTTCTTCTCATTTTATCATAGTCTCCTTTTTTTAAAGTTTAAACGCTAACGTATTTGATTTCCTATACTTATTTCAAGGCTAATATCAAATCCGATCATAATATGATCACTGTTATCAAGCGGCCCCAGAACCATTACCTCCTGCACCAGATCATGCGTTCCACTAAGGACTAGGTCTAGAATTTTTCCTTCTCTCGTCGGTTCCTTTACCAGCTGCTCCATAAAGCTGTCCTTGATTTCATCAAGGAATTTTACCTCCCTAGCATGCCCCGATGTTACATTTACCCAGTGAATATCGGGGTATTTGAAATCACCCATTATTATTGTGTTGCCCAATTTGTTTGCGTCCCTAATTTCCTTTAACATTTCTGCATCCGACTGTTCATCCTGGCCGGGCGGATGGTAGTACACTCCTATCACTATCCTTTTCCCCTTTACACATGGAATTTCAATCCACAGTGATTCCAAGAAGTGTTTTGTTTTCTCCAGAATTTTCAATCTATTTGATTCAAGGCTCTCGTTAATATACAATGCTACCCCTCCACCAATTCGATCCACCCTATCACTACGATATAATTTGTACCCCATTATGACAGTGTCCCACTGGTTATCCTCCTTTCACCAGGTCTCAGAGATGCCTATTTAATTTTTTATTTAGTGTAATATATTCTAACTCTCCCATCTTATTTCTTAGGCTCTTGGCATTCACATATAGACATTTCAAACTATGTTTGTTGTTCCTATTTACATCATGCTTAGTACTTGACAGTATTAATTTGCAATCTTTTGTCTGATTTTTATTTTTATTTAAGGACACCTGATCTACTACGGTCTCTTTTGCAATCTCACTATCAGGATACCCTATCTTCCCTGTTTTGGTGATATCTTTGAAAGATACCTTATCCCAAACCTTCCTCCCTGTTTCTACTTTAAAAGCTGCTCTATCTCCTTTTTAAATGCCGATGCCAGCAGACTGGTCCTACCCTGGTTAAGGTGGAGCCCATCCTTTCGGAATAGGCTCCCCCATCCCCAGAATGTTGCCCAGTTCCTAACAAATCTAAAACCCTCCTCCCTGCACCATCATCTCATCCATAGGAGCCGACTGTGTGGGTGTTGTGAGTGCTTGAGCACCCCCAATAATTGAGAAAATTCCTTGTATGTGTCCAGGGAGGGGTTATTTCCACTGAGCTTAGCACCCCCAATAATTTTGAAAAGTTGGCTCCTATGATCTCATCCACGCATTGAGAATCCGGAGCTCTGCCTGTCTCTTGGGCCCTGCACGTGGAACGGGCAGCATTTCAGAAAATGCTACCCTAGAGGATCTGGATTTGAGCTTTCTACCTAAGAGCCTAAATTTGGCTTACAGAACCTCTCTCCCACATTTTCCTATGTCATTGGTACGCACATGTACCAAGACTACTACTACTACTACTATTTAGCATTTCTATAGCGCTACAAGGCATACACAGCGCTGCACAAACATAGAAGAAAGACAGTCCCTGCTCAAAGAGCTTACAATCTAATAGACAAAAAAATAAATAAAGTAAGCAAATCAAATCAATTAATGTGAACGGGAAGGAAGAGAGGAGGGTAGGTGGAGGCGAGTGGTTACAAGTGGTTACGAGTCAAAAGCAATGTTAAAGAGGTGGGCTTTCAGTCTAGATTTAAAGGTGGCCAAGGATGGGGCAAGACGTAGGGGCTCAGGAAGTTTATTCCAGGCTTAGGGTGCAGCGAGACAGAAGGCGCGAAGTCTGGAGTTGGCAGTAGTGGAGAAGGGAACAGATAAGAAGGATTTATCCATGGAGCGGAGTGCACGGGAAGGAGTGTAGGGAAGGACGAGTGTGGAGAGATACTGGAGAGCAGCAGAGTGAGTACATTTATAGGTTAGTAGAAGAAGTTTGAACAGGATGCGAAAACGGATAGGGAGCCAGTGAAGGGTCTTGAGGAGAGGGGTAGTATGAGTAAAGCGACCCTGGCGGAAGACGAGACGGGCAGCAGAGTTTTGAACCGACTGGAGAGGGGAGAGGTGACTAAGTGGGAGGCCAGCAAGAAGCAGATTGCAGTAGTCTACACGAGAGGTGACAAGGGTGTGGATGAGGGTTTTGGTAGAGTGCTCCAAAAGAAAGGGGCGGATTTTACGGATGTTGTAAAGAAAGAAACGACAGGTCTTGGCAATCTGCTGGATATGAGCAGAGAAGGAGAGAGAAGAGTCAAAGATGACCCCAAGGTTTCGAGCTGAGGAGACAGGGAGAATGAGAGAGCCATCAACAGAAATAGAAAACGGGGGGAGCGGGGAGGTGGGTTTGGGGGGGAAAATGAGAAGCTCGGTTTTGGTCATATTTAATTTCAGGTGGCGTTGAGACATCCAGACAGCAATGTCAGACAAGCACGCTGAAACTTTGGTTTGGATGCAAGGTGAGATATCAGGGGTAGAAAGGTAGATTTGGGAGTCATCAGCATAGAGTTGGTAGGAAAAGCCATGGGATGAGATTAATGAACCAAGGGAAGAAGTGTAGATAGAAAAGAGGAGGGGACCAAGAACAGAACCAAGACAGCTGATTCCTCCCCAGCACTATCTAATATCCTATCTAGGTAAAGCATGAGGACCGCCACCTTCACACCAGGCACCTTGGATTCTTTTTGGGGCAGCTGGATGGACCATACTGGTCTTATTTGCCATCATTTACTGTTACTCTCACATGTTAACACTGTGTGTTAGAAAAATACCTTCTACTTGTTTTGTTGAAAAACACTGTCTTTCATGTGAATACAATAGGCTTTCTGACATTGACTCCTGCGAAAATGCACAATGTTCATAACTCCTTTTATTGTTTTAAATTTGACTTTAGTTTTAATTATAGCATTATTCGTTCCTACATATAACATGCTTTCTTCTCTTTATTTATTAATTGATTCCTATAGAATAAGGCTATTTATGACAGATATTATTACTGCTGCCTTTTAGTTTCAGCTGACATCACAGGTTGAGTATGTGTTGAGCATGTACTACTCCCATTTCCAGATGTTGATGACTTCAGAAGAACACCTCTGGATATCCAAAAAAAGGATTATAATGCACGTGCACACTGCAATAAAGTTTATAATGTATTATGCACTGGAGGAAATAGGCCAGTCGAAAAACACTCTCTCATGTGTCGTAGGCTTGTATTTTTTTTTTTTTTTTAGAGAAACTAGAACTATCTGATCACAGATACCATGAGATAGCTTGGAACTGGTTTGTAGCCCTAACCAAAGTTATTAGACCTTACAGCTTTCTAGAGCAATGCCATCATGGAATTTTATAAATGGGGCTTACTACTACTACTTAACATTTCTAGAGCGCTACTAGGGTTACGCAGCGCTGTACAAAATAAACAAAAAGGATGGTCCCTGCTAAAAGGAGCTTACAATCTAAAGAAAGAAATGTCAAGTTGGGGCAGTCTAGATTTCTTGGGTAGAGGTATAATGGTTAGGTGCTGAAGGCTTAAAATTGTGTGTGTGAATTTGGGCAAGCACCCAATCTGTACATTTATTTATTTACATTTTGCTCACAACTTTTTCAGTAGTAGCTCAAGGTGAGTTACATTCAGGTACACTGGATATTTCTCTGTCCCAGGAGGGCTCACAATTTAAGCTTGTACCTGAGGCAATGGAAGGTTGAGTGACTTGCCCAAGATCACAAGGAGCAGCAGTGAGATTTGAACTGGCCACCTCTGGATTACAAGACCGGTGCTCCAACCACTAGGCCACTCCTCCACTCCAATTTAATTGAATTAACAGGTGAATTAATGCCGATAATTGGGTACTAATAGTCAATTATCGGCACTAGTTGGCCTTAATTGAAATGTATACGTGCAATTTTAGTTGTGCAGATATGTACATAAATTTTACATGCAGCTCAGAAAAAGGGGGATGCAGACATGGGAAGGTCATCGGCAGACCAGGAGTATTCTTAGAATTTTTGCACTCTGTTGTAGAATAATGAGGATCTGTACCTAATTTAGGGGCCCTTTTACCAAGCTGCGGTAAAAAAGGCCCTGCGGTAGCAGCGGGGGCCGGTTTTCCCACGTGCTGAGGCCCTTTTTACTACAGCGGGTAAAAAGGCTGAAAATAGACATGGCCATGCGATAAGATTGCTCTTATCGCATGGCCATGCATGGGGGAGCACTTAATGCTACCCACTGAGGTGGCAGTAAGGGCTCCCACGCTAACCTGGCAGTAATGCACCAGGCAGGGTGCTGCCTGATAACTGCCAGGTAACTGCCTCACTAGAAAATAGTGCCCTATTTTCTCTAGTGTGGGAAATGGCACACACTAGGACTGGAATTAACACTGGTGCCTGTGTTGGGCTGGCGGTAGCTTCATATTGGCACACGGTAAACCCAAGTTGGGCCTACTGCCACTTTGTAAAAGGGCCCCTTAGATGCAAAGATTTACACCAGGGTTTACTTCATATAAATCCTCACATCTAAAGTTAGGTGCTAATCATATCCTATAAACGGCACCTAACTTTCAGCGCTATTTGTAGAATAGCGCTTAATGCGTTATTTTTTCAGCACTAATTTTTTGGCGCTATTTATAGAATTTGGTCTTATTTGTATTCCTTCTCCTTACTATTACAACTGCAAAATCAACAAGCTATATGGTTTGGCATGTGGAACATAATCTTGTAACAGGTCTCCTAGGTCAGGATGTCATGTGGGCAACTGGTTTAAGCCTGTGTGTCACAATAAAATACCAGAACAAAAGCAGCTTAAATTAGGGATGGCTTTTATTTGAAATAATATTTCCCATCTTGTTTCCTGTTATTTCCCCAAACCACAGGAAAAAAAAACCCCTTTTGGGTTGTTAATACAGTAAAGGTTAGATTCTATTTATGTCACCTAAAAATTGGCGCTGAAAAAAAAGCCTAGGCGTATTCTATAAACTATGCCTAAAGTTAGGTGCAGTTTATAAAATACTCCTAAATTTAGGTGCAGTTTATAGAATGCGCTCAGTGCCTGTTTCCTGCAACTATATTTAATCATGGCTATTTACGCAAACTAAAACCTGGTGTAAATACTGATGCCTAAGTTACACACAAAATTGGCTTATTGAATAACACTGTGCATAAATTAGCATGTGGAGAGAGAACAACAAGCACAAAGAGCTTTCTGAACTGGGTGTGCCAAACAACATTTAATCACATAGGACCCAACATGGGCAGTGTTTCTGCAGATGACTGCATCAGGGGTCATGAATGTTGTGAAACTCATTTTTTGTGAATTCTTCCCAAGACAAACAGCAGCAAAACTGGGGATGGGTCTGGGGTGGAGAGTGGACATGTTCTGAGCTAATCGGTTAGCAAAGCTATATTGCAGTGCACTAACCAATTAGCATGTGCTAAGCACATGAGCCCTTACCAACTACCAATTGGGTGGCAGTAGAGGTCCATGTGCTAATGGCCACACGCTAATGGCAAAATTAGCACGTGGTCATTAATAAGAAAAATAGAAAACTTTGCCATTTTACCCCATTGGTATAAATGGAATTGGGACTTGATATACTGCCTTTCGGTGTTTTTTGTAACTACATTCAGTGCAGTTTCCATAGTATATACAGGTACTTATTTGCACCTGAGGCAATGGAGGGTTAAATGACTTGCCCAGAGTCACAAGGAGCTGCAGTGAGAATTGAATCCAGTTCCCCATGATCAAAGTCCACTGCACTAACCATTAGGGCACTCCTCCACTCCTTAGCATGCAGGAATGACTCATGTAAGACCACACTAAGGCCATTTTTTACCGCTGTTTGGTAAAAGGGCCCCACTTCGAAAAAATTAAGCATTCTATAGGGGCAATACTACAGTATAAAGGATGCTAAAAATTAGGTACCCCAAATCTGTGCTCTATGGTAGTATTCTATAATGACATCTGGGTGCACAGATTCTGTTAGAGCCTAAGTTGGCATTTGACGCTAACATCTAGGCACCAACACATACCATTTAAAAAGCAGGTGTAAATGTTAGTAGTTGGGAGGCGGGGATAGTGCTGGACAGACTTATACGTTCTGTGCTCTGAAGAGCACAGGTACAAATCAAAGTAGGGTATACACAAAAAGTAGCACATATGAGTTGTCTTGTTGGGCAGACTGGTTGGACCGTGCAGGTCTTTTTCTGCTGTCATCTACTATGTTTCTATGTATATGTTACTATGTTAGTGCCTACATGTTGGCACTTAGGAGTGCAACTTACAGTATTTTATAAGTTTGGTGCCCTTGTGTGGTCCTTCCATTCTCCGCCCACGCACATGATCTTTTTGCAATTAGGCATTAACCCCCAGATTTGATATAGCGTGACTGAAATTGTGCACACAAATCCAGTCATATTCTTGATGTTTACGTAATTTAATTACTTAACAAGCCAAACAGAGCTGATAATTACCACTTAACAAGCAATTCTTGATACTACTTGGCATTAATTTGAATTTACACCCACAACCTGCTAGGTGCATTCTGTAAAGTGGTTCATGGAAATTCTAATACGTGCTAGCAAAAAGGGGGCATGTGGAATGGATGGACCATGGGCGTTCCAAAAATCCACACGCATGGTTATAGAATACACCTGCTCCGCACCTAACTTATTTATACCAACTTTTACGTGACATAAATGGGCATGCCTAGAGGGGCCCTTTTACAAAGGTGCGGTAGGTTCTATGCATATTCAACGCATGCCAAAATGAGACTACTGCCAAGCTAGCACACCCCCTGGTGGTAATTTCAGATCTGGTTCGCACCCATACCACCATGACAATTATTTTTCTTATTTTCTAGCGTATGACATTTCCAGCGTTAATTGGCAGTTGGCACATGTCAACTGGTCCCCATGCATGAGGCACATGAGCCCTTACTGCTAGATCAATGAGTGGCGGTAAGGGCTCAGGCTGTAAATAGGTGCGCACTAGTTTCAATTTTACCACAGGCCCTTTTCCAGGCCCATTGAAAAAAAAGCCCTTTTTCTCAGATGCAGAAAAATCTGTCCCGGCGTGAGCCAAAAACACACACCCACACTACCACAGGCCACTTTTTGCCGTGGCTTAGTAAAAGGATCCCAGAGTTAGTTACAGGCATAGCTGTTAGGTATATTTTATAAGCCATCTAGGCATTTTCTATAAACTACACATAAATCTAGGCACGGCTTACAGAATACACCTAGGCAGAAATATTTTTCAGGCACCATATATAGAATCTAATCCTAAGGGGAAAATTCATCAAGCAGTGTTAGGGCCTTATCACATCTTAACATGTGTTAAGGGAATTAGTGCATGCTACATGCTAAAAGCCCATAGGTATAGAATGGAATTTTAGCATTTACCCCTGGATTCTATAAACGGCAACTAAAGTTGCACATACAAATTAGCGCACATAGCTGATTTGTGTGTGCAAATTAATTGCTTAGCAAGACCATCAACACCAAAGATTGGCTTCTAACAACCAATTATTGACATTAATTGGCTTTAATTAGGATTAAACGCAGATTGTATTCTATAATGATCCGTTCACAAATCCTAATGCATGGCTTCGGTCATATTGGGGCAATCCAACATTTTAAGCATGTAAATACAGAATCCAGCTGAATTTTGCCCAAATTAAGTGCCAGCATTTATATCAGTTTTTACAAGGCATAATTGCTGGCACCTAAAGATAAGACGTGTTCCCTTTATAATTCAGCGCTCATGGCACAAAGGGCTAGATTGTATATTTGGCACCTGAAAAATCTACATGGAATAAATTTCTATCTAAGCATATTTGGTGTGGTATATAGAATACACTTAGTTGATATCCCAGTACTTAGAACTACGCGCATCTATTTACACCAAGGGAAATGTGGCATAATTACTGGCATGTAGATTTAGGCACAGAGGGGCATATTCTATAACAGTGATATAAATTTTGGAATGCCCAAGAAGCATCCATTTCCCCACCCATAATCATGCCCCTTTTTGGAAATTTAGGTGCTGTATGTTACAGAATACGCTTAGCGAGTTATGTGCATAAATTCTAATTATTGCCAATTAGCGTTCATTATTGTTTGTTAAGTGCTGTTAAAAAACACTGATTGGCTGGTTAAGCCAATTATGTTACGTGTGTTGTTATAGAATATGCTTGGATTTCAGCATGGAACACTAGGCATGATATATAGAATCTGGCGGAAAGTGTTCAGCCAAGCAACAAAAAGCGGAGAGGAAAATCCTCACGCAAATCAAAGACAATGAAAATAAAAAGGGAGGGCAGATGTTGAGGAAATCCAAGTGTTCAGCACCAATTTTTAGGCACCAGTTATAGAATTAAGGCCATAATGCCACTTGATGAATTCCCCTCTAAAGCGCATAGGCACTTATTTATAAAATAGAGCCTAAGCACAGTTTAGGTGCCTATTGAGACAGTACAAAATACCTGTAATAGAAATTGTAAACCGTATAATTGCCTCAGGGATCACTTGTGGTATATCAAGTGCAGAAAATAAATAAAATAAATAAATTTGGGTATGCAACTTCTGTTTGTGTGCCTAAAGTTAGGAGTCTAATTGGTGCCTATCTTTGGTGGATTGTATAGAATTAGGGGGGTATCAGAACAGCACATACTGTTTCTGAAAGAGTTTGCGCTCTTAACAATATTGCTTTCGTTACCAAAAATGAAATAATAATAAAAAACAAGCAAAATGAAAATTCCCATAAATGACATGTAAAGCAATATTTATTTACTAGTAAAAGAGGCCCGTTTCGAACAGAAAGAAAACGGGCGCTAGCAAGGGTCCAGGGCCCCCTCCCTCCGTCCCTCCCTCCGTCCTACCCCTGTCCAGGCAGCGTCATTGGGGAACATGGAGCCTGGACTGTTTTGCTATTTTCTTTGGCGCTCCGCGTCACAGCTGACTTTACACTGGCTCAGCCCCGACTCGTCCGGATTCGCCACTCCTGTCATCGCGGCTCCTCCCCTCTTCCCTCTGCTAGCCAACCTGGTGTCTCCTTTCCCTCGTCTTCTCCCTCCGGCCATGATGCATCCGAATTCGCCACTCCTGTCTTCGTAGCTCCTCCCCTCTCCCCTCTGCTGGCCAATCTAGTGTCTCTTTTCCTTCATAGCCTCCCCCATGTCCTGCATCAGTGTGTGTGTGTGTTTCCCTGGCAACTATACAGCGTTCCCTCGAGGGTGGGGTGATTACAAACACTACACGGCTTCACTGCCAGCTGCCATGGAGTCAGCTTCAGAACGTTGGAGGTGTGAATTTTTATATTAGATTTTCATAATTATATTCCACTTTAAACCAAAGTGGATTACAATAAACCACACATATGCCCCAAAACCTTCAGGCTGTATACTCCTAGATATAATTATAGCAAAAATGCAGCCATGTACATTTACAACATCTCGGGAACCAGTGCAAATGTTCATGGCTAAAATATGCACCTAGGTGTGCATTTATAACTGACCACTATTATATTTATTTTTAAGCGATTTCTTAGACGGTGAGCTCAGTGCAACTACTTTATTATTGGGAAATCACCTGATTTCTCATAGCCCATTTTTAACTTTATCTCAAATTTTCAGAAAGGAGCTTTTAACTTGTAGCTTTGCATTTCAAAAATAGCATTTAGGGGTCCTTTTACTAAGCTGCGGCAAAAAGGTGCCTGCGATGGAATCAAAACATGTTTTTGATATGCGCTGGGCCCTCTTTTACTGCAGCAGGCAAAGGGCTGTTGTTTTTTTTCTTTTTTAAAGAAAGCACTTGCCTCACGGTCATTTTTTGGGGGGAGCACTTACCGCCACCTAGTGAGGTGGCAATAAGAGCTCCCATGCTAACCCAGCGGTAACTGGGCAGCACGCGGCACTGCCCGATTATCGCCAGGGAAACACTGGCTCTACAAAAATAAAAATATTTTTGCGGAGATGGCACGTGCTGGGGTGGAAACTACTGCTGGGCTGCAGTGGTAGCCTGGCGGTACTTCTGGTTTAGCAAGCGGGAAGCCCACATTGGGCTTATCACTGCTTAGTAAAAGACCCCCTTAATGAATACCACTTAACTTAACTGAGGCAACTTCAGTGAGTTCTAAAGGTGTAGATAACCTCCTGACATGATCGTGTTTTGCATTGCTGTGCCAGGGTCGAGGCATCTAAAAAGTAAATAAATAAATGTAAGAACAAGATGGGGTTCACACTTTCCACAAAAAAACACCAACAAAAAGAAGTGGAAAAAGAAACCAACTTCAAGAGATCAGTCCAAACACCAGGATAAGATGCTCCAAATAAAGCTGTATTTGGAGCATCTTATCCTGGTGTTTGGACTGGGCATGGGTGTTTGGTTTCTTTTTCCAATAAATAAATGTAACCACATGAAGATCCAATCTTTGTATATTTTTCAAAGAACTTCCAGTGCTACGTATATGTATCTTACATTCTTCTCTGAAGAAGATTTTGGCTAGGGGTATGCAGCCTGAAAGTTCATTAAATTTCATCTGCCCACGAGGTCTTCCTGCAGTTTCACACAGTTTGAGTCATCCTCAAAGCTGACCATTTCATTTGTTGTTCCCATTTCCAGATCACTAATAAATATGTCAAAAAGCTCCACATCCAGTTCAGATCCCTGGAGAGCTCCACTGAAAAAACTATTTAGTCCAATTCTCTCTTTTAATCTTTTAACTAGTTCCCCATCCTTGGCAGGATATTACCTTTATTCCAATTTCCTCAGAAGTCCTCACGAGGGATTTTTCTAAAAATCCAGATACATTATGGGGTCTCTTTATTAAGCTGCACTAAAAAGTGGCCTGAGCTATCCCCAGCACAGGTCTTTGTCATGTGCTAAAGCCACTTTTAACAGAAAAATGACCCAATTTTCCATTATTCCCATTAATGGCCATGTGCTAATTTCCTGATCAGTATGTGGCCATTAGCAAGTGAGCACTTTGTCACACCTATTTTCTAGATGTTAAGGGCTCATGTGTTAATCCTGTGCTAATCAGTTAGTGCACAGCGATGTAGTTGTGCTAAATGATTGGCTTAGACCACACCTATTCTCCACCTCCAGACACCCCCCCAGTTCTAACAAATCAATTCTGTTTTTTAGCGTGTGGGTACTGTGTGTCAATCTCAAAACTATTGAATGCGGCCCAAATAAGGGGTCCTTTTCCTAAGCTGTGGTAAAAAAGGGCCCTGCACTAGCAGCGGGAACCATTTCCCCTGCGCCAGGGCCCTTTTTACCACAGTGGGTAAAAAGCTCCCAGCCACACATGGCCATGTGGTAAGAGAAGTCTTTCCGCATGGCAGTGCGGTGGGGAGCCCTTACCGCCACCCACTGAGGTGGTGATAAGGGCTCCCACGCTAACGGATCCACAGAAGCTTAGCAGAGATTGGGTAGCAACACAGGTAATTGGGAAGCAAAGCTAGTGCTGGGCAGACTTCTACAGTTTGTGCCCTGAAAATGTCAGGGACAAATCAAGGTCAGGAATACATATAAAGCAGCACATACAATGAGTTTATCTTGTTGGGCAAATGGATGGACCACACAGGTCTTTATCTGCCATCATCTACTATGTTACTATGGATCACCTAGAACTCTATATCAGCTCTCTACCCAATCACTAGAGTTGACATGACAAAATGGGGATATTTTACCCCCAAACCTTGGACAACAAATGGTACCTAATATTTGATCCAATATTATATCAACTTAGAAATATTGAAATGCACTTAATAATAAAGGAGAATATGATTTCAGTGGATGCAAATGAGAAGTAAGTGGCTTAACATATTTTGTTTTATTTCTTATTAACTTTTTTTTTCATTCAGGAAAGTCTCCTCTACTTGCATTGCATACCATATTTTACAAGTTACTAAATATTTCTAAATGGAATTAACAAACAGGGTTCCAACATACTGAAAAGTATCTGCTTGCAATCAACCAAAAATGTAGTGTATAGAAATCAAGATGAAGGGCAAAGGGCCAAGTCAAAAAAACTAGGGTCAGTTATATCAATTTGGCTCTACAATTAGAACCAGAGATGTAGGACCTTAGATGTAGATTTAATAGCACCATTGGGAGTACATTTGATGAAAACACAGACTTCAGATCACTATTTCCATAAGATATGACATAGTTATGACTGCAATTTGTTCCATGTAAAATGATTAAAAATTCTCTGCCAACTCAGAGTACTCCGTAAGTTGCTGTTACTGTATTTTATATATTGGTGTACTTTGCTATACTCAGAATGCAGTAATAGGAAAGATATCTGATCTTAAGAACATAGAAACGATGGACCTGAGCCAGTGGGTCTATTGCAGATGGATTCATATGTCCTTTCCATGTTCTGTTTCCCTTTTAACACTGGCAAAGTCAAGATTTTATTTTCAAAAATGAACAAAGCCAGGGCTTAAATTATTCACTGAACAGAGCTTTTATTTAATTCCTGTACGTCTTAAGACAGGATTTAAGTTACATTTTGGGTAATAATGGTGCAATAACTTTTAAGCTCAAAAGTTAAATCTGCACTGTTGTGTACCAAGCACACAAAGCTGAAACTGACGTGCAATAATAAAATGTCTGACAATTCACTGTGTCTAGGGAGGGCTAATGTCTTAAATTTAGTGCCGCCAATCATTTTGAAAAGTTGGCTCCTTTGTTTAGGTCGGGGATACTCAATTCAGTCCTTGGGACAAAGCCAGATGGTCAGGTTTTCAGGAAATCCACAGTGAATATGTATGAGATAAATTTGCATGCTCTTCCTCAATTGTATGCATATCTACCTCATACATATTCATTGTGGGCATCCCGAAAACCTGACTGGATAGGTGTATACTGAGGACTGGATTGAGAACCCCTGGCTTATATGTATAGCACACCCCTATTTGGAACAAAGATCAAACCTTATTTTCAAAATATAACATAGTAACATAGTAGATTACGGCAGATAAAAACCTGTACAGTCCATCTAGTCTGGTCTAGTCTGGCCAAGTAGATAAACTCATTACTTAAAGGTATGAGGTGATATAACATATGTATACCTTCTGAAGATGTCATAGAAGCCCTTGAAAAGCTCTAGTCCATCCATATCTATCCAGGCCACAATCAGGGTACAGACTGTAGAAGTCCACATAGCGCTGGCTTTGCTTCCCATTTATCAGTGTTGCCACCTAGTTTCTGCTAAGCTTCTTTGGATTGCTTCCTTCTAAACAGGATTTCTGTGTGGTTATACCACACATTTTTGAATTCAGGTGTGGTTTTCGTCTCCACCACCTGCCACAGGAGAGCATTCCAAGTATCCACCGCCCTCTTGGTGAAAAAATACTTCCTGATATTATTTCCGAGTCAGCCCCCCTTCCACCTCAATTCATGTCCTCTAGTTCGACCACCTTCCCGTTTCTGGAAGAGGTTTGTTTGTGAATTATATTTGAATGTCTGTATCATATCACCCCTGGTTCTCCTTTCCTCTAGGGCAGTGGTGTGCTGGAGCCGGCTCTGTCCAGCTCGCAAGAGCCGCTTGTTAAATTTTGACAGCTCTTGCGAGCTGGTTGTTGTTGGAGGCGAGCCGGCTCCATTGCGGGAGATAAGCATGGCAGGAGGGCGCCATCACAGGCCATGCTTACCTCCCCTGCCGCTCCAAAGCATGTCCAACGATGTCCTTCGCCCCCACCCTCCCCTCCCGCTCCCATCCGGTCTTTTTTTAATTACCTCCGTTGAAGCACGCACTATTTAAAGCCCTGCTGCGTGCTGGCCGTCTCCAGGCTTCCCCTGATTGCTTCGGATGATGTTCGTGCCTTAGTCCCGCCTTCATTCTGACGTCATTTCCTTTTTTCGTGAAGGCGGGACTAAGGCACGAACATCATCCGAAGCAAGCAGGGAAAGCCTGGTGGAGACGGCCAGCACGCAGCAGGGCTTTAAATAGCGTGTGCTTCGACGGAGGTAATTAAAAAAAAGACGGATGGGAGCGGGAGGGGAGGGTGGGGGCGAAGGACATCGTTGGACATGCTTGGGAGTGGGAGGGAAGGGCAGGGGAGGGAGGAGAATCGCTGGGTATGGATGGGTAGAGGGGGCAGGGAAGAGAATTGCATGGATGGGTAGAGGGGGGCAGGGGAGAGACTTGCTGGGCATGGATGGGTAGAGGGGGGACAGGGGAGAGACTTGCTGAGCATGAGTGGGTAGAGGGGGCAGGGAAGAGACTTGCTGGGCATGGGTGGGTAGAGGGGGGCAGGGGGGAGACCTGCTGGGCATGGGTGGGTAGAGGGGGCAGGGGAGAGACTTGCTGGGCATGGGTGGGTAGAGGGGGGCAGGGGAGAGACCTGCTGGGCATGGATGGGGAGAGAGGGGCAGGGGAGAGATTTGCTGGGCATGGGTGGGTAGAGGGGGGCAGGGGAGAGAAGAGAATTGCTGGGTATGGATGGATAGAGAGGGGCAGAGGAGAGAGGAGAGTTTCAGGACATGGATGGAGGGGAGAGCAAGAGAAATTCTGGACATGGATGGAGGGGAGAGAAGGGAGAGAGAAGAAATGCTGGACATGGAGGGAAGATAGAGGAAGGAGATTAGATGAGGGGAAAAGGAAGTGAGGAGAGAAACTGCACATGGATGGAGAAAATAGGCAGAAGCTGGATCCACTGTACAGTCAAGTCTGCGGAGGACCAGAAATGAAGAAGAAAGGAGGAAAGAAAAGAAATGGAAATGAAGCCCTGGAAATGGAGTCAAGGGAACAGATAGAGAGCAGCAGAATCGGATACTGGACCAGCACGATCAGAGAAACAAAGTCACCAGACAACAAAGGTAGAAAAAAATAATTTTATTTTCATTATAGTGTTTGGAATATGTCCACTTTGAGAATCAGGTGCTGAACGTTAAAAGTTTATATTTATTTACTTATTTATTTATGGCATTTTATCCCATATTAAACATGAATTAGATTGAAATTAGATTTAATTTTTTTTTCCTGGAGAGAGTAATGTGTTGGCCGCCCCCCCCCCCCCCCCCCCCCGCGTATAGCCAGCTCTGCAATTTTTTTTTTTTGGGGGGGGGGGCAGAGGTGGGTGAGGGGCACAGTGGTGGACGGGGGGGGGGCGCCGAGGTGGACCGGGGGGAGGGGCGCCGAGGTGGACTGGGGGGCGCCGAGGTGGACCGGGAAGAGAGCCTGTTGTTAAAAATTTACCAGCACACCACTGCTCTAGGGTATGCATGTTCAGGTCATCATATGTCTTGCTATGCAAACTGCATACCATTTTTGTTGCTTTACTTTGAACTGCTTCCAGCCTTTTTACATCTTTAGCAAGATATGACTTCCAAAACAGAACATAATACTCCAAGTGAGGCCTCACCAAAGACTTGTACAGGGGTTATACCCCTCTCTATGCAGCCTAGCATCCTTCTAGCCATGGCCACTGCCTTGTTGCATTATTTCGCCAACCTTGAGATTCTTAGACACCATCACCCCAAGGTCTCTTTCCTGAGCCAAGCTTACCAATCTCTCCCCTCCTATCTGGTACATTACTTTTGGATTTTTGCACCCCAAGTGCATCAGTCTGCATTTCTTAGCATTACATTTTAACTACCAGACCCTTTACCATTCTTACCATGTTTAGAGATCCATTCTTCATGGTTTATACACTCTCCAGGGTATCCACTCTATTGGCTATGTCCGTGTCATCTGCAAAAAGGCAAACTTTTCCTTCTAACCCACCAGCAATGTCTCTCACAAATATATTAAACAGAATCAGACCTAGAACCAACCTCTGAGGCACTCCACTGCTCCAGTTCTTTGGTCACCCAGTCAATCAGATTTGTTTGGCAAGAGTTTCCTTTGGTAAAGCCATGTTGCCTCGGATCCTGCAATCAGTTGGCTTCTAGAAAGTTAACTATCCTTTCCTTCAGCAGCAACTCCATTATTTTTCCTATCACCAACATCAGGCTTATTGGCCTGTTGTTTCCCACTTTTCCCTGTCCCCACTTTTGTGAAGAGGGACCATATCAGCTCGTCTCCAGTCCAGAGGAACTTCTCCAGTCTCTAAAGATCTATTAAATAAATCCTTAAGAGCTCCCGCCAGGACTTCTCTGAGCACCCTCAGTATCCTGGGATTTATCCTACCCGGCCCCATAGCTTTGTCCACTGCCTGCTTTTCAAGTTGCTTATAAATGCTTTCTTCCATTAATGGTGCAATATCCACTCCATTCCCAGTTATACCTTCAGCGGACAACTGTAGTCCTTCTCTTCCGTGAAGTATTCAGCACATTTGCTTTATCCTCATCACTCTCCACAAAGCCATTCTCAGCATCTTTCAGTCTTACAGTTCCATTCCTATTGATTCTTCTTTTCCCAATATATCTGAAAAAGGTCTTCAGGCTTATTTTCGAAAGTGATCGCCGGCCATTTCCTGACATAAATCGGAAGATGGTCAGTGATCTCGCAAAAGCGGCAAAAGCGGCTTTTTTGACAGCATCGCTGCCTTCCCGTCGCCTCGCCGGTGAAAGTTCAAAGGGGCATGTCGGCAGCATAGCAAAGGCGGGACATGGTCGGGCATGGGCGTGGCTACCAGATGGCCGGCTTTCGCGGATAATGGAAAAAAAAAGCGGCGTTAAGCAGTATTTCGCTGGGTTTACTTGGTCCTTTTATTTTCACGACCAAGCCTCAAAAAGGTGTCCCAACTGACCAGATGACCACCAGAGGGAATGGGGGATGACCTGCCCGAAGTCCCCCAGTGGCCACCAACCCCCTCCCACACTAAACAAATAAAAATCAAAACCTTTTTTTTACCAGCCTGTATGCCAGCCTCAAATGTCATACCCAGCTCCCTGACAGCAGTATGCAAGTCCCTGGAGCAGTTTTTAATGGGTGCACTGCACTTCAGGCAGGCAGACCCACGTCCATCCTCCCCCCCTACCTGTTACACTTGTGGTGGTAAATGTTAAGCCCTCCAACCCCCCCCCCCCAAAACCCACTGTACCCACATGTAGGTGTCCCCCGTCACCCATAAGGGCTATGGTAATGTTGTAGAGTTGTGGGGAGTGGGTTTGGGGGGATTTGGGGGGCTCAGCACCCAAGGGAAGGGAGATATGCACCTGGGAGGTTTTTTTGTATTTTTTAAACATTTTTAGAAGTGCCCCCTAGGGTGCCCGGTTGCTGTCCTGGCATGTCAGGGGGACCAGTGCACTACAAATGCTGGCTCCTCCCACGACCAAATGCCTTTGGATTTCGCCAGGTTTGAGATCGCTGGCATTTTTTCCCATTATCGTTGAAAAACAAAACCGGCCATCTCAAACTTGGCAAACTCTGGCATTTGGCTGGACTAAACCGTATTATCGAAAAAAAAGATGGCCGGCCATTTTTTTCGATAATACGGTTCCAGCCAGCTGTTGCGCCGCCAAAATAGATCGCTGGCGACATTCGATTATGCCCCTCACTTGTCACCTATCTTTACATCTTTATCTGTTTTTTTTCATCCGCCTGTGCTTTCGCTAGCTGTATTTTCCTCTTGGCTTCTTTGAATTCAAGCTGATAATCTCTTCTGTGATCCTCCTGTTGCGTTCTTCTGTATTTCATGAACAAAGCCTCTTTTGTATAAATGTATTATACAATATCACCAGAAGTGTGTCATGATCTATGGTATGATTTTCTGTCTCAGTCCAAACTTACAAAACTGCCTAAACCTTGCCACTGGACATGGTTTAAACTTACTGCTTATCCAAACTGTGAACTTGCTGTGAACTGCAGATGATTGAATTGTTTTGAAAATTGTTTTCATTCCTTTAGTTTTACACCAGAAAACACACTGCATCTTTTAATTATAAAAATATGCTTTATTGCATAAAACATTGTTTATTTTCCCATGATAAAGCTCTTCTGTAAATAGAGAACATTTATGAGCAAAGAGCAGAGATTCACTGCAGAAAGCACTGGAATTAGAATGTGATAGATAGATAGATAGATAGATAGATAGATAGATAGATAGATAGATAGATAGATAGATAGATTTTGCCTAAAAAATGAAAAAGGATAAAGGATAAAGGAATTATTTTGTCATCTTGTTAGCAATGTAGGACAGTGATTATAGCACACTAATTAGGTTGAGCATTCATTTGCTCATCTATCCATCATTCCTCAGGTGACATAAAGAGCAATATACTGGCCTCGTTAATGATGCCTGATATCTTTTTAAAAATCAAGTTTACGCACCAATAGCTGCACACTCATTTATGCACCTTTGAATGTAGTTGCAAAAACCTCAGAAAGGTGGTATATCAAATCCCATTTCCCTTCCCTTCCTGCTTCAGAGTAGGTGTAAGATTGTGTGCAAGCTTTTAGGAAGTAATTATATAAAATTGTAAGCACATATGTTACTTTTGTAAAGTAGGTACACATGTTGCGCCTGTTGAGGTATTTCTAGAAATGGCGTGCAGCCTGTATGCTCACCTTATATGTGCAAGGGGGCATCTATATTGGCAGTTATGCAAGTTAACGCACTACACGCTATTCTCAGAGGTAGTGCATAAGTGCCTTAGAATGCATCTGCAAAGGGGCACATATGTAGGTGGGGCTAATCTTATAGAATTTTATCATATACGTGCATGGGTGGTGCATTTAGGTGTGCCCACTTACGCCAACCATGCCTTTCTTTTGGGCACTAGGTATTCTATAATGGAATAAGGGTGTCCTGAATTTTGTTATAGAATTGGTGCTCCCCACATTGCATCAGGGCACCCAAAAGGAGGTGCCACTTTAATGAGTTGCCCCCTTATTATCTTTCCTCCCTTGGTACCTTACTATCAAATTATCCTTCATGTATATATGCAACTTTTTAGGGAGGCTGAGCATTTAAACTTATTGCTAACCCCTACAACCCCTTCATTTTTGATTGGTCTAAGGCTTAGCTGTTCTGAATCAGTCCCCAATCTCAGTCTCTACATACTTCATTACTAGAGTACTTTCAGTCAAATCTACCTAATATGTTAACACAAACAGATTACATGTTTCCTTGCTTTCATCCTTTGGTGGAATCATTGAGATTGTTTATTCCTCAAAAAAAAAAAAAGGGGGGGGGGGGACTTTGAATGTTATTCACATTGCCAGCAACCGACGCCAGAAATATCCATATAAAACTTAGCACCTTTTAAAAAACTTTCAGACTGAAGTTCATCAAGCCTGGCCTGCTGTTTCCAACAGTGGCTAGTCCGGGTCACAAGTAATGTATTGTCATTGCAAAATAAGAAATACACACATACTTTTCAAGCCTTCCCAAAACATGCTCAGCACATCCCCTTAAAATACATACATGACATGGGTATCCAATGTAAGTCCAGGCTTTTCTAAAATCACTACTAATTCCCCTGGATTCTATATATCATGCCTAAATTTCTGCATCCAACTTCGTGCGCATCAAAAATGCACGTGCAAAGAAATTGACAAATGAGCTCAGAAACCTCAATGATTGGATGCTAACAACCAATTATTGATATTAATTGGCGGTCTTAAAAATTACACATGCATCTCGCTATGTGCTATTTGATAAAGCGAGGTGCGTAACTTCAATCGCGCATATCTGAAAAGGGGGTGTGCCAAGGGCATGTTGGGGTCATTGCAAAAAGTTGCATGCAGATTTACAGAATTTGCTCAAAGCATACTTAAGTTGGGTGTTGGCATTTACACCTGCTTTTACACCAAAAATGAGGTGTAGGATCTACTCTAAACGCTATTCTACAAAAGGTGCGCTCTCTTTATAGAATGATGCTTAGGGCTCATGTTCTTCGGCACTGAAGTTTTCAGCACTTTTTATTGAATTCCTTCCATTATGTGTAGGGCCATTTATACTTGCAAACCCCCTATCACCATCAACCTTCTAAAATTATCTTTACAGTATGTCAATGGAAGAGTGGCCTAGTGGTTAGAGCACTGGTCTTGCAATCCAGAGGTGGCTTTTTCAAAATCCCACTGCTGCTCCTTGTGATCTTGGGCAAGTAATTTAACCCTCTATTGCCTCAGGTACAAACTTAGATTGTGAGTTCTCCTGGAACAGAGAAATATCCAGTACCTGAATGTAACTCACCCTGAGCTACTACTGAAAAAGGTGTGAGCAAATCTAAATAATAAAATAATAATTATTGAAAGTGGCACCAACCTTAAGTATCCTTTTACTAAGGTGCGTTAACAGATTTAGCGCACGCTAATTGTTAAAGTGTGCTAAATGATAATATGCCCATAGGAATATAGTTGATTTTATTGTAAACTGTTTTGATTTGACTACAAGAGAAACAGTATATCAAATATAATAAATGAGAAATGAATGATAAAAAATGTTGTTATTATTAACGCACACTGAATTTATGAGTGTACCTTAGTAAAAGGACCCCTTAGTTTGGTCAACAAGTAGCATTTTGAAATATAGCACTGATGAGGCTGGATTGGCTGGGGATTGCTTTTTCTCATTGAACCTAAGGATAGGATGAGAGACTGATGGGATATGGGAATCAAAAGGACTGGTGATGGTTGTGGGCAAAAACAGTTGCAGTGGCTGTGGTAGACAGCAAAGAGAAAATACATGAAACATTATAAAAGGGAGTGGTAACCCAAGAGGGAAGTTGTGACTCTGGAGTCCAATGTATTATAAATTGCTTTATTATATTATCTGTTGATGTATTGTGTCACATGGTTCAAGTTTTAAACACAATGCCCCAACATGACCGTGTTTTGGCGAGTGTACCTTCGTCAGGGTTCCAGAGCCTGCATTGATGCAATATGTATTGTTAATTTTTAACACTTCAAGTATGTTCCTGCTTCATGTGACAAATGTAACTGTTGCAACATTGGGCTCCAAAGTCACTGCTTCCCTCTCAGGTCATCATCGCCTTTTCTGGTATAGTGGCTGCGGTGGGGCAGCTGCTTTCTGATTCTTAAGTGTCTTGAAAACAGAACAAATATATATGTGGTTTTACTTTTGTTCCATTTTGAAAATGAAAAGAAATAAAACAAGAAAGGTTAAAATATCCTGTTGTTGATTTCAGTGAAACACCTTTGCTGTTCCTGGTTATTTGTCTGACTCTGTTGATCTGTTTTCTCACTTTCTTTAATGCACACTGTAGTTTCAGAGATGCTTTGAGAGTCTTTCTCAAAGGGGTAGAACTAATGTAGTTGTACAGCAGAGCTGGGCTTTAGATAATGGACCCTGGAAAACGAATTGCTGAGGGGGGATATGATTGAGGCCTACAAAATCCTGAGTGGTGTAGAACGAGTGAATCGATTTTTCACTCTTTCAAAAAGTACAAAGACCAGAGGACACTCAATTAAATTATATGGAAATATTTTTAAAACAAATAGGAGGAAATATTTTTTTTGCTCAAAGAATAGTTAAGCTCTTGAATTCACTGCTGGAGGATATGGTAACAGCGGTTAGTGTATCTGGGTTTTAAAAAGCTTATGACAAGTTCCTGGAGGAAAAGTCCATAGTCTATTATTGAGATAGACATGACAGAAGCCACTGTTTGATCCCCGAATTGGTAGCATGGAATGTATCCACGATTTGGGTTTCTGCCAGGTACTTGTGACCTGGATTGGCCGTTGTTGGAAGCAGGATATTGGGCTATTCTTATGTTCTTATGTAAAACTGACTTGATGTTGACCCATATTCAGAAGTGCCCTTAGTTCAGGCTTTACAGTTCTCTGCTACAATATTTTTTTGACAATTTTGGAGGCCTATTCTTCAAAATTTGAACTTTGAGTGTTTTAGCTTTTTCCTGTGAGTGTGAATGATTACACTAGTAGCTTGCAAGCTTTCAGTTTATTGCTTGGTCTAGAGGCTACCAATGTATATATATATATATATACATATATTAGATGCAACTATTTCAAATACTAGAAGAATGAAATTAATTGTGGATACTTTTTGTTTGAAATTGTTAAGCTTATCTTTCCCTGTCATAAAATTGTTTGCACATTCTGTGTGAAGCTGTATTGTATATGTGTCGATGAGAAACCCATTGATAGCCTTTTCCTGCCTTGAGCATTAAGCAGCAAGCATTAAATTAACATGGTCAGTCAGAAGCTATAGCAATGCCTCCCTCAGTCTCCTTGACAGCAAATCTGGCCTTCTTAGCCTGGCAGATCACACTTTCCCACCCTCAGTCTTTAGGAGATTGACCCTTTTCCTTCCTCCAGCTTAAGTTTAGTTTGAACTGCAGCCAATAGTGTGCTTATGGGTGAAATGTCAAAGGATTAACTCTTCTGACTTGAACAGGCCAAACTGGGCCCAACAATTAAGCAAGTTCTCACAAGACATAGATACCACACCTCACCCACCCTTCCCACTCTATGGACTACGTTCATGGAGGGCTTGGGGTAGATTTGTAAGGGTATTCTGAAGGCTTCAGCGAAACAAAGAGGACCTTTTCCTCCCTTTCCCTTTTAATTCAGTAGGTAAACATTTCACACAAAACCTACGAGGGTGGGAAGAAGCGATCTGTGCACCATCTTGCATTTGTCAAATGGATTAGCCTCTAAATTGCTTATTCTTCAATATACCAAAAGCTGCTTAGTTCTTATGCATTGCAAGTTTTCAGAAGGGGGTCTTTTAGATCCTGCTCTCAGACCCTCTGTCTTTTCTCATTAGATTAGCAATATGCTCTAATATGGCTTTAGGAACAAGGTATTAACCTTGGGATTTCTAATGCTTTTCTTGAACCTACAGTTCTCTTTGCATTCCACTGCTTCCTCAATATAAAAATAGTTCCCGTAGGAGTATTTTTCCCATTGACAGAATAGAAATAACTAGGAACAAAGAATGAAAGCAAAGACAAATATTTTCTGGCTTTTTCCTCATTATACTTGCTCACTCAACTAAGTATATTAATGGTTCAATATAGTATAATGAAATTTTACCTCAAAACTGCTTCCCATACATACTTGAAAAATAATATCTAATCAGTTTATGGGCTATAAATATTATAGTAAGGAACATTTTTATCAGTGCTTGTAGAATTATATTACAGTAAGTTGTTCTCACCAGAACAGTAGTGTTTATAAAATGGCTCAGGTAGAAGAAATAAAATGTTTTCCTAAATTTAAAACTAACTGGAAGTTTTCACCTTCAATCTTATTTCACTCCAAATCAAGACACCTGGAGAATAATTTTATAACAGGTCACCTAAGTGGTTGGTCAAGTAAGTGCCAATTTGGGGGCTATTCTTTAAAGATAGCATAAGCACCTATGTGTCTTTATAAAATAGGCCCATGAAACCTGCCAAGATCATGGCTAAACTGCACACATATGTATAAAGGTGAAGCATGCAACTACATTCACAGTTTATGATGCTTTGTTTGCAGGGGACAGTCCTTGAAACTGCCTGTGCAAAACATGAGTCACGTTGGATGGTCAGTCTCCAACTCAGCAGAAAAGTTGCATCTTCACATAAATAATGCTTTATAGTTTTATTAAGGGGCCCTTTTACTAAAGGGTTGCCACGCAGCAACCCGGAACTACCACTGGCCCAACATGGCCAATTTCTAGCACAGTGCTAAACTGGGGGAATCAGGCAGTGCCACATCTTACCGCAATCTTACTGCATGGCGATGTCTTTTTAGAGGCTTTCTACCCGCTGCAGGAAAAAGAGCCCTGACGCGCGGCAAAAACAGCCTCCACCGCTACTGCAGGTCTCTTTTTACCGCAGCTTGGTAAAAGGATCCCTGAATGAATGAAGAGGAAATATAAGATTATTATATAGAGATATGGAATTATTATAAGTGAATGAAAGGTGTTTGATTCTGTGGTGCTGATGATGAGGTGAGTGTGTAACTCTCACTGTCAATGAAGTGTTGGGTCAGTGAGTGCCACCAGTGAGGTACACAGATAAACACTGAGTTAAGTGGGGACTCGATTTTATTAGATATGTATATTTGTTAGACCCACAAAAAAGCATTTTGCCATTTTTGGAAGGTCATTTTACAAATGACATATATATATATATATATATATATATATATATATATATATATATATATATATATATATATATATATATATATATATATACCATCATTTTAGAAAGGTATTCATGTGTAAGTAGTGGCATTTACACATGTCTATCACATACACATGTAAATGCCAATTTCATAAAGATGCTATTCACATGAGAAAACTCACGCCATATGAGATTTCAAGGGGGCAAGGTTTAAGTGTGGCTTTGTGGGACTAAAGTCTTCAGGATGAATATTCAGCCGGTAGCGCTGAACGCTTAGTCTGACTGCCACAAGCATTAAGTACAGAAATTCAATGCTAGACCATGTCTGGCCTTTGGCACTGAATTTCCAGGTTTGCGGAGCAAAGGTGCAAAGGTGAAGCAGTTAATGGTGCTGTTTGTTCAAAGACAGTCGTATTGGCACTTCCCATACCAAGGCTGTTAGATAGGCATGGTGAAAGATCTGCTCCACAAAGTTTTGACAACTATGTAGCGAATGTGATCTTGTCGATGAGTTTTTTTTTTTTTAATCTGCTGTCCTATCCAAAAGGGTATTAATTTTTTGGTGAAGAACTTTCTGTACACCACATAGCCCCTGATGCAGTCCTTCTATGGGAGAAACACGGCCTGTGTCGGGCATTGTATTGGTTTGAAATTCTTCAATAAAGATTTGTTTGTATCTACTACTGATCTGCTTTGCTTCCATAAAACATAACCAGTTAAGTGCAATATTCAGCATAAAGATAGGACTTACTTTTGTGTGGTCCTGTTTATGTGATTACCTTAGGTACCGCTGTTAGTGCAGGGCCCTTTTTACCGCAGCTTAGTAAAAGGGTACCTTTGGCCCCCTTTTACCAAGCTGCGGCAAAAGGGGGCCTGCGTTGGCGTCAGCACGTGTCTTACATGTGCGCCAAGGCCCCCCCCCCTTTTACCGCAGCTGGTAAAACAGCTGGTCTTGCTTTTCTTCAGGAAATGGACGGGTGGCAAGTAAAGCACTTGCCACGTAGCCATTTGGGGGGAAGCCCTTACCGCCACCCATTGAGGTGGCGGTAAGGGCTCCCGTGCTAACCCGGCGGTAACCAGGCAGCGCGCGGCACTGCCTGATTACTGCCGGGTAGTATCCGGCGCTACAAATTTGTGTACGCCGGAAATGACAGCGCGGTAGGGGCGGGAAGTACCGCCGGGCTGCTGCGTTAGTCAGGCGGTACTTCCTAAATAGCGAGCGGTAGGCCTGCATTGGGCTTACCGTTGCTTACAAAAAGGAACCCTTTGTGTCTTCAACAAATGAAGTTGTATAACTGTGAGACGTTTTCAAAAGGTAACTGCTGCAATGTGATGCAGCTATTGCAGTGCTATTTCTCAGAAAGCACCCCCATTTAGGACATTTTTTTTACCTCTTTTCTAAGACTTTTTTCCCATTTCCATTCCAATGGAATTGGATAGAGTAAAAGGAAATGGTGTGGTATGGGCAAGATCCCATGATTTTCCATGGGAGGAAAATAAAATAACATACATTTTTTTTCCCACAGGAAATTGCGAGAGCTACACAGACAAAAGGGAGGCCAGCCAGACTTATTTCTGCTTTGAGCTGGAGTGAATATATTCAGGGCAGAGTTCTGGATAAGGTAAAAAAGTATCATAACACAGAATAATTCTTTAAATAGATGAGCAGAGAAGAGCTAAGGAGCTATTTTATAAAATGGAGTTAGAATGTAGGCTTAGCACAGGGAAAGCAGCCTTGTCACTAAGAAATGTGGAGGGGCATTTTCGATATGACATCTAAGTCCAACTTTGGACTCTTTACTAAAAATGTCCAAAATTCAAGTGGAGAATATAGCCATTTTCAAAACAGAAATACATCTATCTTTTTTTTTAATGGCTATTTGCTAGATGCTTTTGTGTTCTGTGAGTTTATACTTTTAGTCCATTTTTGAAAAGTGAGAGTTCAGCTAAATTTGATTCTAAAATTATTTTAAACTTTGTGCTAAATTTAAAACTGTTATATTCAGTGTTTGGTTGGTAAAAATATTTTAAAGATATTGTTTCCAATTACAGACCACGACTACTAACATCAGGTATGGTAGAGCTGAACTATAGAGAATCCACAAAGCGTGGAGAACTCAAAGAAGACCCACGGATACTTTGTAAAACAAACAAAAAAGTGGGCACAAAACCAGGAGTTGTTTCTTCAAATTTACTGCTGAACTCTTCACGCAAGTGATCCGTTCCACAATTCAATACAAAGGTCTTTTTAAAGACCATTTATACACTATTCGCCAGTATTTCTTATTCTGGATCATCATTAGCTGTCTACCTTAGTATTTAGACTCCTGATGTAGGCCCTTTGGCCGAAACACAACAGTTGTGTCGAGTCAAATATACGAGTCAAATATACTAATTAATAAAATTTGGTTTTAGCTTTACTGTGATCCAGTCTCTGGGACTCCTGGTTTTGTGCCCACTTTTTTGTTTGTTTTATGGTAGAGCTGAACATCATTTGGGATAGAGTAATCACATTGAAGTACCTCCCAGGCCCTATGATCCCACTTCTGATTCCACCCCCCCCCCCAAAAAAAAAACAGCAGGTCCCCTCTGATCCCCTCCCCCCCCTTAAATGACTCCCCATGATCCCCCTGTCATGGGTGGCAGCATACATACCATTGGTTGGGAGTCCTGACCCAAAGGCACCCTCAGCATCTGGCTACAGGGAGAGAGGCCCTGCCATGGCACACTCGACCATGGGGACTGCCGGCCATGTCCACTGGAACCAGCAGGATTCCTTAGGAATGAGCCCATGCTCGACGCACATTTTTCTTAGTCTCAGCCTTGGAGCAATCCTGTGGCATCATTCCCATGGCGTCCTTTTTCAGACCTCGAATCTCTGGCTCTTTGCTCTGGCAGTTGTTGCCTTCAGTTGCTGCTATGAGCTGCTCCTTGCTCTGTACTCTGGTTTTTGCTCAGCTGAAGCCCCTTGAGATAGGCTGGCTCTGGCTCAACCAAAACCTTTTGGGATAGGCTCTTCCATGCCTTGCACTTTGGTTCCTGCTCAGCTGAAGTCCCTTTGGGATAGGCTGCTCCGTGCCTTGCACTCTGATTCCTGCTTAGCCGAAGCTCCATAGGGATAGGCTGCTCTGTCCTTTGCACTCTGGTTCCTGCTCAGTCGAAGCCCCCTTGGGATAGGCTGCTTTGTGCCTTGTGCTCTGGCTACTGTTCAGCCGAAACCCCCTTGGGATATAGTTTGCTCTGTGCCTTGCACTCTGGTTTGGGCTCATCTGAAGCTCCCTTGGGATAGCCTGCTCCGTGCCTTACACTTTGGTTCCTGCTCAGCCGAAGCCCCCTTGGGATAGGCTGCTTTGGGCCTTATATTCTGGTACCTGCCTGCTACAACCTGGAGGAGACTTGTCTGTGCCTGGGAGGCTGAAGTTCCTCTGCAGCTAACTAGTTGCCTCTGAGCTCACCTACCTAGTCGTTACACCCCCCTCCCCCGGCATGGTTCTAGTTATCTTTCATAGGTCATAAAAATCTCCCGACTTTTTATATTTTTAGGGTGCACACATACATATCTGTGAAAATTCCTTAAAAAATTATTAGACAATCAATATTATGACTTGACCAACATTAACATAGTAACATAGTAGATGACGGCAGAAAAAGACCTACACGGTCCATCCAGTCTGCCCAACAAGATAACTCATATTTGCTGCTTTTTGTGTATACCCTACTTTGATTTGTACCTGTGCTCTTCAGGGCACAGACCGTATAAGTCTGCACAGCACTATCCCCGCCTCCCAACCACCAGCCCCGCCTCCCGATCTTGACTAAGCTCCTGAGGATCCATTCCTTCGGCACAGGATTCCTTTATGCTTATCCCACGCATTTTTGAGTTCCGTTACCGTTTTCATTTCCACCACCACCTCCTGCGGGAGGGCATTCCAAGCATCCACTACTCTCTCCGTGAAAAAATACTTCCTGACATTTTTCTTGAGTCTTAACTTCTCGTGTTGTCATAATTGTAACTGTGCCGACATTAACTTCTATTGAAAAAATTATAATCAGATGATGTATTCCAGTTTCAAAAAAAATGAAAAAAGGACTTAGCTTGAAACCCAATAGGGCCACTGTTTCACCATATATCTTTTCAGGGCCACTGTTTCACCATATATTTTTTCAGCTTCCACAGGGGTATATATTTAGCTCCATGCTTCTTCAGACATCCAGTATTAAAAACCAGCAAATTTTGTTCCCAGATATTGGTACACATCAATTCTCCATGCTACTCAATATGGCTGCCTGCCTGTGGTTTGCACTATCCAGCTTTCCTTCCATCTTCACAAGCTTTCCTGCCAATGTTGCTACAAAACACCTCCACAGCATAATGCTACCACCACCTTATAAAAAGAGACCTGAGTACCTAAAGGATTTCTGTAGTAAACTATGTTAAAAGTAGCATAATATGACGAACAAAGCAGCAGCATTACCATGATTGTAAATACAGAATGGTCAGGATAATGCTACCATACAGGGCAGTTCAAGTTACAATCAACTGATTCACCCAGAGCTTAGTAAAAGGAAGCCCTAGTCCTCCTGGAAATAAAACGGACGCTGTCAGACAAAGAGCCAGTATTCCCCATGCCAGTTTCAAAATTACTACAGGTATCATGCAGTCCCTCAGACCCCATTCACCTCCAAAACTAAGTCAGTTTACAATTGGAAGGGAAATGGGACCTGATATACTGTCTTTCTGTGGTATTTTGCAACTACATTCAAAGCAATTTACATATGTACAGGTACTTATTTTGTGCCAGGGGCAATGGAGGATTAGGTGACTTGCACAGAGTCACAAGGAGCTGCAGTGGGAATTGAACTTAGTTCCCCAGGATCAACGTCCGCTGCACTAACCGCTAGGCTACTCCTTCACTCAGTGGCAAAAGGGAACCAGTGTCCCTCTTTCTCGGCAATATTTGTCAAATCCAAAATGGCGCTGCTGATGCTATGATCCACATACTAAAGCATGCTGAGACAGAAACAACTCCACAAGTGCTTTTACTGGTCATACAAACAAATCAAAAATATAGAAAGTGGGGGGAAATTAAGACAAATTACAGTTAGCTAACCACAAAGGAGGCAATTTTTAGAATCTCAATGGCACTTGTAGGTAATGGAGGGCCTGCAAGCAAATTTCCAAAGGCAGTGGCGTACCAAGGGGGGGGGGGGGGCGGTGGGGGCGGTCCGCCCCGGGTGCATGCCGCTGGGGGGGGGTGCCGCGCACCTGTCGGCTCTTCATTTTCATGCTCCCTCTGCCCCGGAACAGGTTACTTCCTGTTCCGGGGCAGAGGGAACATGGAAACGAAGAGCTGACAGGCGCGCGGCACCCCCCCCCAGCGGCGTGCACCCGGGGGGGGGTTGCCGGGGGGTCGCGCTGCACCTGGGGGGGGGGGTTATTTCTCCGGGGGGGGGGGGGGGTCGCGCTGTTCCGGGGGGGGTCGCTGCACCCGGGGTGCGGGGCACCTCTGCGATCCGCCCCGGGTGTCAGCGCCCCTAGGAACGCCACTGTCCAAAGGGAAACTCCCAGCTGCAAAGTTAACATCATAGGTGGCATGCAGAGATTTCAAAAAAGAAATCCCTGTAAGCTGTGTGCCAGTTCCACCCTGCCCCCAGCCCTGGCTCTGCCTCTTTCTGGCTCAGGTAAAAGCACCCATGCTGCGAAGAAGCGTAGATACTTTTAACCATAAAAGTGGGAATGTAATTTTCAAGTGAGAATTTTATCTGAGCAACTGCTTAAATATACAGGTAAATGTGTTTATTTATTCAACACATTCAACCACTTTAAACCTTATGCTGAATAGGGACTCTCTATAGCCAATGACCTAATGTATGTTACAAACCAAATTATTACTTAGGAACCTCATGCAATACCATAATCTATTCTTCTTTACCATGTATATATGCACACGGTGTATATAAATACCATGATCTGTTCCATATATGTTATGCTCCATGTATGTTACCATGTATGTATGCACTCTATCGTAATACCGTATGTAATTCTGTTACCCGGAAATGGCAACCGCCATTACGGCAAATGTAAGCCACATTGAGCCTGCAAATTGGTGGGAAAATGTGGGATACAAATGCTACAAATTATAATAATAATAATAATACAGACTGCCCATCACATAAAGCTTAATTGGTTCACAAGACAACCAGCTTAAAATATAATAGCACACAGCTCTATGAGTTGCCAATTCACATAGTCTAGAACAGAGGTTCTTAACCCAGTCCTCAGGACATATCTAGTCAGTCAGGTTTTCTGGATATCCACAATGTATATAGATAAGATAAATTGCATGCATTATCTCCACTGTATGCACATTTATCTCATGCATATTCATTGTGGATGTCTGGAAAATCTGACTAACTGGGTTGAGAATTCCTGGTCTAGAAAGAGGGCTCAGTCAGACTCAGATTTGCATTTCTGTCTCGGGGGGGGGGGGGGGGGGGATAATCTCCTTCCCAAAATCTTGTGATTACACTTCTAGCTGCTAGCAATAATTCCTGACAAACCTTTCTGTATTTTTGAGGACCTGTCCAGTCTGGATGCTCTCCCAACAGAAATCCCATACTAGCATATGGGATATCTATTTGCAAAATTTGGGAAATAAGGTTGTGCACCCACTTCCAAAATGTTTGAACACAAGGGTAATGCTACCACATACTGTATGTAAGAAACTATCAGACTATCCACACAGACTCCAATACTCGTCAGAAGAGTTCAGGTCCCACATCAATCTGCATCTGATGCAGTGCAGAATAACTCTAGTAATTATCAGAATCTGGATATGGAGTCTTGGAATACCTTTGACCAGACTAGGATCCAAAATTGTTCTCTGCCTAGTGGACCTAGGTCCTTATGCCATTAGTTGAGATAGCAGTGTGAAATAGGCTCTTGGCATAATGAGGCAGAATGGCATATGTGAGCCAGAAGACTTTTCATCTGACTCACTCAAAAAGTACCTGCTCAAAGGGGAGTGGCTGTCTGCAAAAACCAGCTGATCTTTCTATCTGTAAAGCAAAATGTTATATTTGAAAGTTGAAAAAGGGGTATGTCTCTATTCAGTTCCTAGGCTAGTCTCATCTTTCTCTCAAAGTGTAACCCTCAAAGAATTGTGCAAATCTAAGAGAACTCCTCCTCTGGTCCAGGGCATCCCATAAATGCTCCCCTCTCCCTTGTAAACTTCTGTCCTATTAAAGGGGTAAAAGGAGAGTAAAGAGGGAAGATCCTAAGAAGCTTACAACCTTCTGCCAACTTTTTAATACACTCCATGAAGAGCTGATTTGTCAACACTGAAGGCCTCTTGGTCATATCTAAAATGAAGCGGAGGACATAGATAGGCAGAGGAGGATACAAAAAGTTCCTCATTTCATCCAATGAGTAGTGAAATTGCCATAAGGTGATTACTTTTAAACATGAATTCTAATAATAAAACCAAAGTTCAGAAATCGCAATCCACTATCTAATCAGGTGCAGTGTGTAGCATAGTTTAGCCAAACCTGTCTGCCTTTCCATATACATTTTTTTTTTTACAAAAGACACTCCCTTCATTCTATAACAGATCACCTAAATTTAAGAACTATTTGCGTACTTATAGAATACTGCTATCTACTTGGGTCAGTGGACACTTATGTGTGTAAATGGCAATAGCACAACTAAGCATTATTCAATAATTATGCGCTACAATGTCTTAGCATGTAAATGTTAGAGGGGCATTCACAAGGGAGGGGCATTGGTAGGTCATAGACATGGTCATTCTTTACACACATGAATTACAGAATACTGTAAGTTATGTGTGTAACTGACACATTTAGGTGCTAACATCTACATGCCACTGAAAAGTGGAGGAACACTCAATCCCTACGAGCGTTGACAAAGGAAGTTCAAAGAGTAGGGTAACTTGGCTCTTCCAGAGAAAACCAAGGGAGATGCTTATTCAAAAATATGGTCTTCATTGAAAAACATCAAACAACTTGACATGACTGCCGTGTTTCGGCACCCAAAGCACCTGCCTCAGAAGTCTTATGGTGTAGGTAACAATTCTAAGACCAAATTCAAACAAAGGCAAAGTTTGTCCAAAATGTAGAGCGAACGTGTGTAACATCCATCGGTAAAGCCTGAAAAAGTAAAGACCTGACAAAAATATTCATGCCTAAATTTTTGTGCACGGATGCAGGGTTACTCTAGATTCTATAAGAAAACATTTTCGAAAGAGAAGGGCACCCATCTTTCAAGACAAATCGGGAGATGGGCACCCTTCTCGTAAGGCCGCCCAAATCGGCATAATGGAAAGCCGATTTTTTTACACCCTCGATGGCTTTCCGTTGCTGGGATGACCAAAGTTCACGGGGGCGTGTCGGCAGGGTAGCAAAGGCAGGACTGGGGCGTGATTAGGAGATGGGCGTCCTCGGCTGATAATGGAAAAAAGAAGGTCGTTCCTGACGAGCACTTGGCCGACTTTACTTGGTCCATTTTTTTTCATGACCAAGCCATGAAAAGATGCCCAAACTGAGCAGATGACAACCGGAGGGAATTGGGGATTACCTCCCCTTACTCCCCCAGTGGTCACTAACCCCCTCCCACCATAAAAAAAACAGGTTAAAAATACTTTTTTGCCAGCCTCTATGCCAGCCTCAGATGCCATACTCAGGTCCATCGCAGCAGTATACAGGTCCCTGGAGCAGTTGTAGTGGGTGCAGTGTACTTCAGGCAGGCGGACCTGGGGGGGGGGGGGGGGGTTGGGAGGCTCAGCACCCAAGGTAAGGGAGCTATGCACCTGGGAGCAATTGCTGAAGTCCACTGCAGTGCCCCCTAGGGTGCCTGGTTGGTGTCCTGGCATGTAAGGGGGACCAGTGCACTACAAATTCTGGCTCCTCCCATGACCAAATGGCTTGGATTTGGCCATTTTCGAGATGGCCGTCCTTAGATTCCTTTATCGGCAAAAATCAAGGTCGGCCATCTCTAAGGGTGGCCATCTCTAAGGTCGACCCAAATGTTGAGATTTGGCGGTCCCCGACATTATTATCAAAACAAAAGATGGCCGCCCATCTTGTTTCACTAATAGGGCCGGGGACGCCCCTTTATGGGGCCGTCCTTAGAGATGGGTACCCCCATTCGATTATGCCCCTTTAGAGATTGTTGACCTAAATGTTGAGATGATCGACCTTAGAGATTGTCGTCCCCGGTTTTCGGCCATAATGGAAACCGAGGACGCCCATCTGAAAAATGACCAAATCCAAGCCCTTTGTTCGTGGAAGGCATGCCAAGGGGACCAGTGTACTACGAATTCTGGCTCCTCCCATGACCAAATGGCTTGGATTTGGTTGTTTCTGAGATGGACGTCCTCGGTTTCCATTATCGCCGAAAATTGGGGGCGACCATCTCTATGGACGACCATCTCTAAGGGTGACCTAAATGCTGAGATTTGGCCGTCCCCGACCGTATTATCGAAACAAAAGATGGACGTCCATCTTGTTTAGATAATATGGGTTTCCCTGCCCCTTCGCGGTGACGTCCTGCGAGGACTTCCTCAGGAAAACTTGGGCGCCCCGTTCGATTATGCCCCTCCATGTCAACTAGAGCCACCCTTTTGGTGACTTTCTGTACAGATAAGGATAAGAGTTTGATGAGAACATATTTTTAAAAGAAGGCTATTTCCTTTTGTGGTGCTAAGATACAGGTGTTTCCTGATGTTTTCAAGCAACTCAGGCTCATAGGAAAGCATTTCTTTCATTGAAGCCCAGGGTCCTGGCTTTAAATGCTACCTACTTCTTAAATTCTCCTAAAAATATTTAATTAATTTGCAGGAGACCCTATATGTCTTTATGGACCCTATTTAATTAGAGAAAGTTTTGTCTGAGCATTCAAAGTAGTAATTTCAAGGTTTGAGTTTAGGAGGTCTGTGATTAATATAGCACTTTAGTGAAGAGAAAATGTACTCTTCTTGATTGGTTTTATATTTTTCTTGTGACATTTTCTTCATTCTGTCCATGATGTGGACTAGTTTAATTATTACTAAGGGCCCTATATACAAAGCTACGCTAACCTTTTAGAGTACACTAAAAATTAGCATGCGCTAACAATAGAGACACCCATTATATTCGTAGTGTTAGTGCGCTAATTTTACACAAGCAATTTATTGAGCACCATATATAGAATTAGGGCGATAATGTGCCCATGCATATAATTCTCACAAACTGCATGCTGATGTGAAAATGTCTCATGTAATGCGCCAACACATATAACATTCCTGATTTATATGCGTAAAATACAGCTTCTCTCTTTTTGCTTTCTTTTCTTCCTTCTCTCCGTACAGTATCTCTCCCTTTCCTTTCCTCTCCTACCCCCTTTCCTGTAGTCCCCTCCTTAGTTTGTTTCTGAATCTGATCCAACAGTATTTCACATAGGTAGCCTTGAATAGCATCATGGACCTTTCCTCTAGTGAATCCCGCCTCTTCTGACACAACTTCCTGTGTCTGCACCAGAGAAAAGTCTCCTGATACCACTCAAGGCTGTGTGAATCGCTGCTGGATCGGATTCAGAAAAGAAGTAAGGAGGACTATGTGGGTAGGACTAGGAGAAGAAGGGAAAGGGAGAGATACCTGATTCATAGAGGTCTGCAGGGAGGGAGGAAGGAAAGGAAGGGAAAAGGGCAGATGCTGGATTCACAGAGGATTACGGGGAGGGTGGAAGGATAGGAAGCAAAAGGGAGAGATACCTGATTAGGCTGGCCATGTAAAAAAAAAAATCGATATAGCATGCTCACACATATAGGACTAAATTCTATAAATGGTGCCTATAAAACTGACACTGAAAAACATAGCGCTTAGTTCTATAAATGGGGCTTAAATATAGGCGCTGTTTATAGAATACTGCTTAGTGCCAGGAACCACAACTTCATTTAGGCATGACCCATTTACACCAACAAATCTTGGTGTAAATCCCCATGCCTAAATTAGACATGGATTCCCGTTATTCTATAACAACGTGCATAAATTGTGGGAACACTCCCGATGTACCCATGATTCTCCTATGGTCACACCCCCTTTTTGGACCCACACCTAAATTTACACATGTAAATTTTAATTAAATCTAATTAGCACCAATACTTGCTTGTTAAGAAGCCGATTATTGGCATTAATTGGCTCGTTATTCAATTAAGATTTCCACACAAATTGGGCACACATTAAATTTTTAGCAACTTTTATAGAATTTGGGGGATAGTGCACATGGAGGGGGGGAGTCTCCTAACTTGCAAAAACACATATAATGTGTGTATTATATGCATGAAAATCCAGTAATCATCAATGATCCAAAGACCATCTGGGTTTAGATTCCTCAATAAGGACCTATATAGTGTATGGTGACAGAGTAAGATTGAGGCTTGAGTCCTTTAGGAAGGTTTATTATCTGATCTGCATTTTATTACCTTTTCTGTTTTTAAAGATGCCTAGTAAAAGGAAAGGTTGGGTATATTTTTATCCCTGACTCCTGCTTTAATCCAGTCTAGAAATGAAGGCTTCATGCAATGGCAAACTGATGGTAGACCAGAGTGATGTTTTGTTACTAAATAGTATGATGGAATGTGCACTGACTGGGAGATGTCACTCGCCAGATACTCCTTCATTCTGGTGGCTGGAGACTTGCAATGGTGCAGCAACTCACTCATCACAGATCAATGAGGTCATGCTACAAGGAGTTTCCAGAGGGGTGATGCTAGAGGCCTTGGTTACCTCGATCAAAGGAGGTTTAGAGAAATTTGGATCTACTGCAACTTTGCAAAGTGGGTGGACATTAATATTAATCTGATGGGGGTGGGGGGAAGCAAGCAAGAGAAGAATTGAGAGCCAGGCAACTGCGCCCTCCTCTGCCAAATCACCCAGTCATTACCTTGGATTCCATTTTATCAGATCAAAAATTTTTTTTTTCTGCTTACTATAAAGATATTTCATGTTTGGAAAGGTGAAGAACAGATTGGAGTCATTGAGGGTGAAATGAAGGTTAATTCAGCTTTGTTTAAAGTTAAAGATCTGTTGCTTTTTAAGATTTAGGAAAAGGACAATGTGGTTAGTTGTCTCCATTTGTAGTTAGTGAATTTCTCTCAGGTTCTTGGAGTATCTAGAAAAGACAGTTTAAAGAAATATCTTGTTAAAATTTTAAAAGCTATTGAGACATTATTGCTACCCTACACAAGATCTATTTACATAGTAACATAGTAAATGACGGCAGATAAAGACTTGTATAGTCCATCCATTCTGCCCAACAAGATAAACTCATTTTACATGGTATGTGATACTTTATATGTATACCCGAGTTTGATTTGTCCTTGCCTTTCTCAGGGCACAGACCGTAGAAGTCTGCCCAGTACTTTTCTTGTACTAAGTTCTGAAGCTAACATTGAAGCCCCTTAAAATTTACACTTCAGCCCATCCCTATCTATTCAGTCACGATCAGGGCGTAGACCATAGAAATCTGACTAGCTCCCGTTTTGTTTCCAATTACCGGCGTCACCACCCAATCTCCACTAACTATTCATAGATGGGGAGATAATGAAGCACAATTAGAGAGGATATTTTATTTTTTTTATTCTACATTATTGTAAATGTTCTAGGCAGATTACAATTTTTCATATACATAATATATATGTATATTATTTTTCATATACATAACTAAAACAAACAGCTACATACAAGGCCACACAACAATTCATCATCACAATCATAATTTCATACCTTGACCTCTTATAATTAACGTCCATCACAGTACCAGCACATCTCCATGATTATACCAAAAATATCAATTTCCTTTGATAGTCTGGATTTAACAGCAATATTGGAAAAACTGAACTGGTACAAGTCAATAGAACCACTTTACTGGCTATTTTTTAAAAATATATATACAAGATCTGGATATGGTTTATGAATTCATCATTTTAACAGCCTTTGATTTTATAAATCACAAACTTCCATAGGATTAACTGGCACAATATATGTGGTAAACTTCCTTTCTGTAATGCTTCATTTTTCCAGTAACATTCTCAGGTATGCAATTGGCCTTCTATTTGCTACCCTATGGGGTCCCTCAAGGGTCTATACTTTTCCTCAGTTCCCTCGCTTCAGTAATCCAAACTATAGGTAGCAGCATACTTTTATGCTGACAATATATTTTTAATCCACTACAAGTCTAATACATCACCGGATCTTGGCCCTTTGCAATCTTTTTTAAACAAAGTGGCATTGATTGAGAGACCACCATCTAGTCTCATGATTCGAGGAAAGTGAGCCTTTGGACCAAAGTAAGGTTGGCTACACCTGTGCGGTGCAAGCGCAGCACGGGTCCTCACTGACAGCTGCTGACACTGATGCTTGGCAAAAGTCCAGGACACTATAGTGGGTGCTATAGCAAACCAAGCTAGAAGTGACAAGAGCCCACAGCAGACAGATGAAGTCTGGAACAGACCAAGGTTTTAGGTAGGCTGCAAGCAAGCAAAGTCAGGAACAGGCTAGTCCACAATCCCCGAACGACAACAGCTTGCTGAATTTCTAGTCGCCTTACTCCCCCTGATATTACTCCTGTTTTATTTGCAGTGGCGTAGGAAGGGGGGAGGCGGTGGGGCGGTCCGCCCCGGGTGCACGCCGCTGGGGGGGTGTCGGCTCCGCTGGTTCCCTCCTCTCTTTGCCCAGGAACAGGTTACTTCCCCGTGTGTCAGCCGTCCTCGCTACGGCACTGTTTACGGCACTGTTTATTTGATGTACAAGTTCAACCTGTCAAGCAATTCAAATATCTGGGTTTCATTTCTGGACATGAGATTGACCTTCTCAGGTCAAATTTCTTCTCTTTTGAAATCAGGATTTCTAGCATTTTGAAAACTCTGCACCGTACATAATTTCCTTGAGTTCTCTGCTCTGTACACTTTATTTGATGCCTTCATTTGTCCTTGACTTGACTAATGTAACATTGTGTATACAGGAATTTCCAAATCAAAAAGACTCCAAACACTATAGAATACAGCTGCACATGTCTTCTGTAGGGCAAAGCAAAGAGACCATCCAGGTTATAATCGAAAGTAATTGACGGCTATTTCCCGACACAAATCGGGATATGGCCAGCGATTTCGCAAAAGCGGCGAAAAGCGTATAATCGAAAGCTACATTTGTGATAGCTTTGCCGCTTTCCCTTCGCCTCGCCGGCGAAAGTTCAAAGGGGCGTGTTGGCGGCGAAGCGAAGGCGGGACATGGGCAGGCTTGGGCATGGCTACCAGATGGCCGGCTTTCGCGGATAATGGAAAAATAAAACCCGGCGATAAGCAGTATTTCGCCGGGTTTACTTGGTCCTTTTATTTTCACGACCAAGCTTCAAAAAGGTGCCCCAACTGACCAGATGACCACCGGAGGGAATGGGGGATGATCTCCCATTACTCCCCAAGTGGTCGCCAACCCCCTCCCACACTAAAATTATTAAAATACAAACCTTTTTTGCCAGCCTGTATGCCAGCCTCAAATGTCATACCCAGAACCCTGACAGCAGTATGCAGGTCCCTGGAACAGTTGTTGTTGGTTGCAGTGGACTGCAGAAAGGCAGAGCCAGGCCCATCCCCCCCCCCCCCCCCCACCTGTTCCACTTGTGGTGGGTAATGTTGAGCCCTCCCAAACCCCCCAAAACCCACTGTACCCACATGTAGGTGCCCCCCTTCAGCCCTTAGGGCTAGGGTAATGGTGCACACTTGTGGGCAGTGGGTTTTGGGGGGGATTTGGGGGACTCAGCACACAAGGGAAGGGTGCTATGCACCTGGAAGCTAATTTGGTTGTTTATAAAAGATGTTTGAAGTGCCCCCTAGGGTGCCCGGTTGGTGTCCTGGCATGTGAGAGGGACCATTGCACTACAAATGCTGGCTCCTCCCACGGCCAAATGCCTTGGATTTCACCAGGTTTGAGATCGCTGGCAGTTTTTTCCATTATCGCGGAAAAACAAAACTGGCGATCTCAAACCCGGCGAAATCCAAGGCATTTCGCCGGCCCACACCGTATTATCGAAAAAAAAAGTTGGCTGGCCATCTTTTTTGAAAATACGGTTCCGGCCAGCTGTTGCGCCGCAGCCAAAATAGATCGCCGGTGACCTATTTCGCCGGCGACGTTCGATTATTCCCCTCCATATTACTTCCCTTGTCAAAAAGCTTCATTGGCTCCTGGTTGAATTAAGGATGCATTTTTAAAGTTTTATGATTAATTCATAAGGCTCTTCACACAGGCTTACCTGATTATCTTACCCAGCCTACAATCCCCATTACTCCAGTACGTTACATCCGCTCCATCAGTGACCTTAGACTTGTTCTTTCTAATCCTGCCAAGGTGCACTGGGAATCTACCAGAAAGAGCACCTTTCACTTTTAGCCTCCATTTTTATGGAATGATCTACCTCTCTGTTTATGATCAGAGACCTCTTGCAGAGTTTAAAAAGGGGTTTAAACCCCACTTGTTTTCCCTGACAGTGTCTGCCTTTGGAGTGGTAAGATATCCTGTGTTTACAGAAAGAGATTTCCCACAGAAGAGTGATTGGTTATATAATTAGGCTCTATCTTCTATGTAATAGGTGTGAATGTATGTTACAAATGCCTACTCCCATTTCAAATGTATTTGTAGTTTTTTTCCAACCTTATAATTGTTATTGTACATCACTTTGATTATGCTATAAAAAAAAGGTGATTTTAACAAATGCAGATAAAAATAAACATAACAAATTGAAACTATCATATCTTGAACAATTCAATGTTTTTAATGCTAAGATACATTTCTGCATTTGAAAATGTTTCATAACCATTTTGCCAAGTAAGCTGCATTGGATTTTTTTGTACTGCTTGTTGTTTCATCATTGATTATTGATCTAGACTGAAGTTGTCTACTATTTCTATTGCTTCATCATAATGGATTAAAGGGAAAATTATCAAGCTGTGCTAAGGCTTTAAATCACATTATTTGCCCCTTAATGTGAATTTAATTCCCAAATGTATCTTATCTAAAACCAAAGTAGCAATATTTAGGTCATTGTGGGTTGCATAGTAATGAGATGCAAATCATGAACATACATGTTAAGCAGCTCATTATTATTAAACAAATAAAAACATAACATAACTTGAGATGACACACCACAAGTTGTGTTGTGGTCATAAAATAATGGTAAATCAGCTGAAGCCAAAAGCTAGGCTTATTTTATTATTATTATTTGTTACATTTGTATCCCACATTTTCCCACCTTTTTGCAGGCTCAATGTGGCTTACATATAACCGTTAACGGCGTTAGCCGATTCTGGTCTGAACAAATACATAGTATGAATGAATACAAAGTGATATTGTGGTAGAATGAGGTACATGTATGGTAGGTACAATTGGGGGGAACTTAGGGAGGGAAAGGGGGAAGAAGAGTCAGGTAATGTCCGTTACGGTCTTTGGTTACATTGTGTCGCAAATGTCCTGGTATTTTTATGTTGGGTCAGTGGGATATGCTTTCCGAAAATTTAGGTGGTCGAGCGTAGTTTTTACTGCTTTTGGTAATGCGTTCCATAGTTATGCACTTAGGTTTTAATGTGCTGGGAGCATCAGGCCTCAAAGCTGTGGCCTCATGCTCCTGGACCATAGCCTAAAGAGGCCTTTGTCTTGAACCCCCCCAAATTACATTCCCCCCAATCAAGGCCCCCAGCATATCCACCTACTCCTTGATGCAGCCCTCCCATGATCCCAATCACTTCCTTCCATCAAAGCCCCCCCCCCATCATATTCCTTTACCCCCTAATTTAGCTCAACTCCTCCAATCATATCCCCTGATTATGGCCCTCCAGCACATTCCCCACCCCTGACCCAACCCCCCACCCTCCTGATCAAAGTCCCCTACCACCAGAGCAGCCCCCTCCTACCCCTATGCCCATACCTCTTTTCCCTGGTGGTCTTGCGATCCCAGGGCAGGATTGATCCCTAGTTGTTCCTGCCATTCCAGTGCCACCTATCAAAATGGTGTCCCTAATGGTAGTCTAATGTTACTAGCACTAGGGGGTCATGTTTCTGTTTAAGGAAAGCAATACAATACATACTCATCTGAAGAGCATCAAATGAAAGACAACAGTACAGTTTCAGTAATAAAGAAGTGACAGAAACCCCCCTCCTCCCGAATTCTTTCAATATACCCAGTCAGTCAGTTGTAAAATTGCCCTTTAAGTACTTCATTCATGAGAAGAAAAATTGTTTACAGTTTTTTCCTTTTATGTGTAAGTTATATTTCTTATCTTTCATTTTCTCTACAGCCCAGTGTCTTCTTAAGCTGAATCATGTGCCATCCCTAGCCCCGGAGCTACTGCACCACTTTTGGAATTGTTGCAGCAAAATTTCAGTGGTTAACCATAAAGTGCTTGGCTTGGGTTAAAAATAAAAGTAATTCTGTTTGAATCAACACCGTCTGCATTTTTCCAAGTTAAACAGAGATGGCTTGATAAAAAGCTGGACTGCAATGGGACATTGACACTGTGGTTTGGAATAGCTTCCCTTTCATTTCCTTTTGAAATGAGCATCATATAAATCCATACCAGTTTACCCATTCTTAGTTTCTCTTAAGCTCATCTACAGACATTTACAAGAAAACCTTTTCCTGTGTATATTTTGAATGCAGTTTTCCAAACAGTGAAGGGATATCTGGTGAAATTCTAAAGGGAGCTTATGATGTGCTTTTCTAATATTTTAGCATTTCTTGGTTGTAATAATATAAACCTATAAACATGGACTAAAAATGTAATATACTTCTGCGCAGGAGGTAATCTATATATATAAAACTCACCCTCAACGTTCTATTGGCTGCTGACGTCACTGAAGCCAAGGTTCGTATGTTCGAAGCTCTGAAGCCTCGAAAATCACAGTCTCTGGGCCCCGCCCTCGCGTCAAACGTTATGACGTTGAGGGCGGAGGCGGAGCAATTCACCGCCCTCGCGTCAAACGTTATGACGTTGACGCCGGAGGCGGATCAATTCACCAACATCGACGACGGGTGGGGGGGGCACAGGAAAGCCTTGCTCCAGAAACGGGCCTTTTTTTACTAGTAATAACATATTACCATATAGTATTTTGTACTTCCATGTGTTTATTCTAGTGACTCCACAGGAAATTATATGATTTTCACTGTGTCTATAATCAGAAAATGAAACACAGGAATGAGAGAAAGTCATACCTGTCGTGGATCACTTAAATTTATTGTGGGTGATTGTGTGGAGTCCAGTGACCCATCCTATTTAATGAAATGGATGAATTTTTCTTCATTGGTTGAGGGTTTTTCTTTTAATTGTACAGGATAATAATAATAATTTAAAAAAACAACAACTGTCCTGGAAGATGAACCATTCCAAGCAAGTAAAATTCTTCTTTGATGCTAGTTCAGAGCTGCAGGTGTTTGGCGTGGGATAAAAGGAGGCCAAACAATTCTGTTACTTCTGATATGACTCTTGTTTTTTCGCTGAGGTGAAGTATGTTAGTGAGGTTTGAGCCAAACCTAAAACATCAATATAGAGACTGATGTAGAGGATTACAAGGATAGTATTACCTCTGTTTTAGTGCCAGCACACTTAAAAATATGTACAATTTGAGATGTGTTCTAGACAAAAAAAATTATTTTATGTGGAAGATAAAATAACTTCAGTCTATATTCAAACATTACCTTGCTAAGTTGGCTTGTACTAGTGTATTTATTTTGGAGGGAGTATATTGCAGTATGTGTGAAGCAGGAGCTTCCGCAGGGCATTTGATAAAATACATTATAACAGACTGATTACAGACTTTTTCAACCTCTTAATGCATGCCATTGCACTTTTACATCTCACTGTGAAGTCTAAGGGGAAGCACATTATGTTTGAGGCTGCCTTTGCATTGGCTACAGGAAATAAACGACACAGACACGATCCTCCATCTCCAGTAAAGATAACCCCCTGAAAGAGAAAGATAAGGACAACGAACAGGCCCAATTGGTGGCGGTAGTACTTTCTGAACTTCGAACAATCAAGGATATGATTTTGACAAATCATACCGCCATTACCGATCTCCAATCTTAAAAGGATTCACAGATACAACAAATGCAGGATTTTCAACATCAATGTGTTCCTTTGGAACAGCATACTGCTCAACTGGAAGCTAAATCCACTGCACTAGATCTGCACACTAAACATATCCAACAATTACGGGCAGATAAGCACATAAGCACTGCCACGCTGGGAAAAGACCAAAGGTCCATCAAGCCCAGCACTCTGTCTCCGACAGCGGCCAATCCAGGCCTCAAGAACCTGGCAAAAAACCCAAAATTTAATAACGATCAATGGACTTTTCCTTCAGAAATCTGTCCAGACCCCCTTTAAACTCAGCAAGGCCAGCTGCCGTCACTACCTTCTCTGGCAATGAGTTCCAGAGTCTAACTACGTGCTGAGTAATGAAAAACTTTCTCCGATTTGTTTTAAACCTACCACATTCTAATTTCATCTTGTGTCCCCTGGTTCTATTATTGTTAGAAAGCGTAAACAAACGCTTCACATCTGTCCGCTCTATCCCACTCATTATTTTGCAAACCTCTCTCATATCACCTCTCAGCTGCCTTCTCTCCAGGCTAAAGAGTCTTAGCCGTCTTAACCTCTCCTCATAGGGTAGTCGTCCCATCCCTTTTATCATTTTTGTCGCCCTTCTCTGCACCTTCTCCAATTCCTTTATATCTTTTTTGAGATGAGGCGACCAGAACTGAACACAATACTCCAGGTGCGGTATATGGAGCGATATAACGGCATTATAACATCCTCATGCTTGGTTTTCATCCCTTTTCTAATAGTACTCAACATTCTGTTTGCCTTCTTAGCCGCCACAGCACATTGAGCTGAAGATTTCAACGTCCTATCCACGATGACTACCAGATCCCTTTCTCGGTCCGTAACTCCTAACGCGGAACCTTGCATAACAGAGCTGTAATTCGGGTTCCTCCTTCCCACATGCATCACTTTGCACTTGTCAACGTTGAACTTCATCTGCCATTTGGATGCCCAATCCCCCAGTCTCACGAGGTCTTCTTGTAATTTTTCACACTCCTCCTGCGACGAGACGACCCTGGATAATTTTGTGTCATCTGCGAATTTAATTACCTCACTAGTTACTCCCATCTCGAGGTCATTTATAAATATGTTAAAAAGCAGCGGTCCCAGCACAGACCCCTGAGGGACCCCACTAACCACCCTTCTCCATCGAGAATAATGGCCATTTAACCCTACTCTCTGCTTCCTATCCTTTAACCAGCTCTTAATCCATAATAATACACTGCCTCAGATCCCATGACTCTCCAGTTTCCTTTGGAGTCTTTCATGCCACTCCCGGAAGATCTTGCGTACCATACCCGAGTTGAGCGAACACTCGTGAGGTTGCATAATCCTGCTCAATCTGTCGGCCAGACTGTTGTTTACGCCTGCCAGATATGTGGCTTGGAGAAACATGCCGTGACAGCGAGCCCAAAGCCACATCTGGACGGCTTCCCGACACAGGGGACGAGATCCGGTGCCCCCCTGCTAGTTTGTGTAATACATAGCAACCTGATTGTCTGTCTGAATTAAAATGATTTGGTTGGACAGCCAATCTCTGAAAGCCTTTAGAGCATTCCAGATCGCTCTTAATTCCAGATCTGGAAGAATTTAAATAATCAGAATTATCATAACAATCTACGGATCATCAGTATCCCGGAGACTATTTACTCAGTGAACCTGCTTACCTTCTGTGAAAAACTCTTCGTGGAAACTCTTGCACTTTGATCGGTCTTTAGAAATCAAGCCCACTCATAGGATACTGTTGGGCAGGCATCAACCGACTTCAAAGTTTCCTCGACCAGTCATTATGAAACTTTTGAGATACCAACAAGTACTTCAGATTTTTGCAACTGCTAAAGCTAAAGCCCTAATTCTTTGGCAAGGATACAAATTGCTTATCTCACTGGATCTCAGTAAAACTACCACCATTAAAAGGAAGCAATTCATGGCAATTATACTTGAGATGAAACGGCTTAATGTTCAGTTACGGATTATTTTATCCTGAATGAATGAGGATTACAATTAACAGTACTACAAAGAATTTTGATGATCTTTCAGTTCTTAAGATCTATCTGCATCAATCAGTTCTGCTCAGCATGGATCCATGACTGGGTATAGTTCTCACGAATATGGTTCTGATACTTCTCCATTATGGAGGTCGAATTCAGTTTTCCTATTGGTCATGGGTTCACTGTTCTGTCAATAGAACACCCATGTTTGCTTCTGCTTATATAGATATGTTGCTGTATAATCAAAGTTAAGTCAGAAGTTTGCTATTCTAATATCTTTAGCATCTGTTATATTCCTTTCTCAATGTTATTTATGATTACGTTTATTTATGTGTAAACTGCCTCTTCTGGCAAACAGGTCAGTCTGTTAGAACAATTTGTTCATTAAGCCCCAGAGATTCTTGCACCTCTCTGTCCTTGCATCTCATCTTCACCAGATGTTATCTTGGATTAGAGGTGGTGATTGGTTTCTATTTTGTCCTTTTGTTGGGTTATTTTTTAATTTAGGGAGCTTGACTTTTCATGTGACAATTTTTTGTTCTTTTCTTTCTTATGGATCCCAAATGTTATCTATTGTCCTATACTACTGTGTATTTTTTCAATTGATAGGGATTGCAGGTCAGTATCATAATTGTATAATTTTGTGATATGGCTTTGCACATTATATCATTGAGGGGTCCTTTTCCTAGGTGCACTGAAAAATAGTCTGCATTGTTGTAGGCACGTGTATTGGACGTGTGTAGGTCCATTTTTCAGCGTGCCTGCAAAAAAGGCCTTTTTGAGGTGGGGTCAAAATTGGACGTGTGGCAAAATGAAAATTGGTGCACGTCCATTTTGGGCCTGAGACTTTACCACCGCTCATTCACTTAGCGATAAGGTCTCACGCATTAACCGGGTGGTAATCGTCAGTGTGCATATACTGCAGATTACTGCCTGGTTAGTGCCACGTGGTACAAATATTTTCCACCGCGCATATCGGACATGCATAAAAAATTGAATTACTGCCCGGAGCACGTGGTAGCCAGGCGGTAATTCCAAACCGATGCACGTTGTTTGCACGTAGGCGCCTACGCGCCTTAGTAAAAGGGCCTCTGAATATTAATGGGCTGAATAACTCTATCAAGCGAAAGAAAAATTGTTTGACTTATCTTGCAAAGTTGAAACCATCTTTAGCTCTCATTCAAAGGAACCTATCTGAACTCTGCTGAATTTCAAATACTTAAAAGTGATTGGGTTCAGTCTGTTTTTCACTCTGCCGTGAAGGCAAAACATAGTGGTGTGGCCATTTTAGTTTGTAAGCATTTTTTTTGGCACAAATAACCCATTTTAAATCTGATGTAGAGAGTAGATGGGTTAAACTTATTATTACAGTATCTAATGTGAGTTTTCAAGTTTTGGCTATATATGCCTGTTCCTGCAAACTCAGATGGATCCTTCCTTGCCTCTTATTGTTGGCGGGGATTTTAATCTATGCCAGGATCAAATTTTAGACAGGAACAGGTCATCTAGTAATCCAACACTTTTTTTTTTCTTTTTTTACAGTACTACAATCCTTAATTAAAGAATGGAATTTGGTCTATCCTTGGAATTTATTCAACCCAACTCAAAGAGACTACACTCACTTTTCTTCACATGCCTCATACTCACACATTAATTATATTTTGATATCCAATGTGTTAATGAATAAGGTATTATCTGCTCAGACTCATGGGATTTTGATTTGTGATTATACAGCAGTTGATATTCTCGTTGATATAGCACTGATATATTCCACCTGGATGACTTTAAGTAACTTATAACTAATGCAATATGAATGTTTATGAGGACAATGCATTATTCCTATCTCGACTGCTATGAGGTGGGATGCTATGAAGACCACCCTACGTGGCGCAATTATCAGCTAGGTTGCTTATCTAAAAAAAAAACCAAAACAATACACGTCATTGAAAAAATAGCTTGAAGCTGAAATCAAACATTTGGAATTGCAACATGCTTCAATATCGAATCCTAAGATATGTGCTGATTTGTTGAAATTGTAAATATGACTGTAACAAACTTTGCTCAGAGGAAGCAGCTAATAGTGTCTTTCAAATGGCAACCTATTCCTATATGGGAAACAACAAAAGTAATCATTTATTGGTCTCTCCCTATCCCAATAGACTGGCCTATAGGCAGATCATGACATATTAGATTTAAAACAAATAACAACAACTGAGGGCTGTAGAAGCTTTTTGGATGTTCAACATCAATTCTATCTTCCTGATTCCTATTATTTCCAGTGGCTACATCCGTTCAAAGCTATAGAATCAAATATGAGTTGTCAAGCTCAATTAATACTCCATCTTTGATTCAACTCGTTAGATTACTACAAATGGTTGGCCATACTTTATTTCAAATCTATAAATCACTTATTAACTTGACATCTACTCAGGCAGTATGGGAAAGGGGTTTGGTCAATGTTAACCCAAAGTGATTGGAATCAGTTTTGGGCTAAGGGACTGAGAATATCCAGCTTGGTCTCTGGCTCAATCCTCGTTTTGTTTTTTTTACATACCATACAGTTTGGCCTCCTGTTAAATTATCAAAAATGTGTTGCCTAGAAAATACCTGCTGGCATTGTACATCTCAACCTGGCACACTTGTCCATATACTTTTTGAATGTCCCTCTTTATCTCACTTTTGGGCTGAGGTTTGGTCTACTACATAGTAACATAGTAACATAGTAGATGACGGCAGAAAAAGACCTGCACGGTCCATCCAGTCTGCCCAACAAGACAACTCATATGTGCTACTATTTGTGTATACCCTACTTTGATTTGTACCTGTGCTCTTCAGGGCACAGACCGTATAAGTCTGCCCAGCACTATCCCCGCCTCCCAACCACCAGCCCCGCCTCCCAACCACTGGCTCTGGCACAGACCTTATAAGTCTGCCCAGCTCTATCCTCGCCTCCCAACCACCAGTCCCGCTTCCCACCACCGGCTCTGGCACAAACCGTATAAGTCTTCCCAGCACTATCCCCGCCTCCCTACCACCAGCCCTGCCTCCCGATCTTGACTAAGCTCCTGAGGATCCATTCCTTCGGCACAGGATTCCTTTATGCTTATCCCACACATGTTTGAATTCAGTTACTGTGTTCATTTCCACCACCTCCCGCGGGAGGGCATTCCAAGCATCCACCACTCTCTCCGTGAAAAAATACTTCCTGACATTTTTCTTGAGTCTGCCCCCCTTCAATCTCATTTCATGTCCTCTCGTTCTACCATCTTTCCATCTCCGGAAAAGGTTTGTTTGCGGATTAATACCTTTCAAATATTTGAACGTCTGTATCATATCACCCCTGTTTCTCCTTTCCTCCAGAGTATACATGTTTAGCTCAGCAAGTCTCTCCTCATACGTCTTGTAACGCAAATCCCATACCATTCTCGTAGCTTTTCTTTGCACCGCTTCAATTCTTTTTACATCCTTAACAAGATACGGCCTCCAAAACTGAACACAATACTCCAGGTGGGGCCTCACCAATGACTTATACAGGGGCATCAACACCCCCTTTCTTCTGCTGGTCACACCTCTCTCTATACAGCCTAACAACCTTCTAGCTATGGCCACCGCCTTGTCACACTGTTTCATCACCTTCAAATCCTCAGATACTATCACCCCAAGATCCCTCTCTCCGCTCATACCTATTAGACTCTCTCCGCCTAACACATACGTCTCCCGTAGATTTCTATTCCGTAAGTGCATCACTTTGCATTTCTTCGCATTGAATTTTAATTGCCAAACCTTAGCCCATTCTTCTAGCTTCCTCAAATCCTTTTTCATGTTTTCCACTCCCTCCCGGGTGTCCACTCTGTTACAGATCTTAGTATTATCCGCAAATAGGCAAACGTTACCTTCTAACCCTTCGGCAATGTCACTCACAAATATATTGAACAGAATCGGCCCCAGCACCGATCCCTGAGGCACTCCACTACTCACCTTTCCCTCCTCCGAGCGAATTCCATTCACCACCACCCTCTGGCGTCTGTCCGTCAACCAGTTCCTAATCCAGTTCACCACTTCAGGTCCTATCTTCAGCCCATCCAGTTTATTTAAGAGCCTCCTGTGGGGAACCGTGTCAAAAGCTTTGCTGAAATCTACTATACAACAGATCAATATTACTAAACCTTTATTCTTCTGCTGTTATCTTTGGGAGGTCTATTGCTCTTCCTCGTATTACTGATAGATATATGATTAAGTTGGTGTATATTTTAATAGTGTTGGCTATCAAAGTGATCTTTTCATCTTGGAACTCACGCAGTAATATTACCTATACTCATTGGTGAAATAGTATATGCCTTACTTGTAAATTTGAGATGGCAGGTGTCACTAGCGCTACCAGCTCTGTGGTGACGCAACATATTTGGCAACAGTTAGATTTATATGTTAACTATATCTTAACTATTACTTAATGGGATCCATATTTATGGCTGGTATGTTGAATGTACAGTGCAATCCGCTTAAGTGCAAGGGTCTGGGACCAAAGAAACACATGCAGTTAACCGGAGTGTGCACTTAATCGTTGTGACCCAAAGAAGCTTGACATCTGATAAACATATGTACAGTACTGTTTATTATACGTACAGTATACAGTCTCTGTTAACTGACGTTAGGCTTACTTGAAGTAATTAATCATAGTCCTCTGTACACTTTTGTGTCTGTGAGTTCCATAGACTACGTCTGCCAGACGGTAAAACCTGTCATAGCACTGACATCCAGTGGCCTCCAGATAGGCCTGCATGGTGTTGAGACTCTCCAGCACTCTTGCAAAAGTGACAGGAGGTTGTTGAATTTCGTCAGCATGTGCCTTGCTGCTCATTTCATCATCTGTTTCATCATCAGCCATTGCCTGCGTGTAGGCACATATCTGGACATCAGTGCTGTTGTCAGCTGTTTGTAGATCATAATCAACAGCTACGTAGTGATTAAACTCCTCTTCAGTAACACAGGCTGGGATATAACACAGGCTGGAATGTCAATAGCCTGTTCATCTGACGTGTTTGCAACAGATGCATCTGTTTCATCCCTCTCCACACCCCTAACAAAGCTTGCCCACTTGTAGCAGTTCACAATGGTTGCCTGTGTAACATGATTCCAGGCTTCTTTCTGCATATGAGGAATCAAACAGTGATAGATTACGAGCCAGTTCAACAGCATGTTTATCCTTGCCAGTCTGGTCATCTATAACGCTCATCAGACGACGTAGCACAAGAGCCCGATAATGTTGTTTGAAATTGGCTATTATGCCCTGATCTCTGTGATCTCTGGATCAGAGAGGTAGTGTTTGGTGGCAGGAAGACCACCTTGACATTAGACAGCCTGATATCATCATTGTGTGCAGCACAATTATCACAAAGCAACAAAATCTGATGCTTTTGTGCCCGCATTCTAGTGTCTAACTTCTTTAGCCACTGCTTCCAAATTTCCCCAGTCATCCATGAATTTGCGTTAGCCTCATATGACACAGGAAGTCGCTTAACATTCTTGAAGCAACGGGGCTGTTTGCTCTTTCCAGTGATGAGTAGTTCCATCCATATTGCAGCAAAGGAGGATCCTCAGTCGGTCCTTTGACATTTTACCTCCTGTAGTTTCAGCTTGTTTGAATGCAAATGATCCATCAGGAATCACTCGCTAGTAGAGACCGTTTTTGTCAGCATTCAAAATATCACGGGGTGCAAACTAGTTCAAGATGGTAGGAAGAACTGAAACAACCCAATTTTCAGCACCAAAGTCATCAGTGTCTTGTTTCTCACCATGCTGTTTTTTGAATTTTATGTTGTTCCTCTCCTTCCATTTTTCCAACCATCCAACAGTGGCTTTGAATTCAGTCAGTCCAAGACTTTCAGCTAGCTGATTAGCTTTCTCCATAAGCAGTGGGCCACTGACAGGAAACTGTCTGCTCCTGACTTGAGAAAACCATCGAAGAAGAGCATCTTCTACCTCCTCAGCTTTTCCTGCCCGTTTTCGTTACGGTGTGGATTTGTATTGTTTTGCCAGTCTTCCAGAAGCTAGTCTTTCTGCTTCAAGATACGTGAAATTTGACTGGGATTGACACCATATTCTTTAGCAATAGATTCTTGACTTTGTTTGTTTTCTAATTTTTTAAGAACTTCTATTCGTTCAGCCAGTGTTAAAGTCTTACAGTTGTGCGACGATGACTCCAGTGTACATTCTAGCATTCTTTCGCTTATTCTGCCTGTGGCAGTTAAAGGGGCGGTAAATTTGAAATCTCGTTGGTTGTCATACACCAGTGAGCTTCCATATTCTGTGTGCGCGCTTATGCAGAGTCTTTCCTGCAGAGGAGCGGTCTTAAACCATGCACATAAGCGAATCTTGCACTTATCAGTGGTGCACTAAACCGAAGTTTGTCCCCATAGAAATTGATGGCGGCAAAAACAGGACCGAAGTACGGCATGCAGTTAAACAGAACATGCGCTTATCCGTGTGCACTTAAATGGAGTGCACTGTATATCATTGCAATTCCAATGTTTTGCTCCCTATCTGTTTTGTTCTGCTTTATTTTATTTCATTTTTATTTTGATGTATTTTATTTTCTTTACCTTTACTTAGTTTGATAATCAGTTTATGGCTATTATCTGTTGGGACATAGATATACTAATTGACCAATATCACTGTACTGGCATTTGTTCTTGTTCAAAACTTTCAATAAAGAATATCGAACTTAAAAAAAATAACAATTACTCCATCTAGAAAACAAAAGGGGGAGAAACCACAAGAGCTCTCCCACTGACTTTCCATATGAGTTTGCAAAAGCTGTTTTATTTATTATGCTTTAGTTTAGACAACTGGGTGGACACTCATGTTCCCCCTAGAAAGATGGACACTAAAGTAGTATGTTATACCATTTAGCTCCTTATTATTTTGCCTGTCTACTTTATTTTCCTCCTACTTTTTGCTTTAATAGTATGCTTTTGGCAGTACATGTGATCTTTCCTATCCAAAATGTATTATTTTCCATCTTCCACCTTCTATTATTTTGTTATGTACTTTGTAAACTGCTGTGACCTGCTAGTTAGCTACAGTGGTATAGCAAAATTTTAATACACCATAAATCATAACATTACTGATAATAACTTTGCTTCCTTTTCCATCTTGCCAGACCAGTCCAAATGAATGATAATCCTTCTTGCCAGCAGATGGAGACAAAATTAACTCCTTTGGCTTCTGTATATAGCTTGGTGCAACCAAGAAGCTAATCGTTATACTCTATTTTCAGTAGACAGACATATAGACTTACTTCAGCAATGAAGAATTGATCTTGTGGTAGAAACTCAGGTCTTCTTCCAAAGTAAGAGCCAAGAGGTGTGGAAAAGATGACAGTTGTATATGGCAAATCTTCTACCTCATAGGAACCAGCTTTCAAAGCCTGCATTTCCTCTTACAGCACTGATATCCTCTCTGCCCTAGAGAGCAAGGGACTCAGGAGCTTTGGCTAAAGTTTTTGCTAGCTGCAATGAATATGTGCAATAACTACTAGTAATAATCATTTCTATAGTGCTACTAGACATATGCAGTGCTGTGCACATTATGTACATGTACTTTATCTGTCCCTAGGAGGCTCACAATCTAAATATTTTGTACCTGGGTCAATGGAGGGTTAAGTGTCTTGCCCAAGGTCACAAGGAGTTGCAGTGGGAATCAAACCCAGGTTGCTAGAATCAAAGCCCACTGCACTAACCGTTAGGTTACTCTACTACTAAGAAAAACAAAGAATGCATTGACATTGTGCCAGACATGGCAGACTCAGCTGAGTCTTGGCACCCAGCAAAGAAGTAAGGCAAGCTCAACTACCAATGGGCTGCAGGAGTTTGGCTCCTGTGTCTGTCATTCCCAAATTTTCTGACATGGAGAGCATCCTCTAAGTTAAGTTTAACAGGGCTTTGACTTACTTCTAAAACAGCAGCTAGAGATGCCCTCCACCATGGTAAGGAAGGCCCTTCCTGTATGAAGAAGGCTCTTGGAGACTCTCAAACCTGATACTAGCTAGAGAGACACAGGAGCCTAGGAAAGAAGTAGAGTGAATTCTCAGGATAGAGGAGCAAGATACAGAGAAAGCAGGATAGCCTCAGCATTCATTTGTCTGAGTATCCCACAATAACATAGTACAGAGATGCAGCCTACAAACAGAAGGAACAGGGTTCAATTCCCAGAACCTCCTGAATATGTGGGGCCCAATATTCAGCTAGCAACAATCAATGTTTTGCTGACTGCTACTGGCATTAAACCTAGAAATTCAATGGGTATGTGGAGCCAGCTAACACATAGCTGGTTAAATACGATATTCAGCACATAACTGGCTATGGGTTACCACATAAAGATAGGACTGACTTTTATGCATTAACGTAGCCAGTTAAGTTCCGAATATCTGCACTTGACCAGCCAAGTGCTGATTCTGCTCCTGGAACACCCCTAAAATAGCTGGTTTTCAGTTTGGCATTAGCCAGTAACATAGTAAGATAGTAAATGACGGCAGAAAAAGACCTGCACGGTCCATCCAGTCTACCCAACAAGTGCCACTGCAAATGACCAGTTAGCCCCAAACAGGTGATTTAACCAACCAGGAACCATTTCTGGCCAGTTAAAATATTTTGAATATCAACCCCGTGAATACCACATAAATGTAATTGGTCACAAGATCTGCTTTAAAAAAGGAATCACAGCAGAGAGATGTTGACATCTCACTCATTAAGTTACCTAATTGCACAAGGTGACATTAGAATAGGAGTGTCCAATTTGTCCAATTCCTGGTCAAGACACTGGGAGCTGCTGGAAAGGCTGTGTCAAATCTTTTAGGTTCCTACAAAGGAAGCATTTACAGGTAATGATGAGCTGAGTTATTTACTCAGTAAATTTAAAAAAGAAAAGAAAGAAAAATCATTAGCTTTCTAATGTTGAGAATATCCCTCTCTACCAACCTGCATACAGACAAATGAGCCATCTACCCAAGCTGTTCCTCAAATTGTGACCACATATTTACTTAACTCTTCCTACACACTACCAATTCAATGCTCTCAATACTACAAATACCAGAAATCCTGAGGACTCACTTTCTCATTAAACTGTTAGGTGTTACGGACCAAGAAAGGGATCTGGGTGTCGTCGTCAATAACACACTGAAACCTTCTGCTCAGTGTGCTGCTGCAGCTAAGAAAGCGAATAGAATGTTGGGTATTATTAGAAAAGGTATGGAAAACAGGTGTGAGGATGTTATAATGCCGTTGTATTGCTCCATGGTGCGACTGCACCTTGAGTATTGTGTTCAATTCTGGTCGCCACATCTCAAGAAAGATATAGTAGAATTGGAAAAGGTGCAGCGAAAGGGCGACTAAAATGATAGCGGGGATGGGACGACTTCCCTATGAAGAAAGACTAAGGAGGCTAGGGCTATACAGCTTGGAGAAGAGACGGCTGAGGGGAGACATGATAGAGGTATATAAAATAATGAGTGGAGTGGAACAGGTGGATGTGAAGCGTCTGTTCATGCTTTCCAAAAATACTAGGACTAGGGGGCATGCGATGAAACTACAGTGTAGTAAATTTAAAACAAATCGGAGAAATGTTTCTTCACCCAACGTGTAATTAAACTCTGGAATTCGTTGCCGGAGAAAGTGGTGAAGGCGGTTAGCTTAGCAGAGTTTAAAAAGGGGTTGGACGGTTTCCTAAAGGACAAGTCCATAAACCGCTACTAAACGGACTTGGAAAAATCCAAAATTCCAGGAATAACATGTATAGAATGTTTGTACGTTTGGGAAGCTTGCCAGGTGCCCTTGGCCTGGATTGGCCGCTGTCGTGGACAGGATGTTGGGCTCGATGGACCCTTGGTCTTTTCCCAGTATGGCATTACTTATGTACTTATGTACTTATGTACTTATTAGTACACCACCAGATTCAGTACCAACCTTGACCTGAATCTTAGTCATTTTGATGGGTCCCTTAATATGTTTCTTTATCTAGTATTAGGATAAGGAGGATGATTCATCTAGGGACAAATCTATCATGACTGTCAGTTACAGTAGGACTAAAGGATATGTGTTTGCCCATGGTTCAAACAGGCAAACACTTGCCCGCAGTGATAATCTGACCTCAGTTGAATAGGGTTGGACCTAGGAAGATGGTAAGACACTAGTTAGAATCCTACACTAATGAAGATTAGAAAGGGCTTAAATCATATTAAGTCCTACACACATCATTGCTAAATCAGGCACTCATCAATGCTGTTTTCACTAGGCTGGGACCAATGGCCATCCATGCTGCTTGTGCTAGACTTAAGCCTATAGTCTTTGAGGCAATCAATGCTGGATGAACGTTAGCACATATCAAGTTTGATGGCACTGATGTGAACTTTGCTTGGTGAAGGTCAATACATATAAAAGCTCTCTATGCTGGGCAGAAACCAGCCATAAATAGGGCTAATGAGTGCAAGTTTAGATGCTCTTCAAAGCTGACTAATGGAGGCCAGTGTTCCTTTTATTTTCTTTTTAACCATTTTCCTCATTTTATTATAGTCACCCTTTCAGAAATTAAATTCAGCTACAGTAGATTTCTTTTGCAAGTTCATCCCAGATAGTAGCTCAAACTTGATCATGTTATGATTACTGTTTCCCAAGGGACCCAACTTCGCCACCTCTTGCACTATACCATGCACGCCACCAAGGATCAGATCCAAAATGGCTCCCCCTCTTGTCGGTTCCTAGACCAGTTGCTCCAAGAATCAGTCATTTATTACATCTAGAAATTTTATTTCCTTGGCACTCCCTGATATAGCATTTCTCCAGTCAATATTGGGGTAAGTGAAATCATTAATAATACGGAATCCGTAGAACTCAATATCAAAAAAACCAAACCAGTTCTACGTAAATGTATTCTGTATCCCAAGGAATGTCTTGTATATTATTTTAAAATAACATAGTGGAGAATGGAACTACAATAACTGACAGGAAAGCATATGAGATACAGCTAGAAAAAGCATTCACACCAAAGGACAAAGAGGAAGGGTGAGTCAGAGAGGGGAAAAACAAGTTATTAAATGGCAGGGAAGGGAGGAAGGGGAATGGAAGGGGAGAACTATGGAGAAAAACTGTAAACCAGGTCAAGATTAAATTAAGGGGGCTTAAAGCCTTCTTGAAAAGCCAGGTCTTTAGTTTAGTTTTAAAGCTCTTGAAAGGGGTGAAATAACACTTCTTAACAGTAGCCCACATTGATAACTATGCCCCTAAGACCTAGCACTACTTTAGCAGAAATTGCAGTTCTGTATTCAGTTTTGAATAGGGTTGGTTTCTTCACAGACAGCATAATAGAGAGACCAAACACAAATAAAGACATACCAGCACAGTATTCATCTGCACAGTTAGCAGGCAATCCTATAAAAGTTACTAAAAGTTAGACACCAAGATGCAGTGTTTTAAGTGCTAATTCTACAGCAGCATCTATTCAATTACAGAATACTAATATAAGATGAAATTTATGCACCAACATTTAACGGTGCCCACATGCCATCTCAACAGCAAAGGGAAAGGTATGCACATAAATTCAGCACTTTACACATCTAAATGAGAGATCTTTTGCCCATTAGATTGTAAGCTCTTTGAGCAGGGACTGTCTTTCTTCTATGTTTGTGCAGCACTGCGTATGCCTTGTAGCGCTATAGAAATGCTAAATAGTAGTAGTAGTAGTACCTTGCCAAGCCCTGCCCACTGATATTCCCCTTTGCATTTACATTATCATTTATTGTTTATTAATGTTATATACCACCTGCTCTGTGTCCAAATCGAGGCAGTTTACATTACTAAAATTTATAGGAAATAGAAAACTCCATATGATCCTTGTGATCTTGGCCAAGTCACTTAACTCTCCATTGCCTCAGGTAGGAAGAGATTGTAAGCCCCTCCAAGGACAGAGAAATATCCAGTGTACCTGAATGCAACTCACCTTGAGCTACTAATGAAAGAGGTGTGAGCAAAAATCCAAATAAATCAATAAAATATTGTTTGATAGGAAAGAACAAAACAGTTCAACAATACAGTACCTAAACCTAGATCATTCATACCAAGTAAACAGTAGTGCAAGAATCAAATCAACCAAACCTAAGTATATTTTCCTTGTCACGGGATCAGCCGTAGTCATGTAACAAATACTAAGAGCAGCCATAGTCATGCATCAAAAGCAAGGTTGTAAAGGAATGTTCACTGATCCAGAAGGAAAGTGGAATAATGTGATGAGGTAGAGGAAGCTGTCAGTAATTCTCAGCCTCTGACTCTGCAGAAGGGCTGGGAGAGGCAGCTCTCATGAGGAAAACCCAGTTTTGAAACAAGGACAAAACGTCAGCAGTTACAAAATAAAATTGGGAATCCTGTATGGGGCGGTATGCTATGTATCTATGTTGCAGAATACCACTGAGTGTACGTCTCACACTTACATGTGTTACTGTAGCATTTGTGTGTGTAACTGCTAGTATTTAACTTATGAGCACAACTGGCACCTAACTTTAGACAACCTTTTATCAATTAGGGGGTTAGAGGTACATAAGTATAAAAGTACATAAACATTGCCATACTGAGACAAGACCGAAGGTCATCAAGCCCAGCATCCTGTTTCCAACACTGGCCAATATAGGTCACAAGTAACTGGCAAGATCCCAAAACAGTACAATACATTTTATGCTGCTTATCCTGGAAATAAGCAGTGGATTTTTCCCCAAGTCAATTTTAATAACGGTATATGGACTTTTCCTTTAGGAAGCCATCCAAACCTTTTTTAAACCCCGCTAAGGTAACCGCTTTTACTACATTCTCTGGCAATGAATTCCAGAGTTTAATTACATGTTGAGTGAAGAAATATTTTCTCTGACTTGTTTTATATTTACTACTTTCTAGCTTCATTGCGTGCCATGGAGGGTTCAGATTTTCAGTAGTTGGTTATGGGTATGGGGGCAGCTCAACCACTACCTGTGTAGAGATTAGGAAAGGGGAACACTTTATTGCTACACACTGAGATTTGGGGTGAAGGGGACTCAGCCACTACACATTTTGTGATATTTGGGTTGAGAAGAGGAGGATGTTGCTTTGTGACTACTGTTTTTTATGGAAATTTGGGGCCATAAACATTTCATGTTAGACCTGCTGTTTTTGTAGCTGGAGAAGAATACATACATTATCCCCCGGATTCTATATATCATGCCTAGAGATCGGTGCCAAACTTGGCATGGATTCTATAACAAGGTGCACAACTTAACAAGCTTAACAAGTTAATGAACGCTGATATCAGTACTTAACAAGCAATAATGAGCACTAATTGACACTGATTAGAATTGAGGCACACAACTTGCTAAGCTTATTCTATAACGATGTGTGCTGAACTTCCAACGTGTGCAAGCAAAAAGGGGTGTGGCTATAGGTGGGGAAATGGGTGTTCTAAAATATACATGCCTAGTTATAGAATATGGCCTAGTGCGCCTAAATCTACATGCCATGATTTACGCCACATTTTCATTGGTGTAAGTGGATGCGTGTAGATTTAGGCACTGAAATGTCAACCAAGCGTATTCTATAATCAGCTTCAATTATAGCATACACTTAGTTGGCACTGATTTCAGCACCAGTTGTTTAGGCGCCATATATAGAATCTCCCCCTATATGCATAATGGCACAAAATAGTTTTTTTCAATGCAGGTCAAGTAGGGAATGGTCAAAAGTGAAAGCTCTTGCTAATGCTCAGAAAGTAGCTTCCTTGAATTCTTGAGTTAAAGGGTTAATGCAGATGGGCCTGCATTGCAGGGTTTCTCTAATGGGTCCTGGGGATCTCAAAGCCAGTTAGATGAATATTTAATGAGCTAATTGTGCACATACTGTGTCTCCAATGTCTGCTATTTTTCCTCACAGATATTTATTGTGTGCTGTGGCGTACCTTGGGGGGGGGACAGTGGGTGCGGTCCGCCCCAGGTGCACGCCACTGGGGGGGGGGGGGTGCCGCGCGCCTGTCCACTACGTTCGTTCTGTGCTCCCTCTGCCCCGAAACAGGTTACTTCCTGTTCCGGGGCAGAGGGAGCATGGAAGCGAATGAAGTGGACAGGTGCGCGGCACCCCCCCCCCCAGTGGCGTGCACCCAGGGGGGGTTTCTTTTGCCGGGGGGTGTCCTTTCGCTGGGAGGGTGTCCTTTCACCGGGGGGGGGGGGGGGGGAGGTTGCGCTGCACCCGGGGGGCAGGGCGCATCGGCGATCCGCCCTGGGTGTCAGCCCCCCTAGGAATGCCACTGATTGTGTGTATCCTAGAAACTTGACTGGCTGTGAGGTCCTCCAGAACAGTTTAAAGGCTCTGCGGAATACTTTAAGTTCAAGTGTAAGAAATAAACAGATTAGATGGCGTGAGCTTCAAGTATATAATTGCTCCTACGCATTGTACTAAAGAGAAACTGAACCAACAATTTGGTCACTGATACTTAAAGCTTAATTTTTACTCAAATACGATGCTTGGCGTTCCACTAAAAGGGAGGAAAGGGGGTGGAACAGTGGAAATCAAACATCACTGGACATCAACAATCCGGGAAAGGATGGAAGTTTTAGAAGTTAACCACGTTTAAACAATCTGAGCCTGCTTAGACTGACGAAAGTTCCCCCGCAGAAATATGTGTGCCACATGTTTGCAGCATGCATGCCATGTGAAATATTTACAAAGGGCATTCAAGCAGCAAGCTTGGAGTGAGTTTTCATTTCTGTGAAGGCTGATGGGCATCTCAGACTGGATGTCACTTGAAGCAACAGATGAGTGATGAAATAAGGGAAGTGTGCATGCAGACACTGTAAATAGATCCAACTGCTCTGAGCATGGATTTCATAACATTACCCATGTCTTAATATTCACTTGTACCATGTTTTTGTATAAAAAAAAGAAAGGAAGAACATAAAATTTCCAGTAAATATATTATGAAATCTTGCCAAAATGATTGGATTTATTGCGCAGGTATTTTAATTGCATTAACATGAAGACTATTCCGATTAACAAATTAAGCAATAAACTGTGGTAATGCTGTAATTTATCCTGACAAGAATATGGAAATTATAATCTTACTGAAATAAAAGTTACCAAAACTAGTTCAAGGCTTTCTTATATTACAGAAATGCAACATTTCCCATACGATGGCTCGCACTGATGTAAAACAGGTGGAAGAGTGACACTACTGGCATTTAAAAACAGATGGCAGGCCGTGCTAATCCTGTATTTATGCTGGGAGTATTCTTAAATCAGTGGAGCTGCTGCTGTCAGTTGACAGGCACACAAAAATGGCAGGGTGTATGAAAAGGTTTTGCTATAGTCCAACAATATTTATTTATTCAGATTTTGCTCACACCTTTTTCAGTAGTAGCTCAAGGTGAGTTACATTCAGGTCCACTGGATATGTCTCTGTCCCAGGAGGGCTCACAATCTAAGTTTGTCCCTGAGGCAATGGAGGGTCAAGTGACTTGCCCAAGATCACAAGGAGCAGCAGCAGGATTTGAAGCGGTCACCTCTGGATTGCAAGACCGGTGCTCTAACCACTAGGCCACTCCTCCACTTGTTATTCTTTAGGGTTCTACATGGAATGTTGCTACTCTTTGAGATTCTGCATGGAATCTTGTCACTCTTTAGGATTCCAGAATCGTTGCTGATCTGCAAGCGCAGGCTTCTGGTTCTGTGAGTCTGACATCCTGCATATTTCTCTGTCCCAGGAGGGCCCACAATCTAAGTTTGTACCCGAAGCAATGGAGGGTTAAGTGACTTGCCCAAAGTCACAAGGAGCAATAGCAGGATTTGAACTGGCCACCTCTGGATTACAAGACCGGTGCTCTAACCACTAGGCCACTCCTCCACTTGTTATTCTTTAGGGTTCTACATGGAATGTTGCTACTCTTTGAGATTCTGCATGGAATCTTGTCACTCTTTAGGATTCCAGAATCGTTGCTGATCTGCAAGCGCAGGCTTCTGGTTCTGTGAGTCTGACGTCCTGCACGTACGTGCAGGACGTCAGACTCACAGAAACAGAAGCCTGCGCAGCCACGTTGCCAGGTACACTGGATATTTCTCTGTCCCAGGAGGGCTCACAATCTAAGTTTGTCCCTGAGGCAATGGAGGGTCAAGTGACTTGCCCAAGATCACAAGGAGCAGCAGTGGAATTTGAACTGGCCAGCTCTGGATTGCAAGACCGGTGCCGGTTCAAATCCTGCTGCTGCTCCTTGGCTAGCGCTAGCTCCAATAGCTAGATATGTAGTGTGACCATAAGTACATATGCATCACCATGCTGGGACATGATACCAAAGGTCCATCAAGCCCAGTATCCTCTTTCCAAGACTGGTCAAACCAGATCACAAGTACTTGGCAGGATCTCAAAAGAGTAAAATAGATTTCATTCTATTTATCCCAGGAATGAGCAGTGTTTTTTTTCCCCCAAATCTATCTTGATAATAGGTTATGGACTTTTCTTTTAGGAGCTTGTCCATACACCTTTTTAAAATTTCTGCTATGCTAACCGCTTTAATCCTACTCTCTGGCAACTAATTCCAGAGCTTAATTACTTATTGAGTGAAGACATACAGTAGTTCCTCCAATTTGTTTTAATCGTACTATTTAGTAGCTTCAGTGTGTACTAGTCCTTGTACTTTTGGAAATAGTAAATAAGCAGCTCTCGTCTACCCGTTCTACTCCAATCATGATTTTATAGACCTCGGCCCCAATACTGAGACAGCAGGAGTTAGACTGGCTAACTCCCACTGTCACTGGCGATCCAGGAGCTTCAACACCAGGGCCGTATCCGGCCAACAGCATTGAATTTCTTGGGTTTTTTGGCACCACAAACATAGTCAGTTAAGTCAATATTCATTGGTTGACTAGCTAAGTTCTAGTGGCCAAAGATAGACCTGCTATTTATGTGGGTCTATCTGGCCACTAAACTTAACCGGCCAGCTTCTGAAAATGAACAGCAATTGGCTATGTCATGTGACATAACCAGTGACCAGACTAGCCACTGACAGATAGCCGGTTATTCAGCGGATAGCCGGCTTGAGGGTATTTAACCGGCCAGGTGCTGTTCCTGGCCAGTTAAATACTTTTGAATATCGGGCAGCTCTATTGTATCTCCCTTAGCCTTCTCTTCTCCAAGGAGAAAAGCCCTAGCCTCTAGTCTTTCCTCATAGGGAAGTCATCCCATCCCTTTTATTATGATTGTCCTTCCCTGCACCTTTTCTAATTCCACTATATATTTTTTGAGATGCAATGATCAGAATTCCACACAATATTCAAGGTGCAGTCACATAATGTAGTGATAGAAAGGAATTATAATGTTCTGTTTTGTTCTCCATTCTTTTCCAAATAATACCTAATGATTCCATTTTTTCCACAATCTCATATATGTACCATATGTTTTGTCCAACAATCTATAATAAACTTTGGATTTGTGTTACAAGACGTATGAGGAAAGACTTGCTGACCTGAACATGTATACCCTGGAGGAAAGGAGAAACAGGGGTGATATGATACAGACATTCAAATATTTGAAAGGTATTAATCTGCAAATAAACCTTTTCCAGAGACGAGAAGGCGGTAGAACTAGAGGACATGAAATGAGTCTGAAGGGGGCAGACTCAAGAAAAATGTCAGGAAGTATTTTTTCACGAAGAGAGTGGTGGATACTTGGAATGCCCTCCTGCGGGAGGTGGTGGAGATGAAGACGGTAATGGAATTCAAAAATGTGTGGGATAAACATAAAGGAATCCTGTTCAGAAAGAATGGATCCTCAGAAGCTTAGTAGAGATTGGGTAGCATCACCTGTGGTTAGGAGGTGGGGCTAGTGGTTGGGAGGCGGGGCTAGGGCTGGGCAGACTTCTACGGTTTGTGCCCTGAAAGTGGCAGATACAAATCAAGGTCAGGTATACATATAAAGTAGCACATGAGTTTATCTTTTTGGGCAGACTGGATGGACTGTATAGGTCTTTCTCTGCCGTTATCTACTATGTTACTATCCTGCTTATTTTCGAAAGAGAAGGGCGCCTATCTTCCGACACAAATCAGGAGATGGGTGTCCTCCCAAGGTCACCCAAATTGGTATAATCGAAAGCCGATTTTGGACGTCCCCAACTGCTTTCCGTCGCAGGGATGGCCAAAGTTCAATGGGTGTATCAGAGGCGTACCAAAGGCGGGACTTGGGCATGCCTAACACATGGACGTACTCGACCCATAATGGAAAAAAAAAAAGCATCCCTGATGAACACTTGGACAACTTTACCTGGTTGTGTTTTTCTTATGACTAAGGCACAAAAAGGTGGCCAAAATGACCAGATGACCACCGGAGAGAATCAGGGATGACCTCCCCTTACTCCCCCAGTGGCCACTAACCACCTCCCACCCTCAAAAATATTTTTAAAAATATTTTTTGCCAGCCTCTATGCCAGCCTCAGATGTCATACTCAGGTCCATCACAGCAGTATGCAGGTACCTGGAGCAGTTTTAGTGGGTGCAGTGCACTTCAGGCAGGCAGACCCAGGTCCATCCTCCTCCCTACCTGTTACATTTGTGGAGGAAACAGCGAGATCTCCGAATTGCCACCAGAAAACCAATGTGCCCACATCTAGGTGCCTCCCCTTCACTCAAGAGCTATGGTAGTGCTGTACAGTTGTGGGTAGTGGGTTTTAGGGGGGTTGGGGGCTTAGCAGACAAGGTAAGGGAGCCATGTTCCTGGGAGCATTTTCTGAAGTCCACTGCAGTGCCCCCTAGGGTGCCCGGTTGGTGTCCTGGCATGTCAGGGGGACCAGTGCACTACAAATGCTGGTGCCTCCCACGACCAAAGGGCTTACAGTTGGTCGTTTCTGATATGGGTGTCCTTGGTTTCCATTATTGCCGAAAATCAGAAACGACCAAGTCTAGGGACGACCATCTCTAAGGATGACCAAATTTCAAGATTTGGGCGTCCCTGACCGTATTATCGAAACGAAAGATAGACGTCCATCTTGTTTTGATAATAAGGGTTTCCCCGCTCCTCGATCGGGACATTTTGCGAGGATGTCCTCAACCAAACGTGGGCGTCTCTTTTGATTATGCCCCTCCACATCTCAATACAAATATCTTCACTTCCAAAAGATACGTTTTACAATAATTTGAAAGAACTGAATAACTCCGCAATAAAATATTGCGTGAATATGGAGGTTTTTTACATATTTAGGTCCCTTCCAACTTCCCACTCACTCTTCACTGTACATTTTCAAACATGGCACCAAAACAACAGAGCAAATAGTCTACTACCAATGTCACCGGAAATTAAGCGGCCCTTATACTAAGCTGCAGTAAATGCTAGTGCATGTTTACCGCAGCTTAGAAGAGCTTACCATGGGATGCCCTCAGGCATCCTGAACAAGATCCTAATCTGTGCACACAAACTGCTCGATAAAAAGTATTATTTTTTTCACAGAGAGACATGGGGACGGAGAGTCAGCATTTCTGTACTAATCAGTTAGTGCAGCTACATTACCACATGACAGAATTAGTGGATGAGCCCTCAGTAATGGCCGTACACTAACGCAACATTGAGAACATTCAACATCACAGAACCAATAACTTTGCAGATCCATTCAAAACTGGCCCACAGTCAGCCACGTGTATGTTTGTATGTATTATTTGTTTACTAGTAAAAAAGCCCCGTTTCTGATGTAAATGAAACGGAGGCTAGCAAGGTTTTCTTCAGAGTGTGCATGTGGGAGTGTGTGTGTCCCTACCCTCTGCCCTCTCTCCCTTCCCCTGTGCTGTCTGTCCCCTCCCCCCTCCGAGTCCAGTCCTTCAGTGTTAAGTTTCCTGCTGTGCTGTGTGTTACAGAGAGAGTGAGGGCGTCTCTCTCCCCTCCCCCCTCTGAGTCCTTCACTGTTACAGAGAGAGGGATTTCGTGCTGTGCTGTTTTCCTTCACTCATGGGGAAACCGGATATCTCTGGCGCTTCACACTTCCGGCTGGAGGCTTCATTAGAACGTTGGTGGTGCCTTTTATATATAGAGATGTAAAGTTGATTGCTATTTATGATCTATTAAATTATGCTTTATTAGTGCATGGTCTTGCTTTCTACATTTTTGTATCTTTTGTTGTCATACCTGGCCTCTTTTTGTCTGGACTCCCATTGATAGTTTAGCCATTGATGCTTGTTGTAAAAGAAATGCCCCTATTAGACCCAACTGGTGCATATATGTCCATCCTGGCATGTTTTTCTTTCTTTTTTTTTTAATTTTAAAGAAGTATTTATTCAAAATTCAGACACAACAGTAAGACAGAAGTCAAAAGGTATACAATAGCATAGTCATACATAACAAAACAACATCCATGAGCTTAGAGAAATATCAGATAAAAACAACTTCTCAAATTTTGTCTTTTTATGTTTTCAAAAATAATCCCTTACCCAAAAAAAAAAAAAAAAAACTCAACACGAGCAGTGAGTTATGAAAGGTACCCAAATATCCTCCCACTTTGTTAAAGAATGACGCCTACGTTAGAAGATCCTGTTCTAAAATACTAGCGGAGCTTGAGATATCTAAATCTGTACCTGAATGTCCTTTCTAAAATGCTGATGCACATGTTTATTGGATAAACTAAAAAGCAGCACTCCCCTAATCTTTTTTACTTCTCTGTTGCCAGCCTTGGATCTTGCACTCTCTTTGGGTTTTTTTTCTTGATTTATTATTTAGGTATACAATCTTATATACTACCAATATGATGTAGGTAATTCAAGGTGATTTACAACAAATTAAAATAATACATATGTGCTGATTTTCTGTACTTTGAAAGGAGCTCTTATTAGCTGGAAAATAAAGACCTGAACACCTGAATTTACAATTTATAATCATCTTAGAATAGAAGCCTTAGAGGGGAAGTTATCAAGTTGACCTTTTACAGCACCTTGATTTACCATGGGAGTCAGCAACCTGCGATGTAACAGTGCACCTTGCAAGCATCATTATTGGGTTCAATTCCCACTGCAGCTCCTTCTAACTCAGGGCAAATCACTTAACCCTCCTTGCCCTAGGTACAAAATGCATACCTTATATAATATAATATGATTGTAACCATTGAAAGGTATTTTATCAAATCCCATACCCTTTCCCTATAGATCCTTTGAAAATGTATCTCATAATTATAAAATTCATTCTTGTTGTGTGCATCTCAGAACATTGGTAAGCACTAAAATTCTCTGATGCCAATAAATAGTTAAATGCAAGTCAAGTTCTGCAACAAGGCATATGGCTTGTTAAGAAGCTTAGAATTAATTACCATTCCCAAACACTTAGGGACAGAGTGTAGTATTTCACATCTCATCCTTAAGGATCTACAATTAAATTTCTCCTGCTAATGTTTCATGAAGTAACATGAACTCTGAGACTCCATTTATGTTGCCTGCACAATGTAGTACAAAGTGGTGGAAACCTCTAGCATTTTAGCAGACATTTTGCTCTCTATTCACAAAATTTTAGTTCCATTTTAAGGACAGCTATAAATTGGTTCCTTTTACTCAGCCGGGTAGGATATGATTACACCCTACATTTAGCTTCTTTGCATGGCAGGTATCTCTAAGAATGAATGCACTAATAGAATACACTATTATATCCTTTCCAATGTAATGATTTTACTGTGTCAAAATACAGATTGACAACAGGTTTCCTGTCTTAAAATGATTTCCTGTTTATTGTGTAGTTTGAAATATTTACCATCCCTTTCTAAGGGCATAGTTATCAACATGGGCTACCGCTAAGTCGTTATTTTGCACAGGTCCCATCTTATGCAATGAAATCTAGTTATTAATAACTGTGGTTAACAGTAAAATAACACAATGACTGCAGTTGGATGCTGTTTTAATCCTGGGCCCACCCCATATTACATGATGTGATAGATAGCATGAGTGCTCCTGCTCTATCTGGCACTGCATGTAGGGGCTGTTTTACAAAGGCGCGGTAGGCTTTACGCGTGTGCAGCATGCGCCAAAACAAGACCACCACAAGGCTAGCATGCCCCCTGGTGGTAATTTCAGATATGGCACATGCCCATACTGCCAGGGACAAATTATTTTTTTATTTCCTACCGCGTGCGGCATTTCTGCCATTAATCGGCAGTTGGCGTGCACCAACCGGTCACCACGCACGTAATGCGTGAGCCCTTTAACGCCACCATGAGCCCTTACTGCTAGATCAGTGGGTGGCATTAAGGGCTCAGGACCGTAAATAGGCGCCTGCTGGTTTCAGTTTTACTGCAGGCCCTTTTCCCAGCCCATTGAAAAAAAGTCCTTTTTCCCAGATGTGGTAAAAACTGGCCTGGAAATTAGTGCAGTGGACTTTGATCCTGGGGAACTGAGTTCGATTCCCACTGCAGCTCCTTGTGACTCTGGGCAAGTCACTTCACCTTCCATTGCCCCTGATACAAAATAAGTACCTGGATATATGTAAACCGCTTTGAATGTAGTTGCAAAAACCTCAGAAAGGTGGTATATCAAGTCCCATTTCCCTTTCCCTATTTGAGATTCTACATGGAATGTTGCTACTATTGGAGGTTCTACATGGAATGTTGTTACTATTGGAGATTCTAGATGGAATGTTGCTATTGTTGAGATTCTGTTGCTACTATTTGAGATTCTACATGGAATGTTGCTATTCCACTAGCAACATTCCATGTAGAAGCCTACCCTTGCAGATCAGCAATTAGGCTGTGCAGGCTTCTGTTTCTGTGAGTCTGACATCCTGCACATATGTGCAGGACTGTCAGACTCACAGAAACAGAAGCCTGCACGGCCTGAATTGCTGATCTGCAAGGGCAGGCTTCTACATGGCATGTCACTAGTGGAGGAGTAGCCTAGTGGTTAGTGCGGTGGACTTTGATCATGGGGAACTGAGTTCAATTCCCACTGTAGCTCCTTGTGACTCCAGGCAAGTCATTTAACCCTCCATTGCTCCCCCCTCCCCCTGGTACAAAATAAGTACCTGAATATATGTAAACCACTTTGAATGTAGTTGCAAAAACCTATATCAAGTCCCATTTCCCTTTCCCCAAATCCACACTACTGCAGGCCACGTTTTCTACAGCTTAGTAAAATGACCCCATAATGCAGTGCCAGTGCTGCACTAGCTGACTGCTGTGTGTGGTAAATGCAGGGCACACCTCCTGCATTTATCGCACAGGCTTTGCAATTGTTGTACATCAATTTTTGCGTCAAGCGTGCAGTAACTGCAGAACCTAGCACACTTCAGTAAAAAGGCTCCTAAAACAGCAAAAAAAGCTCTTAAAACTTTGGAGAAATCCTTGGACACTAATCCAGCAATAACAAAAGGCTCCTCAGTTGCACATTGATTTCCTTAATACATCCAGTTTTTCTCAGGTTCAGTTCAATGCTATTGTTTCAGTACCCTAGAGAGAAGTCTTCTGGCATGTGAACTACCCAGATCCAGCTGTGCTGGCCACTGACAACAAAACCACCCCCAAAGCTCCAATTTGTAAATGTTACTGTGAATTCGGCATTGTTATTTTAAAGCTTAAAAGCTTAAACTGTAACAACAGATAGTTCTTCAGGACAGTCTCTGTGCTATTGGAAAAAGTCTTATCAAAGAGATTTACTTTAGGAGAAATGATACTCTACATGGGAGAAATACATCACAGTTGTGACTTGTTTTCTTGCATGGGGTACATTCAAGAAATGCATCTAAAGTTAGGTATTGGGATGCAATGCACTAATTGGCCCTTTTACAACACAGCGGTAGAGCTACTGAAGCGTTGTGTGCCAAGCTGGCAATACCGCCAACCTGCCGTGGAAGCCGGCGGTAGTGCGGCCCCTAGCATGCGCCATTTCCAGTGCGACAGAAAATAATTTTCATTTTTAGCACCAGGGGCTTACCTGATGGTAAAAATGAGTAGCGTCGTGTGCTGCTTGGTTACCACCAGGTTAGCGCGGTAGCCCTTACCATCTCCTAAATAATAATTTCCTTTTTTTTTTTTTTTTTGCCTTTTAGTCAAAGAGGCCTTGAAAGAGGCCTTGGTGCATGACAAATCCATGCGCCGACGCTACCGCAGAGCTTGGTAAAAAAAAAAAAGTCCTAAGTGTGGATTCTATAATGGCAATAGCACATACAATTATCATTATAGAGTACCAGCGTAAGTCCACACATGCGTGCATAACTTTAGACATGCCGATACTCAATATCAGTAGTACCAATAACTTTCTTCAAAGGAGGGGGCAATACATATAAATCTGAACCAAACACCCAGCTCCTGTAGTTTTCATATATTCCTTAAGCAATGCAATTTTTTCAATAACAATATTATTGTCTTAGACTTAACGCTGAGAACTAAAAGAAGAAGAAGGTTGTTTAAGCTAAGTACTTGTTGTTTGTTTGTTTGTTTTAAGATATTGAATGTTTGATTAAAAAAAAAAAAGTAAGGTCTGATTAAAAAGCAATATATGTAAAAAAGAAAAAAAACTCTGTAGGAAAAGTTTCTGGATCAATGACGAATATGGTCCCCAACCCCCGCCAGCCTTAGTTTTCTTCAGCGCCGGTCTCCGGCGTGTTCGCTGATCTGTGCTGTGAGTCCTGACTGACGTCTTGCATGCACGTCCTGCACGTTCCTTTAAAGGAATGTGCAGGACATCATCATTCAGGACTCAGCACAGATCAGCGAACGTGTCGGAGAGCAGCGCTGAAGAAGACTAAGGCTGGCAGGGGCTGGGGACCCCCTTCAGCAAAGGTACTTGGCAGCGGTGGCGGGGGGGGGGGGGGGGGGGTTGAAAGTGGCAGTGGAGGGTTGACGGCTGTGGAAGGCATGCTAAAATGTGCCACCCCACCTTGGGGTATGGACCCACCTCCTGCCGAGGTTTGGCTACGCCCCTGGACATGAGCACATATGCCATGTCAAAGGCTGGTGTGAGCAGTGGTATACCTAGCTTGGTTGCCACATGAGGCTGAGCACCCCCTCCTCCAGGTCAGGGCCACCGAGAGACAAAGCTGGGCCCAGGTAAAAGATCTTCAGGGTCCCCCTCCCCACTGCCCCCACCACCATCGCCGCCTCTGCTCCCCCTGTTGCTGTTATTCCCCACCACCACTGCTGCTCTCCACCCGGCCACTGCTGCTTTTCTCCCCTCCCTTCCTCCTCTCTGCTGGTCTTGCCTACAGATTCCTGCAGCCAGTAGCGATTTACAGTCAGAGACAGTCTCTGTGGCCTTCCTTCTGCCGCATCCACCCTCTCTTCTGCAACTTCCTGTTTTGATGCTAAACAGGAAGTTGCAGTAGAGAGGGCGGGATGCGGCAGAAAGAATGCCACAGAGAAGGCCTCTGACTGTGAATCTCTGCCAGCTACAGGATCCTGTAGATGAGACCTTCTTGGAGGAAGACATTTTTTACTGTGGGAACAAAACTTTTACCGTTCCAGCGGGGCGGTAAAAAGTTTTGCTCCTGTATCTACAGTGATTGTTGGCACCAGGCCCTCCTTGGAGGCCAGGCCCTGGGAATTTTGCTCCCCCTCGCCCCCCTCTTGGCAGCCCTGTTCCAAGTGCATCCCTCCTCCAAGCAAGGGTGTGCACTGAGCATGGGACCAGCAAAGCTGACAGTCAAGCAACTTCTCAGTGCATCCCATTGATGTCTGTACCCCAGATGGACTGCCCTCCACTGCCCCACACTTGGTATGTTACTGAGTGTGAGTGCTCGTGACTAACTGTAGGCAACTAGGCACATAAATTATAGCATTCTACAAGCTTTGTGTGTAACTGGTAGGCATGCCCCTGACCCACCCATGCCCCTACCATGGCCACACCCTCATCAAGTATGTGCGATAGATTAATGTGGGTAACTGCATAGAGGTGACAATTAGCACAGATTAAGTCAATTGTAGCCTATTATTGCTCATTAACACCAACTATCAGCTCATTATTAAATTAATTTATATATAGTAAGCATTGGAGAGCTCCTTTTTCTGTTTTTTTTTACGGTTTCCGTATGGAATAAGTAGCATTTGGACCTTAGGTTAGATCCTTCATGTTACTCCTTTGGGATTGAAGTCCTATCTCTTTGAGGAATGACTATCATTGTCATTTTTATTTTAATTTATGTTCATTGTGGGGCCCTTTTACCAAGCTGCGGCAAAAAGGGCTAAGGGATGGGAAAAGGGCCTGTGGTAAAAATTAAACCAGCGTGCACCCCAAAATGGCCTGAGCCCTTAACGCCACCCATTGATCTAGCAGTAAAGGCTCACACGCTACATGCGCGGTGACCGGTTGGCACACGCCAATTACCGACGGAACCGGCACACGTAGGAGGAAATAGATAAATAATTCATCCACGCGTTATGGGCGCATGCCAAATCTGACATTACTGCCAGGAGGGCACGCTGGCCTGGCGGTAGTCTCATTTGGATATGCATTGCATGTGCATAGAGCCTACCGTGGCTTAGCAGCTTAGTAAAAGGGCCCCTACGCTCTGTAATGGCTGTTTTAAAATTTGTAAACTGCTTAGGACCTGTTTGGATTTTGTGATATATAAATCTCTGGATTAGATTAGATGCAATTTACCTTCTATAACTTGTGTGTGAACCTTTGCACACACAAGTGTAAAGTTGGGCACACTAGTTAATAGAATCCAAGGGATGATGTGCACTGTTTTCCAGACTATGCACATTTTCCACATAGTACATATACTTTTGTACCTAAATCTGCACTACCCAAGCTGCAAAGGACTCAAATACAAATCAACTTACGCATCCAGTTTCTCCTACATAAGCTCACAACTGTGGAACGCATTACCAAAAGCCCTGAAAACTACGTACGACCACCTAAACTTCCAGAGAAAACTAAAAACTAACCTGTTTAAAAAGGCATACCCTACCAATCCAACATAAATGCCTGATCTCTGCAACACAACAAAACTAAAGTACGTAATGGACATAACACAACTCTTCCGTTGTACGATTCCCTAATGTGGCTGTGCCACATGAACTTTATCTTACCACAATATCACTTTGTATTTGTTTACACCGGAGTCTGTAGCCACCTCTCCGGTACTATGTAAACCACATTGAGCCTACAAATAGGTGGGAAAATGTGGGATACAAATGTAACAAATAAATAAAATACTTTTGGAAAAGTATGAACTCGTTCAGAAAAAGTACACAATATGAATGATATTGCCCCCGAAATGACATTTTTTAATAAACTGAACAAAATCAAAATTCACACAAATGACAGAGATAACTGAGCAAAACAATTTTAGGACTACACACCTTTAATGATAACCTGATATCACTCCTGGCCACTAGGCACTAGAGATACATACAAGGGAGGCGGGGCTGGTGGTTGAGGAGGAGGCGGGATAGTGCCGGGCAGACTTATACGGTCTGGGTCCTGAAAAAGACAGGTACAAATCAAGGTAAGGTATACACAAAAAAGTGGCACATTTCTTGGGCAGACTGGATGGACCGTGCAGGTCTTTTTCTGCCGTCATCTACTATGTTACTATGTTACTATGACTTACATTGGTGGAAAGGTAAGAATAAAAGGCTAAGGTTAAACAATAACTGTATTTTTTTAAAATTAAAAATACCTATATTCTTCAATCCAATGTTCTTAGCAGATTACATCCAGCATACTTAATTAAAAAATAATTATTAATATCTTTATCTAACTATAGTTTTGAGAATAATTTGTGATCTTCCGTAGATGACCTGCATTTTAGCACATTTTTGAACTAAAAACTTTATTAGATCCTGAACTAATCCCTGTTAAGAGAGAAATAATCTCATTGAATAAATAAAATGATATTTTCAAAGGACATGCATGTATTAATTCACATTCAGGGGTCTTTGTACTAAACCGTGGTAAAAACTGGCCTGCAGTAGTGTGGGCGTGGGTTTTTGGCGTGTGCTGGGCCATTTTTTACTGCAGCTGGGAAGAAAGGCATTATTCAGTGGGCCAGTAAAACTATTTTCTACTGCGGGAACCAGCGCACGCCAACTTCGGAATTACTACCGGGTGCCCGCGTTACCCCTGTGGTAATGCCAATTTAGCATGTGCTACCTATGTGTTAGCCCTACCACTGCTTTGTAAAAGGGCCCCTCCATTCACTAGTGTGCTTTAAAATATTTTGTGTTTGCTAAATTTATTGCACGCTAATTTGTGAATGAATATGCAATAGTCAATTTCTACCCATTATAATGTGTGTTTGTTTTGTTTTGTTACATTTGTACCCCGCGCTTTCCCACTCATGGCAGGCTCAATGCGGCTTACATGGGGCAATGGAGGGTTAAGTGACTTGCCCAGAGTCAAAATATTTTTTAGGGATATACATTTGTTAGTGTGAATTCAGTTTGTTAGCGCTTCTTGAAAAATGTAGGGCTTCTTTTAGAAAGGCACACTAGCGATTTCCATGCAGTGAATGAGAGAAAGCCCATTCAATTCTTCTGGACTTCCTCTTATTTGACATGCCGGGAATTGCTAGCACAATTTAGTAAAAGAGAACAGAGTACATCAGACTGTTTTAGTGTGCATTAACCTATGCTAAGTTGATTAGCATATGTAAAAAAGCTTTAACGTGTTAAACATTTTTAATGAACTGAAAACAAAATATGCAAAAATTAGGGGGAAAACCCCCAAATTCACAGAAAACAAACCAAACATGTTTGGACTATGCTCATCCATAACATTTTTATTAAAACAATTGAGCAAAACAAACGGAAGCAAAAAAAAAAAACATGGAGAAAAAGTCTAAACAAACTAGAAAAAAAAAAAAATGCTTGCCTGAGAACATTCTTAAGATATTATGGTTATTTATTCAACAAAATGATTCATCAGTGACTATCCTTATCTGAAAAAGCATATGAACCCTTCATTCAGTAACTGTCAGAATTTCATTGAGCAGAAATTAAACATTTCCGGCAATTGCTGATCATTTTCTCACATTGCCCTTGAGGAATTTTGACTGATTCTTCTCTGCAGAATTATTTTAACCCTGTGACATTTGAAGTCTTCTTTGTATGATCAGCTGTGTTCAGGTTTTGCTACAACATCCTTCAGCCGCAGCAATGCTAGCCCCCAATCCTGCCTCCTGCAACCTGGAGCACCCCAATGCAGCCAGGTATTTTTTAAAAAATGTACATTTTAAACCTATGGGGTTACATTAGTGAAAGGAATAAATCATTGATTATGAAATTGTACTTTAAGAAAAAAGATGAGCCCCCCCCCCCCCCCCGATATTCAGCCAGTGCCAGCTAAATTATTATTTACTTCATATATAGTACTGCAACCTGCTGTGAGAGGTCACAGCAGCCATTTTGTAAAGGCACCACAAGGAGCAGAAGTGAGGGGGATGACCCCACTGGACCACCAGGGATACAAGTAGGCCCAAGGGCCTACCTGGACAGCTGAGGAGGGTGGGGGTTGTCTTCCAGGTTGTTTTTTTGCCGTGGGCTGGGGAGGGGGAAGGAAACAGTGGGTGGGAGGGGGCTCTTAAAAGAAAACAACAAAAAAAAGTTATGTGGGTGCTGGCCTGATATTCAGTGCCGGCACACATATACTAAGCGGCCTTATTTAGGACAGCTTTTGAGCTTGTTTAACATTTAAAATAGCATATCTGAAGCTTTTGAACTGTCCTAAATTAAACTGCTTAGTTATGTGGGTGCTGGCACTGAATACTGCCGGCACTCGCATAACCTCGGGCTCCTCTCCAGTGCCACCCCCAGCATCTCCCTTATCTTGCCCACTTTGTGTTTGGAGGTCTATGGGGTTATTCAGCGGCACTGTCCAGTTAAGTGCCGCTGGATTTCCCCGCTTAGATATTGGGAAATGATTTAAGCGGGCAGGAGAAGCTCCTGCCTGGTTAAATCGCTTTGAATATTGGACTCAAGATGCTTTGTGGAGCTAAGATAATGATATTTCCTGATGTTGTCAGGGCTACACAACTCAGACGGAAGTCTTTTTTTTAGCATTGAAATCTTGAGTGTAGGCCCTGGAAGACACATTTTTCCTTAAATTTCCATGTAAATGTGCTTGGTTTTCAAAACAAAGATTACATATTTTAGGATTCACTACAATTAGAAAAGTTTCTTTAGGGTTATGGGAAATAATTAAAGATTTGGGAGTATACTAGTATATACTACACTGTGGGGCTGCCTATGACCCAAAGAACACCGTCCCCACTGTCAAGCATGGAGGTGGAAATGTTATGTTTTGGGGGTGTTTCTCTGCTAAGGGCACAGGACTACTTCACCGCATCAATGGGAGAATGGATGGGGCCATGTACCGTACAATTCTGAGTGACAACCTCCTTCCCTCCGCCAGGGCCTTAAAAATGGGTCGTGGCTGGGTCTTCCAGCACGACAATGACCCAAAACATACAGCCAAGGCAACAAAGGAGTGGCTCAGGAAGAAGCACATTAGGGTCATGGAGTGGCCTAGCCAGTCACCAGACCTTAATCCCATTGAAAACTTATGGAGGGAGCTGAAGCTGCGAGTTGCCAAGCGACAGCCCAGAACTCTTAATGATTTAGAGATGATCTGCAAAGAGGAGTGGACCAAAATTCCTCCTGACATAGGTCTTGTTTGCCAGAGGGATTAAATACTTATTTCCCTCTGCAGAATGCAAATAAATTCATATACTTTCCACAATGTGATTTTCCGGATTTAATTTGTGATGTGCTATCTCTCACTGTTACCAATAACCTACCCTTCAATTATGGGCTGCTCATGTCTTTGTCAGTGGGCAAACTTACAAAATCAGCAAGGGATCAAATACTTATTTCCCCCACTGTATGCAGCTTAGTAAAAGGGCCCTTGTATTAATTAATAGGATTATCCTATCCTAACTGTTTTTCCTTTTTACTATTTCATGTTTGTTTTATAGCACTATTCTCCCTTGATGTGGGCTAGATGGATTTTCTAGAATAAGCTATATATATGTTACTTTACTGTTTCTCTTTATTTCCATTTTCTGCACTTTCTTGATGGATGCTTTGAATGAAACATAGGACTATGTTGGGCAAGATTTGAGACTGCTGATGAAATGTTTTGACGTGTTTAAAGAAATTGATAATTTGGACTATTGAAGCACATCGGGATTATTTTTGAGCACTGTATGGACTTGAGCATTGGATATATTTGGAACACACAAGGAGTGTCCAGCTTGTGGACTGATGAAACATCTTTATAGCTATCTTTGCCCTGCAGTTTGAGTAGATACATTTATGAGCTATTTTTTCATGTTATTGTTTTCAAGTATTTTTATACTTTTTTTAGACTGGTGTGATGATGGAAACTGTAGGGGTGTTTTACAAAGGCGCACTAGCGTTTTTAGCACATGCTAATGACTAACGTAGGTTAAATGCTAGAGACGCCCGTAGAAATATATGGGCATCTCTAGCATGTGCTTATTTTAGCATGCTCTAAAAACACTAGCGTGCCTTTGTAAAAGGAACCCTGTGTAACCAGCCCACTGCTGGACTGTCACAATGATTCTGAGCACTAATCTCACTATTTAGTTGACTGAGTTTATGTAATGTTTGAGTAATAAATCCTTATTTAGTGGTCTGATAGTTAAGGGACATTGTTTTGAGAAACTCTCCCCTCCCCCAATTGTTTTTATTTTGAAATGATAAAATCTAAATATGGCAGAGTGCAACTGAATGTGGGGCACACCTTACTAAGAGGTCCTTTTATGAAGCCATGCTAAAAAGCGGCCTGCAGCGGTGTAGGCACGTGTTTTGGGTGTATGCCGGGCCAGTTTTTACTGTGTCTGCAAAAAAAGGGCTTTTTTAATGGGACGGGAAAAGGGCATGGTGTAAAACTGAAACCAGCATGCGTCTAATACCTGCCTGAGGCCTTAGCACCGCCCACTTATCTAGCGGTAAGGACTCATATGATATATGCGCACTGACCGGTCAGCACATGCCAACTGCCGATTACCGTCTGAAACAGCGCACATGGGAGTAAATAAATAAATAAGGGGTCCTTGTACAAAGGTGCGCAGAAAAGTGGCTTGCAGAAGTGTAGGCGTGGGTCTTGGGCGCGCGCAGAATCATTTTTCAGCGCGTCTGTAAAAAAGGCCGCTTTTTTTTTCCAAAAATGGATGTGCGGCAAAATCAAAATTGCCACTCGTCCATTTTGGGTCTCTGACCTTACTGCCAGCCAGAGACCTAGCAGTAAAGAATTTGGGCGGTAAGGACCTATGCGCATCAGATGCCACTTGGCGCGCGTCTGCTACGCATGCCCGAAAATAAAAATTATTTTCAGATGCACGTAGCAGATGCGCACCAAAAATGAAATTACCACAAGAGCCGCATGGTAGTCGGGCAGTAAGTCCATTTTGGCATGCATTGGGCGTGTGTAGGCACCTACGCGGCATAGTAAAAGGGGCCCTAAATCATCTAGGCGTTATGGGCATGCGCCAAATTTGAAAGTACCACCAGGGAGGTGCAGTAGCCTAACAGTAGTCTCATTTGAATGCATGCTGCAAGCGCATAGAACCTAACATGCCTTTGTAAAAGAGCCCCCCCCCTCCCAGACGCACCTGTTTGAACAAACTTACGGAAAGAACCAAAACACATAGAGTCCATACTCACTGTTCATCAATGCAACATACAACCACTTCAGATCCCTCATCCTATAATCAATTGTCCCACTGTCTCCTATAGGTATTTATGTTATTGTAAATTCATTCTAAAGTTATTTATGCAAACATTTTTATTTTTATTTTGATTTACTACTACTACTACTACTTAGCATTTCTATAGCGCTACAAGGCATACGCAGCGCTGCACAAACATAGAAGAAAGACAGTCCCTGCTCAAAGAGCTTACAATCTAATGTAATAACTCTAACAATTGAAACATTAGAATTGGCCAGTTGACTTCCACTCTCATTTCCATCCTTCTCCTGGGCAGAAGGAACCAGAAGCAGACCAAGTTACATTTCACTCTGATTACCATAATTCCTTCTCAGATCTTTCCAGAAATGATATCCCTAAGCCAATAAGGAAATCTTTTCCCAGAAAGGAAGGTTTATTTTAAAATGATGGTTTTCCCCCATAGCACATATTGTGGGAAAATCATTGCTGAATTAGATCCTGCCTATGGTATCTAAGTATAATTGGACTTGAATGGCTAGGTGCCTGAATCACTGGATAATTCTCCTTTTACATCCATTTACCCACATAATATTGCATGAGTGTGACACAATACTGTCTGCAGGCCTGGAATCCGGTTCATTCCTGTATTTAAAAATATTATATTTCAAACTCATCGAGGCTATAACAGTATAGATATTACATGAAACATGTTTGAAAGGGTGCACACATCTGGAAGAGGAGCAGCGTAGGAAAAGAAAATTGGAATTCAAGCAGTGCATGGACCAGTGGCAACAATGTAAGTACTGTCCCAAGCTCGAGGAACTCAGATTTGTGGTCAACTCTAGCGCCCCCTAGGGCCTTCATACTTTTATGACGGATTCCTCCCATATGGCAACCTGGGCCATATATACAATGATTGCTTTCACATAAATATCAAATGCTACAGTCACATTTGCCAACTTTTCTTCTTTAATATTCTTATTTGGCTACACCATTTTAAAGCTATCGTATGCATTACCTTTCATTTTCATTTCTCACCTGCCAATCTCCGTATTAAGCATTTTCAGATATTGACAACTTTGTATTATGCTTAAAAACCAATAGAAGTATTAAATGCCATAGAATGTTTTGAGCTGGTATTGAAAATGAACCTCATTGATGTAGAAACTTGTATTTTGTCATTCCTGCTAATGCATTGCAGTGGGTGTCTTTCCTGTTTCTGCATCGTAACTAATGGACTGATCCATTAAGGTCTTTTTACATACAGTAGTTAAAATATGTAAAAAAAAAAACTGCATGAATTTTTTCAAGAGGCATATGCACTAACATTTTCAACAAATATATATATATATATGGTGAAAAGTTTAGTGCATATGCCTCTTGAAAAAATTCATGTAGTTTTTTTTTACTGCCTATATAATCTTTACCATACATGACATTAACATTATAACATGCAGAGAAGCATATTACTTAATAGATGATGCCCTAAACCTTTTATCCTGGGCACACCAATGTAGCATGTATGCTAAGCCTAAAAAGGACAGACACAACTTGAACAACTACTGCATGCCCCAAAAAGCCACAATTACTCAAAATTATACTATAAGTCAGTGGCGTACCAAGGGGGGGGGGGGGCGGGGGGGGCGGTCCGCAATGGGTGCACGCCGCTGGGGGGGGGGTGCCGCACGCTTTGTCGGCTCTTCGTTTTCATACTCCCTTTGCCCCAGAACAGGTTACTTCCTGTTCCGGGGCAGAGGGAGCATGAAAACGAAGAGCCAGCAGGCGCGCGGCACCACCCCCAGCGGCGTGCACCCGGGGGGGGTTCTTTCACCGGGGGATCGGGGGTTCTTTCACCAGGGGGGGTGTCGTGCTGTTCCGGGGGGGGGGGGGGGCGCTGCACCCAGGGGGCGGGGCGCATCGGCGATCCGCCCCGGGTGTCAGCCCCCCTAGGAACGCCACTGCTGTAAGTAAATTTTTAAGGGACCTCAGAATTAAGAGAGTAGTATGCACTGTAAATTCTCTCCCATGATCAATCATTGGTCTAGACCATGTGTTAATAAAAATACATTTTCACTTTGTGCATGAAACAAAAAAGATTAAATATTATATACCTATATTAACATAATTTTGTAATTTCAAGGCATATGCTATAAAGCACCTATATTTAGAAGCCTGTGACATTGTCCTCACACAGTAAATGGCCCAACTTGCCTTTCCTGAAAACAGTTTCAGGAAATAATAATCTATAAACTTCAAGTCTTAAGTGTCATGGAGGGCCATAATCGAACGGGACCGGCCATCTATAAGGGCGGCCATCTCTAATGCCGGCCCCATCAAGCGGCGTACCCAACTGTATTATCAAAACAAGATGGCTGGCCATCTTTGGTTTCGATAATATGGTCGGGACCAGCCAAATCTCAACATTTGGCCTGCCCTTAGAGATTACCGGCATTAGAGATGGCTGTCATTGGTTTTTGCTGATAATGGAAACTAATGGCGGCCATCTCAAACCCGGCCAAATCCAAGGCATTTGGTCATGGGAGGAGCCAGCATTTGTAGTGCCCTGGTCCCCCTCACATGCCAGGACACCAACCGGGCACCCTAGAGGGCACTGCAGTGGACTTCATAAATTGATCCCAGGTACATAGCTCCCTTACCTTGTGTGCTGAGCCCCCCAAATCCCCCCCAAACCCACTACCCACAACTGTACACCACTACCATAGCCCTTAGGGATGAAGGGGGGCACCTACATGTGGGTACAGTGGGATTTGGGGGGGGGGGGGTTGTAGGGCTCCCATTTACCACCACAAGTGTAACAGGTAGGGGGGGATGGGCCTGGGTCCGCCTGCCTGAAGTGCACTGCACCCTCTAAAACTGCTCCAGGGACCTGCATACTGCTGTGATGGAGCTGGGTATGACATTTGAGGCTGGCATAGAGGCTGGCAAAAAAATGTATTTAATTTTTTTTTTTTGGGGGGGGTGAGAGATGTTGGTGACCACTGGAGGAGTAAGGGGAGGTCATCCCCTATTCCCTCCAGTGGTCATCTGGTCAGTTGGGGCACCTTTTTGAGGCTTGGTCGTGAACAAAAAGGGACCAAGTAAAGTCAGCCAAATGCTCGTCAGGGCTGGCTTTCTTTTTTCCATTATTGGCCGATGCCGGCAGTCTCTTAACCATGCCCCATCCCACCTTCGGTACACTGCTGACATGCCCCTTTGAATTTCGCCGGCTCTGCGACGGAAAGCAGTTGAAGACGGCCAAAACCGGCTTTCGATTATACCGATTTGGCCGGCTTTAGGAGAAGGCCGGCCATCTCCCGATTTGTGTCGGAAGATGGCCGGTCTTCTCGTTCGAAAATAAACAGGACAATGTCCTCAGCATCAGAAATAAATTCTACATGAGACTGGCTTCAAAATTTGAAGCATGAACATGTTGCATATTGAAATCTCTTGAGCTAGTGAAAAAAAGCCAGTCATTCCTCAATCAAGGAGAAGTAAGAGGCTTAGCAGGCCTTTTCCAGATTCTTTTCCCAATAAAAGTACTGAGGGGCCTCCATTCTGAGATCTCTCCACCTCTATCACCAACAACAACAACAACAAAAAAGTAATTGCTGCATCTTAATTCTCCACATTCCATAAAAACAATTAAGGGGTCTTGGTGCCCGGTCAGCTTCTCACCTCTGACACAAGAATTAAGAATCTTCCATACCTTGATAAGGCCTCCTACAAATAAAAGAACTAAGGGGTCTTCTGCCTCAGTCACTCAACATCCCTGACAAAATGCCAATGAGCTTACCCCTAAATTCTATACATGACGCCATAAGTTGTACGTGCTAATTTGGCCACATGACCATATTACGCATTCAACTTAGTTGATTAACAAGCAATCAGTGCCAATAATTGATACTTAACAACCAATTAGCAGCACTAATTGGCCTTAATCAGAAATAACGCACCCAACGTTCTAGGCGTATTCTATAACATGGTGCGTGTAAATTGTAATATGCACAGTTGAAAATGGGGCGTGGACTTAGGCATGGAATGAGTGGGTTGTGGGCATTTCAAAAAACTATGCACCCGATCTGTGCATCTCAGCGTTTACCGCCAGCTGATTTCTACCGTGAGCTAAAAAAAACACTAGTGCAGCTTTGTAAAAGACCCCCTAAGTGTTGAATATCACACTTAACTAGATAAGGGATAACAGGCCACAGAAACCCGGATATTCAATGTCAGTGCCCTGACATAGCCCTGCATTCAATATCTGGGCATAATGCCAGCAACAGCAACTTATGCCAGGAATAGACTTCCTGAGCCTGTACGTCTAGCTCCATCTCTACCTGTCTTCAAATCTATGCTGAAAACCCACCTTTTCACCACTGCTTTTGGCTCCTAGCCACTTCTCAATTGCTCTCCCCTTGTTCCTTCTCACCCAGTACTTCCCTCGCCCTTAATTGTCTTGTCTGTCTGTATTTTTTAGATTGTAAGCTCTTTTGAGCAGGGACTGTCTCTCTCTGTGTCATGTGTTCAGTGCTGCGTGCGTCTGGTAGCGCTTTATAAATGGTAATAATAATAATAATAACAGCCAAAAAAATGCTGACTGCTGCAGGCTGCATATTTACCCCTGTGGGTTCAATATGTATGAATAGATGAAAATCATTGGCATTGATATTGAATTTTTATGTCCATCAACCAAAAGAGCTTAGCTAAAGACCTGAAATAGATATAATAGGTGGCAATCATGGATCCCTGTGGTATCCCACAGTTTACTAACCAAGGTGATGATGTGCTATTGCAGCAATTGGCCGCTAACAATTATTGACACTAATTGGCACCAATTAGGATTTGCATCCACATCTGGCTACAAGCTATTATATAACACTAGGAAAAAATGCCCGTTTCTGAGCGGAATGAAACGGGCGCTAGCAAGGGGCCCCCTCCCTCCGTCCTTCGAAGCTACTTGCCTTGTTCGCTGTGGTCCGTTTCGGCCCTCGAGTGTCAATAGCTCCGCCCTCGACGTCATGACGTTTTGACGCGTCATGACGTTTTGATGCGAGGGCGGTGCAGACACTCCAGGGCACACCGGATATCTCGGGCGCCTCAACTTCCGTGGAGGCTTCAGAACATTGGGGTTGCCTTTTATATATATAGATGTTCTGCTACATGAATATATGATTGGAATCCGTATGTTTGTATTCTATGCTTTTTAATTAGTATTTATGTGATTTTTTTTTAATCCGTAGGAATTGTAGGATAGTGCAGAATAAACATTTTTAAACAAAATAAATAAATAATGCTCGACACCCAAATTCTGTAGCGCACAACTCAAAAAGGGGTGTGGCCATGGAAGGGAGATGGCATTCTGAAAATGTGCACAATATAGAATAATGGGTTAGCGTGCCCTACTTTTTATACCAGGTTTCAGCAGACTTGTCTGCCACCCAGCAAATCAGTGCTAAGTGCTATTCTATAAAAGGAACCCATTAACTCCATGTTAGCTTGGAGTAAGTGCAGCATCTTAACTGTCAAATGCTTACATGCACTTAAAAGCACTTAACACACAGTTTATTTATTTATTTAGATTTTGCTCACACCTTTTTCAGTAGTAGCTCAAGGTGAGTTACATTCAGGTACACTGGATATTTCTCTGTCCCAAGAGAGCTCACAATTTAAATTTGTACCTGAGGCAATGGAGGGTTAAGTGACTTGCCCAAGATCACAAGAAGGATTTGAACTGGCCACCTCTGGATTGCAAGACTAGTGCTCTAACCACTAGGCCACTCCTCCACTCCCATGTGTCTTAACTTGGCTCTGTGCTAGCAGGGTACTGCGTGGTAAACTGTACATTGACCCCCCCCCCCCCCCCCAGATTCTACGTATAGTGCCTAGATTTCTTCATGGAAATCCAAACGGATCCCATAACAATGTGCACAACCTAATTGGTTAATAAGCCAATTAGCCGTTAATTGGATGTTAAAAAGAAATTAGGCACACTAATTGCCATTAATTAGAACTTACATGCAGAATTCACTAAGCACATTCTACAATGTGGTGTGCATGTTGTCAAAAAGGGGGCATGGTCATGGCCGTGAAATGGACGGGTTGTGGGTGTTCTGACAATTTATGCACAGTGTTATAGAATGCGCCTCCTCTGCACCTAATTTAGGCATCGGGATTTACACCAGGTTCTCCTTGGCGTAATTCCTTGCAGTGGCATAGCTACGTGGGGCCACGGGGGCCTGGGCCTCCATAGATTTGACCCTGGACACCCCTGCCAATGACCCTCTCAACCCCCCTCTCGCCGCCAACCCGCAGTCGCCTACCTTTGCTGGCGGGGGACCCCAGCCCCCGCCAGCCGAGGTCCTCTTCTTCCGGCGCAAGGATTCATTCTGTTTGTCAGACTCAGAAACAGAATGAATCCTTGCGCCGGAAGAAGAGGACCTCGGCTGGCGGGGGCTGGGGTCCCCCGCCAGCAAAGGTAGGCGACGGCGGGTTGCAGCGGGAGGTGGTCGAGAGGGTCATCGGCGGGGGGGGGTCAAAGTTGTTGTTGGTGGTGGTGGTGGTGGCGGCAGGGGTCAGCAATGGCGGGGGGGGGGGGGGTTTGCAGTGCCTCACCTCGGGCTCTGGACCCCCCTCCTGCCGAAGTCTGGCTACGCCCCTGATTCTTGTGACTAAATATAGTCGCGTAGACCACCATCAGTGTATTCTATAATCCAAGTGGAAATTTTATAGAATATGCTAAGGTGAAAATGTTTTTCACACGGATTTTCCAGGCGCCATATATTGAATCTAGCCCTAAGTGCTTAACGTAGTTCAGTAAAAGGGCCTCATAGTTATGGAGGCATTGTTTAACATTTGTTTAAGGATTTGTACCGCATTGTAGGAAGATACCATTTTCCTCTTATATTTCACTGTTTGATGATACAGTAATTAGAAAAAAAGAAAAAAAAAGAGCTATGAGCTCAAACCGGTATACGTCTGACTCATACCAGAAGGACATTTGTTAGCCAGAAAATAAAATATAAACAGATCCCTTGTGGCATGCCACACAGCAGTGGTGAAATGCTACTTTTGAATGATTTTGTTATGTGAAGAATGCAGAGAAAACTAGATAAAAATATTGCTAGTGATTCTAACTGTAAATGAGAATCAAGTTGGAGAAAAATATGGATTTTTCTACTATATTGTATATGAACAAAGTCTATTGAACTCCATTAGTTCTGTACATAAACAGTAGTAGCACCACAATTAATTGATTTTTTTTTTGTTACATTTGTACCCTGTGCTTTCCCACTCATGGCAGGCTCAATATGGCTTACATATTGTATACAGGTACTTATTTGTACCTGGGGCAATGGAGGGTTAAGTAACTTGCCCTGAGTCACAAGGAGCTGCCTGTGCCTGAAGTGGGAATTGAACTCATTTCCTCAGGACCAAAGTCCACCACCCTAACCACTAGGCCACTCCTCCACTTTAACAAATTTGACCTATAATAGTCATTAAACTATTAGACCATATATCCATTTATTAGGATAGGAAATCCCTTAGGGCCTCTTTTTTTCCCCCCTTAGGGCCTCTTTTACTAAACCGCACTAGCAATTCCTGGCACGGCAAATGAGAGGAAGCCCATAGGAATTGAATGGGTTTCTTCTCATTTGCTGTGCTGGAATCGCTAGCATAGTTTAGTAAATGAAGCTCTTAATCTACTGCAACTTACTCCTCACCGGCCTCCCACTTAGCCATCTATCCCCCCTTCAATCTGTTCAGAACTCTGCTGCACGTCTCATATTCCGCCAGAACCGATATACTCATATCACCCCTCTCCTCAGGTCACTTCACTGGCTTCCAATCAGATACCGCATTCAATTCAAGATTCTCCTCCTTACCTACAAATGCACCCGGTCTGCGGCTCCTCACTACCTCTCCTCCCTCATCTCCCCCTATGTTCCCGCCCGAAACCTCCATTCACAGGACAAATCCCTCCTCTCAGTACCCTTCTCCACCACCGCCAACTCCAGGCTCCGCTCATTCTGCCTCGCCTCACCCTATGCTTGGAACAACCTTCCTGAGCCCTTACGCCAAGCCCCCTCCCTGCTCACCTTCAAGTCTTTGCTTAAAACCCATCTCTTCAATGCTGCATTCGGCACCTAACCCTTACCATTCAGTGAATCCAGACTGCCCCAATTTGACTGCCCCTATCGGACAGACTGTTCACTTGTCTATTAGATTGTAAGCTCTTTGAGCAGGGACTGTCCCTCTATGTTAAATTGTACAGCGCTGCGTAACCCTAGTAGTGCTTTACAAATGTTAAGTAGTAGTAGTAGTAGTTAATCAGCACTCAAAAATAATTATGCCGTATTAATGAAAGTCTTCCAATCCAATAATGCAAGACAAGCTCTTAAGTAAGGAGGAGTCAAAATTCAGTAACATTCAAAACCTAACTCCCATAATATTAAAAGTATCATTGAAAAAATATGTTTAAATATTGCTGGATCTGTCAGACATGCATAATTTAACCCTTAGGCAATATTTTAGCCAATCATGCATAGGATGAATATGTAATCTTCATTGATCAGTGAACTACAAATTCTTCTCATATCTTATCAAAATTTATAAAGTATTTATGTTTTATGTGGTCCTTCAGAGGTTTCATTTATAGTCAAGTTTCTATACTTGAAGAAAAATCTGCCACCCCCTCTCACGTACTGTAGACCCTTGCCTGAGCCAAAGTGGGTCAAACCTTGAAGGGCCCTGGTGGTCTAGTGGGTTCTTTGGGAACAGGAAAGACTCCTACTCTTTCCTGCCCGCTGTTGTTACTGTGTCCGGGGCCAGCGCCACCATGTTTTCAAAATGGATGATGAGACTTCCTATGATAGCCTCGCAGGTCTTGGCAGTCTTTCAGGAGTGCTGCAGGACGTCTTGGCAGCCATATTTAAAACATGGCAGTACCAAGCACAGTAACAGTAGTGGGCATGAAAGAGCGGGATTCTTTGCTGCCCCTGTAGAGGCTGCTAGACCACCAGGGGCCTTCAATGTAGGACCGCTGGGGAGGGCTGTGGTGTGCTTTGGCAGAGGGAAACTAGGCAGAGTCACTGGGCACTGGGGCACTGTATGGTTGCCCAAATGGTCAGTCTGCCCCTGTATCCCAATATCTCCATGTAAAAGCTGCTCGGTTCATACTGTTCATTTTTTTTTAATGTGTGTATTTGTAAAATGGCTGATCCTGCTATATATTCTGTCAAATACACATGCACTTCTGAAGGTATTTTAGATTCTTTTAGTAAAATGTCACCAGATTTGAACATGTTCCAACCTGGATAAATCTGTTCCAATCCCTGCGTTCCGTGTAAAATGGAGACCTAGGTTATGCAGATCTATCTCATCTATATTTATCATTGCAATCCTGAGAACTTGAGTAGATATGAACTATTAATGCCTGGCAGCCATGAACGGTTATGGAATAAAATAGCACAGTGGGACGGATATGGTTTAACTATGGAATTTCTAGGCCACAGGAGGTTATCCACAGAAGAGTATTAACAACTCCATTTAGAGACAAATGTACACAAACGTCAGTTTTGATCACTTACAAGAAACTGAAAAGTTGGTTAAAAGTCTAAAAGACAGTGCTTGAAAAACAGGATGTCTGTTGTGGTTGGAGCTGCATAGGATGCAGAGGCGCTGAACAGAGCAAAGTTTCCATGCCAAATGATATTGCTGGCATTGCAACATAGGGAAGTGGTTTTCATTCATATTTAAATACTAAACTGATCAAGTATATTGAAAATATTTTAAAGAAACCTAAGACTGAATTTTACATGGCACAGGAAAGAGAGCATTGCCATAGAGTTCTCAAGTTCTGCCATTTATTTTAAATCCACAGTTGATATTGGTGTTAACATAAAATAAAATCACAATTGATGTTGGCATTTACATGAAAAATTAAGTTGTGCATAGTTTATTTATTTATTTGGATTTAGATCAAGGGATCTCAACCCAGTCCTCAGGACACACCAAGCCAGACAGGTTTTCAGAATATCCACAATAAATATTCATTGACTTCAAAATCTAGACATAGACCCAGACTCTGGTCCTGCCATGACTGAGAAGACAGACCTGTTGAACCAGTTTTAACATCTTGCACTCCGTGAGGAAGATCCTTTCCCATGCTGAGTCAAATAGAATACCCAGATACTCCAGTGTCTGTGATGGAGTTAGTCTACTCTCCTTGAAATTGATCATCCAACCCAATGACTGCAGATGACAGACAACTTTGTCCATTGACACCATGCTGTACAAATATAACAACACAAAAATGACTCAATCGTTGAGATACAGGTGAACTCTATTTCTCTGGAGCCGAAGAAAGGACACCACTACCCCCAAAACCTTGGTAACGTTCTTGGAGACTGAAGGGCAAAGCCTTGAACTGAAAGTGACAGTTCAGCACCAAAAAATGTAGAAATCTCTGAAGTGGTGGCCATATGGGTATATGTAAATACGCTTTCTTGAGATCAAGCAAGGTGAAACATTCTTGGGTTTGAACCGGGGTTATGACTGCTCTTAGTATCTCCATGCAAAAGCAGGACACTCGGAGGCACTGGTTTAGACCTTTGAGATCTAAGACCAGACAAAATTTGCTTTCCTTATTTGAGACAATGAAGTAGATGGAGTATCTTCCTTGTCCCTGTTTGGCCTAGAGAACTGGAACAATGGCCAGAGTGCCAGCAAGGAATCGATGGTGGCCTGAACCTCAACTGCCTTGGTTCCCTTTCAATAAGGAGACTGCAAAAAGAGAAATGTGACTGGGTGGGAGAACGTCAACTTGTAACCTTCTGTAAGAACATCCAGAACTCACTGGTCTGACATGATTTTGGTCCTCTGCTCCCAAAACTCCTGAAGACATCCTCCCACCAGAAGAAAAAAAGAGTGGACCAGCTTTGCATCATTGTAAACCTCTGGAAGTATTGGGTTTTCTAGCTGACTGAGAGGACTTCCTATGTGCTTGAAAGGAAGATTGACATGCCTGAAACCGGGAACTCTGACTATACGTCTGACAAACAGGCCGATACCTCTGCTGTCTCAAAATTGAGATTGAGAGCCCCCTGAAGACAGATGACCAGAGGCTTTCAGATTATTCTTCGGCAATTGCTGTTGCTTAGTTTCCCTCAGTTCTTTCACCAAGTTACTGAGATCTTCTCCAAATAGCTACTTGCCCTGAAAGGATGGCTTTACTAGATTGTGACTTTGACACTGCAACCGCTATCCAATGCTATAACCAAAGTTACAAACATACTGTGACAGCCAAAGACATACTGCAGGCCATAACCTATAACATCATTAATAGCATCCACCAAGTAGGCCAACCCTGCTTCCAGCTGGGCGTTATGGGACCTGTCTTGTGTTGCTGACTGCTGATGCCACTTCAGGCATGTTCTTGCTATGAACGAGCTGCACACTGTCACCTGAAAGCCCAAAGAGGCCATTTCAAAGACTTATTTCAGTGATCCTTCTATTTTCCTATCCTGTAGGTGTTTTAGGTCAATATCCCCTTCCACTAGCAAAGTGGTCTTCTTACTTACCACCATAACCAAGGAGTCCACCCTGGGAAGCTGCAATTTATTTTTCTCCTCTGGAACTAATGGATAGAGGAGAAACATTGCTCTTCCCACTCTCCGCCCTGTGTTCAGTGAGACCCATTCTGCTGTAATCAGGTCCTGAATGTCTGTATGTATTGGGAAGGCCTTAGAAAGACCTCTAAGCCCCCTCATGATCAATGAAGATGGAACTCTTGATGCCAGCGCAGAAGGCCCCTCAATAAAAACACTGCCAGTGTCTCAGACACTGAGTACTGAGCTCCTCTTCATGAAACAATATTTTGGATCATTCCCCTCTTCAGAAGGGAACTCTCCCTCCTCTAACGACTCCTTCAACGATGGCTCCTTTGAATAGACCGAGATAAGGAGGGAAAAGCAGAAATAGCCTCATCTCCAACTCCTGGAGGTCTAAATTAGATTTCTTAGGAGCTGGAGGGTCAGCAGGGTGAGAAACTAGTGCACCTTGTAGCAACTTTGACTGTCCCTGCTTCAGTAAATAAGCCTTGTGTAAGAGCAAAATAAACTCCGGAGAAAACAAAGATCCCAATGCAGATGAATGCTTTGTCAGGCCCTGATGCTGTAAAATGGCGGCTGTGCTTCTCATGTGATTAGACTAAGGCTGCTCCTCACTGCCAGTTGGCCCTGACAAAAAGGTACCCATTACCATGCTCTCCTACATCAAACTGGGCACTGGACCTGCCAGAGAGCCTGAAGACTCCAGTATAGTCGGATGCTATGTCAAATCCAAAGATGCTGCCACCAACCATTTCCTCTTCATCCCACGGGATTTCCAGCTTCCAGCACTATACTCTGATGCCGTCTGGCAGGTTCCACAGCAGGAACACCCTTAACTGTCTCCACGGGAGTCACCATTCACCCCAATGTCATAAGTGCAACATAACGTGTCCCAAGTGGTGAGTCAGGATCCCTTATCTGCACCAAATAAGTCATTGGTGAGGCCCCACCTGGAGTATTGTGTTCAGTTCTGGAGGCTGTATCTTGTTAAGGATGTAAAAAGAATTGAAGCGGTGCAAAGAAAAGCTACTAGAATGGTATGGTATTTGCGTTACAAGACGTATGAGGAGAGACTTGCGGACCTGAACATGTATACTCTGGAGGAAAGGAGAAACAGGGGTGATATGATACAGTGGTTCAAATATTTGAAAGATATTAATCTGCAAACAAACCTTTTCCGGAGATGCGAAGGCAGTAGAACGAGAGGACATGAAATGAGATTGAAGGGGGGCAGACTCAAGAAAAATGTCAGGAAGTATTTTTTCACGGAGAGAGTAGTGGATGCTTAGAATGCCCTCCCGCGGGAGGTGGTGGAAACGAAAACGGTAACGGAATTCAAACATGCGTGGGATAAACATAAAGGAATCCTGCTCAGAAGGAATGGATCCTAAGGAGCTTAGACGAGATTGGGTGGCAAAGCCGGTGGCGGGAGACGGAGATGGTGCTGGGCAGACTTATACGGTCTGTGCCAGAGCCGATGGTGGGAGATGGGACTGATGGTTTGAAGGCGGGGATAGTGCTGGGCAGACTTATACGGTCTGTGCCAGAACTGGTGGTGGGAGGCGGGGCTGGTGGTTGGGAGGCGGGGATAGTGCTGGGCAGACTTATACGGTCTGTGCCCGGAAAAGTACAGGTACAAATCAAGGTAAGGTATACACAAAAATTAGCACATGTGAGTTTATCATGTTGGGCAGACTGGATGGACCGCGCAGGTCTTTTTTCTGCCGTCATCTACTATGTTACTATGTAAATAGAACTTGCAGCCCTCCAAGCAGTTCTCAGTCAAACTTTAGTTGGACTTACCACAGATGGCTGCATCCCCAAGTTCACAGTTTCCACAAGGCTCAGGACTGATATTGCTTCTCTCTGATAGCGCTGTTAAAAAGGATTTGCTGTCATCTTTGTTTGCTCACTGAAAAGCGCTGCCGTCTTAATTTGTTAGTGACTTTTAGCATCATAATCTGGGAAGGTTAAGCATGAGAGATTGCTGTGCCCCTCCTTGACATCACCATGAGTGCGCTTTTTTAAGTGTGGTGCCTATCAGCTGTTTCCATTGCTTCTCTCTGATAACACTGTTAAAAAGGATTTGCTGTCATCTTTGTCTGCTCACTGAAAATCGCTAATGTCCTAATTTGTAAATGACTTTTATCATCATAATTGGGGAGGGTTGAGCATGGGAAATCACTCTACCCCCTCCTCGATGTCACCAGAAACACACTTTTTAAGTGCAACGCCTAGCAGTGTGTCACCGCTGGACGTGCCATCTAAGGCGCAATGTGTGGTGCCTTTGGTGGCATTAATATTGTTAATTATAATTTTAATATAATGATAGAAGTGGTTATTTTATAAGTTTAGAGGTTTTAATTGGCAATGGGGCAGGATTTGGGTTGCAAAAGGAGGGTTCATGTGTTACAAACACATTAGGAGAATCGTTCAGAAGAAGAGTTATAAAGTGTTCATTATGGCTTTGGTTTCGTTGTGTTGCTGGGTTCAGGCACCTAAGTTGGGTCAGTAGAGTATGCCTTTTCAAACAGGTTGGTCTTTAGTGATTTCCGGAAGCTAAGGTGGTTGTACGTTGTTTTCATGGCTTTCGGTAGTGCATTCCACAATTGCGTGCTTATATAGGAGAAGCTGGATCCGTAAATTGATTTGTACTTGAGTCCTTTGCAGCTAGGGAAGTGAAGATTTAAATATGTTCGTGATGGTCCGATTGTGTTTCTGGTTGGCAGGTCTATAAGGTCGGTCATATATCTCAGGGCTTCGCCATAGATAATTTTGTGGACCAGGGTGCAGACTTTGAAAGTTATACGTTCCTTGATTGGGAGCCAATGCAGTTTTTCTCGGAGGGATTTGGCGCTTTTGAATCGTGTTTTTGAGCGGTCTATAGTTTCTTTATGAGTTGCTCTTTGCATCATCCCGCATAAATTCCATTGCAGTAGTCTACATGGCTTAGTACCATTGATTGTATTAGGTTATGGAATATTGCCCTCAGGAAGAATGGTTTCACACGTTTGAGTTTTCACATTGAGTGGAACATTTTCTTAATTATGGAGTTAACTTGGCTCTCGAGTGTAAGGTTCCAGTCGAATATGACACCGAGGATTTTCAAGCTATCTGAAATAGGGAGTGTGTGGTCTGGGGTGACTAAGTTTGTGCGTATGTTCGTGTTATATTGGGATGAGAGGATGAGGGAGTGTGTTTTTTCTGTATTGAGTTTTAGTTAGAATGCATTTGCCCATGAGTTCATGGTGTCCAAGCCGAGGTTGATTTTGTTGGTGATTTCTGTCAGATCATGTTTGAAGGGGATGTAAACATTTGTGGAGTGGAGGAGTGGCCTAGTGGTTAGGGTGGTGGACTTTGGTCCTGGGGAACTGAGGAACTGAGTTTGATTCCCACTTCAGGCACAGGCAGCTCCTTGTGACTCTGGGCAAGTCACTTAACCATCCATTGCCCCAGGTACAAATAAGTACCTGTATACAATATGTAAGCCGCATTGAGCCTGCCATGAGTGGGAAAGCGTGGGGTACAAATGTAACAAAAATAAATAAATAAAATAAATTGTAACATCATCTGCATAGATGAATGGGTTGAGGCCCTGGGTGGATAAAGACTTGGCTAATGGGGTCATCATCAGGTTGAAAAGGATCGGTGATAGTGGTGACCCTTGAGGTACTCCACAGTCTGCTTTCCACGCTGATGATATATTTGAGTTTGATTTCGCTTGGTATGTTCTGGTGGTTAGGAAACCCTTGATCCAACTGAATATGTTTCCATTAATCCTGAAGTAGTCTAGGATTCTTAGTGGTATGTTATGGTTTACCATGTCAAATGTACTGGACATGTCGAATTGGAGAAGTATGCTTTTGCCTGTTGCTATTGCCTGTTGCTATTTCCTGCTTGAATTTGGCCAGGAGGGTGTTAGCACTGTTTCGGTGCTATGACGGGAGCGAAATCCTGATTGTGATTCATGTAGTATTGAAAATTTGTGTATGTAATTGGTGAGTTGTTTTGTTACCATACTTTCCATCAGCTTGACCACTAGTGGGATAGATGCTACTGGGTGGTAGTTGGTGAGTTCATTTGTATTTTTCTTGGTATCTTTTAGTATGGGGGTGAGTAGGATGTTGCCATTTTCCCTAGGGAAGAGACCTTGTTGAAGCATAAAGTTTAGGTGAGATGTGAGATCTGTTGTGAATCAATCAGGGGCGGATTTTATAAGGTAGCTAGGGCAGGTGTCCAGTTTGCAGTGAGTGTTGGAGGCTTTCCTAAGCGCATGGGCAATAGGTTCGGTGGTGAGGAGAGTGAATTTTGACCAGGTTCAGTCCGCTGGGTATTCTCCTGAGGTTGGGTCCAGGCCATTGATGAAGTTTTCGATATCGGCTGTATTCTGAGGAAGATTATTTCGTAGTTTTACAATTTATTCATTGAAGTATTTGGCAAGTTTGTCTGCCGATGGGATGTCTGAGTTCGTTATGATGACCGAGGTATTGTCCAGTAGTTTATGTACGAGTTGGTATAGTTTCTTTGTATCTTTGTGATCTGGTCCTGTTTTGGTTTTATAGTATGACCTTTTGGTTTGTCTTATTGTGTATTTGTATTTTCTGTGTATTTGCTTCCAAGCGTTAAGTGTGTGATCGTCTTTTGCTTTTATCCATGCTCATTCAAGCTTCCTGGTTTGTGTTTTTAGTTTTTTCAGTTCGTCATTGAACCATGGGACTTGATTATGTCTATGTGAAGTTCTTGTTTGTAGGGTTTCTATTTCATCTAATATGCTTCTGCATCTTTTATCCCATTCAGAAAGGAAGTATGTGGAGTCCATTTGTGTTGTCCAATTGTTATTATATATCTGTTGCCAGAATGTGTTCGGGTCTATTTGGCCTTTTGTAGTGTAGGTTGTTTGTTCTTGTGTTCAATATGAACCCTTTTTACGCCATTTTAGAGATAGGTTTAGTTTATAGTGGTTGGCCCAAGGTGATTCTGACCATTTAATATCAGTTATGACCAGGTTCTGGTCAGTAGACAATTTGTATGAAATGAGGTCAAGTGTGTGCCCTTTAGGGTTGTTTGCATGTGTGGCCATTTAAGATCCCATAAGTGGAGGAATTCCTTACATCCCCATGCGTTGGCCGAGTTAGGGTCTTCTAAGTGGAGGTTAATGTCTCCTAGTAGTAATATGTTGGAATTGGATGCACAAGTGTTTGAGATGAGGTCCATGAAATTTGACTGGCTTTCGTTCCAGTTGCCTGGTGGTCTGTAAAACAAGATGCAATTCAAGTGTTCAAGTAGGGATTTGTTGTGAAATCTAATTGAGGCGATTTCAAGTTGGGGTGTTATGGACTCGGCAGTGGTTTCAGTTGTGAAGTGGGATCGATAGATTAGTGCTATACCTCCGCCTCGCTTTTCTTTTCTGGTCCAGTGAGTGATTTTATATCCTGGAGGGCATAGGTCAAGGATTATGGGGTCTTTTTGATCACAGATCCAAGTTTCATTAATGAAGATTAGGTCAAGGTTTTCTGCCGTGATCCAGTCAGTTATTATTGTTGTTGTTTTGTTTATGACGAATCTGGCGTTTTGGTATGGGGCTTCTGTGTTTGGGGTGGTGTGTATTTTTTTTAGTTGTCGTTTCTCTGTTTGTGTGTGTTTGATTTGATTTTCCTTTCCGTTCTGTTGATGTTTTCCGCGTGTTGGTATTCTTCCTTTTTTATGGTTATTATCAGATTGTTGATGTGAGGGGTATTTGGTCAATCTTTGGTAATTATGTAGTATGGGTATGATGTTGTTTTCTCTGAGTAGGGTAGATAGTGTTAGATGGATCAGTGATACGGAGTAGATAGCTAGGAATAATTTGATGATGCTCATTTTGAATCAATTCAATTTGGCCTCTAGTAGCTGTGTTTGAGTGGAAGGGGGTAGTTCTGGGTGAGATTTGTTCTTTGATTTGTTTCCGTCAGCTATATGTAACCACTGTAGGAGTCAGTACCATTAGGCACCTCAGAACGCTCCTGAGTTCCTTTCTTGGCTATGGTTTATTTTTTGGGTGGACACATATAGTATACTCACAGTTAAATGTTCAAAGGAGTTGCTCAAGGGTGCAGAGGCTCCGTGGTTCTGAGTACTGTGTCATTGGTTTGAGGTAGGTATCTGGAGAGATATTGTAGTGCAGGTGGGTTGAGGTAGCTGGGGAGTGCAATATCACATCCGAGGGGTGCAGGATGTGTGGATTCCACAGATGCTGGCAAGTATGTTATTTAGTTGTATTGCCATTAGTTCTGAGCGTTCTGATGGAGGTAGGAGTTAAAGACATAGTAACATAGTAGATGAAGGCAGAAAAAGACCTGCACGGTCCATCCAGCCTGCCCAACAAGATAACTCATATGTGCCACTTTTTGTGTATAACTTACCTTGATTTGTACCTGTCTTTTTCAGGGCACAGACCGTATAAGTCTGTCCAGCACTATCCCCGCCCCCCCAACCACCAGTCCCGCCTCCCACCACCGGCTCTGGCACAGACCGTATAAGTCTGCCCAGCATTATCCCCGCCTCCCACTACCAGCTCTTGCCACCCAATCTCGGCTAAGCTCCTGAGGATCCATTCCTTCGGCACAGGATTCCTTTATGTTTATCTCACACATGTTTGAAGTCCGTTACCGTTTTCATCTCCACCACCTCCTGCGGGAGGGCATTCCAAGCATCCACTACTCTCTCCGTGAAAAAATACTTCCTGACATTTTTCTTGAGTCTGCCCCCCTTCAATCTCATTTCATGTCCTCTCATTCTACTGCCTTCGCATCTGCGGAAAAGGTTCGTTTGCGGATTAATACCTTTCAAATATTTGAACGTCTGTATCATATCACCCCTGTTTCTCCTTTCCTCCAGAGTATACATGTTCAGGTCAGCAAGTCTCTCCTCATACGTCTTGTAATGCAAATCCCACCTGCGCTGCCGAGGTTTGAGTCCCTTTGCGACTGTCTTTAGGGCATCTCCATCTCCTCTCTCACGTTCCCTCGGTGTCGCCGTCGTTTCTGGTTTACATCGTAAGCACTACCATGTGCGATCGCGGCCATGTGGTTTTGTGTGATCCTGAACTGAGGCGAGGCCTGGTCGTCCTCTCTCTCTCTGAGGCGTGACGAGTGAGCGGGTAGTGAGGTGGAAGGGCAGGCCATCTCTGTTCTAGTCGCTGCCCTCTGTTCATCAGCTGTTCGTTGCAACGGTTCGGGTGATCGGGCGGATGAGCGGGGCCAAGGCGGGAGAGCAGATCACCTCCACCCTGGTTGTCCCCGCTGATGGCCACCGTCTGTTAGATTGCCACCGACTGCCGCTGCGGCTCCATGGGGGGGGATCGAGACGGAGGCCAGACCACCTATGCTCTGATCCAATCACTGTTTGTTGTTCATCTGCTGCTCGCTGTCGTGGCTTCAGGAGGCCGGAAAAGGGGTGGAATGTTGGGCAGGAACCAACAATGAAAATATCAAGAAAAGATAAACTGGTGACAAAAAGATACAAATCCCAGACAGAGTTTCCAGTAGCCCATGAAGGGAAGTGTTAACTTAAACTATTAAGTTCTCGGTGTTCAATCTATTTATATATAGCGTAGTGGAAAAGAGTGTGCATAATGAATATAGTAAGGATTAAACCATCCAAGCAAATTAAGCCAAGAAGGTGAAGAAGACTGAAAAAGGAGTGACCAAAAGTGAGTATAAGATGCATTTTCAAAGCACTTAGACTTACAAAGTTTCATGGAGAAGCACTTTTGATATGACATCTAAGTCTGACTTTGGGCATTTTGCAAAAGACATCTAAAATCTGAACAGGAAAGGTGATTTTCAAATAAGAAGAACATTTTTTTTTTCAGAAAATACTTTTTTGGACAAGGTTTTGTGATTTGGACATTTTGTTTTTTGGTCCATTTTCGAACAAAAAATGTGTAAGTGCAAAATGCACAAAATCAAGCCATTGAGATATAGGAGGAGCCAGCATTTTTAGTAGATTAGTCCCCCAGACATCCCAGGAAAGCAATAGGGCACCCTATGGGGCACTGCAGTGGACTTCATAAAATGCTGCCAGATACACATTTCACCATTGCTCTTTTATCTTGTCTGCTGAGCCCCTCCAAACCCACCCAAAATCCACTACCCCTAACTGTACACCATTACCATAGCCCTTATGGGTGAAGAGGGCACCTATATGTGGGTACAGTGGGTTTCTGGTGAGTTTTGGAGGGCTCACAGTTTCCTCCATAAGTGTAACAGGTAGGGGGAGGTACAGGCCTAGGTCCACCTGTCTGCAGTGTACTGCACCAAACACTACACTACTCCACGGACCTGCACGTCACTCTAATGGACCTGAGTATTACATCTGAGGCTGGCAAGTAATGTTTTAAATCACATTTTGGGGGGATGGGAGGAGATTAGTGACCACTGGAGGAGTAAGGAGAGGTCATCCTTGATTTTCTCCAGTGGTCATCTGGTAATTCAGGACACCTTTTTGTCCCTTATTCGTTATAAAAACAGGTCTAGCTCAAAACATCTTAGTTTTAATCCTGGACATATTTGTTTTACATAGTAGATGACGGCATATAAAGACCTGTATAGTCCATCCAGTTTGCCCAACAAGATAAACCCATATGTGCTACTTTATATGTATACTTGATCTTGATTTATCCTTGCCATTTTTGGGGCATAGACCATAGACGTCTGCCCAGCACTAGCCCCGCCTCCCAACCACCGGTGCTGCCACCCAATCCCCGCTAAGCTTATAAAGATCCATTCCTTCTGAACAAGATTCCTTTATGTTTATCCCACATATTTTTGAATTCCGTTACAGTTTTCATCTCCAGCACCTCCCATGGGAGGGCATTCCAAGCATCCACCACTCTCTCCGTGAAACAATGTTTCCTGACATTTTTCTTGAGTCTGCCCCCTCCAACCTCATTTCATGTCCTCTAGTTCTACCGCCTTTCCGTCTTGTTCCATTATGGCTGAAAAACATCCAAGTGTTAGGAATTTTCATAAAGATTAATATAGCTGCTGTGTTGTCTCACTACACAACATATTATATAACCCCAAAGCAACAGTCTAAAGAATCAGTTACAGACAATCTGACACAACATTTCTTATATACGCTTCATGTACCTTTTACAACTCAGGGCAGATTCGCATTATGAGCAGCCAGGTATACCTAGGAATTACATCCTCTCACACTTCTTGTACAAAAGTATATATTTAAAACCTAAGAAGTACCTATTTCTGGAATAAACACTGTAAGTAAAAAAAAAACAAAAACGTAAAGTCCTTATAGTTATGAAGAGATCTAATTTCTTCTGGCAATATAGTCCATGTTTTGGCCTGCTTGATACACAAATGTTTGAGACAGCACCAATTTATATTTCATCCCTTTTGGGTTTGGAAAATGAAATATTGCTTCTACGTGTCCAAGTATGATGCAGTTATGAGAACAACTTGATCAAACAAATATAATAGAGCAAATATAGTAAAAAGTATTATACATAACTTAGGGGCAAATTTACTAAGCCTCATAGGCACATACACGTGTCCTACGCCTGTCAGTTTTGAACTATCGCCAAGCTACCATGTGACCTGGGTAATAATTTCATTTTTTAGACATATCAACTAGGCGTGCTGGAAAATCTCTGGCGCACGGCGCTAACCGGGTGATAATCGGAATTGTACACACGTAGACACTACTGCCCAGTTAATGCATGAGACTTTACCGGTAGGTCAATAGGTGGCGGTAAGGTCTCAGGCCCAAAATGGACGCAAGCCAATTTTTATTTTGCCAATGTGCTGAAAAATGGACCTGCGAGCATCCAATATGGGCGTCTACACCAGCACAGGCCATTTTTTTGGGTGCAACTTAGTAAAAGGACCTCTCAAAAATAGCTCTGGCCTCTATTGGCAACCTGTGTAACTTTAAAAATTAGGGCGTAATTTTATCCAATTTATATGCTAAGTATATCAAATGCACTGCTGTATGCTGGAGAGTTTACGGTTTTCTACATGCATGTTCTTGACAGCCAGCATATTGCAGACATTCCCTCAGGCATATCCTATAAGAATAGAAGCAACAGCAAGGCGTTCATATCTACACCGCTATGACAGTACCTCCCTGACATATCCAGATTACAACAATCAACAAAAAATAGACAGGGGGTAAGAAAGGGAAGTATCATCAGAGGAAATACCTAGAAGGGAACAGTGCGTACTAATAACCTCTCCCTTATCTCTTGCCCCCTTCCCTATCTACTTTTCATAAGGCCCTAGATTTGAAATTTCCAGTCTGGACTGTGGTTATTAAACATTTCTTCCCGAAAACATTGGTTTGGGCCAAACTCATCTTTTCTTGAACAAAGTTTTTCTTGGATTATCACAAAGTTATTTTTTGTTTTCAGGAAGCTATTTATCACACCAAAGTGAATGGAATCTGAGCCATGTGTTGAAGATATGCACAGCTCATTTCAGTGCGACATGTGGAACTGCTTTATGTTGCACAGCGGCAATAATATGGAGAATATTAAGAAAAGTAACCATGGTAGCAAACAGCCATCAAAATAGGAAGAAATACGTTTAGGGAACATAGAAACGAGGGATAAACAAACTGGCTTTGCCTGCACCCATCTTCCTTCTCCTTCCCCAACTTGTTCAATTTGGGCTCTCACCCACTGTACCCTTACCGCACATCTATAGGTATTTATATTTTTTAGGAGCAAGTGCATCTAACAGAGCACTCAATACTACTGGGAAAATGCAATAATTGTACAGCACGTGTAAATTTTGGGAATAGAAAATTACTAATATTTGCTATGGCAGAATTTCCTTGATTACGAATATATTTGCTATTAATGAACAAATTTGGTGCCGTTCTTGTTTCTGATATGCACTACGTTTCAATTTAGTATTTGTGACCAGCTGAGCGAAAAGATACCAAAAGTTGGGTTACTAATAACAGAGATAAAGGCTATAAAAGTCTGGAGGGGTGACTTTCATTTTTGAAAGTTTTGTGTACTATAGGGTCAGTAGAATGGGACGAGGCAACTTTTTTCATAACTTTGATGTTCTGATTTGTCGCATGGCAAAGCCTTTAGAAAAAGGGCCCCTATGCTTTTGATTCCTCTATTCTGCTCCTTCTTCCTACTAAGTCGTGGCTTTGATCAGAAAGCTTCTGTAAAGTTTTCATGTCGCAACTCCATTGCCAAGTTTCCCTTAAAAGAACACAAGGTATGTGGAGACATAAACATGTGTGTTCCCAGGAGAGGGCACACCTTCCCTTCAAGTTACTAAATGAGACACTTCTATGAACAGAAAATGATGACTGTAGTATTTGGGGGTTTCTTTCATTCCTTGGCTTGTTGTGAAGTTGGAGCTAATAATTAGCAAACTCAGCATCAGTTTCACAATTCAAGACTTCTGTCAATGTCAGGGGTCTGGCTTGTTCCTTTATAGCTGAATTTCTCAGGCATTGTTTCAACAAATGTACAATAGATTTTTTTTTTTTTTTTTACATTCCCATGCCTTCGACGAAGCCTGCAGAAAATAAAGAGGCCCTTTTACAAAGCAATGGCAAGGCTAATGCGCAGGTAGGACGCGCCAAATCAGCATCACCGCCGGGGTAGCATGGGAGCCCAGTGGTAATTCTGAAGTTGGGGAACGCTGGATCCTGCGGTAGAAAATATTTTTCTATTTTCTATTATATGTTACATCTTTGCTTTATCCTTCGTTATCACCTATAATGTTCTATTACATATTGTGTTGACATTGTAAGTAGTATACCATGCCATACTTTGTACTGTTATTTGAATATTTTTACTGCTGTAATTACCTATTGCTCATGTTTGATCTATTCTTACTGTACACCACCTTGAGTGAATTCCTTCAAAAAGGCAGTAAATAAATCCTAATAAATAAATAAATATTTTCTACCGTGGAGGGCGTTCCCGGCAGTAATCAGCAGCATGCCCACATTGGTGAGTGCTGCATGATTACCACATGAGTAGCATGTGAGCGCTTACCGGTAGATCAATGGGTGGCAGTAAGGGCTCAGGCAGTAAATAGCCATTCGCTACCTTTCATTTTAGTGCACGGCATTTACTGCCCATTGAAAAATGCCTTTTTCCCCAGCTACAATATAATATGGTCCATCAGGCACCAAAAACATGCATCCACACTATCACAGGCCACTTTTCACCACAGCTTAATAAAATGACCCCAAATGTGCTATACTAATGAGAAACAATCAAACAGATCCCTTCTCTCACAGGACTAGAAAAGGGGAAAGCAAGGGACAATAGAATTGGTTTGTTTCCTCAAAAATGGATTTCATTTGTGCACTCAAGATTTGAGTCATTTTTCTAGGATTATGAAACATTTGCAAGCTTCAAAAGTATAGACATATTTTGATTCCACATTTTTTCCGATAGTCTTCATCTCCAAAACTGATAACCTCAGAGAGATCAAATTAAGGAGGACGTTCTACAGAGTTTTACCCAACCCATCACTTACATTAACCTGCACTCCATAGAGAGTAATTCAATACTTTAACAGCAAGATATAGGTACTACTAATTTAATAGATGAAATTATAGACTCTAACCCTATGTACACTACCAATACTACAAAAGAGTCCTTTATCAAAAAAGAATTACTGTTCAAATATATTATTTGTGCATCAAAGTTCAATCTTCATTTTCCAAGAGGGAAAAAACCTCAGTGGAAGAGCCATACAAGGTTACCACCATCATTGGTCATAAAAACCCTCTTTTTATCTTTTTTATATATTTCACAACGTGATATAATTCTTACTATGAATACCCACTTTCACTGTGTCAATTCAACATCTCCATAATTCAAACAACCAAAAAATACTGCAATTCTATTAAAAGCAGCCTAGCTAAAATACTTCAATATTGCTAGACATCTGTTGAACTTATCTTTAGCAGAAGTGTATTTGAACTGTGTTCATGGGCTTCATTATTCTATGTTTCTATTCTATTCTATTTATTTTGCTCCCAGGGATTATCCGCTTGCACATTAGTGGGCTGATGCTCCAAGGGGAAAGTTAACACCATCTCTTGAGGTTTTGTTAGCTTTCAATGAATCAAGCAGCTTGTGAAGTTAAACACAAGATGTGTCATTCACCTTGTTTCACAGCTCATTATTATAAACAAGTAGAACAATATAGATTTCAATCATATTTCTGTTGTGTATGTAAAAGACAATTGATTGATGTAACATAACATAGTAAATGACAGAAGATAAAGACCAGTATGGTCCATCTAGTCTACCCAACAAAATAAACTCAAAGCATAAGGTATGATATTCACAGCTAAGGACTTTGACATCTTTTGGATTCAAGCCTTATTTTTTATTAACATCAGGCTAACAGGCTTGTCAATCTCTGAGGCAGGCCCCTGTGCCAAAACACGGCCATGTCAGGTTCCTTTATACAACTGCTAAAATAAAGGTCCTTGTATATTTTGATATTCTCCTGGTATTTGCCTCACTTTTTTGTTGGATGACACTATACATGCCTTCTCGACCTTGATTTGTCCTTACCATTTTCACAGCAGAGACCATAGAAGTCGGGCTGGCACTGGCCTTGTTCTCCAACTACTACAGATGCCATAGTAACATAGTAACATAGTAGATGACGGCAGAAAAAGACCTGCACGGTCCATCCAGTCGGCCCAACAAGACAACTCATGTGTGCTACTTTTGTGTATACCCTACTTTGATTTGTACCTGTGCTCTTCAGGGCACAGACCGTATAAGTCTGCCCAGCACTATCCCCGCCTCCCAACCACTGGCTCTGGCACAGACCGTATAAGTCTGCCCAGCACTATCCCCGCCTCCCACCACCGGCTCTGGCACAGACCGTATAAGTCTGCCCAGCACTATCCCTGCCTCCCAACCTCCAGTCCCGCCTCCCACCACTGGCTCTGGCACAGACCGTATAAGTCTGCCCCGCACTATCCCCGCCTCCCAACCTCCAGCCCTGCCTCCCACTACCAGCTCTGCCCCATCCTAATCTGTCCAGCCACAATCGGCAGTATAAGTCTAACCCACACTGGCCTTTTTCTCTAACTACTGAAGCTGTCATCAAAGCCCCACTCCAGCCTATCCAAATCTATCTAGACATAGTAGATACAGTAAGACTGTATGACTGCAAAAAAGATGACAGTTACATAGGGCATGCTGTGCACAAAGTGCTAAGCTGAGACAAATCAAGTGTGACAGATCAGGAGAATCTTAGCCTGGTATAGACAGCCCTGGGTGAAGTGAGGCAAGAGAAGGTTTCACAGAGGAATTAACTCCCTGCAGGCACTGGCAAGGTGCAAAGGTATTGTGTATAAAAGTGATAGCAGTCAGCTAGAAACATAGAAACATGATGGCAGAGAAGGGCCGTATGGTCCATCCTGTCCTCCCATCCTCAGTATCCACTAACTCCTCCTTTTCCTAAGAGATCCCATGCCTTCTCAAACTCTGACGCAATCTTTGTCTCCACGGCATCCACTGGGAGGCCATTCCATGCATCCACCACCCTTTCCATGAAAGAGTATTTCCTCACATTTGTTCTAAGCCTATTTCCTCTTAACTTCATCTTATGCCCTCTCACTCCAGAGGTTGCCTTCATTTGGAAAAAGCTCACCTCCTGTACATTAACACCACTGAGGTATTTAAACATCTCTATCATATCCCTTCTCTCCCGCCTCTCTTTCAGTGTATACATGTTGAGGTTCATGAGCCTGTCCCTATATGTTTTATGACCAAGACTGCTGACCAATTTTGTAGACGCCCTCTGGACCGACTCCATCCTGTTTTTATCTTTCAATAAGTGCAGTCTCCAGAATTGCACACAGTACTCTAAAAAGGGCCTCACCAGAGACTTGTACAAGGGCATTATCACCTCTTTTTTTCCTGCTGATTATCCCTCTCCTTACGTACCCAAGTATCCTTCTGGCTTTGAGTGTCACCTTTTCTACCTGTTTGGCCACCTTAAGGTCATCAGACACAATCACCCTCAAGTCCCACTCTTCTTTCTTTGTCTGAGACAAAACTGGATACAGAAGTTAGGGCATCGGTAATTGGTTTATGCATATTCAAAGAATGCGTTAACCAAATGACAATGGAATAGTCTGATGTGGCTATGCACACATGCACATGGAAATTCAAAGTAAATAAACTCAGACCGGCCGATATTTAAAACTATTTAACCGGTCAGTTAAATAGCCTAAAGCTGGCTAAGCGCTCATATTCAGTGCAAGATAGCAGCTAGCCCGGTCACCAGTCATGTATGTGACATAGCCGGTTGAGAGGGGTCAAGGTTGAGGATTGGGGTGTTATGTCAGGAGCCGTGGATCAATGACAGGGTCTGTGTTGGGGGGGTCAGGTTGTGGATCAGGGTGTTTTGTTGTGTCAGGAGGTGTCGGGTAGTGGATCATGGTGCTGTCAGGGGCCTCATCAGAGGAAGGGAAATTGGGAAGCACTGACACGCCATAGCAGCAAAAAACTACCGGTAGTGCAGCAGTACGTATTGCTTCCTTTTGAATAAAAACCTATGCGCTAGCTGCCACAACTGGCCACACCTCTGCCTGCCCCTGTCGTGCCCAGATCTGACTCGCTCCCATGTTACATGGTTAATGCTGAGTTGTAATGCAAAAGAATCCTGTTTTAGTGCAGTAGATAGTAGCATGAGCCTGCACTACTGTCTATCAAGTTGAAAACCCCACATTAGTTGTTGAACGCAGCTTAGTTAAAAGGGGCCCTAAGTGATTTACCCAAGGTCGTAAGGAACAGTAGTGGGATTTGAACTGGGCTTTGCTGGCTTGCAGCCTGCTGCTCCAGTCACTGGGCTATGCCTTCTGTCGCTCTCAGTATAGATATAAATCAACATTATTGTACTTCACTAGACATTTACAGGGAAATATGGGAAAATAACAGGTCCCAGCTGTGAAACCTCAGGTCTTATGGCAAGATATAACTTTCTGTTCTTCTAAGTCACATTAGAAGACTTTAACATTGCTGTTAACTCCTGGCTATACTGGGAAATCTAGGAAAGTTTCAATTGATCAGTGCCCACTTTCACTACTTTTTTTTCTTAATGGAGGAAGATAGAATATCCTTGCCACTAGAGGAACAGAGCATTACAAGATCTCAGTGAAATACCTCCTAAACATATCCATTGGAGAAACGAAAGGTAAGCAAGGAAAATGTATTAGATGCAAATTATGCATTTTTAATGTAATCTCTAGGCTCTCCAGTTTCCAATGGATTAACATTTTATATTTAACTAATGTATTTTAGACATTTTGCTGCTTGGAAAACTTAACTTCAAGAGAATTGATCCATTCACTGCCAGCTGCTACGGCTTCCTCACAGGTCAATGTCCAGTCTTGAATCTTCTGCAGTTCTATATTTTGGGGTCCTTATACCAAGCCATTCTAAAACATGTCAGGCGCTGGTACCACCCCATGAGTTTTCTGCTTGCTGCAGACATTTTTATTGTGGCAGTAAAATGGCCGCCCTGCCATACTTTTTTGTAATGGCCACGTGTTATTTTTCCCATTAGCACGGGACCCCTCACCACCACCTGTTTAGGAGGCAATAAGGGTTCCTGCTCTACTCCTGCACTAATCAGGTCTCGTGCAGTAATGTGCACATCAATGTTCCCTCTAAGAAGTGACCTTCTGCATGCAAATTTATTTTTTTGGGGAGTGAGCGCCAAAAATAGCCCAACAGCCAAAAAAGAGTGTGTGGGGGGGGAGGGTTCCCCCCCCCCCCGAGATATCTGTGGAGCATGAGGGTCCCCAAGGTATCTGCGGAGCTATCTAAAGACCAAATTTAGGGGTCCTTTTACAAAGGTGCGCTGAAAAATGGCTTGCAGTAGTGTAGGCGCAGGTTTGGGGTGCGCGCCAATGCATTTTTTAGCAGGCCTGTAAAAAAGACCTTTTTTAAATTTTTGCAAAAAATGGTCGTGCGGCAAAATGAAAATAGCCACACGTCCATTTTGGGTCTGAGACCTTACCGCCAGCCATTGACCTAATGGTAAGGACTCATGTGGTAACTGGGCTGTATTGACCTACTCACGCCAAATTCCACTTGGTGCACGTCTGTTACGTGCGCCCAAAAATAAAAAATATTTTTTAGATGCGCATATTGGATGAGCCAAAAATGAAATTACTGCAAGAGCCACATGGCAGTTGGGCGGTAACTCCATTTTGGTGCGCGTTGGGTGCATGTAGACGCTTACGCGGCTTAGTGAATGGGCCCCTTAGTGTTAGTTATTTTAAAAGTTTTATTTCAAATCATAATTTCATAAAATGAAATAACATCAATAAATACATGAAATAAATACATTAAGGCATCTGCCCCCAACAAGCTCCATTTAGTCATCTATCTTGTATAGAACAGTGTAGAAAAATGACATAAAATAAATTGAAACCACTTAGGTTAGTCTGTATTTCCCCTTCCCCACGCAGTCGTCCTTCTATGTCCACTCAACACAAAGCAAGCAAACCTATGAGCTGCTGCAGCCACGTTTTCATTCTTTATTGTTGGTTGACTTTTATTTAATCTTACTTATATTTTCAAACATGCCAGCTTGTGCAGCGTATGAATGTACACAGAGGAAGTATAATAACGGAATAACTTTTCATAGGTAGAGTAGTCATTTATTATAAATCGTAATCAGTGTGTCATTTGGAGGGGCTAACTACAGGGACACCCTAGTATATGTCATATTCATGTAGATATTTATATTCTCCTGGTAAAGGACCACTAAAACTGACATCATGTTATGAGAATCAGGTGCTCAACATTCAGAGTTTATTTTTATTTATTTATTTATTTATTTCCAGCATTTATATCCCACAATTTCCCACCCATGGGTAGGCCCGATGTGGCTTACAACAATCTACATAAACACACCACAAGTCAGGGATCAAACAATTAATGTCCTAGAAGTATAATGGAGGAAGGGCAAAAGCGAGGTAGAGAAAGAGAGAAAGAGCACTGGTGATTAATATGACACCGGGATAAAGACAGTTCAGAAGTCAGAGATGCCAGGCGGGAGTGGTGCATACGCTTTGCCAAATAGAAAGGTCTTGAGGCGCTGTTTGAAGGTAGGGTGATCAGGAGTAAGTTTCACCAGTTTAGGTAGATCATTCCAGAGATATCTATTTAATTATATTCCACATTAAGCATGAATTAGGTTGAAACCTGGGAGCATTTAAAATCTTTTTTTTTTTCTGTGCGTAGATCAATAGAGAAAGATGGTTTGTGGGAATTTGCTCCTGTTGTTTTGTGGAATGCAGTGGTATATTATAAAATGCACTTAATATTGTTTATTATTACTATTTAAAAGAAATATATTAAATAATGAAGGCAAAGCTACCTTCATGCAGAAGTTCAGAGTCAGTCTAAATGTGCCATTATTTCCCAGTTCTGTGATATATATATTTATTTCTTATTCAAGTCAGTTTTTAACAACATTTTATCAGTTGTTACCCAAATGCGAACACAATTATAATGTTAATTGATAAATTTTGGATGTTACTGAATTCTATTATTCTGTCTCACTGTACTTCCAGTTTTGGCACGGTATAAATTATCACAAGGACAAAATATAAGAAAACCAGTGAACTGCATTAGGGTCTTATAGCCCATTTAGTTATGTTTAAACAAATGAGAGATCTGCATGAAAGAAAATATTTATTTTTATTATTTTGACTTATGAAAGTAACTTGTCCCTGAAACATGCTCAAAAAACAGAATAATCCATGTGTACAAAAGAGATGAGGTGAAGATGTGATTATAATACCAGGCTTCCCAAGGCAGATTACAAGTTAAGATGAACCAATCAGTAAACAGGATATCATCACTGAAATTTGGCCATGTGTTACTGTATTGTATAGAACAGTGTACAAAAATGAACACAAAATACAGCCTTTATTAGTGCTGTTTCCACCAGCTACAATGATTTTTGAAGTTGTTTTAATGATATTTAGTTTTGATTTCATGATATTTTTATCTACTTATGGGAACCTTTTAAATAAATAAAAAAGCTGTCAAATAAGTTTAAACAAATCTTTTGTCCTTCACCTTTTAAGGCACTGCCTATGCAACTGGAACAACTTTTGAATTTTTACAGATGGACCACGTATAGGCAGTCTATTATTTCTAATCATGTTTTACTATTGCTATTGTTTTGGGTGTACTTGTGACTCTGTCTACTGCCAGGAAGTTACGCCTACTGGCTTCAACCCATATAATGGGCTAGATAGCCTCATACCATCTACTGTTCTCAATCTAACCTCATTGGTCTAAGTGCTAGAACATGAGGCTCTGTGCCAAATGAGGTTTTTTTTTTCATGCTATTAATCATGGCAATGGGAAGAAGCCGATGAGAGCAGGTTTGAAGGGAGGGGCAAGAAGGGTCAATACTGGAAGGGGAGGGAGGAGAGACTGAGGGAGTTGCTGTGTGATATGTGAAAGTAGAAGGAAAGAGAGAGACACTCCATTCTGCTTTTTTTTTTTTTTAGGGGGGGGGCACAGTGCAATGTTTTCCATCCCCAGCAGCACATCCCCCAACTGAATCCGAAGGGTTGGCTACATCATCATCTCCTGCCAAATTGATGACAGGTGACTGGTGGTTGATTTGATTTGCTTACTTTATTTATTTTTTGTCTATTAGATTGTAAGCTCTTTGAGCAGGGACTGTCTTTCTTCTATGTTTGTGCAGCGCTGCGTATGCCTTGTAGCGCTATAGAAATGCTAAATAGTAGTAGTAGTAGTAGAGTCAGTGGTGAACTCTTGCCTCCAGGGAAAGAGAAAGATCTTGGCAAGACGAAACCTCTACATAGATTTCCATTGGGGATCCTTGAAGCAGCGAACTACTGGAGCTTAAACTCTCTGCTCCACAAAACTATCCATGTGTTCTGCATATATGTCCTCCTGGACTCAGTAGGACTTTTATCCTTTTGGCTCATACTGCACTCAGAACGTTATGGTGGCTCCTCCTCCTCCTCCTCCTCCTTCACTTCCATTAAAGCACAAATATGAAGGAAAAGCAGGGGATCAACTGCAGTCTATCACATTGCACCAGGAGTGAAACTGGACATACTAGATGGGCCTAATAGTCTTTTTATAAACACTAGTCAACATGGGTGAAAGATGTTTCTGGTTTAGATAAATAGATAGATAGATAGATAGATAGATAGATAGATAGATAGATAGATAGATAGATATTTTCTATACTGCCATTCACAGTGATTGCAGCAAAACAAATTACAAAAAGGTAAAGAAAGAGGAAAGGAACACAATGATATGTGCCAGAAGAGAAGGGTATGAAATACAAACAACTCAGGTCAAAAGAGATAAATGAAGGGGGACAGGACAACAGAGGAAAGAAAGCTATAGATGCAGACAGCTGGCCCTCTACACACCTTGTGCAGTCACTAACCCAAGAAGGCTAAACTAGAGATGTATCTTAAGGGCAGTCTTCAATTTTTGGAATGAAACCTCAGCGCAAAGGGAGAATGGCAATGTGTTCAGGGTGTTTAAGTAACAAAGAATAATGCACTGTATCAAGTAGTGTCCAACCTGATGAGGAAACACAGAGGGAACAGACAGCTGAAGTTCCTTGGTTGACTGGAGCAACTAATTAGGAGTGAAAGGAGTAAGAAGGTCAAATAATGAGTTGTATTAGGCCAAAGCTTGAAGCTATAAATACATACAACAGTGTGAATTGTGCTGGTTTATCAAGAAATCTTCACTGACTAGGACAGACAGAGCTAAGAAGCTGTGTTTCATGAGTACAGAGACCTATGGTTCAAAAGTGAGCTGATAATTGATAACAATGCATGAATACTTAAAAGTATACCCCCAGATTCTATATAGTGCGCCTAAAGTTCCGTGCCAAAATCCAAGCGTATTCTAAAACAACAAGCGCAACTTAATTGGCTTAGGGGCCCTTTTACAAAGCGGTGGTAAGTCCAACACAGGCTTGCTGCTTGCTAAAAAGGAAGTACCGCCAGGCTACCGTAGCAGCCTAGCCGTAGTTCCCACCCCAAGCATGCCGTCATATCTAGAAATGTTTCCGAGCAGATTTTTTAGGCGCTATATATAGAATCCCCCATAAATGATGCATATCCTATTTTATACCTATGGGCCATGTGGCACGCATGCTAATGTCTGATTAAATTCTGTTATAGTATATAAAACGATGCACAAGTAGAATAATGAAGACCTGTATATTTTTAGAACAAAGTTGCCTGGCAGAGCCTTATTGATTATTATACACTAGTAAAAGCCAGCACTTTTACAACTGCTACCTAAGAGGGTAATGTTATACAGGGCATATATAAAAATACCCAAAATATGTCTATATTATGCCTATTTGATAAAAGCCAACAGAACAGCCTCATTTTGGGGCCTTTCTACTTAAGTGTGGTAGAACTATTTATTTATTTATTATATTTGTATCCCACACTTTCCCACTAAAAGCAGGCTCAATGTGGCTTACATAGTAATAGGTAACACAGAATTTTGTTATGTAAAGTAGGAAATTAAATATAACATAATAGAAGGATGGATGGGTAGTAAATGGATGGGTAGGTAGGTAGAGACAGGTGATAGAGAGAGGAGGGTAAGGTGGGAGATAGATTCTGGGTCAATGTTGTTTTTTATTCAGTATATGTAAGGTAGATGGGTTCATGAGATTAATCTGGGTATTTTGGGTAGGCTTGTTTGAATAGATGGGTTTTTAGTGCTTTTCTGACCACATGGGTAGCACTTGGCAAGACAGTACTACCGTCGGTCACACCCAGGCGCCCAGCAGTACTTCTGCTCTTGCCACGCGCCATTTCCCACATTAGAAAATAAACATTATTTTCTAGCACAGGATGTAGGGAGTAGCCATGTCCAGCGGTAATCAGGCAGCTCACTGCTCAATTACTGCCGGATTAGCATGTGAGTCCTTATTGCCAAGTAAATAGGTAGCAGTAAGGTCTCAGACATTAATGGTCACACACTAATTGTGAAATTAGCTTATGGCCATTAAGGACATCAATTGAAAAAAAAGGCTTTTTATGTTTACAGTAAAAAGTGGCCTCAGCTTGTGGCAATCCCACGCAGCAACAATACCGCAGGCCACTTTTTACCACAGCTCTGTAAAAAGATCTCTTTATCATTTGTTAGCCATACTTGAAAATAATTATAGGAATATCATCATATCATCAATAGGCTGGATTTCACTGTGGTATTAACTCACCTCTTTACCAACACAATAAACATAACTCTTGGTCTTCCATATTTTTGCCAGAGCTTAACTAATTGATTCATTTGTATTACTGCAAAGTATATTTTCTTCCATTAAACAATGTCTCTTCTTGTCAGCAACGATGGTAGAAAAATTGGATATAGCCCCTCCCTTGGACATAGGTAAAACTCAAAATGAAAAATCCCTATCACACACTGTAAGTAGGGCTCCAACACATTCTTTAACGGGCTTCTTTTCGCACATTTGGACTAGACTTAAAATGACATAGTAAATATATATATATATATTTTTTTTTTCTTTAAAAAAGTTAGTGATACAGTATTACATGTATTCTGCCCCTTCATCAGTGACCTTTAGTTTATGGAGTATCAACACTTTGATTTCATACTTGGAATGAACAAGTCCTCTGCAGCTAATCCTCTATATTGGTTAAAGGGTGGAACAAGTTTCATTTCTTTGCTAAGTTGCTGAGCTAGGTATGAATGAGCAGAGCTTTTTTTTTACCTTGGTTAGAAGTATTATTAGTTTTAAAATTAATATCCAAAGGAAGTTTGGTACAAAACCCTTCTTAGTTTGATCTCTGTATTAGCCTAGATTTGCATATTAGTTCAAATTTTTGCAAGACAAGGGTCCCTCTTTCATTGAAGCATTTTTATTTTCTTATTAAAAAGCGGATTAGTCAAATCACATCAGCGGATGTTCATTATCCACATGTTCACTTCAGACATGCAAACCCTTTTTGTCTAGGAATTTCGGACATGACTAATAAAGCTAGATCCTGTTATTATTATTTTTTTAATAAAGTCTAAGCAGATCAAGTGTTCATTAGTGCACTGACAGTAAACACTTCAGTTTCAATAATCGTGGCATGAGTGGAAACATGTTGAAAAACTAGACAACTCAAAAGATTTTCGGCTTTCCACAAGTTCACTTGCAGCTCTGGCACATCTGTCTGCAAAAAAATAAAATAAAATTTAGATTTTATGCATTAATGTTTAGGAAGCAGTTAATACACCGAAACAAGATAAGAAAAAGAAAAATTAATTTCCCCTGCATTTCCAGGGTGTGCAGATAGTACCAATCTGTTTCCACTTTATAATGATGGACTTGACAGCATCCCAAGGGATATTCAAACATTAAAATTGTCTTATAGACTTCCTCCAATCTATACTTCTGAATAACTTTATCCTGGAAGTCTTTCAATCAGTTATTGCTTCTTCACATTAATCAACAGCTCATCATTAACTGTCACTATTCTATAACTTGTGTACATTAAGCGGATCAAGAGAGTGAAGGACGAACAACTATAGTGAGCAACATTGAGATAAATTGTGGAACCTTTAACCTTAACCGTAACCTTGCATTAAGGATGTACTTGAACCCGTTGTAATGCTTGGACATTTGAATGCTTTGGCATCTGGAGTCACTGGGTGATAAACGGTTAAGTTGTTCTTATACATATTTTTTGAAGCCTAACATTCAACAACAGGGGAAGGTTTTTCAAAGCCGAAGATGAGCGGTAGATCACATAGATCGTTATACAGATCATTTTGATCTCTAGTAGCTCTGTAGACTAATTAGTCTTGAGCTCTGTGATGCTTTTTCTTTCCCACAATTGGAGAGTGTTTTGCATTTTGCACACACGTGGGTCACTGATTTGATTTTGAAATGTGTTTGATTTGATCGATCCCACCTCCATTTTGTTATTTGTGTAGAAAATTGAATCCTGTTTCATTTTGGAGAGTTACTTTGCCTTCAGCCAGACAGATTGACAGATAGGTGGGTAATTCTATAACTAAGTGCCTGCTATTAGGCACCTCTTTGTATAATAGGCACTATTCTATAAGGGTCTGGTATAGCATGCCAATTCAAGGTGGGCATACACATGGGCGAAGCATGAGAGGTGCATGGGTGGACTTCCAGGTACACACATACGTTACAGAATAGGTTATGAATTCCCTTCCTGCATTTAGGTGATTGCACTTACCACAGCGCTATGCTGGCATTCTATAATGGAATCTAGGCACCGAGATGCAGTCATAAAACAGACACTCGTGTGACATTGAGGCATCTCACAGGAGGAACACACTTACAGAAATGCACCTTTATGTATAATTTATTTCCTAGATCCACTAGGTTGGAAGGAATAATAATAATATTACTCATTTAAATAAAATAAAATGGTTCATGAACTCAAAGTCCTGTTTGAAGTCATGTTTAATCAATTCTGCTGCTTATATGGATAATTTTATGGATGAGCATCGCTGCTACTCATATATTTTCACTCTGTTCTGGTCCAAACTCAAATTTACTTTATACATATTTTTGCCTTAAAGAGGGCAATTCTAAAAGGAGGACTTATTTTTAGACACCAAGCTGCCTTTTTGAAGCCTGTTCTATAAAAGAAAATAGGTGCCCACTGTCCTCTATTAAATACTAGTATAGCAAAACAAATACATGTGTATAATTTAGGCATAACCACTTGCTCCAGCTATGGAGCTGTGTAAATGCTCATGGCTAGATTACAAACACATGTCTCGCTTACACTCCACCTAGACTTTGCCCATATGTACAGCCAGGGCCGTGCCTAGGGTCTCTGGCACCCCCCTGCAGACTATCAGTTGGTGCCCCCCCCCCCCCCCCCGTGAAAATGATCAGGCCCCCCCGGTGAAAATGATCACGCCCCCCCCCCCCCCCCCCGGTGAAAATGATCGCTCACCACTTGCCACACTGACAGGAATTGTCAGCAATATTCTTAGAAACAAATTGCTATACATTGCAAAATAAGATAGCAGATGTAAATTCTCAAAGTGGACATATTCCAAACGCTAAAATGAAAATAAAATGATTTTTTTCTACCTTTGTTGTCTGGTGACTTTCTTTTTCCGATCATGCTGGCCCAGTATCTGAGTCTGCTGCTATCTGTCCTCTTAACTCCATTTCCAGGTCTTCCTTTCCATTTATTTCTTTACTTTCCTCCTTTCTTCTTCATTTCTTGCTCTATATCCATTTCCAGCAATTTCTTCTCTCTCCCTGGGTCCTGTCCTCCCATCCACGTCCATCCTTGTCCCTCTCTGCCCTCCCTCCTCCATCCATAGCCAGCAATCCTCCTCTCTCCCCTCCCCTCCATTTCCAGCAAATTGTCCTCTCCCTGGGCCCCCATGTCCATCCTTGTCCCTCTCTGCCCTTCCCTCCTCCATCCATAGCCAGCAATCCTCCTCTCTCCCCTCCCCTCCATTTCCAGCAAATTGTCCTCTCCCTGGGCCAGTGGCGTAGCCAGAAGGCAATTTTTGGGTGGGCCAACAGGTCAGATGGGTGGGCACCAGGGTTGCCAACTTTTTGAAATTTATATCTTGCCACCTGATGCCCCACCTCTACCCCACTCCCAATAACTTCAATGAGGGTAGCAGTGGAGGCTTCAGTGACTACAGGCCACATTGAGGGCTAGGGGGGAAGTACAAGAGATTGCACTCTTCAAGCTCCATTGAGCCTCGGTCCCCTAACACACATACTTAGCCTGTATAGCAAGACCAAACACTTTTCAGCATATCTATCCAGTTACACGCTGTAGAAATGATCCCAGAAAGTATTCTAGTATTAAATTCTGCAAATAAATTCTGCATCCACAGAACCCCCTGGCTTTCCCCCAATGGGTGCAGAGCAGAGTTAGGACATTTCCCCATAAAACTCACCGTAATCTCAACAGCCACCATATAGTAAATAAAACAAATCTTTAAAACAAAATGTCACTCATAACGTAGGGCAAATCTACAAATGCCAGCACTAACTTCCAAAACAAGGATCCTACCTATGAAAAAGGTATTGCCTTACATATTACAGAGGGGCCCTAAAATATCAATACATCTATTGGGAAAACTGAACAAACCAAACTTACTACAGAAGGCTACATAGAAAATTAATGCTAACAGAATACCTCGATCACACACATGGAACAAAAATGCTAAACATAGAATAATTGACTACAAATGATAAAAATAACCAAAACCCCAGGAAGCCAGACCTTGAATGTAATACAATACCAGAAAACCAGAAAGAAATGCATTTCCTCCTGTGCAAAATATAAAGATAGTACGTGACAGGGATGGTGTTAGAGGAGTGCAAGTGGAGCAATTGCTGTTGGTCCCCTGGCCAGAGAGAACCACAAGCATGATGGAAGCTGAAGGCAGTGCAGCCTGGTGATGGACTTTGGGGTTCCCTCCCAAATGTATGGCCTGGGCTCCAGCCATGTCTAACACCAGCTCTGGCAAGATGTACATTCCAAATCTGACATATTCTAATCAGAAAATAGAAAATAAAATTATTTTTCTACCTTTTGTTGTCTGGCTATTTTATTTTTCAAATCAGCTTGGTCCTAGTCTCTGGTTTCTTCTTTCCTCTGTCTATTTGTCATGTCTTCTCTCTCCATATCCACCATCCATCTCCCATCTGTGTCCCCATGGTGACATGGTTCCTTGTCCAGTATCTCCGCTATGTTCAAATTCCTGCATTTATCACCCTTTTATCCCCTACCCCTGTGTCCAGCATCATCCCTTGTGTCCCTTTGCCCTCCCATGTCCAGTACCTCCCTTCTGAGTTCCTATTCTCCCCTATATCTAGTATCTGTCCATATATCCCTCCCTCCCAGTGTCCAGCATAGCCTCTCTATTCCCAAATTCCTCCCCCCCCCCCCCCCCCCCGTCAGGCATTGCCATCCCCATATAGCATCTCACGTCTGTTTCTGTATTTCCCCTTTCTCCCTCACCCACACCAATGTCTCTCTCTCTTCTGTGGTCCCACCTAATCAGCTTCTCTCTTTCCAGCTTTTGGCTCTTTCTTCCACTGTGAGTTAAAAATTTGTATCCCTCTTTCTTCATCCCCTTGACCCGTCATCTTTCTCCCCTCTAATCTCTCCCCCTGGTACAGCACCTCTGTTCCTTCCCTCAAGCCTCCCCTGCAGTCCTTCCCTCCAGCCCCCTCCCCCCCCCACACACACAGGTCTAGCACCTCTCTCCTTTCCTTCCAAACTGCCCCCCTTGCAGGTCCAGCAACTTCCTTCCTTTCCTCCAGCTCCCAGCCTCTCCCCTTTGTAGGTCCAGCACCTCTTCCTTCCCTCCATCGTCCTCCCACTATTGTAGGTCCAGCACCTCTCTCTCTTAACTCCAGCCTCCCCCTTGCCTCCAGTCAGCTACGCCCCCCCCCTTTTGCAGGTCCAGAACCTCTCTTCCTTCCCTCCAGCCGCCCGCCCCCACACACACACACACACACACTTTTGCAGATCCAAAACCCTATCCCTTCCCTCCAGCCAGTTCCCCCCTTGCAGGTCCCAAACCTCTCTCCCTTCCCTCCAGCCAGTTAGCCTTCTCCCCCCCTTACAGGTCCCAAACCTCTCTCCCTTCCCTCCAGCCAGTCAGCCTTCTGCCCCCTTGCAGGTCCTGAACCTCTCTCCTTTCCAGGTGCACCCACTGCCTCCCAGCCCGCCCCTCTCCCACTCTGCAGATACAGTCAGTCACTCCCAGCCCGCCCCGCAGCAGATCAACATTACTCCGGAGTCCGGCCTTTTTCCTCCCTCATCCATCACTGTGCACCTTGCTTCTGTTTCCTTCTTCCCTCTGCCACGATCTGCTCCGCTCTCTCTGTCGCAACTTCCTGTTTCTGAGAGGGCGGATCGTGGCAGAGGGTAGGCTCCGGGTTGGTTCTCTGGGCCGCCACTCTTAATTTAGAATAGGTGCTTCGCCTTCGAGGCGGGGTTGAGGGAGGGAAAAGAAGATTTACCTCGGCCACCGCTCACCCAGCGCTCTTAATTTAAAAGACGCTTCGCGGTGGGGGTGAAGGAGGGAAAAGACGATCCACAATTTTTAGGTGGGCCTTGGATGGAAATGGGTGGGCCTGGGGCGAGGGTAAGCACCGCGGTGGTGCCCTCCAGAGGTGGGCGCCCCCTGCGGCGCTTACCCCGCTTACCGCATCGGCACGGCCCTGTGTACAGCCACCTTTTAACTATGAGCTCTCTCATATAGGCAACATCTTATAAAATAGTACATAGCCAGGATATTGGCATTTAAATGAGTATATGCACATATATAGGCATTTATGGTGGTATCCTGATCATTTACACATATTCATGGCGCCTAAATGTTGGTGTTCCCTTTATAAAAATGCCTTCATATTTTTATAGACTAGATATTCAAAAATTTCCCCGACAGTGGTGACTGTTATCCAAATATTTGCCATGACAAGGTCTATCCATGGATAATCAACACCACTACATGGAATGTTCTAAGGTATGCTTATTAGGTGTATCATTAGTATTATACTAACATTGTATTATATCTCTGGTATTTGAATTCCAGTGCTGTTAAATGTGTATATTCTTTATACTGTTTCATGGTAGTTCTATTATTAGATTTCACTGAGGAGGAGTAGCCTGTTAGTTCAGCAGGCTTTGATCCTGGCAACCTGGGTTCGATTTCCACTGCAGCTCCTTGCAACCCTGAGTAAGACACTTAACCCTCCATTGCCCCAGGTACAAAAACTTAGATTGTGAGCCCTCTCAGGACAGAAACAAGTGTACAGCACCGCACATGTCCAGTAGCACTATAGAAATGATTATTAGTAGTAATGTATTGTTTTCAGGTTTACCTCTTGTATTTATGTTTATACTTGGTCATTTTACTATTGTTATGCTGTTATTGAAAACTGTAAGTTTTATGTTAAACTGTACCTGCCTTGGGTGAATCTCTCTGTAAAGACGGTTAACAAATCCCAATAAATAAATGAAATATGTTACATTTTGGTTTAACGCAATATAATGCAGACTTTTTTTTTTTCATTTTAAGATTTTATTAGAATTTAAAAAAAAACAAGTATACACCAGGTATAAAACAAACCCAGTACGTACCTTAACAGTTCCCCATTACAGTATATAGAGAAAGTTGATTCCAATGTCATAAAGGAATACATTAATAATAGCAATCTAATTCAAAAAGGTAATAAGATAAATGGATGAGTATCAAGCCACTTCACAAAAAAAAGTTCCCATAGCTTAATAAACACTTCTAATTTCCCTTGTTTGAGGGTTGTTAACTTACTCATATAACAGGAATGCCATAATTTAGATTTTATAGTGTTCAGCTGTGGTAAAGTTGGTGTTGAACAATAGAGTAATGTGGTCAACAGGACACTTCCAAACACACCAAGATGAAGGTTGCGTGCGTAGTGGTCCCGGTTCCTCCACAGTGGTGGTTGTTTTTCATGTTGGTGTTGCCCATAATCGAGCCACCTCTCTTCAAATAATAACCAGACTAGGCGGCAGTACTCTAAAGTGTGAGTCAGACAAGTCCTGAGGCTGCCAATGCAACAACCAGAGTTTAGGATCTTCTGGAACCTTCTTTCTCAGCACTACTGAAAACCTCTTTGCACAGCGCATCCAAAAGCTCCATATAAAAGGACAGTCTCACCAGATATGATAAAAAGTACCTAAACCCCCACATTGTCTTCAACAACACTGAGCCACCCAAGAGGAGAAATGTGCTAATCTGGTTGTATATGTGCAGCAATGGTATGATAATTTAACTCCATGTTCAATAAAATTGGATGAAATGGATTCTCTAAATATATTCTGATGAATTCTTTGCCAAATCTGACCTGTCAAAGGTTCCCTGAGATCCTGATCCTGTTTAGACATATAGAGTGGTTTCTTTTAACTCTGTCCAAAAAGCATATCATATATCTTGCAGATGAGCTTTTTCCTCCAGCAGAAGGAATGCACAACTCAGCCAGTCTTGAGTGGGCAATGATCTCAAAATATGTCTAATCTGTAAATGATTATAATAAGCTGAGGGTGAGAGTGAATAATCAGATTTCAACTGTGAAAAGGATATCAGATGCCCCTCAGAGAACAAGTCCCCTAATTTCAATGCTCCAAACTGTGCTCAATTTTTGAAAAATCTAAAACCCCAGTTAGGTGCAAAAGCCCTTAATAAACATAATGGGACAATATAAAAGAGACATTTGGCCCCAAGTAATAATTTTCTGACATTTGTGTGTGCAAAATGAAATGTTTCAAGAAGGGGGACATAATGGATGCCTGAGGGATAAGCCCTCAGGGACCCAAAACAAGTTAGCCCATTGAGTGTAAGGTAACACCTGGTGCTCAATATGAACCCAGACCTTAGAACAGTGTTTCCCAAGGCCAGTCCTGGAGTACCCCTTGCCAGTCAGGTTTTCAGGATATCTACAATGAATATGCATGAAAGAGATTTGCATATAATGGAAGCAGTGCATGCAAATCAAGTTCATGCACATTTATTGTTGATATCCTGAAAGCCTAACTGTCAAGGTATACTCCAGGATTGGACTTGGGAAACATTGCCTTAGAGGTTGGATCATACCAATGAAAAACTGCTTTGATACCTGTAGCTCTATAATACTTAAAAAAATAAGGCACTATCCATATAACTTCTGGATATCAGCCAGAGGCTTTCTGATACCCTTTGTCTCCATTCCACTTCCTCAAACATCAACAGGCCTTCCTCCCTCCCTCCCTCTATCCCACCCCCAGAACATCATCAACCCTTATTCTAATCCCCCCTCCCTACTACTACTACTACTTGACATTTCTAAAGCACTACTAGGGTTACACAGCGCTGTACAATTTAACATAGAAGGACAGACCCTGCTCAAAGGAGCTTACAATCTAAAGGACAAATGTACAGTCAGTCAAATAGGGGCAGTCTAGATTTCCTGAAAGGTATAAAGGTTAGGTGCCGAAAGCAACATTGAAGAGGTGGGCTTTGAGCAAGGATTTGAAGATGGGTAGGGAAGGAGCTTGGCGTAAGGGCTCAGGAAGTTTATTCCAAAAATAGGGTGAGGCGAGGCAGAATGCCTACCTGCCCTGTTCCTGGTGGTCTAGTGGAGGAATGGGCAGGATCAATGCCCACTTATTCCAGCCCATCATGGCTGCACTTTCAAAATGGCTTCCAAGACCTCTAGCACTTTGTACTTCTGCACTACCTCGTAGTACCACAAGGCTGTCACTAGAGATTATGGCAATCATTTTGAAGGTGCTGCTGCAAAGTGCAGGACCAAGTGGGCATCACTCCTGCCCATTCCTCCACTAGACGACTACTAGGCAGGTAGGCCCAGGGGACTCGGGGGGAGGGGTGGTGATGCTTCTGGAGGGAAGGAGAAGGATGATTAGAAGGAGGGTTATGGATTTTCCAGGAGGGAGGGAATATTGGAAGGGTGTTAGTAATGTTCCATGGGTTAGGGGGAAGAACTATTGGCATTCTGGGGGTGAGACAGAGGGAGAGAGACAGAGAGGATCAGGAACTGTCCAGATTCCCTTATGTGGTCCCAGTCAATATTCAGCCTGGACCTGCATAAGTGTCAGCTTAAGATGAAATGGCCCAGGAGAAAGTTTGTCCGTGGAGGTCAGCGTTTAAACTTCTGTGGACTTAATATCAACCAGTCTATTTTTATGTGACTCTTATAGTCACTTAGTCACAACATCTTCATGTTCTGCTAACATAAACTCAAGACAGGGACATAAAACAATATAAATCACATAGGAGAATTCACATTTGATATCAAATTTTGAATACAATTTTGGGTATTATTTTAGACTCCTTTCATGGAACCTCAGGTAAATAATTTATACAAAAATGTTTTTACATACTTAAGACAACTTACATCTGTTCAGCAATTCTTTGAAGAAGATCATTTCTGTCTTCTAATGCAGAGTTTGATTTTAACACAATTGGATTATTGTATTTCGCTATATACTAAAATTTCATCGAAGTTGTTGAGGAAAACTCAACTTCTACAAAATAGAGCCACCAAACTAATTTCTAATTGGATCGCTAGGTGATGTCCATGCTGAGCCTTCAACAGTAGAACTACTCCATGTTCCGTGTGTCTCAAGAGGTGTATAGAAGATATCTGAGATCTTTTTTCAGGTTCAATAATTCCCCACTATTAATTCCATACTTAAAACACTGTAAGTGGATGCTCTTGAAAAAACACATTCAAAAAATGAACAGAAGTAATCACAATGTAATCCATAACCGAGTTGTAACAAATTGTATTTCCATGATTCGTAATATATTGTAAGCCACACTGAATCCACAAAAAGGTGGGAAAATGTGGGATACAAATGCAATAAATAAATAAATAAATTTATGTTTTCTTTTCATCTTTATAAACTAAAGATGAGTTTACCTATCAGCCAATTTCTCTGCTTGTGATCTATATGCTCTTCTTTGTCTCAATTTGTTGGGAAAGCAAAAGACTTGTTGGACCAGTTTATGCAGAAAGCATATCCAAGCTATGTAATACTTCAAGCATATAAATGAGCTGGATATGTTCATCGAGTATTTACTGATCTATAGTCAAGCGGATAAAATTTACAGACTAATGTGTATTTTACTATAAACTTTGGAGATATCTTCTGTGGTTAACATAATATTTAAATTGTTGCATATGTTATCTGTGTTACCTAAAACACAGAATCATAATCCATGTATCGGTGCCTTTAGAAGGACAGGGATTATGGTAAATGGAATTTTTTACAAAGCATATCTGCTAACAGGTAAGATAAGAAACCCAGAATAAGGTGTCATCTTAAAAGAAATATCTTAAACCTGAGTTTGTGTGTCTTGCTGTCTCCCCCTTTTTGCTCTGTATTTGAATTCTGTAAGATTTGCATTGGCCAAATTGAAAGGCGTTATCAGGCTGAGCCGTCATTGCTGCTAAGTGATTTTTGGAAATCCAGAGAGGCTGTAGAGACGCAGCTGAGAAGGCGCTGCCCTGAAAATCTGTCATCAGAAGGCAAAGAGTTATAGTGATATCATGGTGAGAAAATATAATCTTTGTGCTCCTTTTCCTGTGGTGAGTCAGAAACCAACACTGATTATGAGTACTCCAGCTTATGTCTCTTTCTGTCCAGCAAGATAAAAAAAAAAAGTAAAGAAAAGAAAGGTGGAACCCTAAAGGAAATAAATCTGATGGTTGCATCTTCCTGGGCAATGCTACATAATGAAGCATTTTTAAAGCTTTTTTGTTTCCTTAACCATTTTAATACTGCATTTCATTTGCTAATTTTATCACCTACTTGTTCATTTTAAAAATGCCCAAGTGAGGAAGAATTAAAAAAAAACTATTGTACACAAAAATACTTGTGGATATACCATAATTTCCTATAAATGACCATAAAACATTATTAAGATGAACTTGGGAAAACCCACTTCTTATTTCGCGGATAAGCAGCATAAAATTTGTTTTACTCTTTTTGGATCTTGCCAGGTACTTGTGATATAAATTGGCCACTGTTGGAAACAGGATACTTGACTTGATGGACTTTTAAGGGTGAATTCTATATATGGTGCCGAAAAAAAGTGCTATTCTATAAGCCGCGCTTAAAGTTAAGCACAGTTTATAGACTAGAACTTACGCCTGGGACTCGTGCCTAACTTTAGGCACAGCCATCTTCACCAACTGAAAAGTGCTGCAAATGTATGCACCTAAATTAGGCATGTATTCCCCTTATTCTATAACACTAGTAAAAAAGGCCTGTTTCTGACACAAATGAAACAGGCGCTAGCAAGGTTTTCCTTGGAGTGTGTATGTTTGAGAGAGTGTATGTGAGAGTGACTGTGTGTGTGTGAGAGAGAGAGAGAGAGTGAATGTGCGAGTGTGTATGTGTGTGAGAGAAAGTGAGTCTGGGTGCGAGTGTGTCTGTGAGAGAGTGTGTGTGTGTGTGTGTGAGAATGAGAGTGTGTGCAAGTGCGTATGTGAGACACAGTGGGAGAGAGAGAGAGAGTGTGTTTCACACAGATACAGTGTGTGTGAGAGAGAGAGTGTGTGTGAGACACAGACTCTCTGTGAGACTGAGTGTATGAGACCAAGAGAGTGAAAGTGAAGCCTTGAAGCATTCGTGCTCCTGCTGTATTCATCTCCTCAATTGACGTCAGGTACTTCCAAGTTCGTCACAAACAGCAGTGACCAATCACTGGAAGGGAACGCTGCAGAGTTGCCAGGCCACAGAATGCAATGTCACACGCATAAGGGTGTCATCATCCCTCCCTTCCTCCCTCCCTCCCTTCAAGTTCTAGGCCCCCTCCCTCCAACTTTTAAAAGTAATCTTCACTTACCGAGTCGGGTTTACGGTTGCCGGCAGCAGCGGTAAAAGGCGTGCAGACTTGGTCCTTCTCTCTCTCTCAGCTCTGGTCCCGCCCTTGCGGAAACAGGAAATGAGGGCTGCCATAACCCCGACTTCGTAAGTGAAGATGACTTCTAAAATTCGTAGGGAGGGGTGCTGGAACTGGAAGGGAGGGAGAGAGGAAGGGAGGGACGACAACTCTGGAACTGGGAGGGAGGGGGGATCCTGGAATGGAGGGAGGGAGGGAGGGAGAGGGACCCTGAAACTCAGAAAGAGGGAGGGAGGGGGACACTGAAACTCGGAGGGAGGGGGACCCTGAAACTCGGAAGGAGGGAGGGGGCACCCTGAAACTCGGAGGGAGGGAGAGAGGGAGGGGGGAACCTGAAACTCAGAGGTAGGGAGGGGGGAACCTGAAACGCGGTCCCTTGGAACTTGGAGGGAGGGGACGACCTTGGAACTCAGAGGGAGGGAGGGAGGATGGGGACGACCCAGGAACTCAAAGGGAGGGAGGGAGGGGGTACGACCCTGGAACTCGGAGGAAGGGGACGACCCTGGAACTTGGAGGGAGGGTGGGAGGGAGGGGGGATGACCCTGGAATTCGGAGGGAGGGAGGGAGGGGGGACGATCCTGGAACTCGGAGGGAGGAGGGGGGACCGTGGAACTTGGAGGGAGGGAGGGGGACGCATGGCACACACTCTCATTCTCACACACAGTCTCTCATTCACAGACACACTCGCACCCAGTCTCACTCTCTCTCTTTGTCACACACACACACACACACACTCGCACATTCACTCTCTCTCTCTCACACAGTCACTCTCACACACACTCTCTCAAACATACACACTCTGAGAAAAACCTTGCTAGCGCCCGTTTCATTTGTGTCAGAAAAGGGCCTTTTTTTACTAGTTTCTATATAAGGCGCGCTTATCTTAAGGCTGTCGGGTGTGTGCACTACACCCGGCAGCCATTGTATTCTTTACACAGCGTTTTCCAAAATTCTTCTAGTGCTGGCAGGATATGTATAACGTCCAACGTACCACTAGAAAAGTAAAAGTTCATTGAACAGAACATAAGAGTCGACTTCATAAACAAGTACTTACAGCTCCATTGGTATCTCATTGTGTTAAGTTCCAACATCAATTTTGACAATTACAGTGGTTTGTTATTGACCACGTGGTTTTTTCCAACTGTGGTGGTGATGTTGAAAACATTTTAACTAAGAAGGAACAGTTTTGCATTTTCGAATTGGACGCAGTAACTCCCAATGGTTTAAATGACTTGATAGAACGGAATACTATGATTCAGTAAACATGCCTATCATGGAGGTTCATTGTTTCATTGTATAACCATTTTGGGACCATATCCAGGAGGGATGGTGCGTTTAGTTTTGTTTCTCCTTTATATGTTTGTATTTATATTTAATTTACAAATGTTTTGTATTTATATTGCTTATATCTTTTCTTGCTGTTCATTTCTCCATATATGTTTTGATTTATAAAATACATCTTAGTTATTCTAGCTGGTTTTTCTGGTTCGAAGTATGATGACAGATGCCAACATTACATTGGTTTCCTTCATTCCATGCCTGGGGAGCATTTAAGTAGTCTGCTTGGGGCACAAAACTTGACTTTAAGTTAAGTGACACAGTTATTTTTGTTGCAGATGGCGGCAGATTGAATCTGGGTCCCTGACGAAGATTCCTTCAAAACAGTGCAGCGTCGAACATTAAGCTGAACCGTCATTGCTGCTAAGTGATTTTTTGGAAATTCAGAGAGGCTATAGAGACCCAGCTGAGAAGGCGCTGCCCTGAAAATCTTTCATTGTAAACTTATTTGATAGTTTTATGTAGAGTGGAGGATTGCAGTGGGTTGTGGACCTGGGGAACTGGGTTTAATTGCTGCTGCTACCCAACAATCAGTGGTGGGTTGAGATCCTGAGGAACCAGGTTCAATTTCCTCTGCAGCGCTGTGTGACCCTGAGCAAGTCACTTAGCTCTCCATTACCCCAGCTACAATAGGGACAGTGCCAGTACCTGAAAAAGGAAACTGTAAACCACTTAGGTCTAGGCAGTATATAAATACTGGAAATGAATAAAAAGTAGTTTTATGTAATGCAGTATATTACATTTAATAAAACCGTAAACTGTAAGATTCAAGCATGTACCTTTAAACCTAAATTAAAAATCAACCTGGTTAGAGAGTTGTCCAGACACTGTTTTGTGCATGACAGTGGATTGACGTGAATTGTTTCTGTGTGTTTAAACTCCTGATTCTGGTCTACAAATGAATTGAAGACATTCAGAACACTTTTGACTTTTCTTGGAATTACATAATTATCCAGCTCCTTGGAGGGGAGTCTCAATTAGAAACAGGTCTCAGTGAATTAGTCCCAGTTTTTCCGATCTTTGTACCTCATGCTTGTTCTGTCGAGGACCGCCAAGGTATCTGCCTTAAGAATTCATTTGGAAAAATATTAAAGCTGACAGATTTCACATTCATAATGGTTTTTCATTTGGTAACCTACTATACCATTTTCCTTTTAGTTTTTAGTCCGCATCCTTCCCTAGCTAACTGGTATTTGATCTTATTCAACGGCAATAGTAATTTCCTCTTCAAGCTCTTTTTGGCACTGCTCAATGAGTGATAAAATAGTGGCAAAGAATCACTGTCATTCCCTCTCCAACTCTTTCTTTCAGCAGGTTGTAGTGTAGCAACACTCAGAAAGAAATCAATAAAATGGATTTAACAAACAAAACATTGATACAAACGAGAAACATAAAGGGCTCAGTATTCAAAGGATTTGTGTGTTCCTAATTGTTGAGGGGTCCGTTTACCAAGCTGCAGTAAAAGGAAGCTTGCGCTGGTATCAGCATGTGATTTTGATGCGGGCTGAGGCCCCCTTTTACTGTAGCAGGTAAAATGCTGTTTTATTTTTTTTAAAGAAATGGCCATCCGGCAAGTGATATAAAACAAAAAGTGAGGAGAGTGGATGAGGATACCAACAATTGTATATTTATTCACTTAAAAATTAAAAAATAACAATGTACATGAAAATGACCCGACACGGCCGTGTTTTGGCCCAAAGGCCTGCCTCAGGGGTCTTTGCAACCTTGGTAGATGTGACTCGGAATGTGTACTCACAATTGTAGACATCTCTTCGGAGAGGAGACCTAAGAGGATTGTGTCTCGTTATTTCCCTTGGAGTACACATTCCGAGTCACATCTACCAAGGTTGCAAAGACCCCTGAGGCAGGCCTTTGGGCCGAAACACGGCCGTGTCGGGTCATTTTCATGTACATTGTTATTTTTTAATTTTTAATTTTTAAGTGAATAAATATACAATTGTTGGTATCCTCATCCACTCTCCTCACTTTTTGTTTTATATCCCATGGTTTCGTGAGGGTTTTCACCTCCGTTTTTGTTTTTGCATCCGGCAAGTGAACCACTTCCTACATGGCCATTTCAGGGGGTGGGGGAGCTCTTACCACCACCCATTGAGGCGGTAACCCAAACACTGGCGTTACAAAAATAAAAATATTTTTGTAGTGCCAGAAGTGGCGAGCGCTGGGTGTGGTAGCCTGGTAGTAGTTTCAGATTAGCAAGTGGTAAGCCTGCATTGGGCTTACCGCTGCTTCGTAAAAGACCCCTTTAGTTCTTTTACTATGCTGCTTTAGGCACTTACACACATAAATGGCCTCTTATACCGACATTGTATCTATTTATTTATTTATTGGAATTTATTGACATCCTTTCTTGAGATATTCACTCATCAAAGTATATGCAAAAGTTTCATGGTGTGTGTTTTCAATTTGGACGTACATGGGTGGGGGGGGGGAATTGTGGTGGAGCATGAGGAAGATTCATAAGCAAACAGGTTATAAAATTCCTTAAGTTACGCATATGCATGCATAAAATATGCATTAGCATTTATACCAGTCATAGAGCTGGTATGGCTGGTAGCACCTATATACACTTGCATTCTTTCTCACATATACTAGTTATAAAATCAATTTGGCGCATACTGGGTCTTATAAATAGGAGTGAAGTAGGCAAGTGAGAATGTACATTAACTAGGTATGACTTAATAAAATTATGCTCATCAGGTCAATTTGGAGTGGAGGAGTAGCGTAATGGTCATTACAACCCTCTGAGAAACTGGGGAACTGGCTTTGAGTTCCACTGCAGTTCCGTGTGACTCTGGGCAAGTCAGTTAACCCTCCATCGCCCCAGGTACAAAATACATACCCATATAGAATATGTAACCACAGAAAGGCAGTATATCAAAACTCATCCCTTTCTATAAAATGAGAACTAACATTTATGTGCCAATTATGCACTTACATTATTAGAATATGCATCTACTTTATTTTATAGAATATGCTTCAATCTGGTGCTCTCTAGGTGCCTATATTTAGACACATTGTTATAGAGTTGCCCTCTTTGTGGTCAGTAGGAAATGAGATCGTTCTCACCGTTCTGATCATGTGACTCTACTACTGATGTAATATCACTGGTTACCTGCCTATTACCGGATACGGCATAAGATCCTTACTTTGTCCCACAGGGCTTTCCTTACAGGGAGGCCATCCTACCTCTCTGCACAAATCACTCTCTATGCCCCAGTTAGGGCTCTTAGGTTGTCTCTCACATACCATCTCTTGGTTTCTTCTGTTTCTGTGTCTTGCATGATTTCGTCTAGATGAGGGGTGTTTTTCTTTCTTGCCCCCACCCTTTGCAACTCCCTCCTTTTCTCACTTCATGCAGAACCTTCTTATAAGATGTATTAGGTGGGTCTGGAGACAGTATTCTTCTAGCATCCTTTCTAGATTTGCATGGGGAGTAGGTGCATGTACGGCAGTGTGTGTGTCTCCCCCCCCCCCCCCCCATTTCTCTCTTTCTGTTGCTTCTTTCCTGTTAATGTATTGTAGTTCCTTTCTGTTTTCTCGTTTGCATTCTAAACCACTTCGATGTTTTGTGAAAGGTGGTATATCAAGTACTTAAAAAAACATAGCTACACTAATACTGTTTTTTTAAATGATCTTACCTAGAAATGGTAGGTTTGAGGTTGAACAGAAATTACTGTTCCTTGTAGGGGCCCAGGTACAGCTTCTTTATGGCTGGTTTCACTATTGCTTTTGTAAGATAGTCTGGTACATGACCTTCTGTTAGTGATGCATTGATAATGTTCTGAAGGAGACTGAATAGCTTAGATTTGATCTTCTTGTGTATACAGATTTTTGTAGCATGTTGTAGTTTTGATATTCCAAAGAAAAGTATTGACACCTTTATAAAGCAGAGGGGTAAAGCTGTAAGCGGTGTAAGATGGCTTTTCTGGGACTAATTTCAGTTCCGTGGCAGATCCCAGTTCCTTTCAAATGTGTATGACTGCAATATGCTTCCAATGCAAAGAGAGGGGATCGAGTGACTCTGTGGCAGTTATAATGAAGCATAACATCAAATCTGAATAAATAAATAACTTCAATAGTGTCTCCCCAAGCCTTTTTCTAAAAACCAACCTGTTCAATAAGGCATACCACAATGATCCATCCTAAATACCAGACAACGAAACTCATACCAGAACTGGACAAAACCGAATGCTCTATACTTGACTGCCTCACTCTGTCACGAAGGAACTTTAACACAATACCACTTTATTTCTCATTCCGAATATGAATTTCTCTATACTTGACTGCTTAATCTACTCTCCTGCTTATAATCGAACGAGAAAAACGCCCAAGTTCCGACCTAAATCGGGAGATGGACGTTTATCTCACAAAAACAAATAATGCGGTATAATCAAAAGCCGAACTTGGACATTTTCAACTGCACTCCATCGCGGAAGTGTACAAAGTTGACGGGGGCATGTCGGAGGCGTGTTGAAGGTGGGACTGGGGCATGGTTATCACCCGAACAGAGATGGACGCCTTTCGCCAATAATGGAAAAAAAGTATGCGTTTGTAGCTAGAATTTAGGGCACTTTTCCTGGACCCTGTTTTTTCACGAATAAGGCCCCAAAAAGTGCCCTAAATGACCAGATTACCCCCAGAGGGAATCGGGGATGACCTCCCCTGACTCCCCCAGTGGTCACTAACCCCCTCCCACCACAAAAAATGATGTTTCACAACTTTTTATTTTCACCCTCAAATGTCATACCCACCTCCCTGGCAGCAGTATGCAGGTCCCTGGAGCAGTTGTTAGGGGGTGCAGTGGACTTCAGGCAGGTGGACCCAGGCCCACCCCCCCCCTACCTGTTACAATTGTGCTGCTTAATGCTTAGTCGTCCAATCCCCCCAAACCCACTGTACCCACATATAGGTGCCCCCCTTCACCCCTTAGGGCTATAGTAATGGTGTAGACTTGTGGGCAGTGGGTTTTGAAGGGGATTTGGGGTGCTCAACACACAAGGGAAGGGTGCTATGCACCTGGGAGCTCTTTTACCTTTTTTTTTGTTTTTGTAAAAGTGCCCCCTAGGGTGCCCGGTTGGTGTCCTGGCATGTGAGGGGGACCAGTGCACTACGAATCCTGGCCCCTCCCACGAACAAATGCCTTGGATTTATTCGTTTTTGAGCTGGGCGCTTTCATTTTCCATTATTGCTGAAAAACAAAAATGCCCAGCTCACAAATTGTCGAATAAAACATGGGCGTCTATTTTTTTCGAAAATACGGTTCGGTCCGCCCCTTCACAGACCCGTTCTTGGAGATAAACACCCATGGAGATAGACGTTTCCGTTCGATTATGCCCCTCTCTGTCACTTATGAACTTTATTGCAATACCACTTTGTATTTCTCATTCCGGAAATGGCGATCGCCATTACGGAATAATGTAAGCCACATTGAGCCTGCAAATAGGTGGGTAAATGTGGGATACAAATGCAACAAATAATAATAATAATAATAATTGTGAGCTTGGACCAAATTGCCAACAAAGAGAAGGTTCAAAGCACATAACAAAGTCCACACTAAAAACGCTAACGCACCTCTACCGTGGCTTGGTAAACAGAGCCCTGAGAGGCCCTTTTACTAAGCCACGTAAGCTTCTATGCATGCCCAACGCGCGCCAAAATGGAGTTACCAACTGGCTACCACATGGCTCTTGCAGTAATTTCATTTTTGGTGGGTGTCAGATAATCGTATCTGAAAAATAATTTTCGGGCGCACATATCAGACACGCGCCAAGTGGCACTTCATGCACATAGGTCATTACCGCCCGGTTACTGTGTGAGTCTTTACCACTAGGTCAATGGCTGGCGGTAAGGTCGCAGACCCAAAATGGACACGCAACAATTTTTATTTTGCCGCCCGTCCATTTTCAGCAAACATTTTTAAAAAGGCCTTTTTTACAGGCACGCTGAAAAATGGATTGGCGCGCGCCCAAAACCCGTGCCTACACTACCACAAGCCATTTTTCAACGCACCTTAGTAAAAGGACCCCTGAATTTCTTAAGGTTTCTACCTTCTCAAAATAATCATAATAATAATAAGCTAAATCCTGAACGGACAAAACACTTTTGTCCATTAGAGTATTTCCCAATCTTGCAAATGATTTCAGAATACTAAAAAAATCTAGACGCATGTGGTACTGATTTAATTATTCTAGCACAAGAGGACTTAGCTTTTAGAATTTCAGATCTGTATGTTTTAGCACTTTCTTGTAAATATTAAGTTTATCAGGAGGATTATGTCTACGCCATTGCATTTCATGATCAAGCTCAAACTTGGATAAATACTTTAAGTGAAAGTATGCATCAAGATATATAAATAAGTTATTATTATAACTTTATGTGACCCCCCATCCTGTAAAATATTTCATAGTTTTTAGCTTACCTTTTTTTTTTCCTGAGCAGTGTTTTATCCTTTACTAGTAAAGCTTTGTTTATACATTCGACTTTCTCTTTAAGCAGCACACTATGATAACATGAAAAATGAAAAAAAAAATCAATTTATTTTAAATCAAGAAAAAGAAGCAAGGTCCCAGTTCACTAACCCAGAGATTCAATTAATGAAAAGAATCCAAACAGCTAAGTAAACATAAAAACACGCTTCCTTTTGTTAATAAAACAAACAACTGTGATGAAAACAATCCCAGTGCACATTTCTTCCACCTGCAACATTTTATTCCTTCACCAATTTCACAGTTCAGCAGCAAAGCAAACAGTCATGTTGCCAGTTACTCTAAGTAGCAGGATGTTACCTCATTAATAGGTCCCCCCAGATCCCGAGGTCAAGGATCAAAACAGCTTATCCAGCTCTACACATCAACATACACATTAGACTTTGCAGGTGCAAGTGTGTTCAAGAGATATGAATAGCAAATTTTATATGTCTATACTGCACCCAGCTGTATATTTAATATATATTTTTAACTGTGGTAGGCCCTTCCTTGAGGATTCCAAAACAGGCGATTTAAAAAAGTAGCTTCAGAAATATTATCAGAAATATTCAAATATTTATGTTTCGTAAAAGGAATATTTCACAAAGACGTAGACGACATGGAGGGGCATTTTCGAAAGGTTGTCCAAGTCTGAATGAGGACGCCCTCACGAAGTCGGCCAAAATCAGGTAGGTATAATGAAAAAATAGTATGGACATCCTTAGACATTCCATTATCGAAGTTGAAAAGGCCCAAATCATGGATGCCCAAAGTATAGGAAAAATACTGCAAAGACGTTCTTGCTGAAGTTTCCAAACTATGGAAATATGGAGAAGTGTACTACGTGGCAGATCCTGGAAGACCGTTCAGTGAAGGTCCGCCTAGGCAGAGGAACACTGAAATCTCATGGTAGACTGACAGAGAAACAAAGGAAGTGGGAGATAGACCAGGCTGACCAGGAACAAATGAGGAGACTTCTAATGATGGTAAAGCGTTTATTGGTGAAGACTCAACACAGCACTGTGTTTTGACAGTGAGCCTGCTTCAGGAGTCCTCATATGGTGAATGTAAAATCATCGGATGGTAAATGATCGTTGGTAAAACTAGATGAGAAAATATGGTCTTGAAAAAGACCTTTGTAGAAAAATATAAAATGCAGCATAAATGAGTTATCTCTGCTCTGAATTAAAAGATCCTAAAAGACCTCCATAATATACAATATATTTCTTTATTTTTTACTTATTGCTCATTGCGACAACAGAACAGGAAGAAGAAAATGGCATTAGATCTAAGTGAAAAAAAAACCCCAGCTATGACCTCTTATAGCCATCCGGCTACTTCAGGACAAAGCTTATATTGTCACATCAATCATTTGCCAGGAAGTTCCTATGATTAGCTTATTGTCTTTTATTACATAACAAAATCTTGTTCTCTTTTATCAAGCATCACAATTTATAAAATGTCAGCAACAATGTGAACAAAATCAAAAAGCGACCACTTAACTTTAGAAGTGTCATCTGCACTATATGCAGGCAACCACAAAATGAAGCACCCAACACCCACTAAGAATGATGGCATTTCGGTCAGTAAAAGACCTGCATCCGTGATTATGAACAAGCATAAATGCAAAATGTTAAGGAGCAACAAACTGGCGAAAAACACTCTACTCTCAAAATTATTTATGGATATAGGCCCGAACATAAGGAACAGAGTAGCAAAAGTTCTCAAAAATACATACAATAAGGTAATGAATACAGAAGAAGAACAAGAAAAGTAAATGGCTCCCTCAAAAAGCATTACTTACAATTTTTATTATGAAAGGCAAACGCTAACATAAAATGCACCTAAACGTCAATACATTTATAGTTCTATATAACACTCAAGTGGAATAGTAGAGACCAACTAAACACCCCAGGACCCCTTACCCTCCAAAAAGAGAGCCTCTAGCAATTTTTTTAAACTGAGACTATAACATACCCATATATGACTCTCGGTACAGGAACAGGCTGGGAAAGAGAACATGGAAAAGAAGGTAAAAGACAGGAGTTATTAATGTGGGCTACTGTTAAGTTAATTTATGTTAACCCTGTTTTTTATAACTAGGTCTTATTGAACAAAATGGGACCTGTGCTAAAATAGCACTGCTTGTGGCAACATAAACCCATCATAGCGGAGGCCCATTTGAATAACTTCCCCCTTAAGATGGGTTATGTCAGGGGCGTATCTGGAATCCGGCGGTAGGGGGGGCCACAGCCAGAGAGGGGGGGGGCACATTTTTGCCTCCCCCCCCCCCCCCCCCCCCCCCCCGCCGCCGCCGCCTCTCTCCACCCCCTCCCCGCCGTCAACCCTCCCCCGCTGCTTACTTTTGCTGGCGCCGAGGTCCGACCCGCAATCTCCGTTTTTCGTCTTCCTCCGTGGCCATGCTTCCAGGAAGTAACGCTGCAGTGCTAATTCGTTGAATCCAGTTCGACGTCTGACGTCAGACGCCGAACTGGATTCAACGAATCAGCACTGCAGCATTACTTCCTGGAAGCATGGCCACGGAGGAAGACGAAAAACGGAGATTGCGGGTCGGACCTCGGCGCCAGCAAAAGTAAGCAGCGGGGGAGGGGTTGACGGCGGGGAGGGGGGCCAGGGCGAAATCTGCGGGGGCCCAGGCCCCTGTGGCCCCACGCAGATACGCCCCTGGGTTATGTTACTACCACTTGTGCTATTTTAGCACAGCTTCTCATTGCATAAAGGGGGGGAACTTATCAATGTGGGATATCACAAGGACAACTTATTTTAGAACTGCTCATGCTATTTTAGTACAGGGTCTCATTGAGGGGCATAATCGAACGGCACCAGCCATCTATATGGGCGGCCATCTCTAAGGCCGGCGCCGTAAAGAGATGTCCCAAATCGTATTATCGAAACAAGATGGCCGGCCATCTTTTGTTTCGATAATACGGTTTGAGATGGCCGGCATCGGTTTTCACCGATAATGGAAACCAATGCCGGCCATCTCAAACTCAGCCAAATCCAAGGCATTTGATCGTGGGAGGGGCCAGCTTTCGTAGTGCACTGGTCCCCCTGACATTCCCAGACACCAACCGGTCACCCTCAGAGGAAATGCAGTGGACTTCATTAATCGCCCCCTGGTACATAGCTCCCTTCCCTTGGGTGCTGAACCCCCCAAATCCCACTCCCCACAACTGTACACCACTACCATAGCTCTTATGGGTGAAGGGGGCACATATATGTGGGTACAGTGGGTTTCGGGTGGGTTTTGGAGGGCTCCCATTTACCACCACAAGCATAACAGGTGTGGGGGGATGGGCCTGGGTCCGCCTGTCTGAAGTGCACTGCACCCCCTAAAACTGCTCCAGGGACCTGCATACTGCTGTCATGGAGCTGGGTATGACATTTGAGGTTGGCAAAGAGGCTGGCAAAAAATGTTTTTTTGTTATTTTTTTAGGTGGGTGGGGGTTGGTGACCACTGGGTGAGTAAGGGGAGGTCATCCCCGATTCCCTCCGGTGGTCATCTGGTGAGTTGGGGCACATTTTTGAGGCTTGGTCCTAAAAATAAATGGACCAAGTAAAACCAGCCAAATGCTTGTCAGGGGCCGGCCTTTTTTTTTCCCATTATCGGCCCGAGGGGCGGCCATGTGTTAACCACACCCCTGTCCCGCCTTCGCTACGTCTCCAACACACACCCTTAACTTTAGCCACTCCTGCGATGGACTGCAGTTGAGGCCAGCCAAAATCGGCTTTCGATTAAGCCGATTTCGTCGGACTTTAGAGATGGCCGGCCATCTCCCGATTTGTGTCGGAAGATGGCTGGCCTTCTCTTTCGAAAATAAGCAGGACTGTATATCTTCCCTCCTAAAGTCCTCATAAAAATATGAATCTTTGTCATACAGAGGACAAATCTATAATTGGATGACTGTAAATAGGAGTCTGAAAAGAACCTGTTCTATAAAGGAACACAGGTGCCTATTTTATTTATAGAATACTAGTGTAAATATGAAAATATGCACTAGTGTAACTGTGAAAATACTAGTGTAACTGTGAAAATATGCACCTATAAGATAGGAAGAACACTTCTGTGCGCTATAAAGCTGGTTTAAGTGTGTCATCCAATTGCCGAAGATACATACATAACTTACAGTATTCTGGGGTCTTTTTACTAAGCTGCGGTAAAAAGTGGCCTGCGGTAGTGTAGGCACGTGTTTTTTGGGTGTTGCATCGGTCCAGTTTTTACCACTTCTGCAAAAAAGGGCTTTTTTTAATGGGACAGAAAAAGGGCATGCAGTCAAACAGAAACCAGCATGCGCCTAAAACTGGCTTGAGCCCTTAGTGCCACCCATTGATCTAGAGCTAAGGGCTCATGAGCTACACGTGTGGTGACCGGTTGGTGCGTGCCTATTCTGGTTACCACCGGAAATGCCGTGTGTGGGAGGAAATAAATAAATCATCCAGGTATTATACTTATTATATTAAATTACCACCAGGGGTGTGTGGTAGCCTGGCAGTAATCTCAATTTTGCGCACACTGCATGCGCGTAGAGCCTAGCATGCTTTTGTAAAAGGGCCCCTCTATAAGTTACATGTTGTGAATCTTATTCAGGTCCCACTCAGACTCCACCTTTGTGTACAACTAACTGTAAATTATCCCTCCAATTCTATAAAAGTCACCAAAAATTAAGCTTGCAAATTTGACTGCACTCCCAATTGCATGCACAATTTAATTGAATAATGAGTCATTTAGTTTCAATAATTGGCTTATTAACAAGCAATTATTGGTGCTAATTGGAATAATTTTAGATGTGCGTGTGTAAATTTAGGTGCATGATTCATGTCTACATTTTATGCCTGTACCAAAAAAGGGTGCATGGAAATGGAAAGGTCCTTGGATCATGGGCAAGGTTTTTGGTTGCATGCTTAATTTTAAAATAAGGGGGTTCTGCACGTAAAGTTAGGTGAGATCATTATGAGCTACTTTTTTGTTGGTGCAAATGGACATGCCTAAATTTACGTGCACCCCCCCCCCCCCCCCCCCCCCCCGGGACTTAAGCACTATTCTATAAACCATGCCTAACTTAGGTGTGGCTTATAAATAGTGCTTAAGCTTTTTTTGAGCACAGATTTCTTTTAGACATTATTTATAGATTCACCCTTATCTGTGCATATTTACAACAATTTGGCATACATGCATATATGTGCACACAATGTGTCACTGTTTTAAATGAAATATGTGTGTCATTGGTGCAAAACTGAGCACTTAGGAGTAGATATTCAGCCAATGGCAGTGGACACTTTGTTAGCTTCCAGCAGCGTTGTTCCCAGATATTCAATGCTGGGCGCTGGCCAGATAAATTGCTTTGAATATCAATTCCATAGATTGTAGAATTGCCCTGATAATGGTGAAGTCATATTTACATAGAGTTCTTGCATTATGTAAAAGAGATGAAAATCTGGGTGAACTACGGAGTTGATAGTTATATTCTAAAGGTAGAACACGATTTTGGAAACAAAGTTCAAAGCTTTGGAATAAGGTTTCCCATAAGTATTTCTCCATATGCATTTTTAAAAACCAGGTATGCAAGGATATTAGATTCAATTCCTGACTGCAATTTAAATCTATTTCCGAAAATCCTATAGTAGAGGAGTGTGGTAGCCGTGTTAGTCCACTCTTAAGGTTATCAATAGAAATCAAACAAAATAAAACATGGAAAAGAAAATAAGATGATACCTTTTTATTGGACATAACTTAATAAATTTCTTGATTAGCTTTCGAAGGTTGCCCTTCTTCCTCAGATCGGAAATAAGCAAATGTGCTAGCTGACAGTGTTTATAAGTGAAAGCGTTCAAGCATTACTGTGACAGTCTGACAGGGTGGGAGGAGGGGGGTGGGTAGGAAGTATGCATGGGGACATCAAAGCATATCATTGATATTCTAACAGGGTGGGTGTGGATAGGTGAGGGGAGGGTGATCAACAGAGACATACAGCTTTATGGTTTATAATGGGCTAGGAACCCCAGATCCTTGTTAAGTCCTTTCTGTTGGGTGTTAAAATATTCCATCATTCTGACTTCAAAGGTCTTACGTTCTTGTATGGTTTTAAAGTTACCTTTGAGGATTCTCACTGTGAAATCACTGGTACAGTGTCCTGGTCCTGTAAAATGTTGAAAATCCTATAGAAACTGCAAAAATATACCTAACTACAGCTATAGGTTTTTTGTTTTTTTTACAAAGGCGCACTAGCGTTTCTAGTGTCCGCTAATGATTAGCATGCGCTAAACACTAGAGATACCCATAGGAATATATGGGCGTCCCTCTAATGTGTAGCGATGCTTATTTTTAGTTTGCACTAAAAATGCTAGCGTGCCTTTGTAAAAGGGGCCCTTAGTAATTAAGAGACCCTTTTACAAAAGTGTGGCAATTCAGTTCTAATACTGGGTTACTTGGGGAGCCCAGTGGTAGTTTTGACCCCCACCGCATGCCATTCTTGGCGCTAAAAAATATTTTAATATTTTCTAGCACCAGGGGTGTGCCCGGTGGTAATCTCTGCCCAGTTACTGCTGGGCTACAGTGGAAGCCCTTACTACCTCCTAAATAGGAGGCGGTAAAGGTTCCCCCAAGAAATGGCCACAGCAAATATTTAACTTACCACATGGCCATTTCCTTCTTTTAACAAAGAAAAAGCCTTTACCAAGAAAAAGCCTTTTACCGACAGCAGTAAAAGGGGGCCTCAGCATGTGGCAAACCCGTGTGCTGATGCCATCGCAGGGCCCCCTTTACTGCTGCTTGGTAAAAGGAGCCCTAAGGGCTATATGTACTAAAGAATGAAGAATTTTTTGGAAAATTGCATGTTTCACAAAACAATAGCACAAAAAGAAATGGGCAAAAATGCTAAAATTTGCTATTTTTACTTAAAATAAAATATATGTAAATTTGGCATGAAAGAACTGCTGTAATGTAAAATCATGCAAAGTAGTTCGGTAATGCCTAAAAATAAAAAAAAAATGTGGAAAAAGGCTTGGTGGGCCCACTTTTGATAACTACAGCTCAAGAGTTGTTTTTTTCTTTCTCCCCAGTTGAAAAAAAGAAAAAACTTTGTACTTATTTGTACATCTGATGGAAATTAAAGACCCCTGAAAGGTCCAACTCACCCCCTTCCTTCCCACCCAGCACTACAATTCACAAACTGGTGAGTATATAACTCCCTTTGGATATCAGCCTGCTTGTATTTCCTGGTATTTTCAAAGACTGTACGTTTGCTCGGTTCTTCCATCATTTGTATAAATGACATTACCACAATCATTTCTGCCTTCAGCAAGTAAGTGTTATTTTTCTATTGTTTATGACATCTGGTCATGATTAGGTAGTATATAGTATTTTGACTGGACTTCAACTATATTTAACTCCAATAGGACTTATTCCAGATAGAACTAAAAACTCTAATCAAGGATGGTCTTTATTGTTTGTGTCATATCTTTCATAAAATGTATTGGTCTCTGGACGTTGAAATATCTCAAGCAATGAAAACCATTTTTTTCCCTTCTGGTCCGTCCAACATTTTTCTTCATATCATATTCTCACTTTAAGCACTGCTTGGGGAGTTGCACAACTTCTGTGCAAAATTCAGACACAAATCAATCTACAACTTACACATTCATAGGAGCAACATATATCATGCCAAATTAGCCTTTGCTGGAACATAGTCAAGTAAATCATTTTTTTTTCCATATGTGTTGGGTCTGGAAGAGAATGTTAGTTTTTTTTTTTCCTTTTTATGACCATTTAATATTTACACTTCTTGTTGGCTCAATTTCATGCATAATAATTCATGTGGGTTATTTCAGTTAGAATGTGATAATTCTGAGCATAAGTATGAACCTCCTCCTCTATGGATTATTAATTTAGGCCTTAGTTAACATTTTTCAGAATCCTATGTAGGCTACAAAAACCCATCAATTGTATGCCCACAGAGTTGCCAAATTACCCTGTTCCATGAGGGAGACTTCTTGGCAAGTCCTATTTTTTTTAGCTTACATTCCAAAGCAGTGATATTTGCAGTGTTTTTTTTTTGTAGGAAAAAAAGGTACTAGTACTCATATAGTGCCAACCTTAAGGGTGGGGTCACTATGGCTCCACCCCTACAGTAGCCACACCCCTACAATAGCTACACCCATTTTCAGCCATGGAGCATATAAAAAGGCATCATTGAAAATAGTATACATGTCCCTAGGCCCAACAAAAGAATCCCTAAGAATGACCATAAACTAATTAAATATGTCGACAAAAAATCAGCTGAAACTCCCAAAAACTTCACTCTGGCATGCAGGAATGGATTAGTGGAATTGGGGACAGCTTCTGTAGGGAACAGAGATTAGAGTTGCATAGTAACAGGTGGAAAATAACTGTCCAGGAATGGAGTGACCAGTTGGGCCCAGTTGGTGGCAGGACCAGCACTGCTGGCAGAAAGGAAGAGTCTATCCCAGGTGGTAAAGAAGAGTCTGGTGTTTTCTTATGCTGGGTAAGAAGGATAGGCAAGAGGGCTTAATGCATGAAAGGACATCAGACAACCTTCCTGAAGGTCAGGAAGGTGGGGCTGTACTGGGAAGGCCTACCCAGGGTGAGCCAGAAAAGCAGGAAAGAAGGCAGGGAGGAAGGAGTAGTATGGAGAAGAGTTTCATATTTGGAGTCACCACATGGAAAAGGATTTTGGACAATACACTGAAATCTTCTGCTCAGTGTATGGTAGTAGCCTAAAAAATAACCCAAAATGTTAAGAATTAATAGGAAAAGAATAGGGAATAAAACAAGAAATATATAATGCCTCTAGTTCTCTCCATAGTGAGATCACACCTTGACTATTTTGTGGAATTCTGGTCACTGCATCTCAAAAAGATACAGTAGAATTAGAAAAGGTGGCAGAAACCTAGGATCCAAGATGGCTGACTGAACTGGCCGTAGGTCGCCACACTCTGATTATTTCCTTCTTTTTACTCCGCTAAAATGCCAAAGCGTAGAGGGAAGTATACAGCCAATGTTCCCCCAGGTCGACTAACCTCAATGTTGACTGGCCCTCTTGATGCTTTTGTGCGGTGACCGGAGGTTTCGGGTGGGTCGGAGGGCAGCACACCGACAGCGTCCGGAAAGAATGGAGGATCCGAGACGCTGTCTGTGCATGAAGTCACCCTTAACCCCGACCAACGAGCTCCCCCTCTGCAACCCCAGGCTGTTTCCTCTCCGATTCTGGCGTTGTTTCCGAAGCTCCCAGGAACTGGTTTAGCAATGGAACCTCAGGGGGAAGAAGAAGATCTTTCAATGGAGAGTAGTGGAGCGGAAGGTTTGGGAGCTTCCGATTAACCCTGGAGGATAACGTTCAGCTAGCAAGAGGAGGCTTGGCTGTCACGGGGAATACAGAAACAAGGGCTACATTGGCCGAAGAGAAGCAAAAACAAGGTACTTTAACTTTTCTTCAAGATAAACAAGCGGAGATTACTCTGGAAAGTTTGTGGGGGTTAATTGTTAATTTGGGAAAAGTATTATGTCCACAAATTCAGGGCTTGGAGACACGAGTCAAAAATCTAGAAAAATCTGTTGAATATATAGAAGGAGAGAATAAAGACTTATTGGGGAAATTTGGACCTTCAGTACAAAGAATAGATAAAATAAATGACTTGAAAATAAATATGATAAAAGATCATACTAATATGAGAAAGACAATTGAAAATCTGGAAAACTCTCAAAGAGCTAATAATATACGACTATTGAATTTTCCCAAGAACAATACCTATTACTCCAAGAGAGATGTTAGCCAGATATATGAAGGAAATATTGGATTTACTGAGGGAACTTTCCTCCAATGAGTTTACTATTACCACAACGACTACCAGAAGTTCTAACCAACAACAAGGGCAACCATTGGATGTCTCAGGCGATGCTGGAGGCACCAACAGAGACTTGGTAACTACAGGAACATTGTTAGTGACTCTAGCTATGTCAATTGATAAAGTCTTAATTATGAAAAAAATAAAGAGAGAGAATTTTTAGGTCTAAAAGTCCGTATCTTTCCCGACGTCTCTAAGGAGACTCAAAAGAAGCGTAGGCAGTTTTTGTTACTAAAGCCAGGAGTTCTCCAGCTGGGTGCAACATTCTTTTTGCGATATCCCTGTAAGTGCATTGTTTGCTATCAATCAGTCAAGTATGTATTCTTTGAGTCTGTACAACTCAGTGAATTTATAACAGCTAAAAAAGAATTGTTGGATCGAAGAGAATGAGCTCGTATATGGTAAAGTGAGAAGCCTCTTTTGACCAGTTTAGTTTTCCTTATATTTTTCTTATGATATCCTCTATATATTGTTATATCTTGGATCAATATTGAGGACTTGTGTGTACTGACTCAGGAAATGTTACTTTTAATTATTATTTCTTATAATTTTCTTATTTCTTTCTTGACGAATGTACCTTTTCTATCACAAGTGTGTAATGCTTGTTATAAAGTGAAAGTAAATAAATAAATCAATTTAAAAAAAAAAAGAAAAGGTGCAGAAACGAGCAACCAAAATAATTAAGGTTAGGGCGCTTCACCTTGGAGAAGAGACAGCAGAGGGGAAGCATGATAGAGATCTATAAAAACTAGGGCTGCATTGTAATCACAGTTAATGCTGTGATTAATGCATTAATCATTAATTGTGATAAGAAAATAATCACATTACAGCATTTCCTGTCTTATCCAAACATCTCTTCCACTCCCAACCCGTCCTTAATGCAATCTGATATCTTGCTCCCCGTCTGTGATTCAACACCCCCCCACATACACACCTGTGCCAGTCTACCTTAAAGTTGGTCTTTTGCTGATCCTCGCCAGCAGCAGTATTGCACATATGCTGCCTGCAGCCTGGTCTGAAGCTTTCCCTCTTACCCATCCTGCCATGCAGAAACAGGAAGTGATGTCAGAAGAGAATGCATGGGTGAGAGGAAAAGCTTTAGAGCAGGCTGTAGGCAGCATATGTGCTGCTTTGCCACTTCTGGGAACCAACAGATGACCACCTTTAAGGTAGACCAGGGGATTGAGAAAGGGGGACAGGTGCTGAACCAGCCTGAGGGGAGGGGAATGAGCTGCAGATCCACAACCAAACTGGAGGGGCCATTGATGAAAGCTATGGCCAAGGCTGTGAGCTCCAGCAAGCACAAGAAGAGCTTGGTGCTGCTCATGGGAGTGGGGGAGGGAGGGAGAAGTGCTGGACAATGGGAGGGAGAGTAGAAGGGAAGAGAGAGTGAGTGAGAGAGAGAGAGAGAGAGAGAGAGAGAGAGAAAGAGAGGAAGATAATGGACTCCAGGAAAGAAAGAAAGAGATAATGGACCAGAGGAAAAAGGAGAGGGCGAGAAGGATGAGAAAGGGAGAGATGGAGAGATGTTGGATCTGGTAGGAGGGAGAGAGAGGTATAGGATTTGATATACTGCCCTTCTGTGGTTACAATCAAAGCAGTTTATATATTATTTACAGGTACTTATTTTGTACCTGGGGTAATGGAAGGTTAAATGACTTGCCCAGAGTCACATGGAGCTGCAGTAGGAAATAAATAAATACAATATACTTAATTGTACAATAGATCGATGTTAATTTGTTTTAATCAAAATGCAGCCCTAATAAAACCTAAGTGGAATAGAAACAATTGTTTACTCTTTCTAGAAGAATAAAGACTAGGGGACATTCCATGAAGTTAAATAGTAGTATATATAAAACAAATAGGAGAAACATTTACTCATGTAGTTAAGCTCTGGAACTCATTGCCGGAGCCTGTAGCTAAAGTAGTTACTATAGCTGTATTTTAAAACCATTATTAAGACAGACCTGTGGAAAGCCACTGCTTATCTCAGGGAATAAGTAGCATGAAATCTTGCTACTTGTTGAGATTCTACCAGGTTCTCATTACCTGGAATGGATACTGGTCTAGATGGACTAGTAGGCCAGTAGAACACCCTTATTTTATCCTGGCACGTTGAGTAGAGGGGAGTTGAAGATGGATGGCTTGGTCAAAGGGATGGTGATAATCTTTGAAGAATGAGAATGGTTGTTAGAATCAAGTAGTTCCTACAACTGATAAGAAAAGCCTTGTAGGATAAAAGAGTCTGGATGGGGTGTATAAATAGAAGTTGGTTAGGACAGAATCCTCTGGGGTTGCAGTGATGGAATACACCTTTGGTGATTATTGTAGTCAATATCACAGCCCCAAGGTGCCATGTTCCATAAGTGGGGGCATATGGGGCAATCCCAAGTCTCATTTTCATCTTATGGCCTTTTCTGTTTTGGAATGTAGAGGTATAATGCATGGTTTGCAGTCCTCATGGAGTTCTAAATCTTCCAAAAAGATGGGAGATAGGAAGAAGAAGTTTTGCCAGAATACCTTGCATAGGATTGGTAGCATTTAAAACTGTACTGGCTATGGCTATGGCATCATAGTAATGCCTGGGAAATGGAATCCCTAGAGATAGATCATTTTTCATATGTAGGTTGTAAAGTCTTATTTTTTAAATCTATATTTGAAGACTGTAAACCATAAATTTTGGTAACCCTTTTCTGGAAACATCTATATCAAATTTGGAGCTATGGTGACCAGATCTGAACACTATAATCCAGAATATATATTCTGAAAATTATCCTTTTTATTTGTTTTTTTACATATTCACTTCTTACCATAAAAATTTGTTGCCCCATACAATGGCTCATTTTAATTTAGACAAGTGTCCTTCTATTTCACTTATCTACTCCTACCCAGCCATAGAGATGCAAGGATGGACCATCCCAAAGAATGATATTTACCTCCCAAAAGAGTGAGATTGAAGGCACAAGAGTGAAGGTGTGTCCAGGTTATAAATCTAGAAATATTTAAGTGTTATATTGCTTTGCAAATGAAAAAAAGCAGCATAAAATATTTACATTTGTTGGTACCTCTGAAAGGATACATACAGAGAAAGCAATATAAGACAATTTTCAAAGGAAGTTGCCCGAGTAACTAAGCAGTTACCTGCATAAGTTTTCCAGACTGAAACGTTTCCTACACTTAATAGCTAAAATTTCTAATTACATGCACTGATAGGTACAGGGAAAGGTGTTGGGATAGGGGGAGACAAAGGACTTAGAACAGTGTGATCATATTTTTCCTACTGGATAGGTCACTTTCTTCTCTTACACTTGTCTCTCATGAAAGTAGTGATCAACAAAATGGCACTGAGGCTCTAATGTGTGAAAGAAAGGGTTCAAAGGGAGATAGTCTTCAAATGAATAGAGCATATATCTAATGAGTGAGAACTGCCATTATGCAGCCAGGGTCTCCCTAAGTTACTTCTCCCAACGTAAAAAGTAATTGCTTTTACAGTCTGATGAAGTCATGAGTAGAGTTTCATGGATCCATTCAGTTTTGTTGCTGAAACTGACCATTCCCTCTGTGAAAGGAGAGTGTTAATGTGACTGGATAGCTTGGGCAACTTTGTGGTTGCTCTGAATCACTTCTTGACCCCAGGATACTTTATCCAATATGGTTTACAAGGGAGAGTATCTAGGTTGTACCTGTGCCGTGCAGTACAGATTACTCATCCCATGACTTTGTTTTTAGAGTAGTCCCTATCGTGCAAAGCATATTCCCCTGGATTCTATATAGTGCGACCCAAATTTGTGCGTGCAAATCAGGTCATATTCTGGATTTGCACATGCAAGTTAATTACTTAGCAAGCCAATAAGTGCCAATAATTGCCACTTACCTAGTAGAATATTTCTAGCACAACTTGTTAGGCATATTCTGTAAAGTGGTGTGCATAAATTCTAACATGTGCGCTGCTACGTGCCTAACGTAGACGCCGGTATTTACACAGTTTTACTTGGCATAAACAGACCTGCCTAGATTTAGGCACAGGCATATTCTATAAACTGGTGCTTTATAGAATACAGCATTGGAACTAATATTTCAGTTTTGCTTCTGATGCTCAAACCAGCCAAAATCTGTTTTCGGCCTTATTTAATTTTGGCCGTAATGCTTGTGTATTTTTGGCTTGAACCAAAATTATGTGCGCAACCACCACTACCTCCTGAATCCACCTTTCCTGACCAAAAGAGACCCCCCTCCCAAGCCCCTCTATCATGGAATCCCCCTCCTGAACCTACCCTACTACTACTACTATTAACATTTCTATAGCGCTACTAGACTTACGCAGCGTTGTACAAATTAACATGAAAAGACAGTCCCTGCTCAACAGAGCTTACAATCTAAGTTGGACAGACGAACAGACAGCTAGGGGTGGGGAAATTACAGTGGTAGGGGTGATAAGTGAGGGTGTTGAGTAAGAGAGTCATGGTTAGGAGTCGAAAGCAGTAGCAAAGAGGTGGACTTTAAGCCTAGACTTGAAGACAGCCAGAGACTGAGCCTGACGTACCGGCTCAGGGAGTCTATTCCAGGCATAGGGAGCAGCGAGATAGAAGGAATGGAGCCGGGAGTTAGCAGTGGGGGAGAAGGGGGACGACAGGAGACATTTACCCAGCGAACGGAGTTCACGGGGAGGAGTGTAGGGAGAGATGAGAGCGGAAAGGTACTGAGGAGCTGCGGAGTGGATGCACTTGTAGGTCAAAAGGAGAAGTTTGAACCGTATGAGGAAGCGGATAGGGAGCCAGTGAAGCAACTTGAGGAGAGGGCTAATGTGAGTATAGCGACTCTGGTGGAATATAAGACGCACAGCAGAGTTTTGGACAGATTGAAGAGGAGATAGATGGCTGAGCGGGAGACCAGCGAGAAGCAAATTGCAGTAGTCTAGGCGAGAGGTGATAAGGGTGTGGGTAAGCACACCCTTGTAGGACGGGGGTGCTACCTCCTGGTAGCACCCCCGTCCTGGGCCTACCTTGTCATCAGTGGGTAGTGGGCACTGGAACACACCTATTCACTCCTGTACACAAGTTAAAATGGCTTCTTGGAATGCCAACAGAAATCATGTGACACCTCCACTGGAAGTCCCAAAAGCCATTTTTACTATGGAGCCAACCATGTGCAAGAGCGAGTAGAGATGCTCCTGCATCCACTACCTACCAAGAAAAATGTAGGTCTAGGACGGGTTTACTTCTAGGAGGATGGGTTCTGGAGGAGGACTACCAACCAGAGAGTTGGGTCCAGCAGGGGGCTTCCGCCAGTGCGTGGGTCTAGTAGGGGGCTCTTTTTGGTCAGGTACGAGGGGAGGGAGTGAGGGCTGTTTTGAGAAGACAGTTTTATTTTTGGATTCAGTTTATACCAAAACCAAGTGGCCAGTTTAAGTCACAGATTTGGTTTTGGTAAATCTGAAGATCCTGTTTTCGGTAGGGGTCTGGTCCTTGGCCCTGATTGCCTTCAGCTTCAAGCATAGCGCTATTGTTAAGGTGCAGCCTTTCATCTCCTGGATGCTGCTAATTTAAAGCCCGCTGCTACCTTTTAAAGTAGGACATATTTACCTTGGGGTAGAACAGATCTGTGAATGAATATTTGCTGAGCAATAGAGAGATTTGTGATCAGTGCATGCATAGAGAAGAAAACCTCTTGACAGAAAACAGAGATTGCATAGTTTTTTTTAAATACAGTGCAATGTCCAAATGTTCACTATTTCAGGCTAATGACCTGGCTGCTGGTGGTGCCGAAAATGACCATTTATAACATAAGTTCCTAATCTTTGGTTTCTTATTTATATTTGACTTTATTTTGCTATATGAAGCACTTCAGCCTGAAGAAAATAGTTGGATGGTGATATGAAGGGTGAAGATGTTCTTGTATGTCAAATACATTTTAGGGCTCATTTTTTTTTTTAAGAGAAAAACATTTAAAAAGTGCATAAAGCAACATTTGAATGTTTTGCTTGCCCAACTGTTCAAATAGCCATTTTGGAAACCTATTTTGCAGATATTTATCTAGGCAGTTCATCTGAAGTGCATCCAATTCACAAGGTGGTGTGTCGGGGCATGTTGGGGGGTGGGAGTAGGGTGTCTTTAACACTTGGATGTTTTTCTGCCATAATGGAACAAAACCAAAACGTCCAGGACTAAAACTAAGACATTTTGAGCTAGACCTGTTTTAATAACAACTAAGCCACAAAAAAGTGCCCTAAGGGGTCCTTTTACTAAGGTGTGCTGAAAAATGGCCTGCGGTAGTGTAGACATGTGATTTGGGTACGCACAGAATTATTTTTTAGCACACCTGGGAAAAAATGTCTTTTTTTATTTTTGCCAAAAATGGACATGCATCTAAATGAAAATTATTGCACGTCCATTTTGGGTCTGAGACCTTACCGCAAGCCATTGACCTAGCGGTAAGGTCTCACGTGGTAACCGGGCGGTAATTGTCTACGTGTGTCAAATTCCACTTGATGTGCGTAGCTGCCGCACGTCAGAGAATAAAAAATATTTTTCAGACGTGCCTAGCGGACGCACGCCAAAATTGAAATTACCACAAGGGCCACATGGTAACTGAGTGGTAACTTGAATTTGATACGCGTTGGACACGCGTAGGTGCCTACGCAGCTTAGTAAAAGGGTCCCTAAATGACCATATGATCACTGGAAAAGAGACAGATGAGAGGAGATATGATTGAGGTCTAGAAAATTCTGAGTAGTGTAAAACAAGTAGAAGTAAGTCAATGTTTTACTCATTGCAAACGTACAAAGACTAGAGGAGTCAAGGAAGTTACATGGAAATACTTTTAAAACAAATAGGAGGAAATAGTTTTTCACTCAACAAATAGTTAAGCTCTGAAACTCTATGCTGGAGGAGGATATGGTAACAGTGGTTAGCGTATCTGGGTTTCAAAAAGGTTTGGATAAGTTCCATGGGCTATTATTGAGACAGACATGGGGAAACAACTGCTTGCCCTGGGATTTGTAGCATGGAATCTTGCCACATTTTGGGTTTCTGCCAGGTACTTGTGACCTGTCACAGCCACTGTTGGAAACAGGATACTGGGCTAGATGGTCCATTGTTCTGACCCAGTAAGGCTACTCTTATGTTCTTATGGAAGAATAAAAGAATGACCCCCCCCCCTTACTCCTCCAGTGGTTACCGACCCCCCTCCCACCTTCCAAAGATATGAAAGAAACAGTATATACCAGCCTCTATGACAGCTTCAGATGTTATAGCCAGTCCTATTGGAGCAGCAAGCAGGTCCCTGGAGTAGCCTAGTGGTTGGTGCAGTGCACTATGGAGAAGGGGGACCCAGGCCCATAATCCATTCTAACTATTATACTTGTGGTAGAAAGTGTCAGCCCCCCAACCTCCCCTTCCAAAAATATCTACTAAACCCACATATAGGTGACATCTGCAGATATAAGGGATATTGTAGTGGTGTATAGTTACAGTTACAGAGTTTATATTCTACTATTACCAAATATAGTTCAAAGCAGATAACAGTAAGAGGAGCTAGACCAAACATCTAGGAATGTACATTGAATTATAAACAAAATTATAAATTCACTGTATTCAAAACATGTTTCCTAAAAAGGTAAGTTTTAAGCATCTTCTTAAAGCTAACAAAACTGGACAAAGCTTTAATCCCATTTGGAAGCTGTGACCAAAAAGATTCTGCTTGATATATAAAAATTGTCTGAAATAATTTCCAGAAGCGGAAACCTTTAAGGCTAAGAAATGTTAAAAAATTAGAATGTCATACAAGATGCATTCTCCTATAGACCGGTCTGCGTATTAATGTCATCATATAATCCAGTATAGCTCTATACAATATTTTGAAAACTAGACTACGTAATTTAAACATAATTCGGCCCCCTACTCGGAGCCAATGGATTATTACATAAATTGGAGTAATATGCAAGGAAACTTTTAGTGAGAAGACCACATGGATGGCAGTATTTTGTATAGTTTTCAACTGTGTTAAAAGACTCTTAGCCACCCCAAAATATACTATATTACATCAGTACAGTTTACTCAAAATTAGATTGAACTACCAATTGAAACTGTTCACAATTAATATATTTTTAAATTCTTCTCAATGTCTGCATTACCCCAAAACAACTCTTTGTCAATGATTTATTTGTTCCATCATGGTCCTTACAGTCAATGATGACCCCCAAAATTGTATTTGATCTTTTCAATGTGTAAATTGTATTATTCACTATAAGTGTGAAATCATCATCAACTTCAAAATCTTTCCCAATCATCAGAAATGTGGTCTTTTCCTTATTAAGCTTCAGGAAATTATTACCCATTCAAGCAACAATAAAAAAAATGCATCTTGTGACTTCCGGTAGTAAATCTAGTTTAGATCTAATTAAAAACAGTAGTGTAATGCCATCAGCATATATATAAGCTTGGTAACCAAGTTGGGTATAGTAGGTTTTTGGTGGGTTTTGGAGGGCTCATCATACAATGTAAGGGGGTACGCTGAAGGGGCACGTCAAAGGGGCATGTGTTGCCCTTCATATGCAACTTCGGAGCAACTGCAGGAGGGACTGTTGAGACGCTCAAGGATAATATAATTTTTTTTTTAATATATATTAGAGGTTCAATTTTATTGTAAAATAAATCAATTTACTCTGATAGAAGTGCTCACTGGTCAAGGTGGTTATGGCCCTATCACTGCTACAAAAAATGTTTGCGGCAGGGATAGGGGGTAAGGGATGCTTTAAAAGCAGTGGAGATTAAAACATATGCTAAGGCATCTAATATTAAGATTGGCCTACTTAATGCACATTCAGGGGATCTTTTACTAAAGCTTAGTTCGAGTTCTCTGCAGTAGGGTTTTTTTTAAGCTTTAGTAAAAGACCCCCATAGTTAGGAACAAAACAATTCCTATAACTGATTTGATCATTGAAGAGAATTTGGATATACATGGAATCATAGTTATTAAAATCTGATTTAGTGAATGTAAGACAATTTTGCCATAATGATTTTAAGTGGGACTGGTCATGTAGAAGCTATAAGTCTGGTGGAAGAGTTGTGATATTCTATAGAAAATTGCTAGATTTTAAATTGGTGTTTGCAGAATCTACTGATTTTACTAAAATGTTGGTGATTGAGAGCAAGTACATTACTCATTGTCTTTTTTATTGTCCTCCTGGGAAATTGTTAGCAGATTGTTCATCACTGTTAAGTTTATTTCAGATTTGAAAATAGATTTTAGTAAAATCTGTATTTTAGGAGATGTTAATGTTCCTTTCGATCAAGCTTTTTATTGTCATCAGCAGCCAAATCCAGTATGGTACAGTCTTAAGCGAATGTTTTTCAAAACAAGCGGTGGACGGTATCACGAATAAGGCAGGACACATATTAGACCTAAACTTTCTATCACAGAAATTGTATGAGTTTTTAGTAGCAACTCCCTCAATCACAGATCTAGGATGGGCTGATCATTATTTGATAACTTTTGACATTTATTTGGGATCAGAACTTAATCAGAAGAAGGAGACATAATTGTTTACTAAGACAAGATCTCAATTTGATATACAAACCTTAAAAAGCAAATGAAAAAAAGGGTTACTAAAAATATGTCTTTAAATGAAATGGTAGATGGTTGGTCTAATTCCTTACATAAATCTTTGGCTGTTGTTGCATGGGAACAAACGTTTTTGATAAAAGAAGGTAATGTTAGAGATAAGTGGCATATGCCAGCTTTAAAAGTGATACAATGTGGAGTAAGAAAGTCAGTATAAATGTGGACAAAAACTCGATAATATAGATGATAGTGAGTTTTATGTGTTGAAATTAACTGAGTATAATTTTTTTATGAGTAGACAAGGAATTAATATTATCAAGGAAAGATAAAATTTGAATAAACCAAAGTTATAATTTAACACTGTGAATTTCTTGCTTAATGGTAAAGTCGAAGGTGTGAGTATCAAGAACTTATCACCTCTAATTTATGGCGACTGGCCAAGTAATAAGCTTTATGCTAAGGATGTTAAGCAGAAACTATTAGAAGATCAGAGCACAGTATTAGTGTCAATTGATTTTTGGAGAGAATTCTCCCCAGTGAATGATCCTGAGATTATTGACACTGTGAAACATCCTACTCCTACTTGTTCATATCATGACTCTTGTTCTTCATTTTTAATTTGATCTTTGAGATATAGTTAGTCCTGTTTTAGGAAAATTGTGAATAAATCTCTATTTGAAGGAGGCTTGACTGAGAGTTTGAAGTTTGCCATTATGAAATCTTTATTGAAAAAGAGTAATCTTGATTTGGAACAACCTAGAAATTATAGAGCAATTTCAGTACTGCCATTTTTTGCAAAAATAATAGAAAAGGAGGTTTTAAAAGCAGTTGCAAGATTTTGTGGATAATAGGCATGCACTGAATACTTTTCAATATGGCTTCAGACAAAATCATAGCGTAGAATTATTATTGCTATCCTTGGTAGATGAATTGCGATTATGTATAGATGATAATATTTCATTTTCCTGGTAACGTTAGACATCACATTGGCTTTTGATATGGTCAATAACAGTATCCTTTTATAAAAATTGCATGAAATAGGAATTCATGAAAATGTATTGTCATAGTTTGAATCTTTTGTATAGTAGATCATTTCTTGTAAAAGTTGGTGAACATGTTTCAGGAAGACACTAGGCAAATTGTGGTGTACGGCAGGGATCTGCATTGTCAGCACTTCTTTTTAATGTTTATATGGAATTATTAGGTGAAGTGTTTCAGAATTTAGGGTTAGCATATAGAATGTATGCTGATGATATCTAATTTTCCCCCTGTAACTAATAATGTGGATTATTTTTCAAAGATGTTAACTACATATTTAGATGCAGTTACTGAATGTATTTAACACCACAAATTGTCTCTGAATTTTACTAAAACAGAAATAATGTATGTAAGTTGAAGTACTGACTTTTTCCTGTCCTTAACATTGAAATATCGAGGCATGGAAATTAAAATTCAAGTAACTCTTTGAAATTTAGGAATAATGCTGGATTCAGAATTATCCTTTCAGAATCAAGTCAATTATGCAATTTTGATGTGTTCATCAATTTCATACTCTCAGTAAACTGAAAGATCTGATTCCATTTTGTGATTTTCGAACAGTCTTGCAGAGCTTTTCAATATCTAGGTTGGATTATTGCAATTCTTTATACCTTGGAATGTCAACAGCTATTATTCAAAATGCTGTAGTACATTTACTAACTGGACAGAAAAAGTCAGAACATGTTACACCAACCTTAAAAAGTCTTCATTGATTACCTATAAAGTTTCAGATATTATTTAAAGCAATTGCATTGATCCATCAGCGAGTGTATGGTATAATGCCTCAATAATAAAAATCAACAAATAATTATTTTCCCTGTTAAAAGTTCTGTCTGGACTGTTTTTCCTAGCTATAGAAGAGTGCTCAGCCACTGGGAATCTGTCACAGCATTCAGGTGGTCTGACATCAAAAACACTAATTAATAAGAATGCTACACTGGCTCAGAACCAGCACAGGGCCAGCTTTTCAGTTTAAGTGCAGCTTAGCTTTCCCAAATATTAATGTCACTGTGCTCGCAAACCATTTTTTTCTCAAACCGAAACAGCTTCAGTAACAACCATAAATCCTGTCACTTCCCAAATTTTAATAGAAAAAATCATTTTCTTGGTCTTACTGTCTCTCACATACAAGGCGGTAAAACAGAGTTATATTTTAGCTTTCTTAAAACTCTCATACACCAATTTTTCTCACAATCTTTCAAGTTCTCACACAGCTCCAGTTAAATAAAACTGTCTTCTCCTGTGTCTTCGGCTCTTCTGCCAACAATAAGGGCAGCTGTTGCCAAGGGTGACAGTGACTCAGAGTCACCAGCTGACCTCTGGTGACCAATCAGAACCCAATAAAACAAACTTTCAGAGGCAAAATACATCAAACTTTCAGAGGCATGGAACCTAACTGACAGGTTTATGGTCTTCATCTTTAACCTATAAGAACTAATGGAAAAAAAACTGCACATTTCCAAATTTTAACAAGTAAACAAGCACTAAATGCACTAAACTCTCCATGCCACTTAAGCACAATCCTATGGTTTTGGATTTTAAAACCACACAATTTTAGAGATGTCACACATTTTTCTTAAATAAATAATATTAAAATTGTACCAATTCCTTATTCCACCTTCTAAACCAATAAAGCTAAGTTCCAGTCCCCTCATGTATCAAGGACGCTTCAAAGAAATAATTTTCAAATCTTCTAAATAGCCCAAACCATTACCCTGGGATTTCCCCAATTAAATGCTTTTTTTTTTTTCTAAACCCATCCCCCTAGTTCACCTAAAGAGATTAGCAGGAATTCATAACTACAACAAGTTTTCAAAGGAAATTAACCATTTACAAACCAAAATCTTCATCACAAAAATCATATTTTTAAAATGAACTCTTTCTGGGGTCATCCAACCTGTTACCTTGACCCTCTCTAGCTCCTTACCTAGAGACCACCACCAATCCAGATTGTATAGAAACCCCCAACGATAAAGCTATGATTTGTCTGGATCCCTGGCCGGGCAGCCTGAAAATCGAGTCGCCAACTTCATTTTGGACCTACCAGAACTCAGATTCAGTGTCACCATGCAGGCATGAGCCACCACGCATGCTCAGGAGCGCCAGCAGGCCAGGCCTGAAGCTGGCCATTTTCCTACCAGCTCTCCTCCTGGTATCCCTCATTCATGGCAGCGCACTTGGTCACTCCTGCCAAGTTTTTGCTTCTCTCCACCCTGGACTACTTCTGGAACCAATCCACTACTACTACTACTACTTAACATTTCTAGAGCGCTACTAGGGTTACGCAGCGCTGTACAAATTAACAAATAAGGACAGTCCCTGCTCAGAAGAGCTTACAATCTAAAGGACGAAATGTCAAGTTGGGGTAGTTAAGATTTCCTGAGAAGAGGTGTAGTGATTAGGTGCCGAAGGTGACATTGAAGAGGTGGGCTTTGAGCAATGATCCAGGCACTGAACTGGCCACTGGCAACCAATGCAAACAGGATCATGGGCCTGGAATGGCTCAAAAATAGCCGGGACCCCTCAGAACAATTTCAGACCCCAAATGGGTCCCAACACAGAAGGGCTGACCTCAAGCAACACTGAAAGAGCCCCAAAATGCCACGGGCTACCACAGGACCCCCAGCAACTCCCCCCCCCCTCCCCCCAGGGCTCCGCTATGTTTATTTTCAACCCTTTACATAGACAATAATGTCGATGCACTAATTTTCCCATTAATGCATGGCCTTTAGCGCGTGAGCAGTTACTGCTATCTATTTTGTAGGCAGTACGGCAATGTATGTGTGCTAACTGATTAGCACAGAACACGCCTACTCCGTCCCCAGTGCTAAAGAATACAAACTATTTTTTAGGATGTGGGTAGCACACCCACATGCAAAAACTACTGTAGGATGCCTGAGTAGTGCATTTTAACCTGTGGTAAACACACATTAGTGCTTATCACAGCTTAGTAAAACAACCCCTATATGTATGATCATTTTGGTTTCCAGCTAAAGTGTGGGAAGTGCTGCTGCTCTCCAAAAGTGTCTCAGGCTACAATGGATTTCTCAGACTCTCTGTTTTCCTCTCACCAGCAAAAACACCATAGCAAACAGCCACAAATAAAATGAAAGAGCACTACAGTGCATGCACCTTTCAATATGCCCTGTAACAGGCCATTTACAATGTTATATTATGCTGCTTGTCTTTTTAACATGGCTTATCACACAACACACATCATAAATCCTAGAGTGGCAGAAGCTGCAAATGCTCCCATCCAAAGCTAACAAGAATTTGCAGCAGTAACTCTTCACACACACACACATGCACACACAGTTTGCTTCCCTGGATGGATGACCACCTGGATGCCCACAGGGATTCTCAACACAGTGAATAACTGGAAAAAAAAAAAGAATATATATATAAGGCACCACCAACGTTCTATGAAGCCTCCAGCCGGAAGTGTGAAGGGGAAAAGATATCCAGTTTCCACATGAGTGTCTGCCCCGCCCTCTCTGTAACACAAACAGTCAGTGAAGGAAAACACAGCAAAGCAGGACATCAAATCGCTCTCTCTGTAACAGTGAAGGACTCAGAGGGGGGAGGGGAGAGAGGGCAGAGGGCAGGGACACACACACTCCCACATGCACACAGAAGAAAACCTTGCTAGCCCCCCCTTTCATTTGCATCAGAAACGGGGCTTCTTTACTAGTAATAAACATTGTGCAATGGAAATTAATGGCCTCAAGAAAATTAGAATCAATTTGCCTCATGGTAAATAAACTTTCAAACACTAGTGGAGAGCAACCTGTCAGTCTTCAATGTGTGAAATTGTGAGTTTATGACCAGACCATCCATAGGAGCAGTCTAGTTAGGTCTCAGTACATAGGCCTTCTTCAGTATGAATTTTCTTTCTGTAGACACTTTTAGAAACTTCTCTTGGTGGGGAATGCAATCATCAAATTAATTTTCTTGGAGGAAGCTTTGGAAAGAGATGAAACAGAAATACCTACCAGGGGTTTTGGGCCAGCTAGGGCAGAAAGTACATTCCTAGCATTTCTAGAGTGGAACGAAGGGAATGAGAGGTTGATGTCATAATCCTCCTGGAGATAAAAGATCTAGTTAGCAGCCAAATGCTTCTCTAGTGGCTGGGAAATAATGCCGTTAATGGACGGAAGCGGAGGGAGGCGATGCAACACACTTTACTTAAAGCAGTAGTTGTCAACCCAGTCCTCAGTACATACCTAGCCAGCCAGATTTTCAGGATATCCATAATAAATATGCATTAGATAGATTTGCAGACAAAGGAGGTAGTGCATGCATGAAAACCTAGCTGGTGAGGTTTGTTCCAAGGACTAGGTTGAAAATTCCTGTTTTACAGTAAATGATATTTGCTATGCCCTACTCCACTACTGCAGTGCAGGGTCACTGGACTGTGCGGACCTCTTGTTTGCATGCCCCTCCCCCCACACACATACACACTATGGGGGCTACTTGGTTGGAATTTATGCCAGTGTCATTTTGGTACTGAAGTCATACATGAAGGATGCACTGTAAAGATGACATGCATCATTCTGAGCATGGAAACAAGATGCTAACTGAACAGTTCAGAACATCCTTTCAATAAGCAGGAAAGGAAGTTGATGGATTCAAGCTGATCTTATTGGGCTGTTACCCCAACAAACAAATTAGGGTGATGAAGGAGCAACAAAGAAGGAGTATCTAAAACAATTTTCCATAAAAAACATAGAGTGTATAGGAGACATTTATTAGGTTACAGAATATATAGGAGGAAAAAAAATGCAATGCAATCTTAACTCAATAACCCTTAATATCAAAAACAGATCTAGATATTATTGCTTTTATGGTTGTGTGTCTATGAAGCTTATGACGGGGATATGGCCATTGTAGGACATAATAGAAAGGCTAAGATAGGCAAAAAGGGGAGAAGTACCGTACCGCTCTATATAAACAATTGAGGAAAGCAGGCAAACGTGTGAGTTCAGGAATGCTTTCCAACAATAATTTATAGAAAAGGTGTTGTGGGGTAAAAGGAGTTTATGTTTCAGATTGTATGCGTACATGGGTTAAGAGGGTGTGGATGGTTTTATATTTGCTGAGAGTGTGGGTTATAAGTTTGTGTGAGCCTGTGAGTAAACACATTGCAAGTTTCTGTGAGGTACATGTGTTGTATATATAGGAATGTATTACGTGAATATGTGTGTGTGTGTGTGGTGTGTAGGTAAATGTGGGTGTGGAGAAAAGAGGAACAAGAGAATGCAAGAATGTGTGTGTGTGTATGCATGAGTATGGGATCTGTGGCAGGTGCAAAAAAATGGATGTGGAGTTTGGGTAGGTATGTAAATGAGGTGGTCTGTGTGTGTGTGTGTATATATATATGTGTAGGTACAAGTGATGGAGTGCCACAGTATATGGGTGCATGGAGGGGGTCAGAAATGTGCTGGATGTATGGGTGTAGATGCATGAGTTTTATAGGTTTGTTAGGGGTTGCTTTCAGTGACTTTGGGGCTCTAGAAATATGTAGGTAAGGGTGGGTATGTGTGTGGTGGGCAACTGTGAATTGTAGGATATGTATGGGTAAGGTGACATATATATGTGTGTGTGGTGTACATGGGGAATACCGCTATGAATGTGGGTATAGTGCATATGTGAGATGTGGAAGGATCAACGGCGTAGCTATGGGGGGCCATGGGGGCTAGGGGCCCCTCAAATTGGCTCTGGGGCCCCCAGTGTGGCTGGCGAGGTTTCCCAACCCCAACCCCCGCCAGCTGAAGCATTTTATCTGTCCCGTGCTGGTCTTGCACTTGCCTCCTCTCCTGTTTCCAGTCACGCAGTGCATGCTCTCATTTTAATGAAACTGAGCATGCTCGCGCTTGCTCAGTTTCATTAAAACCAGCGTGCAGTGCATGGCGCACTGAAAACAGAAGAGAAAGCAAGTGCGAGACCAGCGCAGGACAGGTACCTTGCAGCAGCGGCGCAGGGGGGGGGGTTGGAAGCACGGCGTTTGGGGAGTTGGAAGCAGCGTCAGCAGCAGGGAGGCGGAAGCGGCGGGAAGGGGCGGTGGCTGGGGGAGGTGGCCTAAAATGTGCCTCCTCCACTTTGGGCCCTGGACCCCCCTCCCGCGAAGGTCTAGCTACGCCCCTGGGAAAGATATGTGAATAGAAGTAGGAGTAAATTGACCATGCATTTGGGTGGAGATGAGTGAGTGAGAGTCTACAGTGTTAAAGAGTGTGGGTGTGTAATATATATGCTCCTTGAATGTGCACTGTGGGAGAGTGAAGGTGGATGACTCGGAATGGTTGCATGTCTACAAGTATGTGTTTATCTGTGAATGTGTATGGCCGCATGGGCATCTTTTGAGTGTGAGTTATAATTTGTGGATTTCTGTGTATGTGAATTTGAAAGTGCGGGGGAAGTGGATTTTAAAGGCTTAAGACAACACGGATTGGGGTAGAGCAGTTTTTAGAGGCTTTGCAGTGTAAGGGTGGAGGTTAAAACTAGTGGAGTAGAAAAAGTGGTTGTAGTTTGTCCTGTTTGTCTGCCCTAATTAGATTGTAAGCTCTGTCGAGCAGGGACTGTCTCTTCATGTTCAAGTGTACAGCGCTGCGTACGTCTAGTAGCGCTATAGAAATGATAAGTAGTAGTAGTAGTAGTCTTTGAGATTCCGGAATCTTGCTACTCTTTGGGATTCCGGAATCTTGCTGCTGTTTGTCCTTATCCCTTATTTGTCCTGTTTGTCCTAATTAGATTGTAAGCTCTGTCGAGCAGGGACTGTCTCTTCATGTTCAAGTGTACAGCGCTGAGTACGTCTAGTAATGCTTTAGAAATGATAAGTAGTAGTAGTAGTAGTTTGGAATCATAACAATGATTAAGGCTGCAAATGTGCTACTTCCTTGGAAGGACGTTTGTTTTACTAAAAATGATCAAACAAAAGCTGCTTTGCTTACAGTGGGTTTATTATTGTTGAAAAAAGAAGGGAGGGAATTGAAAAAGATGTCAGAAAAGTGGGTGCAAGGAGGATATGGAATGGTGGAAGGTGCATATTAATTATACATAGATATGAAATTAAGAGGGTTAAAAGACATATCAGTAAATCACTCACTTTCATTTTTTCCAGTTATTTCAAATATGTTGAAGAAGAGCTCTTGGTGGCTGTATCTTTTTTTTTGTTGGCTACAGATTTTGCAACATATTTTGTGAAGAAAATAGTGGCCATTGGAGCAACTGTGAGGGTGTGAAGCAATGTGCTATCAAAACACTTGCCTTTTAGCATAAGATAACCATATCAGAATATATCATTCTAATGACAGTATCAAGAGAGAAAAGGTGTGGAGGAAACAGCGAGCCCTCCAAAACCCACCACAAACCCACTGTACCCACATCTAGGTGCCCCCTTCACCTGTAAGGGCTATGGTAGTGGTGTACAGATGTGGGTAGTGGGTTTTAGGGGGGGTTGGAGGGCTCAGCACACAAGGTAAGGGAGCTATGTACCTGGGAGCAATTTATGAAGTCCACTGCAGTGCCCCCTAGGGTGCCCAGTTGGTGTCTTGGCATGTCAGGGGGACCAGTTCACTACAAATGCTGGCTCCTCCCATTACCAAATGGCTTGCATTTGGTCATTTCTGAGATGGACATCCTTGGTTTCGATTATCGCTGAAAATCAGAAAAGACCAAGTCTAGGGACGACCATCTCTAAGGACGTCCAAATTTCAAGATTTGGGTGTCCCTGACCGTATTATCGAAACGAAAGATGGATGTCAATCTTGTTTCAAAAATACGGGTTTCCCCGTCCCTGGATGGGGACGTTTTGCGAGGATGTCCTCATCAAAACTTGGACGTCCCTTTTGAAAATGCCCCTCCACGTATGGGCCCTAAAGTAACTGACTGGACAAGGAACTGGTTGAGTGGAGGCAGCCAATGGTAAATGCATCTATGAGGAAAGAGACATTACAAGTGGTCTGCAGCAGGGACAGGTCTTGGTCTGATTTGTTTTTGCCATTTTTGCAAGTGATATTGTAGAAGGGCTGCCTGGTAAAGTCTGCCTCTTTACAGATGATACCAAAATCTGCAATAGGGTAGACACCCCTGATGGTATGGACATAGGCGGTCAGTGGTCCAACTGTTTGGGGAGGCTAAAGGGGGCGGGGTTAGGGGTGGGGCCAGGGGTGGAGCTTAAATCCATAATTGTCTGATAACACACAGAAAAAAATAAATAAATAAAAATAAAAGTCACAATTAATACCTTTTATTAAATTTAGATATTAGATATGTATCATATGTCAAAGAATAAAGTGGTTGCTCAAAGCATATTCTAAGCACAATCGCTCAACTGCAAAACACTATGCACAACTTTGTGCAAAAACACACTCAGAACCTTACTGTACCATAAATATTACACTGGGCAGAACCTAATACACCAATATTAGAGATCATATCATCACAATTCTCATGTAGAGCCACAAAACACCCTAATTCATGTTTAATATGGGATAAAATGCCATAAATAAGTAAATAAATATAAACTTTTAATGTTGAGCACCTGATTCTCAAAGTGGACATATTCCAAACACTATAATGAAAATAAAATTATCTTTTCTACCTTTGTTGTCTGGTTGTCCGATTCTGCTGCTATCTGTTCTCAGTGCAGGTCAGGAAGTCATTCTCATTAAATATCTCCCTGGCAACCCAGCCAACCCCCCCCCCCCCCTCCCCCTGCTCTCCCAGCAGTAAGGTAAACAAACCATAAACCAATTTCTACAATTGGTTACACAAGGCTAGAGGGCTTTCACTGCAGCTCCTGCTGTGAAGATGGAGGTAAATCAACAATTTAAACCTCTCAGAGCACAGCAGGGGAGGCTTAGCCTGTCCAAGCCTCTTATACCGGGCACCTATGGGTATGGATAACACAAGGAGAGATCAAGTAAAGCTTGAAGAATTGTCTAGAATTTGACAGCTAAAATTTAATGCTAAAAAGCTACAGGGTCATGCATTTGGGCTACAAAAACCCAGGGGAGCAGTACAGTATAGGGGAAGAAGTGCTGCGCATGAAAGAAGAGCAGGACTTGGGGGGTGATTGCATCTGATGATCTTAAGGTGGCCAACAGATAGAAAAGATGACAGCAAAGACCATAAAAATGCTTGGGTGCATAGGGAGAGTGCCTCTGTATAAGTTCTCTGGTGACACCTCATTTTAGAGCACTGTATAAAATTCTGGAGAATACTCCTTGAAAAAGATATGTATAGGAGCGCATTGGTTCACAGGGCATCTACTAAATTGTTCAGTGGTCTTTTCTCATAAAGGGGTCCTTTTACGAAGCCACAGTAAAAGGATCCCTGCAGTGGCATCAGCACATGGCTTTTTGCCACACACCAAGGCCCCTTTTACCGCAGTGGGTAAAAGGAGTAATTTTTTAAAAGAAAGAAATGGCCATAATTTAAAGACTTGCCTTGCAACCATTTCCTGGGAGAACCCTTACCGCCTCCTATTTAGGAGGTGGTCAAGTTTCCCGTGCTACCCGGTGATAACTTTGGAGCACATGGCGCTGCCCAATTACTGCAGAGTAAGCCCCCGGCACTAAAAAAAATATATAAAATTCTGAGCACCATAAATATATGTGTGCACTAAAGACAACTCATGCAGGCACTACATCAAACACCACAAAACAAACTCAGGTGATACTTCTGTGGGAGAGCACTTTTAAGGACCAGAACACTACATCAGTGACCTAATGGTTAGAATATTAGAAGGCAATTTTAAAACAGTACAGGAGTGCAAGACCTTTCAAGTTAAGATACAGTATTTTGGCACTAACAACACAGGATTTGACAGAGATATGGGTTTCCTATCATAATATTTATTTATTGGGATTTATTAACCACCTGTATGACCAGATTCACCCAAAGAGGTATACAGCAAGTCCAGTTTAACATTAAACTTACAATTTTGTTAACATCATAACAATAGTAAAATGACCAAATATAAACAGAAAAATGAGGTAAACTTGGAAATACATCAGTATAGTACAAAAAAATACCATGATAAACAGCATGGAAGAATATTCAAATAACATAGATATAATATGATGTAAGCATAATACCAATGAAACACCCAATAAGCAATGCAATAGAACATTTAGGGGCCCTTTTACAAAGGTACATAAGGGCCTAAGCATGTCCAGCATGTGCCAAATAGGCATTACCGCCTGGTTACCACGTGCCCCTGGCAGTAATTCTGAATTTGGCATGTTCCATGTGAGCTTGTTCCTATTGGTTGTTGGCTCTGAGCTAGGGCCAGCCCTTTTTCTTTGCCACACACAGGCTGGGTATGAGAGGCTCAGTCTGTGTCTTGCATGCCAATGTGCTAGCAGCTTTTCTGAGACCTGACCTTTCTTAGTTCCACTGTGGTTCTATCAAGATTGTTTGCCTTTTTGTTTTTTGTTTGTAACATTTGTACCCCGCGGTTTCCCACTCATGGCAGGCTCAATGCGGCTTACATGGGGCAATGGAGGGTTAAGTGACTTGCCGAGAGTCACAAGGAGCTGCCTGTGCCTGAAGTGGGGATTGAACTCAGATCCTCAGTTCCCCAGGACCAAAGTCCACCACCCTAACCACTAGGCCACTCCTCCACTCCTTCACTTTCTCTCCTCTTTCTTCTCTCTCTCTCTCTCTCTCCCTCTGTCCTTTAGGTTCTTTCCTTAGAGCAAGTCCCTTCCCAAGTGTCTTAGAGGCTTTTCCCTTAGGTTGATATAAAAGACATTTTTTCCCTTTCTTTCTCCCTGTTTGAGTTTACATTACAGCTTTGCCTCTCAGTGGTGCTGAGATCTGGCCTCTCCTTGCCTCTGAGGTGGCTGAATACGGACTCCGTGTTGCAATAGGCACAGTTCCTACAGGCAGCTGAATTGTAGACTGGATTCTCTTTCTGTATTGGGAGAATTGCAATAAAGAAGATTTGTCTAAGAATTGAGAGTCTAGTGGTAAAGATTTCTACTGGGGGAGGAGAAGGAGGTTTAACAGACTGTGGGGTCATACTAGACAGTAGCACTGGACACTGACCTGGACAGTTACAAATCCCAATAAATAATAGTATTATAAGTCATGTGGAGGGGCATAATTGAATGAAAACGTCTATCTCCATGGGCGTTTATCTCCGAGAACGGGTCCGTGAAGGGGCGGACCGAACCGTATTTTCGAAAAAAATAGACGTCCATGTTTTATTCGACAATTTGTGAGCTGGGCGTTTTTGTTTTTCAGTGATAATGGAAAATGAAAGCGCCCAGCTCAAAAACGAATAAATCCAAGGCATTTGTTTGTGGGAGGGGCCAGGATTTGTAGTGCACTGGTCCCCCTCACATGCCAGGACACCAACCAGGCACCCTAGGGGGCACTTTTACAAAAACAAAAAAAAAGGTCAAAGAGCTCCCAGGTGCATAGCACCCTTCCCTTGTGTGTTGAGCCCCCCAAATCCCCCTCAAAACCCACTGCCCACAAGTCTACACCATTACTATAGCCCTAAGGGGTGAAGGGGGGCACCTACATGTGGGTACAGTGGGTTTGGGGGGGGTTGGACGACTAAGCATTAAGCAGCACAATTGTAACAGGTAGGGGGGGGATGGGCCTGGGTCCACCTGCCTGAAGTCCACTGCACCCCCTAACAACTGCTCCAGGGATCTGCATACTGCTGCCAGGGAGGTGGGTATGACATTTGAGGGTGAAAATAAAAAGTTGTGAAACATCATTTTTTGTGGTGGGAGAGGGTTAGTGACCACTGGGGGAGTCAGGGGAGGTCATCCCCGATTCCCTCTGGTGGTAATCTGGTCATTTAGGGCACTTTTTGGGGCCTTATTCGTGAAAAAACAGGGTCCAGGAAATGTGCCCTAAATTCTAGCTACAAACGCATACTTTTTTTCCATTATCGGCGAAAGGCGCCCATCTCTGTTCGGGTGATAACCACGCCCCAGTCCCGCCTTCACGACGCCTCCGACACGCTCCCATCAACTTTGTACGCTTCCGCAATGGAGTGCAGTTGAAAACGTCCAAGTTCGGCTTTCGATTATACCGCGTTATTCGTTTTTGGGAGATAAACGCCTATCTCCCGATTTAGGTCGCAATATAGGCGTTTTTGTCTTTCGATTATAAGCTGGACAATTATACTGCTTTGACAGTTTCTGACCACCATGATGTTTACCTCTTCCCTTCTCCTCCCCCACTCCTACCTTTCCTCCTGAGACTGTCATTGGAATGCTTTTATGTTTCAATATAAATATTCTGTTGTTGTTATTGTATGCTCATATTGCTGTGGCTCAAGGAAGAAGGTTCTGGCCTTCAAAAGCTAGTCAAAAAAGGTATCATCTATTTTTTTAATGTTTAGTTGTATTTCTATTGATTTCTATTACTACTTTATGTTCACATTGCAAAATGCTTTACATTTTGTAATGCTATAACTTCAGGTTAGCAATTATTTTCTAACTTTTATTCACCTGCTCAGTGCCCATGTTGTTTAATCATTCCCATAATAAATGAAACTCCTTAAGCCCCTATTTTCCTGTTTGTCTGTCTTGAATAGATTGTAAGCTCTGTTGAACAGGGACTGTCTTTTATGCATCTGTGTACAGCACTGTATATGTCTAGTAGTGCTATAGAAATGATTAGTAATTGGACTCCTCGAAAACTTGCTACTGCTGGCCTGAGCTCATCAGACAAATGTTGGCACTGTTTGCTGCAAGTGGGTACTTTCTTTCATATGCTATATGAGTGTCCTCCGATCTTTCAATTCTGGAAGGCTGTTTGGAATATTATACAAAAACTTTTGCCCATAACTGATGACCTGACTTATTCAATTGTAATTTTTAAGTCCGTTCATGCAACTTTTGATTTGACCTCCCCGCAATCAAAACTATTGGACATTCTCCTCACTATTGCTCAACGGCATATTTTGCAAAACTGGAAAAACGCACAGTTGCTGAATATTCATTTCTGGTGGAATACAGTCCTGCAGCATCAGATGTTTGAGCTCGCCATGGCTGCGAAAAGTCGGATGATAGTATCTAAGAAAAAAATTTGGTCTATTTTGGACAACTACCTCCAAACTATTCAGGCCACACCTTAAACCAGTACAAAGGACTTATTTGTTAAACACCTGGATGCTTTCCCCTCCTTTTTTCTCTTCTTTCCTTTCTCTTTTTTTTTCCTTTCCCACCTGTTGTGTTTCTTGCTTCCTAGGTTTTTCCATCATTGTTTTCCTGTTATTTGTATTCTTTGAAAATTAATAAAATATTTGGAAAATGAAATGTAATTGTGTTTGCACAATATTCTGGCTATAGTAAAATGTCTCAACTCAAGATGTTCAGGTTACCGAATGCATGACTTTTCAATAGAAGATATATACTGTGTGTTCATGTATACAATAACTATGGGGGGGGGGGGGGGGGGTGAAAAAGACTGGGAAAACTCAAACTTCTTATTACAATTACATAAAAGCCAAAACATGTTGTTTTATTCCTAACACATCACATAGAGTAAAGATCTCATAAGCCTCTTGTGATATCTAGGCTAGTGATCCAGGGGGAGTGGGTGGCTGCCTTTAAAAGTATTATTGTAGCTTCCCAGGGTTACTCATTGATTTTCCAATGCTGACAACAAGCAGTATGATTTTTTTTCCATTTCAATGTATTACTGTCTAAACAAGTTAAAATGTTTATATTTCTAATAGGGTCATTATTGTGGGAACACGTAGAAATATTTTATGTCAGTTTTATTAGATATACCCAAATATTCAATATAGGGTCATGTCCGGATACCGTCATTGAATTTCCGGGCATACATGGCCAGATAAAACTGAGCCAGCTAAGTTTGAAATTTAGCTCTCAGTTAGCTAAGGTGAACCTCATAGAGAGAAGACTTTGTGTTATGTGGTCCTATTAATGCAATAACCTTAGCCGGTTTAAGTGCTGAATATCAGCATTTAACCAGCTAAATGACGACTCTACTCCCAGAACACCCACAAATAGCCAATTTTGACTTAGGCTGTAACCCCCAGATTCTATATAGTGTGCCTAGAGTTATGAACAGTTACGCGTGCAAATTTAGGCATATTCTATAACTGCGTAGATTGTTTTAACAAGTTGTTAAGCAATAACGAGCACCAATTGGCAAAAATTAGAATTTACATGTGTACATTGCTAAGCTTATTCTGTAATATACTGCGCTTAAATTCTAACGTGCACAGGCAAAAAGGGGCATGCATAGGGGCGTGGAAATGGACGTTTCATGGGCATTCCAAAATCTATGTGCGTCATTATAAAATATGGGCCAGTGTGCAAAGCTCTACATGTAGGGATTTACACCATCTTTTTGTTGGCATAAATAGATGTGCATAGATTTAGCCGCATGAACTACACCTAAGCGTATCATGCGGCATTTAGAATACATTTAGGCGCCATTGCCTAAAGCGTGTTAATTTTAGGTGCCACATTTATTTATTTATTTGTTACATGTGTATCCCACATTTTCCCACCTATTTGCAGGCTCAATGTGGCTTACATAGTACTGTATCGGCATTTGCCAATTCTGGTATGAACAAATACAAGGTGATGTTGTGGTAGAATAAGGTTCATGTGTGACAGACACATTGGGGGATCTTAGGGAGGAAGAGTCCATTACGAGCTTTGGTTTTGTTGTGTTGCAGATATTCAGGCTTTTAAGTTGGGTTCATGGGGTATATGCCTTTTTGAACAGGTTTGCTTTTAGTGATTTCCGGAAATTTAGGTGGTCATACGTTGTTTTTACAACTTTTGGCAGTGCGTTCCATAGTTGTGCGCTTAATTAGGAAAAGCTGGATGCATAAGTTGATTTGTATTTGATTAATTTGCAGCTTCGGTAGTGGAGATTTAGGTATATATATAGGGCCCGATTAGATAGATAGATAGATAGATAGATAGATAGATAGATAGATAGATAGATAGATAGATAGATAGATAGATATAGAATCGGGCCCTAACTGGGCATTTTTAGCAGCACTATCTTGTTAAGTGCCACTGAATGTGCCTGGTTAGCCCTGGTCAAATAATTTAAATTTTGAAAATTGATCCCCTATATATACAGAGGGTGCACTGCTCTTTAAAAAGTGTGCCTTCTCTGCACATACACCCAGATTCTATATAGTGCGCCAACAGATCCGTGCCAAAATCCAAGCAGATTCTATAACAATGCGTGTAACATAACAAGCTTTAGAAGCTAATGAGCACTGATAACATCACTTAGGGGTCCTTTTACTAAGCCATGTAAGCATCTACGCATGCCTAATTTGCACCAAAATGGAGTTACTGCCCGACTACCACGTGGCTCTTACTGTAATTTCATTTTTGGTGCTCATCCGATACACGTTACCGCGTGAGTCTTTACCGCTATGTCAATGGCTGGCGGTAAGGTCTCAGACCCCAAATGGACGCGTGGCAATTTTCATTTTGCCGCAGGTCCATTTTCGGCAAACATTTTTGAAAAAGGTCTTTTTCACAGGTGCACTGAAAGATGGATCGGCGTGCGCCCAAAAACCTGCGCCTACACTACCGCAAGCCATTTTTCAGTGAGCCTTTTGTAAAAGGACCCCTTAATAAGCAATAATGAGCACTAATTCACTCTAATTAGAATTTACATGCACAACTCGCTAAGTGAATTCTGTAATGAAGTGCACTGAAATTCTAAGGTGTGTAGGTAAAAAGGGGTGTGGTTATGGGAGGGGAAATGGGTGTTTTGTGGGCTTTCCAAAATGCACATGCATAATTATACCACATTTTCTTTGGTATCAATGGATGCACATAGATTTAGGTGCTGAGATACCAACTAAGTGTATTCTATATACCGTTCCTAAATCTAGGCGCCACTTATAGAATATGCTTAGTCAGCACTGATTTCTGCGCTGATTTTTTTTGAGGTTCCATATATAGAATCTCCCCTATAGTGTGCACTGTTTTGCAAAGAGTGCTCACTTTTGATGGCATTCGTGCTGGAAACAAACATATATGAAATGAAAAAATTTTGGCTGCTCACGCAGACAGAAGAAAGAAAGGAAAGTTGCATTGATGAAGGGGGAAGATATGAGATATTATCAAGGTGAGCATGAGTTGCCATTTCTGTGCTTTCCCGCTGCCGCTACAGCGTGGCTTTGGATAGCTATTTTCAGGGCAAAGTAGAAGTTGAGAAAGGCTCTTCGTGTGCCACATTGTGGCCTGGTGCGTGATGTAATTTTAAGAAAACTGTGGCTGCTGTGAATCTGCTGATGCTGACATCATTTTTGAGTGTCTAGGAGCCTGATAAAGACCAGGGTGGTTCTAGCATGATGGAAGGGGCAGGAACAAAGGGGAGTGTTGTCCCTTTGGAGCCATCTGGTTATTCTGCTTGAGGAAATACCTGAGAGATAATCAGGTACTGGTTGTTATATAAATATAAGAAGCTAAAGATTTAATAAGCAAAGCTATTGTATTATTCAGAAAAAAATGGACAGGATAAGCTGGATGTTAAAATATTATGCAAACGTGTAATCAAATAATATAAAACTCCAATACCCCCAAATGGTGGCTGATTGTAGCCCTAAAGCTGAAGTCCTAGCAGCATATTTCAGGACTAAAACTGAGAAAATTAGGAACTCTTTAAGAGTACTACATTCTTTGGATTAGTTAGCTGAAGATAATTTGAGTAATAAAGGAGCAGCCATGGCAGCGGATAGGATTTGGTCCTCATTTATTCAACATTCTATTCAAACAGTCTCTGCTTCTTTAAGGAAATATTCTTCATCATATTGCATGACTGACAACTGATTTCCCATTTTGATGAAATCAGCATTCTTGAAATTTGTCTGCTATGTAACAGATATCATGAAGCAGATTTTTAATACTGGTAATTTTCCTGGGGAGGATGGTAAAATAATTTTAACACCAATGCCAAAAAATCTGAATGTTTCCTGAAGTGAAATCACAAATTATAGACCAGTGGCCTCCATACTTCTTTTGACAAAAGTAATGGAGGGTATAGCTGCTATTCAATCGGTGCAATACTTAAGTAAATATAACATCCTTCACCATTCTCAATCGGGCTTTAGAAGTAGATTTACTATGGAAACAGTTCTAGCTGCATTGGTCTCTGAAATTAGAGAAGAAATTAGTTTGGGCAAGCGAGTTCTATTTTTACAATTTGGTATGTCTAATGCATTTAACTTGGTAGAACATGACATATTTTTGAATTTAATGAGTTTTTATGGCATTAACAGGAGCAGTGTTGCACTGTTTTAGAGGTTGTCTCACGAAAAGATCTTACTAAGTGAAGATGATGGGTGAATTATCTTTGGAGTGGATACCTAGATGTGGAGTGCCTCGGGGCTCCCCAATGTCCCCAATTCTTTTTAATATTCTTATGGCCCTTTTGGGCCTAAAATTGGAAGCATTGGGGCTTCACCCTTTTATTTATGTGGATAATGTAATCATCTATATTTCTTTTGATGGAAAAAATCATAAATATTATTCCTAAAATTAGGTAGGGGTTGCAATGTTTAGAGTCCTGGGCTATGACATCTAAATTAAAGCTGAACACTGATAAGACACCATTTCTACTTATGTCTGCCTCATCGAATGTTTACAATTTGTGCTTTTTTACAAGCTGGAATAACATTTGAAAATCTTGGGGGTAACATTAGATAATTTTTTTTAAATTTTGAATGCCATATTAACAACAAAGGTCTTTAAATAATTGTGGACATTAAGGTGTATTAGGGCTTGTTTGTTATAAAACACCATACAATATCAAGAAATTAATTTAAAATTTACAATGAAAACTGCTAAAATCCATTAAAATAGCTGATATAGACAATGTTCTTTCTCTATCATCAAACAATTTTTTACGCACTGGTTAAACAGTGAAAGAAACACAAATGTCAGATCAGACCTGAACAATCTGTCTGGTCATGATCTTGGAGGCAAAGATTAAGGTCAATGCTGAAATCTCAAAGTTCTAGATCTTATCATGTTGCATTAGGCCACTCTTTCTCAAGGTCATCTAGCCTCCCTCTCTCTGATTGTCTCATTGCCTGGAACATTGGTGTACAATGGGTAAACATGAATTGATTAAGACTAGGGGAAACTCAATAAAGTTATATGGTAATGTTTTTAAAACCAATAAAAATACATATTTTATCTCTCAAAGAATAGTTAAGTTCTGGAATGAATTACCAGAGAACAGGATTGGTAGCATAGAATCTTGCTACTATTTGGGATTCTGCCAGGTACTTGTGACCTGGATTGGCCACTGTTGGAAGCAGGAGTCTGGGCTAGATGAACTTTGGTCTGACCCAGTATGACTATTCTTATGTTTTTATTAACCAAACTAAAATAAACCCCATATAATTACAATGCTTATTGTCTGCCAGGTAATCTCAGGTCAATAACATGAAAGACTTCTGTACTGAAACAAATTTCTTTCTTATTATTACTACAGACAGAATGGATGGTGAAGGTCATCACTAGTTCAGACATGATACCATGATTTATCTGTTTTTTTAAAAATCACCAACCTAAATATGCTTTCTTCAAATGACTTTGTTAATGGTATGTGATGTCTTATAGCCTAGCTACATATACACAGCAAGCTTAACTGTTCCAGTCTAAAATTGAAAATAAAATAAATTTCATTTGTACATAAACCACTTTAGGATTAACTTATGCCTTCAGGAGCTCAGAACATATGGTTCTGGTTTGCTATTATTAACCTCAATTAACTTCAATTCAATTAATATCAGTTTATAAGAATGAGGCCTACACTTATTCACAACCAGACTCATCAAATATATAGTGCATTAAAAAACAAAAACTCTGCTCACCCTCATTTTTTCTTAACACTGGCTCAGAATTCTAGAAACTGTGTCTTTTATAGCCTGATTAGATGCACTGAACCATAAAATTAGCTTTTCACCTTAAAAAACAATTTTATTGGCAGATGACTAGTCAGCTTCCAGTTTTTTTTTCTAAGGGATGAGATCACTGATTGAGTAGCCAATTAGAACCATTTCCTTCCTGGCGTTTACATTGCTCCTGTTTAAAATACAGTGGGGGAAATAAGTATTTGATCCCTTGCTGATTTTGTAAGTGTGCCCACTGACAAAGACATGAGCAGCCCATAATTGAAGGGTAGGTTATTGGTAACAGTGAGAGATAGCACATCACAAATTAAATCCGGAAAATCACATTGTGGAAAGTATATGAATTTATTTGCATTCTGCAGAGGGAAATAAGTATTTGATCCCTCTGGCAAACAAGACCTAATACTTGGTGGCAAAACCCTTGTTGGCAAGCACAGCGGTCAGACGTCTTCTGTAGTTGATGATGAGGTTTGCACACATGTCAGGAGGAATTTTGGTCCACTCCTCTTTGCAGATCATCTCTAGATCATTAAGAGTTCTGGGCTGTCGCTTGGCAACTCGCAGCTTCAGCTCCCTCCATAAGTTTTCAATGGGATTAAGGTCTGGTGACTGGCTAGGCCACTCCATGACCCTAATGTGCTTCTTCCTGAGCCACTCCTTTGTTGCCTTGGCTGTATGTTTTGGGTCATTGTCATGCTGGAAGACCCAGCCACGACCCATTTTTAAGGCCCTGGCGGAGGGAAGGAGGTTGTCACTCAGAATTGTACGGTACATGGCCCCATCCATTCTCCCATTGATGCGGTGAAGTAGTCCTGTGCCCTTAGCAGAGAAACACCCCCAAAACATAACATTTCCACCTCCATGCTTGACAGTGGGGACGGTGTTCTTTGGGTCATAGGCAGCATTTCTCTTCCTCCAAACACGGCGAGTTGAGTTCATGCCAAAGAGCTCAATTTTTGTCTCATCTGACCACAGCACCTTCTCCCAATCACTCTCGGCATCATCCAGGTGTTCACTGGCAAACTTCAGACGGGCCATCACATGTGCCTTCCGGAGCAGGGGGACCTTGCGGGCACTGCAGGATTGCAATCCGTTATGTCGTAATGTGTTACCAATGGTTTTCGTGGTGACAGTGGTCCCAGCTGCCTTGAGATCATTGACAAGTTCCCCCCTTGTAGTTGTAGGCTGATTTCTAACCTTCCTCATGATCAAGGATACCCCACGAGGTGAGATTTTGCATGGAGCCCCAGATCTTTGTCGATTGACAGTCATTTTGTACTTCTTCCATTTTCTTACTATGGCACCAACAGTTGTCTCCTTCTCGCCCAGCGTCTTACTGATGGTTTTGTAGCCCATTCCAGCCTTGTGCAGGTGTATGATCTTGTCCCTGACATCCTTAGACAGCTCCTTGCTCTTGGCCATTTTGTAGAGGTTAGAGTCTGACTGATTCACTGAGTCTGTGGACAGGTGTCTTTCATACAGGTGACCATTGCCGACAGCTGTCTGTCATGCAGGTAACGAGTTGATTTGGAGCATCTACCTGGTCTGTAGGGGCCAGATCTCTTACTGGTTGGTGGGGGATCAAATACTTATTTCCCTCTGCAGAATGCAAATAAATTCATATACTTTCCACAATGTGATTTTCCGGATTTAATTTGTGATGTGCTATCTCTCACTGTTACCAATAACCTACCCTTCAATTATGGGCTGCTCATGTCTTTGTCAGTGGGCACACTTACAAAATCAGCAAGGGATCAAATACTTATTTCCCCCACTGTATATATATAAAATATAGCATTAAAATAAATGTGTCATTTTTTTTCTGTATTTGCAATTATATATCACATGAAAGCAATTTTCAGATGTCCCAGGGGGACTCCTGGCCTATGGTTTCTTAAGAATATAAGAAGATAAAGAAGTTAAGAACTGCCATATGGGTCATACTAAGCATCTATCAAGCTCAGTATCCCAATATCAGTAGCGGCCAATCCAGGTCAGAAGTACCTGGCAAAATACCAAAAATAGCTAACAACTATGCTACTTACTCACAGGGATAAGCATTAGCTTTCCCCAGATCTACCTTAATAACAGTCTATTGACTTTTTCTCCAGGAATTTGTCCAAATCTTTTTGAAAACTCATCTACATTAACTACTTTTTCCACCTCCTCCTGCAATGACTTCCAAAGCTAACTACCCCCCCTCCTTTTTACAAAGCTGTGCTAGCGGCTGCCAAGTGGCAATGCCAACACATCCCATTCAAAGAATGGGCTGCGTCAGCATTGCCGCACCGGCAGCCGCTAGCGTGGCTTTGTAAAGGAGGCCTATGTGTTGAATTTTTTTAAAAATACATACATTTTTTCTCTTCTTTGTTTTCAATGAACTATTTGTACTGTCATAACATGTCCCCTAGTGTTTATAGTTTTTGAAAAAGTAGACAATTGATTTGTATTTACCCATTCCACCACACTCTGGATTTTAGAGATCTCCATCATATCTCCTACCATTTTCTCCAAGCTGAAGAGCTCTAACCTTTTTAGCTTTTCTTCATAGAAAAGTTTCTTCATCCCCCTTTATCATTTTGGTCACCCTTCTCTCTACCTTATCTAATTCTGTACTATTATTTTTGAAAGATTTGGCGACCAGAATTGCACACAGTTATGAAGGTGAAACAGAGGTAATTCTTTGTTCTATTCTCTATTCCTTTCCTAATAATTCCAGTCTGTTTGCTTTTTGGCTGATGCCCAAATTAAGCAGAAGACTTCATTATATTATCTGTAGTGACACCGAGATCCTTTTCCTAGGTATTGACTCAATGTGGAACCTAGCATCGTGTAACTATAATTTGGATTATTCTTCCCTATATGGGTCACGTAGCATGTCTACATTGAATTTCATCTGTCATTTGGATGCTCAGGTCTCCCAGTCTAGCAAGATTCTCCTACAATTTCTCACAATTGGCAAGTGATTTAACAACTTTGAATAATTTTGTGTCATCTACAAATTTGGGATGACATTTTAGAAAGGTCGCTCAAGTCCAAATAGCAATTTTCAAGTCGGTCCATAGATCATGATTAAAAAGAACTTGGGGGAAATCCACTGCTTATTTCTAGGATAAGCAGCATAAAATGTATTGTACTGTTTTGGGATCTTGCCAGGTACTTGTGACCTGGATTCGCCACTGTTGTTAAGAGGATGCTGGACTTGATGGACCTTCAGTCTGTCCCAGTATTCCAACACATATGTACTTATGGAGGCTGAGTTCATCCAGAATGAAGAGCCATTTTACATAACAGAATGTTCAGACTATAGATATAGCAAAACCGGAACTTGGATGGCAACATGAATGATCACAAAAATGTTCATATGTCAAGACATGAATGTTCATACCAGCCATTTTAGTACAATAAAGGGGAGATTCTATATATGGTGCCTAAGAAATCGGTGCAAAAACCTGTGCTGAATAAGTGCATTCTATAAGTGGAACCTAGATTTAGGCGCAGCATATAGAATACACTTAGTTGATATCTCAACACCTAAAACTACGCACATCCATTTACAGCACCGAAAATGTGGCATAAATCCCAGTGCACAGTGGATTTAGGCGCAGAGGGCCATATTCTATAGCTACATGAGTACATTTTGAAACGTCCATGAAACGCCCATTTCCCCACCCATAACCATGCCTTTTTTTGCATGTGTGCATTAGAAGTTTGGCTTACTTCGATATAGAATACACTTAATGATTTGTGTACGTAAATTCGAATTAGTGCCAATTAGTGCTCATTATTGTTTGTTAAGTGCTGTTATCAATGCCCATTAGCTTGTTAAGCTTGTTAAATTATGCAGGTTGTTATAGAATCTGCTTGAACTTTGGCACGTATCTCTAGGCGCGCTATATAGAACCTGAGAGTAATATCCAGCATTCCCAGAGCTGAGATATTGCCCCATTCCTTTCTCTAGTTTCACCTCTGCAACTGAAAAGATACATTGGGTACACTGATTGTGAGAACATCTCAACATTTGAGAAGAGAGTATTGGCACTGTTACAAGATTGGTGGTTTGAGATATGACACATTGTGAGCTGTTTTGAAAATGAGGAGGTTTGGATTCACATAGACATTACAAGTGATTACAAATAATTGGGTGAAGACAAGTCTGGGATTTAGTGAATGGGATCTTGAATCACGAGTGACTTTCAATACGATTAGACAGCAGTAAATTGTGCTGATTTGTTTTGTAACACACGTGGATTATATTGTTATAGCTAGCATTTTGTTTAGTTGAGTAGCATGTAGTTTAGCTAGAAAGTTTTACCCCTGTTTACAAAGCCTCGTTAGCAGCTGGCAGTGCGGTAATGCCAACATAGCCCATTCACTTTATTTATTTGGATTTTGCTCACACCTTTTTCAATAGTAGCTCAAGGTGAGTTACATTCAGGTACTGTAGATATTTCTCTGTCCCAGGAGGGCTCACAATCTAAGTTTGTACCTGAGGCAATGGAGGGTTAAGTGACTTGCCCAAGATCACAAGGAGCAGCAGTGGGATTTGAACTGGCCACTGCTGAATTGCAAGACTGGTACTCTAATCAATAGGCCACTCCTCCACTCCACTTTGAATGGGCAGTGTCGGTAATGCCACTTGGCAGCCACTAGCACAGCTTTGTAAAAGGGGGGGGGGGGGGGGTTGTTAGCTTTGGAAGTCATTGATGGAGGATGTGGTAAAAGTAGTTAATGCAGCTGAGTTTTAAAAAAGGTTTGGGCAAATTTCTGGAGAAAAAGTCAATAGACTGTTATTAAGGTAGACCTGGGAAAAGCTAATGCTTATCCCTGTGGGTAATGTACTTTTGTACAAATAATAATGTATTTTGGTATAATAATAATAATAATAATAAATTTATGTAAAGATAATTTATGATTAATTATTGGCCAGTGATTAAATGAATTGATCTTATTATGGTAATCATTGTACTTTTGAGTAAGCCCAGGAAGTTGATTTGATTTGTTTCATCTTTGGGAAGGATGACGACCTTGTAGAGATTATGGGGATGACCCCTGATTCCCTCCAGTAAAGCCCTGTTCAATCTGAGTACCTTTCCATGACCTAGATATTCTGGGGAGCAGGGCTAAATACTAATGTTCATATTTGTGAACATGGACGTTCATTTCTTTTCTGAAATAGAAAATACATGGAAGTCAAAGTGTCAGTCACTTCCTAGTACTGCTTACAACATACCCAGAACATACTCTCTTGCCATACGGATGTCCTTCAGGTTTGTGTGGCCATAACCCAACATTGTAAAATCAGCATTTGGATGTCCCTGCTCTATTGAACTCTGAATGCTGGTTTAAGGGTGTTTAAAATGCAAATAGAGTTTCTAAAATAACCACTTTAATTGCCTTACTCATTTTTCCCATTTTCAGCCTCAGTAATGATCCCTGTGGTACATCACCATTTATCTTCCTTCATTAAGAAAATTGGCTGTGTAACCTTGTTCTCAGTTTCTGCTTTTTAAACAGTCTACAAATATTCTACAAAGAAACTTTCCCAGTCTACAAAGGAACTTTACCTCCTATTCCATGGCTTTTTAATTTCCTCAGGAGTCCTTCATGAGTTACTTTCTAAAATGATTTCTGAAAATCTATATTTACTATTTCAACTAGCTCACCTTTACCTATATTTTTAATCACTCCTTCAAGAAAATGTAGTAGATTGCTGAAGCCAGACTTGCCTTGGTTAAACCCATGTTGAGTTTGTTATATTAAGCCATATTTATTCCTGTGTTCAATAATTGTATTCTTCATCATAGTTTCAACCATTTTGCCTGGGACTAACATCAGGGTCACTGGTCTGTAGTTTCCTGGATCACTCCTGGTGTTACGTTGGTCACCCTCCAATCTTTAGGCATCATAGAAGATTTTAATGATAGGTTACAGGTAGCTAATAGTAATTCAACAATTTCATTTTTAATTTGTTTCAACACTCTGGAGTGTATACCTCCTGATCCAGGTGATTTGATGCTTTTTAGTTTGTCAATTTGACCTATTGCATTGTTTAGAGCTACCAGGTACTTCTTAGCCAAGATCAGGTGACCCTCAGGGGGAGGAATGCTGGCTTCGGCCTAACCCCTGGTAAGCCTTTTCTTGGTTGAGAGGTGCCCAGCTTTCCTTCTAATAAGTTCTGGGAGAAGAGGATATTTCTCTGGTAAGTGAACAAATTTTGCTTGTGCTTTCGGAACTTGAAGATTGGGGTTTAAAGGAGGAACTGTAAGTTAGTGATAGGCTGATATCCTTAATACTTTAGCAAGTTTTAAATTACGGAAAAACTCAAAAAACACTAAGATGGAGTCAGCAGTCCAGCAGCGAGAGGGGTGCTATCCAGTCTTTTGCATTGAGTGTCACATGTATGATTATCTCCCAATTGGTGAGGTGTCATATGTGTGTGCCCGATGCAAAGAGCTCCTAGCTCTCAGAGAACGTGTCCATTCTCTTGAGGCTAGAGTAGCAGACTTGATGGAGCTGAGGGAGACAGAGAGGTACATAGAGGAGACCTACAGGGATGTTGTAGAGAAGTCTCACCTCCAGTCAGGTAGCCCCTGTACTACCTTGGAGGAGGGAGGTCTCCTAGAAGGAGAGCATCACCCTGGTGAAGTAGGAAGTACTCCTGTAGCCAGGACCTGCCCACCAGGGGATGTACTATCCTTTCGCACCGAGGATATATCTCCAAATATTGCCCGGGAGGGAAAGGTTAGGACAGCTGTTGTACTTGGTGATTCGATCATTAGGCATATAGATAGCTGGGTGGCTGGTGGACGTGAGGATCGCCTGGTGACTTGCCTGCCTGGTGCGAAGGTGGCGGACCTCACGCGTCACCTAGATAGGATTTTATATAGTGCTGGGGAGGAGACGGCTGTCTTGGTACATGTGGGTACTAATGACATAGGAAAATGTGGGAGAGAGGTTCTGGAAGCAAAATTTAGGCTCTTAGGTAGAAAGCTGAAATCCAGATCCTCCAGGGTAGCATTTTCTGAAATGCTACCTGTGCCACGCGCAGGGCCCAAGAGACAGGCAGAGCTCCAGAGTCTCAATGCGTGGATGAGACGATGGTGCAGGGAGGAGGGCTTTAGATTTGTTAGGAACTGGGCAACATTCTGGGGAAGGGGGAGCCTATTCCGAAAGGATGGGCTCCATCTTAACCAGAGTGGGACCAGGCTGCTGGCATCGGCGTTTAAGAAGGAGATAGAGCAGCTTTTAAACTAGAAATGGGGGGAAGGCCGACAGTCGCTCAAAAGAGCATGGTTCGGGATAAGGTATCTTTCAAAGATATCACCATAACAGGGAAGATAGAGTATCCTGATAGTGAGGTTGCAAAAGAGATTGTAGTAGATCGGGTATCCTTAAATAACAATAAAAATCAGACAAAAGATTGCCAATTAATACTGTCAAGTACTAAGCATGATGTACTTAGGAACAACAAACATAGTTTGAAATGTCTATATGCGAATGCCAGGAGCCTAAGAAATAAGATGGGGGAGTTAGAATATATTGCACTAAATGAAAAATTAGATATAATAGGCATCTCTGAGACCTGGTGGAAGGAGGATAACCAGTGGGACACTGTCATACCGGGGTACAAATTATATCGTAGTGATAGGGTGAATCGGATTGGTGGAGGGGTAGCATTGTATATTAACGAGAGCCTTGAATCAAATAGATTGAAAATTCTGCAGGAAACAAAACACTCCTTGGAATCACTGTGGATTGAAATTCCATGTGCAAAGGGGAAAAGGATAGTGATAGGAGTGTACTACCGTCCGCCTGGCCAGGACGAACAGACGGATGCGGAAATGTTAAAGGAAATCAGGGACGCAAACAAACTGGGCAACACAATAATAATGGGGGATTTCAATTACCCGCATATAGACTGGGTTAATGTAACATCTGTACACGCAAGGGACATAAGATTTCTTGATGAAATCAAGGACAGCTTCATGGAACAGCTAGTTCAGGAGCCGACAAGAGAAGGAAAAATACTAGACTTAGTCCTTAGTGGTGCTCATGATCTAGTGCAGGGGGTAACGGTACGAGGGCCGCTTGATAACAGTGATCATAATATGATCGGTTTTGATATTGGCATTGAAGGAAGTGAAACTAGGAAATCAAGTACGCTAGCGTTTAACTATAGAAAAGGTGATTACGACAAAATGAGAAAAATGGTGAAAAAAAGACTGAAAGGAGCAGCTCGCAGAGTAAAAAACTTGCGTCAGGCGTGGATGCTGTTTAAAAACACCATCCTGGAGGTTCAGGACAAATATATTCCACGTATTAGAAAAAAGGGAAAAAAGACTAAACGTCAGCCGGCGTGGCTAAACAGTAAGATAAAGGAAGTCATTAGAGCCAAAAAACAATCCTTCAGAAAGTGGAGAAGAGAACCAACTGAAAGTAACAGGATAGATCATAAGGAATGCCAAGCCAAATGCAAAGCGGAGATAAGGAGGGCAAAAAAGGACTTTGAGAAGAAATTAGCGTTGGAAGCAAAAATACATAGTAAAAATTTTTTAGATACATTAAAAGCAGGAAACCGGCCAAAGAGTCGGTTGGGCCGCTGGACGAAAATGGTGTTAAAGGGGCGATCAGGGAGGACAAAGCCGTAGCGGAGAAATTAAATGAATTCTTTGCTTCGGTCTTCACCGAGGAGGATTTGGGGGGGACACCGGTGCCGGAAAGAATATTTGAAGCGGGGGAGTCGGAGAAACTAAACGAATTCTCTGTAACCTTGGAGGATGTAATGGGTCAGTTCAGCAAGCTGAAGAGTAGTAAATCACCGGGACCTGATGGTATTCATCCCAGAGTATTAATAGAACTAAAAAATGAACTTGCGGAGCTACTGTTAGAAATATGCAATCTGTCCCTAAAATCGAGTGTAGTACCGGAAGACTGGAGGGTAGCCAATGTTACTCCGATTTTTAAGAAGGGTTCCAGAGGAGATCCGGGAAATTATAGACCGGTGAGTCTGACGTCGGTGCCGGGCAAGATGGTGGAGGCTATTATTAAGAATAAAATTGCAGAGCATATACAAAAACATGGACTGATGAGACAAAGTCAGCACGGATTTAGTGAAGGGAAGTCTTGCCTCACCAATCTAATGCATTTTTTTGAGGGGGTAAGCAAACATGTGGACAATGGGGAGCCGGTTGATATTGTATATCTGGATTTTCAGAAGGCGTTTGACAAAGTGCCGCACGAAAGACTCCTGAAGAAATTGCAGAGTCATGGAATCGGAGGTAGGGTATTATTATGGATTAAGAACTGGTTGAAAGATAGGAAGCAGAGAGTAGGATTGCGTGGCCAGTATTCTCAGTGGAGGAGGGTAGTTAGTGGGGTCCCGCAGGGGTCTGTGCTGGGTCCGTTGCTTTTTAATGTATTTATAAATGACCTAGAGATGGGAATAACTAGTGAGGTAATTAAATTCGCCGATGACACAAAATTATTCAGGGTCGTCAAGTCGCAGGAGGAATGTGAACGATTACAGGAGGACCTTGCGAGACTGGGAGATTGGGCGTGCAAGTGGCAGATGAAGTTCAATGTTGACAAGTGCAAAGTGATGCATGTGGGTAAGAGGAACCCGAATTATAGCTACGTCTTGCAAGGTTCCGCGTTAGGAGTTACGGATCAAGAAAGGGATCTGGGTGTCGTCGTCGATGATACGCTGAAACCTTCTGCTCAGTGTGCTGCTGCGGCTAGGACAGCGAATAGAATGTTGGGTGTTATTAGGAAGGGTATGGAGTCCAGGTGTGCGGATGTTATAATGCCGTTGTATCGCTCCATGGTGCGACCGCACCTGGAGTATTGTGTTCAGTACTGGTCTCCGTATCTCAAAAAAGATATAGTAGAATTGGAAAAGGTACAGCGAAGGGCGACGAAAATGATAGTGGGGATGGGACGACTTTCCTATGAAGAGAGGCTGAGAAGGCTAGGGCTTTTTAGCTTGGAGAAGAGACGGCTGAGGGGAGATATGATAGAAGTGTATAAAATAATGAGTGGAATGGATCGGGTGGATGTGAAGCGACTGTTCACGCTATCCAAAAATACTAGGACTAGAGGGCATGAGTTGAAGCTACAGTGTGGTAAATTTAAAACGAATCGGAGAAAATTTTTCTTCACCCAACGTGTAATTAGACTCTGGAATTCGTTGCCGGAGAACGTGGTACGGGCAGTTAGCTTGACGGAGTTTAAAAAGGGGTTAGATAGATTCCTAAAGGACAAGTCCATAGACCGCTATTAAATGGACTTGGAAAAATTCCGCATTTTTAGGTATAACTTGTCTGGAATGTTTTTACGTTTGGGGAGCGTGCCAGGTGCCCTTGACCTGGATTGGCCACTGTCGGTGACAGGATGCTGGGCTAGATGGACCTTTGGTCTTTCCCAGTATGGCACTACTTATGTACTTATGTACTTATGAGATTTATTTCAGTTCCACCAAGCTGTCACCTTAACATACCATTTCTGGCATGAGTCCCTTACATCTTTCTCAGTAAAGACGAAAGCGAAGAATGCATTCAGTATCTCTGCTATGGTTCTGTCCTCCCTGAGTGCCCCCTTTTCCTCAGGATCATCTAATAAGCCAATTGACTCCCTCACAGACTTCTTGCTTCAAATGTATCTGAAAAGTTGTTTTGCTATGAGTTTTTGCCTTTATTTCAAGCTTATTTTCAAATGTTCATTTTGTCTTTTGTTAACAATGCTTTGCATTGCATTTGAACCCATATAGACCAAAAGGTTCATTTGCAAAGGAAATCTCCCTATGGAATTTTACTTTGAACATATTACCTGCAAGGTTTATAAGTACAAAAGTACACATGGATTTTGCACTGGCTTTTGTGTGGGTCAGTTTCAAAGGGAAATGTAAGCATGAAAATTTGTAAGAGAGTAGATGGAGCCCATACTAGAACAATGTGGTTAATTTCCACCAAAATTGTTTTACCCACACTGGCCCACTCCTCAAATCACTTCACTGGCTCCCTGTCCGCTTCCACGTACAGTTCAAACTTCTCTTACTGACCTTTAAATGCATCCACTCTGCAGCCCCCATTACCTCTCCTCTCTCCCTACATTCCTCCCCGTAATCTCCGCTCGCTGGACAAATCTCTCTTGTCGTCCCCCTTCTCCTCCACTGCTAATTCCAGGCTTCGTTCCTTTTTCCTTGCGGCACCTTATGCCTGGAATGGACTTCCTCAGCCTGTACGCCTAGCTCCATCTCTGCCTGTTTTCAAATCTATGCTGAAAACCCACCTTTTCACCACTGCTTTTGGCTCCTAACCACTACTCAATTCCCCTATCCTTGTTCCTTCTCACCCAGTACTTTCCTCGCCCTTAATTGTCTTGTCTGTCTGTCTGTATTTTTATTATTATTTTTTTAATTCTTTATTTATAGTTTCAAAATATACATTTACTACAAAATAAATGCAGGAAAAATCAGAAAAAAAAACTAAGAGGAAACAAAAAAGATCTATATCCTTTATACATTCCAGGATTACATGTAAATATATAATGTTACTTAGTCCACATTCAATGATCAAGACACAAGGAAATTTTTTTTAAGAGTACATTCTCTATAAAACATTTAAATTTGTGAGGGGAGAGTCCTTTGCCTGCCAGTGGTTTCAGCTCCCTCCTGATGCTCCCAAAACCAATTCACCACCACTTTCTTTGGCAATAATAAACTGTCTCAGTTTTTCTGGGTCAAAAAACACATAGGAAACTGTATTCAAGGAAATAAGACATCTGCAGGCAAATTTCAATTTAAAAGTGCCCCCTAGAGCAAGAACCCGGGGCCTAAGCCCCCAAAATTCTCTTCTTCTCTTTTGAGTAGATTTACTTAAGTCTGGAACGATCTGTATTTTCGATCCGAGAAACTGAGCTGAGGTAGGTCTAAAATATAGTCTAAAGATATGGTTCCTATCAGATTCGAAAGCAAATGAGGCAAGGAGGGTTGTGCGCTCTGTAACTGTTTCCAAAGATGTTTCCAAGAATTGGGTTAAATTTAAACCTGGAGTTTCCACCTGTGGTGGTGTTGTCTGTATTTTTAGATTGTAAGCTCTATCGAGCAGGGTCTGTCTCTTTGTCAGGTGTTCAGCGCTGCGTGCGTCTGGTAGCGCTATACAAATGTTAATAATAATAATAATAATAACAGGGCCAGGGCCAAAAGAGTATGATTGGCAGGGTCTTCTAAAGAAAGAAAGAAAGAAAGAAAGAGACAATCTGATATACAAGAAGTTCATACTTTAGTGCAGGGGTTCACACCCTAGTCCTCAGTGCCAACCCAACCATTCAGGTTTTCAGGATATCCACAATGAATATGAATGCGATAGATCTGTAGGCGCTGCCTCCTTAGTATGTAAATCTATCTCATGCATATTCATTGTGGATATTCTAAAAACCTGACTGGCTGGGTTGAGAACCTCTGCTTTAATATACTGGTTCCTATCTTCTGGAATAGCTTACCTTTGGATCTTAGACTTGAAACCTCACTTAAGGCTCTTGAAAGTAATCTGATGATTTGCTATTGTGATCAGGCATTCCTCCGCTGAGCTTAATCTCAGTTCTGCCTCTTTGTAATCCTGGTTTGATCCTTCTACCTTCCAGCATTCAGAGTTATGAGTCCCAGGAGTCTGTATTGTCATATTCCTCCCTTCAATTGTGTATTTAGAGTTGATAAAGTTATCTGACTGTAACCTAGGTCCTCCCATTGTTGGACTTCCTACCTTTGTTTTCTTTTCCTTATTCTCCTACATGTCATGTAATATTTATTGTAAACTGCATAGATTCTACTGGGATATATGATCCATCAAATTAAAAATGATGACAATGATGATTATCTGGCTAACAGCACCTGCTACCCAGATGAGTAGTTTTAAAAATCAGGCCCTTAATATCTTGACAAATGCAATTATAAAAATCTTTATGGTCAGGGAGATTTATATGTTTGAGTACAAAGTTCAGACTTATAATAACATTTCAAATAGCAGGAAGATATATTGGTCAGTTGGTATGCATATGTTTTTGTGCTTTCTGCATTCTCTTATTTCAGTTTTGTTCAGCATTTGCAGAACTTTGTCTTGTCATCAGCTTATTGATAGAACATTTTAACTGACCATCAGGCTCATTTTCAAAAGAGAAAAACATCTAAAAAGTGATATAAGTCTGCATTTGGATGTTTTTCTCACAAAAACGTCCAAATCAGTATTTTCAAAACTTATTTTTAGACGTTTTTCTATAAAGTCTGTCAGAAGTACGTCCAAATCTCAAGGAAACATTTCAGGGGCATCTTCAGGGTGGGACTTGGTCGTTCCTAAGACTTAGATGTTTTTCAGCCATAATGGAACAAAACAAAAACGTCCAGGACTAAAACTTAGACATTTTGAGCTAGACCTGTTTTTATTATGAATAAGGCACAAAAAGGTGCCCTAAAAGACCAGATGACCACTGGAGGGAATCAGGAATAACCTCCCCTTATTCCCCTAGTGGTCTCTAACCATCTCCCACTCCCCCAAAAAATGTGATGAAAAACTTGCCAGCCTCTGTGCCAGCCTCAGATGTTTTACTCAGGTCCATTAGAACAGCATGCAGGTCCCTGGAGTAGTCTAGTGGTGGGTGCAGTACACTGTAGACAGGTGGACTCAGGCTCCTACCACCCCCTTCCTGTTACACTTGTGGAGGAAACTGTGAGCTCTTCAAAACCCACTGTATTCACATATAGGTGCCCCCTTCATCCATAAGGACTATGGTAGTGGTGTACAGTTGGGGGTAGTGGGTTTTGGGGGGATCAGCAGACAAAGTAAGGGAGCAGTGGTCAGATGTGTACTTGGGAGCATTTTATGAAGTCCACTGCAGTGCCCCTTAGAGTGTCCTATTACTGTGCTGGGATGTCTGGGGGACCAGTCTACTAAAACTTCTGGTTCTTCCTACATCCCAATGGCTTGATTTTGTCCAAAATGGACAAAAAACCCCCCGTCCAAATCACAAAACGTCCAAAATACAAAACATCCATAGTATTTCTTTTTCGAAAATTACCTTCTTTCCTGTTCAGAATTTGGACGTTTTGTGTAAAACGTCCAAATTACTACTACTACTACTACTACTATTTAGCATTTCTATAGCACTACAAGGCATACGCAGCGCTGCACAAACATAGAAGAAAGACAGTCCCTGCTCAAAGAGCTTACAATCTAATAGACAAAAAATAAATAAAGTAAGCACATCAAATCAATTAATGTGATCGGGAAGGAAGAGAGGAGGGTAGGTGGAGGCGAGTGGTTACGAGTCAAAAGCAATGTTAAAGAGGTGGGCTTTCAGTCTAGATTTAAAGGTGGCCAAGGATGGGGCAAGACGTAGGGGCTCAGGAAGTTTATTCCAGGCGTAGGGTGCAGCGAGACAGAAGGCGCGAAGTCTGGAGTTGGCAGTAGTGGAGAAGGGAACAGATAAGAAGGATTTATCCATGGAGCGGAGTGCAAGGGAAGGGTTGTAGGGAAGGACGAGTGTGGAGAGATACTGGGGAGCAGCAGAGTGAATACATTTATAGGTTAGTAGAAGAAGTTTGAACAGGATGCGAAAACGGATAGGGAGCCAGTGAAGGGTCTTGAGGAGAGGGGTAGTATGAGTAAAGCGACCCTGGCGGAAGATGAGACGGGCAGCAGAGTTTTGAACCGACTGGAGAGGGGAGAGGTGACTAAGTGGGAGGCCAGCAAGAAGCAGATTGCAGTAGTCTAAACGAGAGGTGACAAGGGTGTGGATGAGGGTTTTGGTAGAGTGCTCGGAAAGAAAGGGGCGGATTTTACGGATGTTGTAAAGAAAGAAACGACAGGTCTTCGCGGTCTGCTGGATATGAGCAGAGAAGGAGAGAGAAGAGTCAAAGATGACCCCAAGGTTTCGAGCTGAGGAGACAGGGAGAATGAGAGAGCCATCAACAGAAATAGAAAACGGGGGGAGCGGGGAGGTGGGTTTGGGGGGGAAAATGAGAAGCTCGGTTTTGGTCATATTTAATTTCAGGTGGCGTTGAGACATCCAGGCAGCAATGTCAGACAAGCACGCTGAAACTTTGGTTTGGATGCAAGGTGAGATATCAGGGGTAGAAAGGTAGATTTGGGAGTCATCAGCATAGAGGTGGTAGGAAAAGCCATGGGATGAGATTAATGAACCAAGGGAAGAAGTGTAGATAGAAAAGAGGAGGGGACCAAGAACAGAACCCTGAGGTACGCCGACAGGCAGAGGGATAGAGGTAGAAGAGGATCCACCAGAGTGAACACTAAAGGTGCGGAGGGAGAGGTAGGAAGAGAACCAGGAAAGGACAGAGTCCTGGAATCCAAGTGAGGACAGGGTATCGAGAAGTAAGCTGTGATCGACAGTGTCAAAAGCAGCGGAAAGATCAAGAAGAATGAGGATGGAATATTGACCTCTGGATTTAGCCAGTAATAGGTCATTGGAGACTTTACTAAGTGCAGTTTCGGTTGAGTGGAGAGGGCGAAAACCAGATTGTAGTGGGTCAAGAATAGCATGTGAGGAGAGAAAATCAAGGCAGCGGCGGTGAACAGCACGCTCAAGTAATTTGGAGAGAAAAGGAAGGAGGGAGATGGGTCGGTAATTAGAGGGACAAGTAGGGTCAAGTGAAGGCTTCTTAAGGAGAGGTGTGACCACAGCATTTTTAAAGGCAGCAGGGACAGTCGCAGTGGAAAGTGAGAGGTTGAGAATGTGACAGATAAAAGGAATAAGAGTAGGAGAGATGGCATTAAGAAGGTGGGTGGGAATGGGATCAGAGGAACAGGTGGTACATTTTGAGGAAGAAAGGAGAAGTGTAGTTTCCTCAATAGTAACTTCAGAAAAGGAGGAAAGGGAATGAGGGGAAGGAGAGAGAGGGGAACGGACTAGTGGAGGGAGAGCTGGTGAGGTAGAGAAAGCAAGGTTTATCTTTTGAACCTTGTTGTGAAAGAATTCAGCAAGGGTCTGAGGAGATAATGAGGGGGGAGTTGGAGGAGGGGGCACCTTGAGGAGAGAGTTCAATGTGGTGAAGAGAAGTCGAGGATTAGAGCCAAGAGAGTTGGTCAGTTGGATATAATAATCCTGTTTGGCACGTAAAAGAGCAGATTGGAAGGAGGTCAGCATGAACTTAAAGTGTAAGAAATCAGCAAGGGCCCGAGATTTCCGCCAGAGGCGTTCGGCGGAGCGGGTACAGGAACGTAGGTAGCAGATATTAGAAGTCAGCCAAGGTTGGGGTTTTGTACGCCTTACAGGGCGGGTCATCAAAGGTGCAAGAGTGTCTAAGGCAGAGGATAGAGTATTGTTGTAAGAAGAAACAGCCTCGTTGACAGACGTGGATGGTGCCACAGTAGAGATTTAGACATCATATCGAAAATACCCCTCCATGTAAAATTAAATATAAACAAGATACTATCTGACACATAATGGCCTGCCCATGGACATATATTAACACCATTGAGTGCAGTTATAGAAAGGATGTGGATAAGGAACTTGAGATATCTAGAGTAGGCCATGCATATTCTCCCTGAATTTTACAAGGGCACTGACAAATGCAGAAGCTCCTGTAAAATATGTACAAGGACATGCAGCATTGCATGTCCATGTCTTGTAGGCAACACAAAAAAAGCACAAAAGGACCACCAAGGTTGGAACAATGTAAAAACTTTAATAGAAGGTGGCCCGACACGGGCCGTGTTTCAGTGCTCAGAGCGCCTGCCTCAGGGGTCAAGAAATTGACGTCTTGAATACCAATGAGTAAATAGACCGCGTTGCGGTAAACACACTGTACTGACTGTCACGAAAACTTAAGCGCGTAGCAGTGGGTTCTGTACATCGCCATGTCTAAACACATCCTGCCAGAGCAGCGATTTCAGTTCCTTCCAAAACAACCTTTATTAACTTTCCATATAATAATACAACAACAAACAAAACAGAATGCATGTGAGGAAAAAATGTGCTGCCTCACCCTACACGTGCATGGAAGAAGCTTTTTTAAAAATCACTGCTCTTGATCTTCGCATACACACCAATCCTCTCTCACTAGCTGCACTCCCTTCACTCCCCTGATTCCTCTGATGGTTAGGAGGTTTAGAATCAGGATGAATGAACATCGCTCATGTATACTGCATTGAAAATTGGAAGCGCCTTTGGTAGCTCATTGCTTGACCTATTCTCATTCTTTTGATGTTTTGAATTGTTGGGTTCTTGATCAAGTACCTGAATGGAGAAAAGGGGGTGGGGGGACAAGGGAAAAATTAATTCAGCTCAAACAGCGCTGGGGTCACAGGTTGAATAGTTTAGAACCGAGGGTCTCGTGTGTATTGGCTGGAAAGTTTTCCTGTAAAGGTATAAAGTTTAAACAAGGAAAAAATATGGGAACACAACACCTCAACCACAAAATAACATCATAGAAAAGCAAGGAATAACATAAATTTTCTATATACAAGCAAGGCACCAAAGGAGAAACTACATCAAAATGAATGTTTATGGGGCACAGGACCACTTACAGTGCACAGCTGTTTCCTGTCCATGCCTCACCATAGAGTCTTATCTTCTACAGAAACCCCTTGATTCTTTACAAATTAACCCCCCCGTTTACTAAGCCGTACTAGCGGCTGCCATGTGGCAATGCCTTGAGGCGGTATTAACACAGTCTGTGTTGGCATTAGCTCATGGCAGCCACTAGCACGGCTTAGTAAACAGAGGGGTAAGTATCCATTTAAAAATGTAAATTTATTATATTTCACAAAGCCTTCAAAAAAGTATCACTAAAATACATTTTGGCCACTTACCTTGCTCCAAGCAAAACTCTAGCACTGGACTATTAAACATGTCGGGTTACTGTTTTAATAAATTATACAGCACCTCAGAAATGTTGGTCTTCTTGTTTGTTGGCATCTGTAAACTGCAATGCCAGATTATTTTTTTTTTTGGGGGGGGGGGGGAGGAGGAATGAGGGCAGAAAGTGGGAAAAGGTGTCCTGTTTTACTTTTGTTTGTTTAGTTTTCTTTGTTTACTTTTGTATTGCAACTTTCACTTATACATTTATGTTTAAACTTGAAAAAAAATGGTATGGTTAATACAAGAGTCTGAGCTGGGCTTAGGGATAGTTTTTTTATTGTGATTTTCTGATATTTACTACTACTACTACTTAACATTTCTAGAGCGCTACTAGGGTTACGCAGCGCTGTACAATTTAACAAAGAGAGACAGTCCCTGCTCAAAGAGCTTACAATCTAATAGACAAGTGAACGGTCGGTCCGATAGGGGCAGTCAAATTGGGGCAGTCTGGATTCACTGAACGGTAAGGGTTAGGTGCCGAACGCAGCATTGAAGAGGTGGGCTTTAAGCAAAGACTTGAAGACGGGCAGGGAGGGGGCTTGGCGTAAGGGTTCAGGAAGGTTGTTCCAAGCATAGGGTGAGGCGAGGCAGAATGAGCGGAGCCTGGAGTTGGCGGTGGTGGAGAAGGGTACTGAGAGGAGGGATTTATCCTGTGAACGGAGGTTACGGGCGGGAACGTAAGGGGAGATGAGGGTAGAGAGGTAGTGAGGGGCAGCAGACTGAGTGCATTTGTAGGTAAGAAGGAGAAGATTGAATTGAATGCGGTATCTGATCGGAAGCCAGTGAAGTGACCTGAGGAGAGGGGTGATATGAGTATATCGGTTCTGGCGGAATATGAGACGTGCAGCAGAGTTCTGAACAGACTGAAGGGGGGATAGATGGCTAAGTGGGAGGCCGGTGAGGAGTAAGTTGCAGTAGTCCAGGCGAGAGGTAATGAGAGCGTGGACGAGAGTTCGGGTGGTGTGTTCAGAGAGGAAAGGGCGAATTTTGCTGATGTTAAAGAGGAAGAAGCGACAGGTCTTGGCTATCTGCTGGATATGCGCAGAGAAGGAGAGAGAGGAGTCAAAGATGACTCCGAGGTTGCGGGCAGATGAGACGGGGAGGATGAGGGTGTTATCAACTGAGATAGAAAGTGGAGGAAGAGGAGAAGTGGGTTTTGGTGGAAAGACGATAAGCTCGGTCTTGGACATGTTCAGTTTCAGGTGGCGGTTGGACATCCAGGCAGCAATGTCGGATAAGCAGGCCGATACCTTTGCCTGGGTCTCCGCGGTGATGTCTGGTGTGGAGAGATACAGTTGGGTGTCATCAGCATAGAGATGATACTGGAAACCATGAGATGAGATCAGGGAGCCCAGGGAAGAGGTGTAGATTGAGAAGAGAAGGGGTCCAAGGACCGATCCCTGGGGAACACCAACAGATAAGGGGATGGGGGTGGAGGAAGATCCATGAGAGTGAACTTTGAAGGTGCGGTGGGAGAGATAGGAGGAGAACCAGGAGAGGACAGAGCCCTGGAACCCAAATGAGGACATTTCTGTGATAAATTAGTAAAACTGTACATTTTCCATATGGGTCTTTCTGTTTTCAAAATAGAGTTTGGGGACTGCAAAATGGAATCTTATGCATGCAATGTTTATTAGAAGTATTCGAGTACATGGTCCTGATTGGTGGAATGAGGCAGAAGCAGGTAACAGCTAGGGTGATGATCGGTCAGAGGAGTTGCAGCACTGAGGACAGACAGACGTGGTGTTGTGGGTCTCTGTGTGAGACAGAAATTATTTTTAAAGCAGCACTGGTGCCTGTGATGACTGACAGGATTAAATGTTCCTATATGAAATTTGGTGTGAAATTCAGATAAAACTAGTTATTCATGGTTTGCCTGAAGTGGTGACTAGAGCTTAACTGGGGTTGGTTAGGAGTGAATTGGAATACTCCCTGACAGTAATGACTGTATATTTTTTTTACTAACAGTTAGTGAGTCTTAAAGATTTCGAGTGGGGAAATTTTAAAGGCTTTTAGTTTAATTGGTTTTCAGTAAAAAGAACTTAATGCCAAGGGTGAACAGTGATTAAAAATGAATATTTAATTCCTGAATGGGTGAGATCTAAAGGAATTTGGTGTGCTTGGGTTTGATGTGTGACAGAATTTTTAGTATGCTATGTTTATTTCAAAACCTGCGCTCTTCCAGTGATTAGGGAACAGTGTACATTATAGGAACAACCCAAATAGAGAAATACAATTAAAATTTATTTTGTTAGCTAGAAAACCCACAATATTTGGTACCTGAATCCCAGAATAGGGTACTGTGCCTGAGAAAACAGTGAGATAAGGTTTCTGTCATTTGAGTTATTATAGATAGGATAGTAGGACACTGCTGTGAGATGAAGTGGATCTTGCTGGACTGGGCCCCAATGTTCAAGCAAGACCAAAGTCTAGGTCAAGCAAGGAGAAAACACAGCCAGAGAAGATAAATGAATTCACACATCTGATATCCTAGGAAGGACTTTAATACATCAATAGTGGGGACAGGGGTGTTATCAATTAAGGTTACATGGAGTAGCATAATTGAACGGCGCCGGCCATCTCTATGGGCGGCCATCTCCGGGGCCGGGGCCATAAGTGGGCGGAGCCAACCATATTTTCAAAAAAGATGGCCGGCCATATTTTTCTTCGCTAATACGGTTGGGCCCAGCCAAATGTCAGAGCTCTCTGGATTTCAGATGGCCGGCTTCGGTTTTCAGCCATAATGGAAAATAATGCCGGTGATCTCAAAACCGGCGAAATGCAAACCATTTGGTCATGGGATGTGCCAGCATTTGCAGTTCCCTGGCCCCCCTCACATGACAGGACACCAACCGGGCACCCTAGAGGGCACTTCTAAAAATTAAAAATAAAAATAGCTCCCAGGTGCATTGCTCCCTTCCCTTGGTTGTTAAGCCCCCCCAAATCCCCCCCAAAACCCACTCCCCACAACTCTACACCATTACCATAGCCCTAAGGGGTGAAGGGGGGCACATACATGTGGGTGCAGTGGGTTTTGGGTGGGTTTTGGAGGGCTCCCATTTACCACCACAAGTGTAACAGGTAGGGGGGGATGGGCCTGGGTCCACCTGTCTGAAGTGCACTGCACCCACTAAAAACTGCTCCAGGGACTTGCATACTGCTATCAGGGAGCTGGGTATGACATTTCAGGCTGGCATACAGGCTGGCAAAAAACATTTTTTGGGGTGGGAGGGGGTTGGTGACCACTGGGGGAGTAAGGGGAGGTCATCCCCGATTCCCTCCGGTGGTCATTTGGTCAGTTGGGGCTCCTTTTTGAATCTTGGTCGTGAAAAAAAAGGGACCAAGTAAAGCCGGTGAAATGCTCGTTAAGCCTGACTTTTTTTTCCCCATTATTGGGCGAAGCCGGCCATCTTCAGCACGCCCCCGTCCCACACCCGTCCTGCCTTCACTACCCTACCGACACGCCCTCTTGATGTTTTGCTGGTTCCGCGACAGAAAGCAGTTGGTGATGGCCAAAATCGGCTTTCGATTATACTGATTTGGCCGGTTTCAGGAGATCGCCGGCCATCTCCCGATTTGTGTTGGAAGATGGCCGGCGATCACTTTCGAAAATGAGCTGGATGGTTGTCTAGTCTGAATTCTTAATATGAGAAACACTTACATGTAATACTTACCTGAGACAAAGAGAAAAGTCCTGTAATTTGAGCCTGAGTTCTAGGAACACTTGTGGGAAATAAAAAGGTCAGAAAGAATCAGTTTTTAGGGACAAAACATGATGAAAAATAAATAATTTCAAGGAAGTTGAGCATAGGGATAAACAAAACTGTTGGCTAAATTCTTATCTGACACTGGCGGGTTTTGTTGCTATTACCTGGAGTAATTCTTGAAGGAGTATAACTTTTCATTTGTTGCTGAGGTGCAAAGCTTGTGTTAATTGTAACTGTATAATTCAGTTGAATTGTAAATCTGAAATAAAAAGAATGGTTTATGAACATGTTGTTAATTGCTTTACCTTGAAATTGGTGTTTATTAATGTATTTGAATTTTGACTGAATAATAAAAGGTTTTAACATCTTTTTTGATTTTTTAACTTAGTTTTTATTAAACCATTTAGCAAATACAACTTAGCCATCTAATACACTAAAAACAGTAAACAAATATAACAGAATGACCCCCAACCTCCCTCTTCCCTTCTCCTACCCCTTCCCTAACACACAGTTATCCAGCCTCTACAATCTCCAGATAGGTAGGCACAGGAGGCCAAAGCTAGTCAAACTGACTACCCCTATCATGAGTAAGAGCAATCAGTTTATATATATATATATATATATAATTCAGTGTAAAAAATGTAACGAAGGATGCTATATTGGAGAAACAGGCCAGATGCTTAAGACAAGATTCAATCTGCACAGACATCACATGAAAATAGCCGGTGCCAGTCAGGCCCCCACCCCAGTGGGCCAACACTTCACAAGACCAGAACACTGCACCAGTGATTTCACAGTAAGAATACTGAAAGGTAATTTTAAAACAATACAGGAATGTAAGACCTTTGAAATAAGAATGATTGAATATTTTGACACCCAACAAACAGGACTTAATAAGGATCTGGGTTTTCTAACTCATTATAAAACATAAAGCTGTATTTCTCTGTTTATTTCTCTGTTTATTACCCTCCTCTCACCTACCAACACCCATTCTGTTAGAATATCAATGAAATGCTTTGATGTCCCCATGCATACCCCCACCCTCCCACTCTGTCAGACTGTCAAAGTAATGCTTTGATGTTTCTCTCATAAATACTATCTGCTACCACATTTGCTTATTTCCGATCTCAGGAAGAAGGGCAACCTTCGAAAGCTAATCAAGAAATGTATTAAGTTATGTCCAATAAAAAAGGTATCATCTTATTTTCTTTTCCATGTTTTATTTTGTTTGATTTCTATTGATAACCTTTATATAATACAGATGAGTAAGTCTTTCTCTCCAGGAAGTGAGTAATGGAGCAGCCTGTGATTTCCAGTTTTTGGCAATCTCACATCTAGCTGCCAGATAAAAGTTTCTTAGTAGAAGTATCTAAATTATAGAGACCAGTGCCTATCAGGCAGAATTCATGTGAGACATTTCAAAAGGAGCCTAACAAGTTGCACATCTCATCAAACTTTTTCCCAAAATGGAAATATCACTGGACCTTGCCACCACATATGGTTATGGTGATAAAGTCACATCCAGGATAGTTGGGTTAAGGCAGTTTCAGTCTGAAATACAAGTCCCAGAAGGCATTGCAGGCAAGGAGCCAGGGGGTGAGATGAAGAATCCGGACTGGACTCCTAGCTGCAATAGGGGAAGACAAGGGTGTAAGCTGGCAGGATGTGTAGATTGGCTGCCACTAGGGAGAAAGAGAGATAGGAAACCCTGTGTGCAGGAGCTCATCATTAGTCTAATGCTCACTCAGCTGGTATGGGTGTGGAGGAAGCTAATGGAAGGAGAATGATTGGTTGTGGTAGCAGAAGCCAGGGATTGATTAGGCAGGAAAGAAGGAGTCCCAGAGGAGGAGAGAGAAGCAGTTGCAGGCTGAAATCCCTTGGGTGTAAGGAAGTCCCAAAAGTATTTGCAGGCTGAAAATCCTTGGGTAAGGGAGGTCCCTAAAGTATTGAATTTACCAGTGAAGCCGATGCAGGGTGAAATCCCTTGGGTATGAGAAGTCCCTAAAGTATGGAACTCATTATGAAGGTAAAGAGAGTAGAGGATAGAAACTGCTGCTTTGTGGTTTAACTGTGATGATGAACTGAATAACCTGCTTCTATTTGGAATTGAACTACTGCTTATTGTGCACTGGATAAAGAGCCCAGACTGGAGCTGACTGTGAGCCTGTATTGAATCCTGGTATGTGCTGATAGCCTACTGCTTAAAGGGGACTATTTGCCACACACTTTTAGGTGGCTTATATGTGCTTAAGATTGAAGGTGAATGTTGCTGTTAGAACTGTGTATCAGGTTGACTAGAAACCTGCATGGAATAAAGTCTTTAAGATTGAAGTTGAGGGTGGACATTTATTCCTTGACTGTACCAGGAGCCTGTGGCTGGAGGAGATTATTCTATCCTTGGCTGCACTTAGAAGTACCTGGTTACAATATAGGTACCTACCACAGTGCAGGACTCCAGCAACGTGGACTATAAATGGTATTCATAGCGTGCGATTGGGTAGGAGTAAAGTACCATGTCATTAAAACTTTGGAATTGTGCTCCTTCAGTTTAACCGCCATTGATAGTTTGTAGTTATGTAACAAGTTCTCTTCCCAACTAGCTCTGTTCCATTCCACTCCAAAATCCCTTTCTCAAGCCATTATGGGGCTCATTTTCAAATCACTATGGAGCCCTTTTACGAAGCCACTGCAAAAAGTGGCCTTTGGCAGTGTGAGTGCATATTTTGGGTGCACACTGTGCCAGTTTTTGCCTCGTCCTGGAAAAAGGGCCTTTTTTAAGGCCCCGGAAAATGAAGGGCGGCAAAATGAAAACCAGCATGAATCCATTTGCGGCCTGAGACCTTACCACCACCCATTGACCTAGCGATAAGGTCTCATGTGCTACCAAGGTGGTAGGCATGTAGCACACCACTGTCTCAAACAATCTGAAAATTCTGGGTGTTACCATTGATCGAAATCTCACACTTGAAAACCTGTGAAGAATACAACAAAGAAAATTTTCCACTCCATGTGGAAACTCAAAAGAGTAAAACCTTTCTTCCCAAGAGCCATTTATCGGAACCTGGTACAGTCAATGGTATTACGCCACCTGGACTATTGTAATGCACTTTACGCTGGCTGTAAAGAACAGACCATCAAGAAACTTCAAACAGCCCAGAATACTGCAGCCAGACTCATAACAAGAACCCATAACTAACTATAACATAACACCTATTCACCGTTACTCAGAGTGTATCTTTCTATACCTGCTTGACCAAATCCTCTTGTTTTCCTTGACATTTTGTAACACCAATTGTATTCTTTACTTGGTATGGCGATGCCATAACAAGTCTTTGTAAGCCACATTGAGCCTGCAAATAGGTGGGAAAATGTGGGATACAAGTGCAATAAATAATAATAATATGTACAGCATGAACATTTTTCTTTGATAGTGCATGTATGTACACTATCTAAGAAAATTGTGCACTATGTACACAGACAAGCAAAACAGTGGAGACAACAAAGGGCATCAAGATGCTTCAATATCTTTTATTGTAAATCTCCACGCCACTTTTGGAGATTCTGTAACATAGCTGTTTCAGCTATCAAGTGGAGGAGCAGCCTCATTGTTAGTGCAGTGGCCAGAGAACCCGGGGAACCAGGTTCAATTCTCACTTGACCCACAATTGCCTCAGGTACAAAATAAGTACCAGTGTGAACCACATGTTATACGCCATAGAAAGGTGTTTATCACGTCCCATCCCCTTTCCCTTTCCTCTACTGAGCCTGCATCAGGAGTCTTTGAGTGGGTGTGGTCTTAAGAGCTATGGTGTAGTGAGTCAGAATCCAATGTAGACATTATAATGGGGTTAACCCCTTTAAGCTGGTGTGGTAAAAGAGATGGAGCTATTATGCTGATAAGTCAGGACATGAAAGATGTGCCATCTGCTTCCAGCAAGAATCCCTGTAGCCAAACACAAGAGTCTTGGGGAAGGGGTAGCTGGAAACAGGACATGAGAGAGAGGCTCAGCAGGCAGCCTGGGAAAGAAGCTTCATCTACTAGGGAGATGCAGTACAGGAGTCTGTTTCCTCTCAAGTAAAGCAGTTTTTCTTTATTTTTGTGTGGGCCCGCACTGCTATACATGCAGTGACAGATAACACGAGTACTCCTGCACTATCTGCCACTGCATGTAACACAGTGTCCATGCAGGAACTATCTGTCTTGTGTGGTAATTGCAGGGCAAACGTTGAGCATGCTTCCTGCATTTACCGTACAGACTTTGCATTTACTGTGCTCTAGTTTTTGCAACTAACATACGGCAAGTGCAAAAACTTACTCCAATTGATATTCAGCGCTATTTAACTGGCCAGGAACAGCTCCTGGCAGGTTAAGTAGCACTTAACCGGCTAATATTCAGTGTGAGACAGTTAGTTATCTCCACTGAGTATTACCGCATAGTGTATAGTGGCTTGTCTGTCCTAATTAGATTGTAAGCTCTGTCGAGCAGGGACTGTTTCTTCATGTTCAAGTGTACAGCGCTGCGTACGTCTAGTAGTGCTATAGAAATGATAAGTAATAGTAGTAGTAGTAGTCTTTGGGATTCCGGAATCTTGCTACTCTTTGGGATTCCGGAATCTTGCTGCTGTTTGTCCTTATCCCATATTTGTCCTGTTTGTCATAATTAGATTGCAAGCTCTGTCGAGCAGGGACTGTCTCTTCATGTTCAAGTGTACAGCGCTGCGTACGTCTAGTAGCGCTTTAGAAATGATAAGTAGTAGTAGTATATCGAATGATATAACTGGCTAGCTGTGAATATTCAGCGCATCACCAGCTAAGTTTAGCGGCTTAAAAGGACACCCTAAATAGCAGTCCTATCTTTGGCTGTTATAAACGTAACCAGCCAGCATATCGACTTGATTGGTTAAGTTTAAACCATTAAGTGCCAGTCACCAGAACGGCCTGGCATTGAATACCCTGGCTCTTCGGTGATCATGGCTGGCCTGCCTTCCTCAGGCTGAATATCGGCCAGAATGTGCTTTAGTAAAAGGAGCTCCTAGTTACATAAAACTGTGTAGATTGCCTTTCCAGGAGAACAAACTGTTCAAAGTCATGTGCAATCTGGAAAACAGCTAAACTATTATGGAAACATTCACATATGATGAATGCAATACATTTCTCATATCTTTTCTGACAGAAAAAAAGCCTCCCTATAAAGACTCACCATCCACCAAAACTACTTATCATGGAAAATCGAAGGACTCCAATCCCTTGCAGATCTTATAATTTACTTTATGCCTCAACACCTCAGGGAAGTGACCAAAAAAGCCCATTCCCTGAGCCTCTCCTTCTTAGTACTCCTCATTGAAGGGGTGACCATTTATTTCCACTAGCCAAACCACAGTGACATAAATTATACCATTCCTGTTTCCTTCCCATACCATGGACCCCAATAATGCATAACTTGGAAGACCAGGGACAGGATCTTAAATTGCACTTCAATATTTATAGGGTTCCAGTGCTGTGTCTGTAGCAACAGCAAACCTGGTCTCTGTCTTAAAGCAATCCAGAAAAGAAGCACAATGGGCTCTCAAGAAAAGGTACAAGTGTGCGTTATTAATGACCCGACACTGGCCGTGCTTCAGCGTGAAACAGCGCCTGCCTCAGGGGTTGATTCAACAGAGATATCAGTCCGCTCTTAGAACGATAAACAATCAACTTGATGTGGAACAAACCTCTGAGTTGAAATTGTTTTGCAGCTTTGTTGAATCGACCCCTGAGAAAGGCATTGTTTTACGCTGAAACACAACCCATGTTGGGTCATTAGTAAAGCACACTTATAGCTCTTCTTGAAAACCCATCATGCTTCTTTTCTGGATTGCTTTGCTGTATACTCTGACCCTTTCCGTTGTATGCTCTAACTTAAAGCACCCAGCACTACCTGGCTCTCCTGCATTGTGAGTTCTTTGCAAACAACATATCAGTCTAAGGTAAATTCCATTACAACAATCTAAGTGAAGGATCACCAGAGCTTGTATCACCAAATAAAAGATGTGTGCATTCAAAAGGGACTTCGGTTTCTAAACAAAAATAAGCTTAAAAAAAGCTGTCTGAACAGTGTGGTGACCTGCTCAGGGAATCAATCTGCATATTTATTTATTTCTTTATTTGGATGTATTTACCAGCTTTATGAAGAGATTTGCCCATGGTGGTGGACAACAGGTACAGCTTGACACAAAACTTACAATTGTATTAACAGCATAACAACATTCCTGACACATCAAGGGAATCACAAACTGGGAGGTGTGAGATCTTGGCCTTTAAGCCAGGAATCATTGCCCTAGGTGGGACCTTCCTAGCGCGATTGTGTGTTTTATTTCCTTATTACTTATTTGTTTGAACCTAAGAAATTATAAGAGTTTGTGGAAACAGATGAAGAATCCTCTGCAGCAACTTCCTTCAGTTACCACTGTACCAGCTGCAATAACCGATTAACCTTCCTCCCTCAGAAAATGTGAAATGTAAGATTAACCATTTTGAGTTTTTCTTATTTTCTTTAAGATTGTTTTCCTGATCTTGGATCTTCCAATTGTGGACAATTATGTAAATATATATTGTTGAGAGAAAATGTTTTCCTTTTTATATTAATTTCTGTATTTCCTTACATTTGTGTGATAAATGTGAATGTAATTAAGTAAAATAATAAAAATTTTTTTTTTAAAAATAACAGCATAACAACAGTAAAATGATCAAATATACACATAAATACAACCAATGAGGTAAACTTGGAGATGACAAATTGAATCCTAGTAATGGGACTAAAATGATACAGTACCAGAAATATACACATTGAATAACACTAGAAAACAGTCACATAACAGAAAAATGACAAATGTCAGCACAGTACAAATGATCCCATAATATACTGTAGACAGCTTGGAAAAATAGTTATATAATATAGATATGATACTCACAATGTCAGTACAATACAAAGATATTATGGTAATGCTGTTCGTACAATGCATTGAAACATTTTTATAGATGACTGACTAGCCAAGTGAAGTATATGGGACATATTTTATCACACTAATATAAAGTATTACTAAATAATAATTTGCTCATCTCTTTATAAAGTCAACCAGCCATTTCTTACTCCTTAGGATTCCTGTCCAGTCAGAATCTGTTCCTGCTCACTGACAGGAGGATTTGAGACAGAAATGCCAGGGGCATGCATTTAAATCTACCCACAACCTTTCTTCAATTTCAACCACAATCTTGTCTAAACCAGTGATTTTACTGACTACTGACTGAGAAGCATACATCATCATTCCAACCATAATCTGACACACATGCTTTTGTAGGTTAGCATGCTGACACTGATTATCAGCAATTGCTGGGAATCCCTTCCCCAGACTTATCTGAAGAGCAGAAAAGGCTTGAACCAGGTTTCCTGCAAGGGAGCCCTTTTGTACATTGTGAAATCAACGCATGGAAATCAACAGAAAAATGATACAGAGCACTCATTTTTGAGGTGCTTTGACAAATGTTGCTCTGGAAACAAAATTGTGATTTCCTGGCCTTGGAATGACACAAAGCAATCAATTAAGGACGGCAGTAAAAACAGAGCCTTGCTTTCATGGAGCCAGAGCTGTTTTTGAGCTGGACGGAAAGGAGTTCCGTTGTTATCATTAAGCCTGGGCCCAACCCTGCAATGCATGGTGTAATGAGAGTTTATTGACTACAGAGAAGTGCACCCCTCCCCATAGCTGACATTTCTGTAGCCCTCGTGGAAACTGTTCATGGTTTTAGGTTGCTTATTTTCCGTAGAAGAATCCCCAGTGTAAGTTCAAAATATAACACTGGCTGTTGAGTGTTGACATAATGTGGAGGCATGGAGTCTATAAAATGGGAAGGAGCACCCTGTGGAGAACGACTTTGTAAGTCACTTAAGGTGTCACTTATTTAATGATTCCAACCAGAAAACCAGATTGGTCCCTTGATAGGTTACTAGCAAGGCCTATTTTTCTATATATTTCGTGGGGAGGGGGGGGGCAGTTGATTATAACCAAGATGCCCATAAAAGGGCTTTCAATTAGATCTTATTCTATAGCGAAATAGAATGTACGTTAACCTAAAACTGGAGAGAGGAGGCTAGATTGAGAACCAATAGTCCAGGATTCTAAGGAATGTTGGAAGCAGTTTAATATTTAAAGCCCTGTGTGAAAGGCAGGTAGAGAAGGCTGTTGTAAAGTGTTTCCTTCAGGGATTCAAATAATATAATCCAGAACTGAGTATGCATGCCAAAAAACATTTTCTCTGTTCTTTGGCTTTTTTTTTCCCCTAAGCCCATTTCTTTTTCCAAAATACCTCAAGAGCAGCACTTTATGCTGTATTTCAGAGTTAGAGCCATGAGGTTTTCATTTGGAAATGCCATAAGAAGCTTTTATTTTGTCATATTTGCAAATAAAAAACACATGGGCTGTAGGAAATACCCAAATACTCTTCTTTAAAACATAGCAAGAGTCTATACCTTTGCGTTGGGTACCAGGTTTTTTTTTTCTGTATAGGGCTGGGTAGGAAAGAAAGGTCTGTCTCTCTAGGCATTTGGTCTCAGGAGGCAGAGCCATGGAAGAGAACCAGCAGAAGGCATCCATATCAGTGTATTTACAAGCCTAGGACCTAGTTCTTGGACCTCTCACAGGAATTATTCTGATAGAGACTCCACTTTGACAAGCAGGCCATTCTCCATCTCTGCCAGCAGCTAAAGCCTCTGCTGAACGTAGACACACAGAAGGGACAGGACTTGCTAGTACATCCAAAGATCACGATAGCTCTTGCTGTTTCCAGAACTGGGACCATCCAGTCCATTCAAGTGGCCACAGCAATATCAGCTAGTTGGTACCTCACACTCCATCACTCAATTTATGGTTCTTAGCAAAATCACTCAAGATGTGCTGAAGAGACAGCAACTAAGACTAAGTTTTATGAGAAGGCTTATTTTCCATCAGGGTTGAGGGGAATTGATTATACACATATAGTAAACAGACCACTTTGAGGTAATGAGGGCAGTTACCCCCCTTATGAGTGGCCTTCTCTCTGGACTGTTCTAACACAAAGGCCTTTCATTCCCTAAGAACGCAGATGGTCAGCGATGCCAAGGTCTCATCACTGATGTTTATCCCAGCTACCCTGTCATGATGTTTACATTGCTTGTGCTTCTTGGGTTTTAGACTATGGAGATCACATATCGTGATCACCTTCTTCATGTCAGATTTTCTTATGTTGTTTCTTAAACTATGGAAATGAATACAGCTTTCAGGTCAGCAACCTCTTGTGAAAAGGTGCTAGCACATAATAACAAGTAACAGTATTTAATAACAAAATATTATAAAATATATATACAAAATAAATAATATAATTATAAACAGTGCTACATGCTCCCAACTACTGAACAGTTGCAGTGAGTGCGCATGGTTCTACTGTCACCCTCTAAAGCACCACCACAACTGTGGCAACAGTGTCTTTAAAAAAAGGAGGATGAGTGCCTCCACATCAATCAAACAGATAAGCACAGAGTGTAAGGGAGAAGTGTAGTTCCAAGAACTACCAGAAGCCAAATGTCTTCAAAAAACATCTACTTTATTCTCCAATACAGGCAGTATAAACAGTCCAGACCCATCACATGGCATTCTTTCAGGCACTGTATAATGTCCCACACAGACTGTAGAGCCTTAGGGACTGCTTGAGTTTTCTGTTGTTTCTTCTCTTTCTTCTGTGCTTCCTGTTCCTCCTCAGCATCATGTTCCTCCTCGCCTACATTCTTACCCTCCCTTTTTTCTTTTCTTTCCCTCCTTCCTTTGGCCCTGCTCAGGTGGAGGCTGGTCAACAGGAGCTTGAAACAGGCAAGATACAGAAAAGGGACAACACTTCAAAGTGGCTGCATTTCTGGACCTATAGCTTTTCAGCACTAGTAGAGGGACATGGCTGGAATTGTTATGAGGTCTGTATTGTTACATTAGCACGTGCATATTGTAAAGTGGATCCTCTTTCCTCCTGGGTTGCAGCTCTTCCAAGAACAAAAAAAAAAAACAAAAAAAACACACACTCCTGTATGACTCCCCTTTGTCTCAAAAAACAAATATAAGGAAGCTTTTTATTGAATAGGAGGAACGTCCCTCTTTCTCCCAATTGCTTCTCCAAAACACAAACACTGCTACACCATGCAGGCTTCCACCGCTGCTTTCTCTCCCGGTCCCCCGGAGAGTAGCAAAAAAAAACACCCAGCGCAATTCAGCCCTGGTTTCCAAACACAGTTCAATTTTTTTAGCCCAGCTTCAAAAACACAACTCAGTCCAGCTAGGCTTTCAAAACACAGTTCAAGTTTAGCCAGGCCTTCAAAACACAGTTCAATTTTTAGCCAAGCTTCAAAAACATAGCTCAGTCCAGGTAGGCTTTCAAAACACAAGTCAATCTTAGCCAGGCTTTCAAAACACAGTTCAGTTCTAGCCAAGCCTTCCAAAACACAGCTCAGTTTAGCCAGGCTTTCAAAACACACAATAATGGCTTTGCGCGGGCTCAAAGCCTAGGGTCCCACCCTCTTGGTCAGTCATACTCCTACCTGACCTCCTCCCGCATGACCCGGCTTGGCCCCGCTACTTCCTTGGCTTTCGCTGAGCCAGAGTTGAAAAGTCCATCGGCTCTTCCAGGGTGTTCTCCGGTTCAGTCAACTCCATAGGGCAAGGTTCACTCTCTGCCTCTCTCTCCTCAGGAGCCCAATCCATATTCTCCTCGCCCCACCCTTCTCCCAGCTGCTCACCCTTTCTTTCATTAAAGCTCTTTGGTGGCTCTTCTTTCTCCACCCACCTGTTCCACCACCTCTTCCACCAGGTTGGAGAATCAGCCTTATTCCTTCCCCTGCGGCCCTCCTCTGGAGACTCCGGGGAATGCACATAGTTTCTCTTATCCCCGGTCTCCCTTGGGGCATGCTGGGAGTTGTAGTTCCTTATTTCTAGTTTTTTCCTGGGGAATGCCTGCCTATACCGGGGGTATTCTGGCCTAACCCAGGGTTCCTTTGGGGCCTTTCCTACATGCTCTTTACAATATATGACTGCCCTTCACATCTCATAGGCCACTCAATGTGGACCATATTATAGGCAAATGTCAACACAATAATGACAGCACAGAAATCCTGTCAATATTATGGTATATTTTCATGGTCTGTTTAATGGTTATGAAATATATCACAGGCAGGGACACATAATTGCCAGGGAAGCACATTTCACAGTTGGTATGCTGGCCTGGCTAATAATGTTGCAGCTAAGTGATATCCACAGACACTAAGTTCATCCTGGTGACCATATATAACCCATGGTTTGTTTAAGAACATGATAGAGTGAGCCCTGGGCATCAGATCATCAGGAGAGTGACTGGAGGACCTGGGAGGAGCTCAGATGTTATAAAAGGAGTAGCTTAGAGAAAAGAACTGTCCCTGGTTCTGTCTCTTGACTGAGTAACTAGGTCCTTGGTTGCCTGAGTTCTGTGTTACTTATAACCCCCTGCCAGGTGACCAATTGCAATTATGGGGGGGGTCCTGTAGTGCTGTAACCAGCAGATTGAAGCCATAGACAGTGAGCTATTACATTGCATAAGCCATTTGAGGAATCAGAAACTTGGCGGATTGGGGAGTCCAGCCGTAACCGGGGCTCAGGTGGAGTGTTGTCTACACCTGGCCGAGGCGAGACCTTCGGGGTGGCAGCCCGAAGGGAAAAGACAGTTACATTGAGTCTAGCCCAGATGGTATTGAAGTACATCAGGAGAGTGAAATGTGTTCTGGGTTCCAATTAGACTGCAGCACAGGCCTGAGGGTTGTGCACATGTGTTAACCCAGAAATGTACTATTGTTTGTGACCATCTTAAAAGCAATTATGATTTACATCTGAACTGTATAAAGATCAATGCAGTGAAACCATCAGTTAACTAGTTAAATAAATGTTCCAGTTACTTTCAACCTTCTGAGTGTCGTGTGGTTTCTGAGTGGTTTTGCTGACGGAACCTGGACCTAAGTAAGTGACTGCTGGTATCTTGAGCCTCCTTCTAACCCAGGATAGCAGAACCGGGTTACTCATAGGCAGCAACATGCCACATATTTAATATTAAGACTGCCACCTATACTCTAGTGAAGCCCATCTTTAAATCCACTCACACTTGGCTAGAACCTACTATTAGCTCCAACCCTCTGGCACACTCCTCCTCTTGAACTTCAATCCTAATTATCACTTAAGAACTTCAAAGCTGTTGCTAAAACTCATTTCTTCACTAAAGCATTTTTCTCCAAGGCTGACTGACATGAATCATAATTAATTCTGCTGCCATGGCCCAGAGTAGTATAACTTCACTGTTGTCTATAAGGCTCATTTTCAAAGTGCTTAGATTTACAAAGTTCCATGGGTTACTGTGGGGCTCATTTCGTTCAGAAAAAGTTCAAAAAGTGTTATAAAGCACCATTTGGACAGATATCTTCTCAAAACATCCAAATCGGTATTTTCAAAACCAATTTTGCAGATGTCTATCTATGCATTTCATCTACAGTGCGACCAAATCACAAGGGTGTGTGTTGGGGGCATTTCAAAGGTGGTATTAGGATGATCTTAGGCTGTGCCTAAAACTTGGATGTTTTTACAACCATAATGGAACAAAATCAAAGTGTCTATGGTGAAAATGTCAATGTTTTGGTTTAGACCTGTTTTTCTAACGTATAAGACACAAAACAGTGCTCTAAATGACCAGATGACCACTGGAGGGAATCAGGGATGGCCCTCCCTTACTCCCCCAGTGGTTACTGACCCCATCCAACCCCCTACAAATGTGAATAAAAATAGTACTCAGCAGCCTCTCGGAGAACCTCAAATATTATAGCCTGCTATTAGAGCAGCATGCAGGTCCCTGGAGTAGTGCAATGGAGGGTGCAGTGCACTGTAGACAGGTGGACCCAGGCCCATACCGCCCCCCACCTGTTACACTGGTGGTGGAAACTGTGAGCCCCCCCTAAAAAAAAATGGACCAGAAACACATCATACCCACATATAGGTGCCCCCTTCGCCCATAAGGGCTATTGTAGTGGTGAATAGTTGGAGGTGGTGGGTTTTGTGAGGGTTTTGGAGGGCTCAGTGGACATGATAAGGGACCAACAGTGAGATGTGTACATGGGAGTATTTATATGAAGTTCACAGCAGTGCCCCCTAGGGTGCCCCATTGCTCTCCTGGAATGTCTGGAGGGCCAGTCTGCTAAAAATGCTGGCCTCTCCTACATCCCAATGGCTTGATTCTCTACGATTTTCACTTGTGCATTTTTTTTTTTTTTTCGTAAATGGCCTGAAAAGGTAAATGCACAAAGCACAAAAACTTGTTACAAACGGTATATAAAAAAAAGACAGACATTTCGCTTTTACAAAAATGGTTACATTTGCTATTCGGATCTAGGATGTTTACTGCAAAATGTCCAAAGTCTGACTTAGACATATTGAAAATGCCACTTTCTGTAACAGCCCCCTTTGGACCCTCTATATTTCTCACCTAACCCACCCCTCCCTCATCCTTTCAGACTGTCACTGAAATACTTTGATGATTCACTTATATATGCTGTTACTTATCAAAATTTGCTTATTTCTGATCTGACGAAGAAGGGCCACCTTCGAAAGTTAATTAAAAATAAATTAAGTTAGACCAATAAAAAGTTATGTTATCATGAAATAAAAACTGAATATCACTAAAACAGCTTCAAACAGTAATACATGACCAAATTTCAGTGAGGATATCCTGTTTACTGATGGGTTCATCTTAACTGCTGTTGTAATCTGCCATGGGAAGCCTGATGTTATAAAGATTGGAAGTAAAACTAATCTTTCCTTTCATTGGGGCACATGGAATCATTCATGCAGATTTCTCATTTGATTAAACATAACTAAATGGGCTATATGCCCCTAATGCAGTCCATTGGTTTTCTTATATTTTGTCCATGTGATGACGTACACTGTGCAAAAACTGGAAATACAGCGATACAGAATAATAGAATTCAGTAACACCCAAAATGTATTAATTAACATTATAATTTGTTCACATTTGGGTAATAATAGAGAAAATAGAAAACATAAAGTCAACCTGGTTAACCTCTGCTGTATATCAGCCAGTAGTAAATAGTAGTAATAAACAATATTATAAGTGCATTTTTATAATATACCACTGTATTCCATAAAACAAGAGGAGCAAGGTTCCACAAATCATCTTTCTATTTTTGATCTAGGCACAGGAAAAAATGATTTTAAATGCTCCCAGGTTTCAACCTAATTCATGTCCCTAGAACCAGCTCCTCCAAGTGACACACTGATTACTATTTATAACAAATTACTACTCTACCAATGAAACATTATTCCATTATTATACTTCCTCTGTGTACATCCATATGCTGCACAAGCCAGCATATTTAAAAATATAAGTGAGATTAAATAAAAATGCTACCAGTAAAACATCCAAAATCAGAACAGGAAAGGACATTTTCTACAAAAAAAAAGTCTATCTTTTCCTTTTGAAAGTGCTGTTTGGAAAAATGTTTTGTGATTTGAGGGAGCAAGGGGAGGTGATCCCCGAGTCCCTCCAGTGGTCATCTGGTCATTTGGGGCACTTCTTGTGTGGAGTAGAGGAGTAGCCTTGTGATGAGTGTAGCAGACCTTGCTCCTGGGGACTTGGGTTCAATTCCTACTGCAGCTATTTGTTATAAAAACAGGTCTAGCTCAAAATGTCTAAGTTTTGACTTGGATGTCTTTGTTTTATTCCATTATCGCTGAAAGATGTCCATGTCTTAGGAACGCCCAAGTCCTGCCTTGAACACACACCTGGCACACCCCCTTGAGATTTGGACGTCCTTTTGATGGACTGCAGTTGGAGATGTCCAAAATCGGGTTTCGATTATACCAATTTGGACGTCCCTGGGAGATGACGTTCATGTTGCAATTTATGTCAAAAGATAGATGTCCATCTCTTTCAAAAATGAGCCTGATAGTATATACAGGTACTTATTTGTACCTGGGGCAATGGAGTGTTAAGTGACTTACCCAGAGTCACAAGCAGCTGTATTGGGAATGAAACCCAGTTCCCCAGGATCAAAGTCCACTGCACTAACCACTAGGCTACTCCTCCACTCCAGAAAAAAATAGCGTGTAGCGCTCTTCTATATGCAGCACTTAAAATAAGGCTTATAGAATAGCACTTAGCACTGGGAACCACAACAACATTGGAGCATGACCATTTACAGTAACAAATCCTTGGTGTAAATCCCTGCACTTAAATTAGACGCTGATCCCCTTAGTTCCATAACAATGCACATAAAGAATGCCCATGATCCTCCCATGGCTGTGCCCCCTTTTTAGGCCCATGTGTAATTTCTAATTGAAGCCAGTTAGCACTGATAATTGATTGTTAGGGCCCAATTCTTGGCACTAATTGGCTCGTTATTCAATCAATTTGCATGTGCAAATTGGAAATGCGCCCAAATTTATCTTAGTCTCTTTACCCTTTCCCTTTTTCCTTCTTACCCTGTTCCTTCTATCCTATCTAATTTAATTGTATTTGTATAACCACTGGTCTCGCGACAGCCTTATCAGTGCATTGTAAGCCACTTTGAGCCTGCAAAAATGTGGGAAAAAGTGAGGTATAAATGTGCTAAATAAATAAATAAATAGCAACTTTTATAAAATTCAAGGATATTTGTTTAGGTTATCACAGGCTGTCTAATAATAGATTAAATGTATGCAAATGCATTATTCCTGCAGAAAGCTGGCATTATGTTTCCTCCCCAGGAGCATCAGGCCATTAATATGTGGTCAATTTTCCCAGGTAGGGAAGGGGTGGAAGACGCCACACAATGAAGTTCCAAAGACAACCAAAAATAAATCCAGAAGTTTAATGTTGCCAAAAAAGTAAAATAAATAAATAAAAAGAAAAAAATATATATATATATATTCACCAAGGTACATAAAATGCATAGACAATCTTAACCCAACACAGGCTGTTTCGGCTGCAAAGCCTTCCTCAGGGATAGAAGGATCCCTGCTCCCTCTTCCCTGCTATCTAGAGGTATGCCGGGGTGGGGGTGTTAGGCCCCACCCAGTGTATTCCAGAATGCAACAGGTGAGACAGGGCGCTGTCATTTGAATGATGCCACCTTAGAGGGAGAAGGGAAGGATGCCTGGGGTGGCTGGGGCGGGGGGAGGGAGTAGGGCCTAGACCACCAGTGCTGACTTCAAGGGCAGAGGGTCTGGTCAAGCCATGGGTCCCGCTGGATCACCAGGGTCAAGGGTCTGGCCAGTCTAGGGGTCCACTGGACCACCAGGGCCTTTTGTGAAGGGGGCCAGGAGGGAATATTTTTTAAAGGCAGGAGGGAGTCACTTGATGTTCAGTGGGGGGGGGGGGGGAGAAGGAGGAAAAGGGGGTCGCCCGATGTTCGGGGGAGAGAGGAGTTAGAGGGAGATTCGGGCCAGTGCATGTTAAAAAAAAAACATCAACTTTCCTGTCAGTGCCTGAGCCAGTCAGAAAAATTAGCACAGAATAGTGAGCAGCTAATTAATGCTGTGATTTTTAACGCAATCTAATTTAAAGGGACCATGTAGAATTAGTGTGGGGATTAAATCAATAAACAATATTCATATTATCCCAAACACTATAAATCAAATCGCTTCCACATTTAATCAATACTCTCACAGTGTGCCCATTAATAACTCCTTTTTTTTTTATTAATGGGCACACTTTGAGAGTATTGATTAAATGTAAAAGTGATTCGATTTATAGTGTTTGGGATAATATGAATATTGTTTAGTGATTTTTAACGTAGCTATAGTTTGCATGCTCAATATTCTGAGCATGTTACAGTAATTGTGCTGTATAGAATTCAGTAGAATTTGATTCTACCATGATCCTTTAGGCTCTTAAAGGTAAAGAGAATGGGATTTGATATACTGTCTTTCTGTGGTTACAAAGTGGTTTCCATATTATATACAGGTACTCATTTCATACCTGGGGCAATGGAGGGTTAAGTGACTTGCCCAGAGTGACAAGGTGCTGAAGTGGGAATTGAACCAGTTGCCCTGATTCTCAGGCTGCTGCACTGATTGTTAGGCTACTCCTCCAGTTAAATAGGCCGTTTGAAAACGCTGACCTTACTGCACGTAAAAGTGCACATCAGTGGCTCTTTGAGTTTGTGTGGTTCTCATGATAAATGGTTTTGCTTTGACTACAGCCGATCCCCAGAAGATGCTGTAAAGGCAAACCATCTAGTCTTGCATAATGGTTGGCCAGCCTTTTAACTACCCCTCTGAATACAGCAATTTTAACGCCATCTATATACAGTTAGTACTACCTATTCAATGGTCAGTCTTACAGGAGATTACCCGAGCAGCAAAGGACTCAAATACAAATCAACTTACACATCTAGCTTTTCCTATCTAAGCACACAACTATGGAATGCACTGCCAAAAGTAATAAAAACTACGCTCGACCACCTAAATTTCCGGAAGTTCTAAAAACAACCTGTTCAAAAAAGCCTACCCCACCGATCCAACACAAAAACCTGGGTACCTGCGATATAACGAAACTAAAGACCGTAATGGACATATCCTAACTCCCCCTCTTCTCTCTAAGTTCCCCCATGAATCTACCATACGTAAACCTTACTCTACCACAATATTGCATTGTATTTGTTCAAACCGGAACCGGCAAATGCCGTTAAGGTACCATGTAAGCCACATTGAGCCTGCAAATAGGTGGGAGAATGTGGGGTACAAATGTAACAAAATAAATAATAATTAATCTGGAGTAGCAAAAATGACACAGGCTGAGGATCAACTAATTTATTGAGGGTTGAGCTTTTGAGAATAAAAGCCCACTTGACCAGATTTGCATACATATATATTACCTTCTCAAAGGACAATTCTATAAGTGGGTGCCTGCATTAATGTACCACTGGTATTCATAAATGTACAGATTACAGAGTAACAGCACTTTCATGGGTAAGTGCACACTTACAGGTGTAAGTGGTGGTAAAATGGCTAAGCGCTAGTCTCTAAGGACGTAAGTGGTACAAGGTATAAATGGAAGGGGAGCGTTTACATGGGTGGAACATGAGGGGTATGGTCAGTGCTGCTACCTATGGTTATGGTTTATTCAAACTTTCTAGACTGCTCAAGCTGCCATGGCAAAAGTAGAGCAAAGCAGTGTACAGGCTAATAAAATAGAAAACAGGAAAAGAACGTCATTAATGATAGAAAAGAAAAACCACCCTCACTAAGGTAATCTTTTACGCTAGCGGTTTAGTGTGCGCTAAGGATTTGCGCATGCTAAATGCTAGAGATGCCCAGAGACATATGTGGGCGTCTCTAACAGTAAGCACGTGCTTATTTTTAGTGTGCACTAAAAATGCTAGTGTGCCTTTATAAAAGGACCCCTAAGGGAAAAAGAGAAACACACAAAAATGGAAGCCGAGGAGAAACAAATAGGGTAAAAGGAGAAGTAGAGGACGCCACTTAATGAGACACTTCAAATGCACAACTTACAGTTACGTGGGATTTTGCCTTATTTAGATGCCCGAAGCTAAGCTAGATCAATGGCTAGAGTAACTGAAGACACATAGATTTAAGGTGTGTTGATGTAGGGTCACACCAGTAATCGATAATGGAATCTAGGCACCCAGGTGCCATTATAAGATTGGCTTTCAATGTACAGCACTGGGCCCCTAAAAAGAGTTGCTTAGATCTAGAATTGCTCCCTTTATTTGTATATTTTATCCAAAATTACTAAGAGGACGATTGAAACCATGTCTGCTGGTAAACAAGCATTTTTGTTGGTTGATGTGGGTGCTTCATTGTACAACTTGTCTGTGTTTTGTACCTAGAGCAATCACAGAGTGAGGAAGAAGATTGGACACACATAGCTTTAGATTATGCATGTATTTTCTGATGGTAAAATTATAATCATGAAAAGCAGGCAGAACAATCAATGGATACATGAAACAATACACAAGAAAAGGGAGTCGAGTCCTATAATGTAATAGAATTGAAGACAATAGAATTGGAAGAGGATCATGAAATGTGAGAAAATCAAGGCACAGCCTTAGACTCGGTGTGTGTTGTCTAGTATTGCATCAGGAATGGGCTAGCTAGATGGAACTTTCTATCTGTATTTTTTGTTATTTATTATGTCTATTTTTGTTACATGTATCATTTTTATTGGAGGGGGCTTTAGAACCAAGACAATCGTAATTATTTGAGTGAAATGCCTGCAAAATCAGAAAAGGTCTTGCTAATCCCAGAAGATCTACAAAACTCTAAAGGCACATTTACTAAGGTTTGCTAAGCAGTTAGTTTGGGTTTGAATACAGACTAACCATTAACACTAGTCCCTGCTTATGTCTAGCCCATGTTAAAATAGCTAGGTCCAGTACTAACTACAGTGCTGTGAAAAAGTTCTGCATCACCTGTGCGATAATGATGATCTCTGACCAGCTTTCTACCCAATTGTAAGGTGGAAAATATTGCAATATCATATGCCATTTTATTCAGAATTCAAGTTTGCATCAGTTGTATGTGTTTTTACTATATTTTTGGTGCCTGTAAAGGTTTTTATATATAAAACAACAAAGCAGAGTGGAATCAATGCATTTATTGGAACAATACCCGACGTGGCCACGTTTCGCCCTCAGGCTGCGTCAGGGGTACAAACTATGAAAACAAAACAAGAATATAAGAAACATATATAGCCATACATAATATCTATGTCATAACATGATCCAACAAATATAAAAACAATTATTTAAAAATTATTATTTAAAAATGTTCAAACATACATAGCCATACATGATGTCATCTACAAACCAAATATTAATAAACATCATTGATATCACAAAACATCACATACAATATTTCCATATATAAAATTTAAAGTTACCACATATAAAATTTATAAACACATATTTATCTTTTAATAATGGAAAATACAGTATTAAAAACAAAACCATTAAAATATAAAAATCAAACAATACAATGAAGAGGGAAAGAGATTCTTTTATACATACCTATAAAAGAATTTCTTCCCCTCTTCATTGTATTGTTACAGAACCTGAAAGTAACGTGCATTAGAGAACTTGTCTGTGTGGAAATTGCAGGGATTATGTTGGACATGCCCTCGACGATTAATGCAGAGTCATTGCCTTAAGGCACGTCACTTTTGGCTGTTAACCTGCAATGGGGATAATTCAAAAAAGGCCACCAAATGTAGATGCAAGGATGATGTGTGCTAAACGTGAATTCTATAATGGTATTGTCATGCAGAACTGTCATTATAGAATACTAGCATAAGTCCATATTTCTGTGCCTAACTTTAGGCTCAAGCACTTACACCAGCCAAATGGCTGCTATAAATGCTCACACTTAAGTATAGTCAGTTGGGGGGCACGCAATGAAGCTACTAAGTAGTAAATTCAAAACAAATTGGAGAAAATATTTCTTAACTCAACGTGTAATTGAATTCGTTGCCAGAGAATGTAGTAAAAGCGGTTAGCTTAGCGAGGTTTAAAAAAGATTTGGCTAGCTTCCTAAAAGAAAAGTCCATAAGCCATTATTAAGATGGACTTGGGGAAAATCCGCTGCTTATTTCTAGGATAAGCAAATTAGCACCTAATTAAATATTTAAGTTAGGAACACAATTGTGCTTGTTCTAGAAACTATGCATGCAACTTTATAGAATTAGGGGGATTAGGTGCAAACACTTAACACTTTTTAATAAACATGCCCCTAAATCTGTGACTAACACCTAAAACACATGTGGAGGGGCATTTTTGATATGACATCTGAGTTGAAGTTTGGACGTTTTGCATTAAACCTCCCAAATCCTAATAGGAAATATGGCCATTTTTGAAACAGCAAAATGTCTTTTTTTTTTTTTCCAAAAATGGCCAAATGCAAGATGTTTTTGTGCTCTGCATCTATCTATCTTTTGGTCCATTTTCAAAAAAACAAGTTCAAATGAAAAATGCACAAGATCAAGCCATTGGGATATAGGAGGAGCCAACATTCTTAGGAGACAGGCCACACAGACATCTCAGGAGAGCAATGGAGCATCCTAGAGGCACTGATGTGCATGTTATATAAAAGTTCCCAGATACACATCTCACTATTGGTCCCTTATCTTGCCTGCTGAGTCCTGCAAAACCCACTATCCCTAACTGTACACCACTATAATATCCCTTATATGTGAAGGGGTCACCTATATTTGTGTACAGTAGGTTTGTGGTGAGTGTGGGAGGGCTCACACTTTACACCACAATAACGTAAAGCGGGATATGGGTCTGAGTCCTCCTGTCTACAGTACACTGCACCCACCACTATACTAAACTCCAGGGATCTGCTGGCTATAACATTTGCAGCTGTCATAGAGGGTGGAATGTACATTTGGGGGTGGGAGGGGGTCAGTGACCACTGGGGGAGTAAAGGATGCCATACATTAATCCCTCCAGTGGTAATCTGGTCATTTAGGGCACCCTTTTGTGCCTTATTGGTTCTAAAAACAGATCTAGACCAAATCATTATTGCCCTAGGCATTTTTGTTTTGTTCCATTATGGCTGTTCCAAGTGTTAGGAACAGCCTAAGACCACCTCCAACATGCCCCCTTGTAATTTGGATGCACTGCATAGAATTGCATAGATAAATTTCTGCAAAAAAAAAAGATTTTGAAAATTCCAATGTGGACGTTTTGAGAAGAAATCCATCCAAATGCTGCTTTATGGCAATTTTTGGACTTCTTTCTCTTCCAAAAATGAGTTCCATAATATGTCATATCTTTTTCTCCTTTTAAAATACAAATGTTAGTTTTCACCAAGTTCCACCCATTTTTCAAAGACCTATTCTCATGAAAAAGTTGGGTTAATGACAGAAACCCTACGGGTATTAGAAACAGACTCATGGTGTGAGTTAATGGTATTCTTTGAAAGATCTGTTAGTACTGTAGAACCATGACAATTTATTACTGTGCAAGAGGTCTCAATAAAAGAATGGAATATTACATAGTCCACATTCTTCTTGCATTGTTTTATGGCTGTAAACAATAGGATGGCATGCCTGTTAGACACATGGTTCTTGCAAAGTTATGGTCTTCATGTGATTCTGGGAAGAAAGTATACAGTGCTGCTGATTTATCCCTTCATCCAGGGCCAGAAAAGAGAAACATTTTGTTTCAAGTTAAAACATGCATGTAGAAAAAGTTATGAAAATCAAGGGAAAGCAAGCATTCACTAAATCAATGGCTCCCAAACCTGGTCCTGGACGTTTTCAGGATATCCACAATGAATATTCATAAAAGAGATTTGCATGCAGTGGTGACAGTGCATGCAAATCTCTCTCATGAATAGTCACTGTGAATACCCTGAAAATCTGACTGGCTGGGGTGCCTCCAGGACCAGGTTTGGGAAGCACTGCTCTAGAAGAAACAGTCTCACAAACAGGAATTAAATTGGAAGGGGTGGGGTGGAGGGAGTTGCACTATATGTTAAAGAGGGAATTGAGTCAAACAAAATAAACTTTCAACATGAAACACAAAGCATCATGGAATCCGTACGGATAGAAATTCCATGTGTGAAAGAAGGAGTACTCTGGTAGGACTGTACTACTATCCGCCAGGACAAAATAAGCAAACAGATGAAGAAATGTTTACAGAAACTAGGAAAGCCAGCAAATTGGGCAACAGTATAATAATGTTTGATTTGATTTCAACTACCACAATGTTGACTGGATAAATGTTACATTGGGGAGAGCTAGGGAGGTAAAATTCCTAGAAGTAATAAATGACTGCTTCTTGGAGCAACTAGTCCAGGAGCTGACAAGTGGGATCTGTTTTAGATATAGTTCTTAGTGGAATGCAGGACTTAGTACAAGAGGTAACGGTGTTGGGTCCACTGAGAAGCAGTGATCATAACATGATCAAATATGTGCTAATATCTGGAGTGAAGTCACCAAGGAAATCTACTGTAGCAGCACTTAAATTTTTGAAAGGGTGACTACGATAAAATGAGGAAAATGGTTAAAAAGAAGGTAGAAGTAACAACTGCAAAGGTTAGGACTTTCAATCAGGCATGGATGTTGTTTATAAATACCATCTTGGAAGCCCAGACTAGAAAATGCATTTACAAAGGTGGAAATTAGAGGAAAAGAGAGCCAGCATGCTTAAAAGGTAAAGTGAAAGAGGCTATTCCTTCAAAGAACGGGAAAAAGACAATAATGATGAAAATAAGAAGCAGCATAAGCACTGGCAAGTTAGATGCAAACCATTGATTTAAAAAAAAAAAAAAAGGCGGCATATCGGGACAAGATGGCGCTGTGAGAGGACGTACGTCTGAGAGCTCCTGATTTTCAGTGGTCCTACCTGGGATGTAGCACTCTCCCCACTGATATTATGGGGAAGAGGAAGGGAAAGACAAGGTTTTAGCTTCCTCCGACCCCGTGAAACCGGCAACCCAGCAAAAGACGCTGGAACAATTTGGAGTTCAGGCGTTGAAGTTGCAGACGCCAACACTGACGGGATCTGATGCTGGTCAGACAGACCATAGCATAGAGACGGCTTCGCTAAGCCCGCCTCACATTACAGCTCCCCCGCGACCCGGAAGCAGTATAGGATTGCTTGGGAAGCAGAACGATGATCCTTCCGAACTGGTGAGATCACGAGCTGCAGGAGGAGGTCCTGTCGCTACCTCGACCCCAGAACGGAACACTACTGGTTGTACAAGGGCTGAAAGCCCGACATCTCCTTTAATTCTGGAGGCTGCTTCTATGAGGAGTCGAGTGGATTTAAAACCTGCTGGTATAACAATGGAAATGCTGTGGGAAGCTATCCAGGGAATTAACACCAACCTTACCACCCTCACCCAGGTAACAAACTCCATTAAAACTGACCTTTTAGATTTAAAACAAGAACAAGTTGCCTTATCTGGGAGACTACAAGAAAATGAGAAAAAAACTGAGAAACTAGGAGAAGAGACACAAAAGCTGCAGAACTTAACAGGAGTAATGGTTAAGGAAAGGGAAATTCTAGCTAGGAAGCTAGAATTTCTTGATAACCAAGGACGGAGAAATAACTTAAGATTTCTAAACTTTCCAAAATCTCCATTGATTCCAGCAATAGATATGTTGAAGAAGTATTTTAGTGAAATCCTGGGAATACCGGTAGAGGGCTATCCCCCAATTACCAGAGCCCAATATATTTCTGGAATCAAATCTTGACTTAACCTTACAGAAATTCTGGAAAGTTCTTTAGAGGTGATAACTCACCGTACTACCCTCCTAGTGACTTTTGCGCTGGAACCGGATAGGAATAACATTTTCCATTTATACTTTAAACATATGAAAGCTTTATTCCTAGGGGCCAAGATTCAAGTTTTTCCTGATTTGAATAAAGAAATGCAGAAAAGAAGGCGAGAATTTTTGGTGTTAAAACCACGAATACTCGCATTAGGTGGATCTTTTGTATTGAAATTTACCTGTAGATGTTGTGTATCTCTAAATGATGTTAATTATGTGTTTCTTGTCCCTGAAAAATTGCAGAAATGGATAGTTGCCAAAGAGGCGAGTGGTGGTATCGGAACCACCTGAATCTTCACACAGTTTGATATGCTAGTAATATCGGCTAGTTGGTTTATGTATCTTTTCCTCTTAATTTATTTGTAAGAAAATAATTCCTTTAAAAAAAAAATTATTATATTCCTAGTATCTTGTCTGACAAATGGTGGTCAAAGTGAGAAATATTATTACCTAATTTTGTTAAAGGTTTGGAGATATTCTGTAATTTTTTTTCTAACATTCTTCACATGTATATTCATGGTTTGTATTATTTGAAAATTATAAATAAAATTTAAAAAAAAGGCTAAAAGAAAATATGAAGAGAAACTTGCCACAGAGGCAAAAACTCACAGTAACAACTTTTTCAGGTACATCAGAAGCAGAAAGCCTAAGAAAGAATCAATGGAACTGTTAGATCATGAAGGAGCAAAAGGGGCAATCAGGGAGGAGAAGGCCATAGCGGAGAGACTGAATGAATCTTTTCTTCGGTCTTTATGGAAGAAGATGTATGAGATCTACCTGTACCAGAAATGGTTTTCAAAGGTGATGATGCGGAGGAACTGAAAGAAATCTTGGTGAACCTGGAAGTCATACTGAGCCAAATTGACAAATTAAAGAGTAGTAAATCACCTGGACCTGACTGCATGCACCCTAGAGCACTGAAGGAACTCAAACAAATAATTGCTGATCTGCTGTTAGTGATCTATAACCTGTCATTAAAATCATCGGTAGAACCTGATGATTGCACCTAAATTTTAGGCACGGAGCCTGGTGCTAGGTGCTATTATATAAATGGCATCCAACCTGAATTACTGTTTATAGAAGAATGCTTAGTGCTCATTTTTTATTGGCGCCATATATAGAATTTGGTCCTAAATGTATCGCATGCTACAGTCACCTGCACATTCTTGGCCAATGGGAAAAAAAACCCTTAATCTCAGTCTTTAGTCTGTAGCTTGACAAAGAGGTACCTTGATTGATGACTTTCATTAGATTTTTCATGTTTTTCTGTGTAGCTTCAGTTCTGCTGCAGTACATAGCCCTCTTCCTTGGTGCTCTACAGAATGGCTTATATGGATTCAGGGGAATTGTTATTGCTTCCCCCCCCCCCCCCCCCCCATACACACACTGGCTAACAGAGAGGCTTGATGTGTCATCTTTATGTAACTGGGCTAAATCTAGGGTTTAAGCCTTGTGGAATTACCACTGGTAAAATCAGAACTTAAGAATAGCCATACTGGGTCAGACGAATGGTCCATCTAGCCCAGTATCCTGCTTCTAACAGTGGCCAGTTCAGATCACAAGTACCTGACAGAATCCCAAATGGTAGCAAAATTCATGCTATTTGCTCCAGGGACAAGTGGTGACTTTCCCCATGCCTATCTCAATAACAGACTATGGACTTTTCTTTCAGCAGCTTGTCCCAACCTTTTTTGAACCAAGATATTCTAACCACTGATACCACATCCTCTGGCAATGAGTTCCAGAGCTTAGCTATTCATTGAGTGAAAAAATATTTAATCCTGTTCATTTAAAAGTAGTGACCCAGAAGTGTACAGAGGGTGCCACTAGACACTAGGGATTTTTTTTTTAACTCAGGGAAAGGGTTCGGTTGAGGGAAGGAAGGGAGGGAGGAAGGGGCCACTAAATTGCTATTGAAACAGACATGAGGAAGCAACTGCTTGCCCCGGGATTGGTGACATGGAATGTTGCTACTAATTGGGTTTCTGCCAGGTACTTGTGACCTGGCTTGGCCACTGTGTGGAAAACAGGATACTGGGCTAGATGGACTTTTGGTCTGACCCAGTATGGCTACTCTTATGTTCAGAATATCTATATTCCAATCACATAAAAGTATAATTGCTTTTGTTGGCATCCATATTTGTACACATGCATTCCCTAATTTCATAAGGGCCTGTTTCCATGTGCAAAGCTTAGTTTGCATGTGTAAAATTGCTATTTTTTAATCCATTTTTCATACGTCTGATATATATGTGTGTGTGTGTGTGTGTGTGTGTGTGTGTCATATTGTCTTTATTGAAACTTGCAACAAGACAAACCAAGCATACAAACAAGCGATAAAACAAGCAATAAAACCCGCTAACTAATACATAAATAAAACCTTACTGGCCAATACCCCCACCCCTCAACAAACCCTCCCACTCAGGGAGGCTGAAACGAAAAACCCCTCCAATGCCTTGCCCACTGTAGTCCAGAACAATGCTCCTTCTCCCTCACTGCCAGCTGCTGGACAAAATGTACCACATCCCCTGCCACCTCCTGTACAGACAGCCACTTCCGATATAATGAAGCTTGGCAGCGTGCCTGCCACAGGAAGTAACAAAGGGCTGCAGCGATGATATACAGTGTCTCCCTACACCACCCCTTTCCTTTTGGAAACCCTCCATAGGCCCATTCTGCATAAGATAGCTGGTGGAAGAAAGGAATCCCTAATTGGCGGGCTACTGCCTGACAGACTTGTTGATTGAACGGGCACTTGAGGAGGAAGTGGTCCATTGTTTCATCCTCCGTCACGCACTCCCCCCTCGGGCACTTACGATCATTGCTGTTTCTATTTTTCATGTTAGCTCGAACATAAAGCCGGCTGTGGAAAGTCAGCCAGGCCATGTCCGCAATCTTCCGGGGGAGGCGTGATGAATTGAGGAAAGCCAGACCTTCCTCCTGTAGTGGACCTGGGCAGTCCCTCAAGGCTAGACGTGTTGAAAAGTGTGTCTGAATAATGCGGTGTTGTAGCTGCCTCCTGTCCTCCTTCTGGATTTCCTGTACTGTGATACCCCATCTCTTCACCAATCTCAACAGAGGTGAGATGTACTGTGGCAAGTATCCCGCCTTCCCTCGCAGGGGCATTGCCTGACCTCCCCTCACCCAATCCCTCAAGTACCGCTGAAGCCAGGAGGCCATGCAGTCTGCCCAAGCCGGCCTCCCTTCCCGCAAGACCCCTCCCAGATTTTGTTGGAAAAAGAAACAACTAAAATGTACCACAGGGTTGACCATTCCCAACCCCCCCTCCCTTTTGGGCAAATAGGTCACCTCCCTCCGGATAATATTCATCCTGTTCCCCCATAGCTGTTGGAAAAACAAGCTGTATACTCTGGCATGTAACGATATAGGCAGTAAACAGACCTTGGATATGAACAGGAGAAGGGGTATCAGATAGGTCTTAATGACATGCAGTTTTTCCACAAACCGCAACTTATATGATTTCCACTGGGCCACCCTTTCCTCGACTCTCCCCAGCCCCTTCTCCCAGTTGATCGTATTATAGTCCTGTCTGCCTACCCAGAGACCCAGGATCCGTACTTCATCCCTTGCTACTGGGTACTGACTGGGAAGTTTGAAAGCTGGTCTGCCCTGTCCTACCCAAATTGCGGAGCTCTTATCCTGGTTTATCTGGGCCCCCGCAGCCTGTGTGTATTCTGCCATCCAGGTCTGAACTCGCTCGGCTTCCTCCTTGCTACTGATTACTACTGTGACATCATCTGCGTAGGCGACACATCGCCATGTGTGTGAACCCAAAGAGATGCCCTCTAGTTGACCGCTAAACCCTCCACTCAACCTTCTGAGGAAAGGATCTAAGGAAAGGACGTACAGCAAGGGGCTGAGGGGACACCCCTGCCGTACCCCTGACCTCACTGCAAAGCTCTTGCCCACCCAACCATTTATTAGAGTGCTACTCCTTGCATTGCGATACAAAGTCTGGATCCACCCTATAAACTGGTCGGGTATCCCATAGCACCGAAGCACTAGCCATAGGTACTCCTGGGACACCCTGTCAAAAGCCTTAGACTGATCAAGGGTCAGCAAATACTTTCCCTTTGTCCCACCTTGACTCCTTTCCACTATTTCACGGATGGTACAAACTGCTTCCACTGCCCCTTTCCCCTTCACCGAGCAAAACTGTGCTGAGGACAAGAGACCACCCACTGCCCCAGCCAGGCGGTTGTAAATAATCCTGGCCATTATTTTCCTATCTACATTCAGAAGACTTATGGGTCTCCAGTTCTCGATAAGTTCCAGATTTCCCTTCTTTGCGAGGAGAACCAAAATAGAACACTGCTGTGAAGGGGCCAAACGCCCGTTCTGCAAACAATTATTAAAAATTGCAGCTAACACTGGAATCAGGACCACACGGAATTTTTTGTAGAACTCTGGGGTCAGCCCATCGGGACCCGGAGTTGTACGTGCTGATAGCGTATCAATAGCATCATCTACCTCTCCTGTGGTAATGGGCCTAAGCAGTTGTTCCATCTCCCCCTCCGAAACCTTTTCCAAGCCTGGGGCACTCTGCACGTATGATAGCATGAAGTTAGAAACCAAGCTCTCTTTCCCCCACAATTGGGTGTAAAACCGAATGACCCTGGCCTCGATTGAACGTTGGTTCGTCAATCGCTGCCCTGCTTCATCTCTCATAGCATAAATGACCTTGTGTCCTACTGCTACCTTGCAATTCTGGAAAGGATCCGGGGAATACCGATGCCCATATTCCCTTTCCAGAAGCAAAGCAGCGTATCGATCATATTGCAACAGCCTCAACTGGGCCTGCAAAGCTTCTATCTCTCCCTTCTCTAGATGGTTGGAGACCGCGTGGTCCAATTGCTTACGAAGACGACAGCACTGTGCCTGTAACCCCAGACTCTGCTTCCTGGCTAGGGACCGGAAAAGGGCCTTGACTCGCCCCTTTACCATGTCCCACCAGGCTCCCTTATCATCCATCACCTCCCATAGTGTTTCTTGGTCTGCTAAAAAACCCTCAAATATTTGTCTGTTTTCCTCTACTTCTAATAACTTTGCACTCAGTTTCCAAAATCCTGGGCCTTTCTGCGCCCCTTCGCATATTGTTAAGACTGTGGAAACTAAGGCATGATCTGAATATTCCGTCCATCTATTCGGCTGCCCCTGAAACTTAGCCAACCCGCCTACAAAGAGCCAGTCAATACGGCTCTCCGTGTCTCCCCTTCTAAAAGTGAACCCCTTCCCTCCCGCCACCTCCAGTCTTGCCTGTTTTACAATTGCTGCCAGCTGGAGGCTGTCATAACCCACCTGACGCCTGGACCCCTTTCTATCTGCTTGCTGTAAGACCATATTAAAGTCTCCTCCAAATACCACCAATTTGCTTGTATATAAATACGGTTTCACCCGGAGCAACAGCTGCTTGCGTTCCCAACTAATCTGGGGCCCATAAAAGTTAATGATTCGCACTGCTACCCCTCTAATGAAAACGTCTAAGACAACACACCTCCCTATCTCCACCTCTATTTCCCTCGTAATCTCCACTTCTCGGGTGGCAAAAAGAATAGCCACCCCTGCGCATCTTTCTTTGGCCAGAGACCAGAATGAGGGCCCCCCTTTCCAATCTCTCTTGGCCCGGTGCAGGAGCTGCAAAGAATCCAAATGAGTCTCCTGCAACAGGATGCAGTCTACCTTGCACTGGGTCAAATCGCTAAAGGCGACAAATCTAGTTCTCTCTGCCTTTATGCTGGCTACATTCAGAGTTGCAAAGATTAAGGACAAGGCAGCCATGGTTTATTTCTTAAATTTCTTACCCCTCCTCATCTCTTCACCGCAATCCCTCTTCACAGATATTCCTGCCCCCATCATTTCTTCAGGATCCTCTATCTTTTCTTCTAATTCCAAATCCTCCCACTCTGAGTCATCTTCCCCGGCTTTCTTTCTACCCTTTTTTTTCTTGGTTTCCTCTGGACCAGCCCTTTCCCCTTTCATCCCTTCCTTACCCTCCTCTATTTCCTGCATGAGGCCCTTCGTTAAACTAGTAGGATGTGATGTTAGACTTGGGGGTAACACTGCTGGCTCCTCTCTGTTAAGTCTTTCAGATGATTCATTCCTTGCTCCCCTCCCCTCCCTCCTCTTCTCCTCCAAAACCTCCCTTTGGGGTGGATTCATCTCAAGATCACCCTCTCCTTCACCTGAAACCTGAAACACTGCATATCGATTACTCTGGCTCTTCTCCAGAATATCTGTTCTCCCCGCTCGGGCTAGCCCCCTCCCCTCCTTCCTCCGACCCCCCTTCCCTCCATGTTTCCCTACCAGGGTCCATGCTTCCCCTTCTTCTCCCCCCTTCTCCCCACCTCCTTCTTCCATCCTTTCACAAATACCCCTTCTTTGAATGTGATCCAAACCTGATGCCCTTTTCTCCCCCTTTCCCTTTCCCTTAGTGCCTGCCTCTGTATGAATAGTGGTATTTGATTTATCCATTAATCCCTTTAATGCTTCCCGCTTCTGTCCTTGTATCCTTGTAGTTTCTGCTTGTGCCCCTTCCTCCCCCCTCCTCTCTTCCTCTACCTGATTGTGCGATGCTTGTGGGCACTTGCTAAAAGGGTGCCCCAAGCCTCCACACAGGTTACAGCGTATGGTAGTGCAGTCGCTGGTGTCATGATCTGTACTACCACATCGCGAGCACTTTAACACTGTACATGACATGCTTAAGTGACGGAAAGATCCGCACCTGTAGCACTGTCTGGGTTGTCCTGCATAAAAGCATTGAATTCGATCCCTTCCAATGTATGCGGCTGAAGGTATATGTTGGGTGACATAGCCTGCCTGTTTTAATTTTACAAGGGCACTCCACCCCCCCGCCCACACACGACTCTGGTCTGGTATTTTGCTTAATGGGGTCCTAATTTCGGCATACCGTCCCAACCAGTATGACAGGTCTGCAGCCATAAGAGATTCATTACGTACCAAAATGGTAATCTGGACTGCGTCCTGTCTACTGATGGGGACAGCCTTAAAATCCACCCATCTACCCTGATGCTGCACCTCTGTGTACTTTTCCCAAAACAGGTCCAAACCTCGCCCTGTTAAGAAACTAATATCATATTCAGGGATTCCCACAGGGTGTATGCATGCATACAAATCTTCAGGGATAAAGCCAAGGGAGAATACCATTCTTAAAACAACCTCTCTAGGTGGTGCTACCCCTGTGCCCACCCAACGCAGCTGGACAACATTTCGACGTTTTGGGGTAACACCGCTCCCGGGACCCCACAACGGACCAGAAAATGGATTTCCCCTTGTCTCCATGTCTGACTCCTGCCTCCCCTCCTCCTTCCCTGTCTCTGCCCCTCCTCCCCGTACTACTGCTGCAAAGGATAAAGGGGCTGATACCAGTATGCTCCCCCCTTCCCCACTCCCTTCCTGCCTTCCTCCCCTCCCCCTCTCTTCCCCTCCCTCCTCTCCCATGTCCACTAACCCCACTATGTTCAGTTCACTTGTGCTGTTTCTGTCTCTTCCCCCTCTGCAATATTCTACTTCCAGTCCTTTGCCAGTTGCTGCTGTTCCCAACCAGCACTCGTTCCCTTGCTCTGCAACTGTCCCACTCAGACCAGGTCTGGGATCTGTCTCCTCTTGTAGCTGACACTCTCCTCCATGCACTTTCTCTGTTTCTGACACTGTCATACTCAGTCTGAGTCTTGGCTCCGCCTCCTGGTGCAGCTGACACTCTCCTTCATGTACTCTCTCTGTATCTGGCACTGTCTTACTCAGTCTGGGTCTTGGCTCTGCCTCCTGGTGCAGCTGACACTCTCCTCCATGCTCTGTCTTACTGGGTCTGGGACTTGGCTCCGCCCCCTGGTGCAACTGACACTCTCCTTCATGTACTCTCTCTGTCTCTGGCAATGTCTTACTCAGTCTGGGTCTTGGCTCCACCTCCTGGTGCAGCTGACACTCTCCTCCATGCCCTGTCTCACTCGATCTGGGTCTTGGCTCCGCCTCCTGGTGCAGCTGACACTCTCCACAATTCTCTCTCTCCTTTCTGGGACTCCTGCTTTGATGGGCATGAGTTTCTGAGAAGCTCCCTTCTGCTCTTTCTTCTTGTTTCTGAGTGGCAGAATCTATTGGGAGCCCCTGCCTGTCACTGAGCTTCCCCCATGATGTCATCAGCACTTCTGATTGAGATTGGATGGCAGCTCTTGGACAGCCCTGCTCAGAGGTCTGCCCTATCAATTCTGTCCATGAGTGACTGTGGTGTTCCCACGATGTTCCCGCCCTCTGTCCACCATATTTGCTCTCAGCTTCTTCCATCTCTTGTAGTACTCCACTACTCCATTCCTGTACTTTCCCATCCTCTTTAGTCTCTGTCTCCATCTGCAAAACCCCTTGTTTTTGCTCTACTTTCCCTCCCGTTGTTCCTGGTAACTTCTGTACTTGCTCAGTGTGTAGTGATTCTTCTCCTACCTCAGCATTCAAACTGTTCTGATTCTCCTCAGCATTCAAACTGTTCTGATTCTCCAGGCTGTCTTTCTTCTCTGTCTCTCCCAGCAAACCTGAGCTCTTCTCTGTGGGTTCGGCTATGCCCTGCCAGCTCTCTAAGTATAAGGGACGTTTTTGAATTTTTTTCAGTTTCATAGCTCTTTTGTGTTCCAAACTTGCCAGGCTCTCTTGCTGCATGCAGTGCTGGAGCCCCTCCTTATCCACAGTACCTGCCACAACTGGACTAGGAGCCTCTGTTCTACAAGGCTGGTAAGTGGATGGAGCACCTAGCTCTTGGGAATCCTGTAGGAAATAAAATACTGGTGATAACTGGGAATTATTTGTGTCAGTCTTGTCTTTCCCTCCTTCTGGCTGCTGCTGTTTCTCTTCCCCTGCTGTCCCTTCCAGCATAGCCTCTGGGGTGTCTGGAACCACGGAGTCCTGTGTGTCTCTGGGTTCTGCTTCCTGCTGGATCTGGGACTGCGTCTGGGTCTGCTGCATGCGTTCCCTGTTCAGGAAAACCTCACGAAGGGGATTATCTCTGCAGTTCTTTAGTTTTTGCAGCTGCCTTTGTTTTGCTGTAAGCCGCTTCTGGAGCGCTTCAACTCCCTTAACATACTTGTCTCGTGGGCCAGTGGAAGCCAGGTTACACATAGTTTTTGCTAGCTTCAGCCGCTTCCTCAGTACCTCTATTTCACCTTCTACTCGATTCATTTTCTTCACTGATCTAATTACCTCTTCAGGAGTCATATGCTGGGCCTCTTTCTTCTGCCAGGCCCTAGGCCTGGATTCCTTCTCCTCCTCTTCTTCCTCACTAACGTCCTCTTCAGACTCTCCGCTATTCTCTTCCACCACCTCTCCTCTGATACTGGATGCAGAGAACCCTGCTCTGGAACCCGGGCCCTGCCTTCTTGCCCCCTGTTCTTCACCCAGCTTAGGAATGTTATGGCCAGGACTTACAGTCAGGGTGAGCTGGCTCCTCAGCAAGCGCTGCTGGGCTCTGGTCCTTCCTCCGTCCACAGGCCTGGGCTCTCCTGGTTCTCCTGGTTGCATGCTTGGGGCTTGGGTGGAGGAAGCCTCCCCTTCATAGTATTTCTCAGCTCCAAGTGTGCTAGGCCTTTCAGCCTGGGGCCCTCCTGCAGGGGGGCCCCCTCCCCTCTGCATTGTTCAGCAGCCACAGGGTACAGCAGCTCTCCTTTCAGCACCTCTTCACCACAGGTCTGTACTCTGTGTGTGTGTGTGTGTGTGTGTGTGTGTGTGTGTGTGTGTGTAAACTGGACTTAAGATTTATAAAATTAACTTCATACATTATAAGGATAGTGGCTGAATTTCACTGTCACTGTTTTCTAAATCACTTTTCATACAGCTTTTGGTCCACCCAAGTCCCACTTCTTGTATAACAACTTTAGCAACTTGAAGAGCCAAAATGTATGTGTTCTTTGAAGCTCAAACTGAAAAATAAACAAACAAACAAAAAGAAAAACTTGTGCAGTCAGCATCCACTACAACTGCATGTGGTTTTAATGTTGATCTGTATTTTTTTTAACTATAACTGAGAATTCTTCCCTCAAGGCAGTGTAGATGTCAAATTAGTTCAAGATCCCTTTTTTTTTTTTTTTTTTTGCGAAAATGAATATTCCCATCAAAGTTTATAATTTGATCTACAGAATTCCAAGCTGTACCGTTACAACTTTGCTATAGATCAAGAGATATCTACAGTAGATCTCAACAGATCAGGACATTTCTGAGTTCTTGAGTTAGGCTATAGAATTCAGTTCCCGCAAAACACTGCAGCTAAGCTGATAGCTAGGGCAAATAAATTTGATAGTGACACTCATTCTATATCAACTATACTAGTTGATCACAAGGTTAGAAATACAATATAAATTATATATATATATATATATATATATATATATATATATATATATATATATATATATATATATATATATATATATATATATGTAGTAGATGACCTAATGTATGTCACAATCCAATCTATTACTCAGGAACCTTTATGCAATACCATAATGTATTCTTCTTTACCATGTATGTATGCACATGGTATACAAATATACCATGACCTGGTCCATGTATGTTACTGTGTATGTATGCACCTTAACGTTACACCACTTGTTACTCAGGAACCTTTATGCAATACCATAATGTATTCTTCTTCACCATGTATATATGCACATGGTATGTAAACATACCATGATCTGTTCCATGAATGACATCATGTATGTATGCACCTTAACGCTATACCATTTGTAACTCTGTTACCCAGAAATGGCAATCGCCATTTGCCAAATGTAAGCCACATTGAGCCTGCAAATTGGTGGGAAAATGTGGGGTACAAATGCTACAAATATATATATATATATATATATATATATATATATATATATATATATATATATATATATATATATATATATATATATATATATATATATATATTTTTATAATAAATGGCCTAGCTCTTCCTTACATCCTTCATTTATTTACATGTTCTTCCAATAACTCATCTAGGGGGGTCTTTTACTAAAGGTTAGCTCGAGTTATCTACAGCAGGGCCCATAGGACTAAATTTGTTACAAAGGCAATTAGATAGATCTACTTTGTTCATCATTATAAGGGAATAGAATAGTATTTTTATATATATATATCAGAACAATATCTATTTATTTACTTATTTATTTTCAATATACAAAGAATTTTGTGACTAACTTTAGTGTTTATTTATGTTTTAATATACATTCCTGGTTATTATTTTTTTTTTAATTATTTAAATTTTCCAATATATCACCACACAAAGTGAATATGCAATCGGCATTATTTAACATTAGGAAACAAAAATGATAAATATATATCTTTACAGCCCATTTGTCCACAAGTTAAAGAAATTTGATTCCAAGATTAAGGAAATTAAAAAAAGAAGAAAAAATACAAAAATTAATAATCAATAGATGCGTCCTCTGGTTCAGACCCCAGCCTGCTAAATTAGGGAAGGTTTACTATATTCACATCAACTCTTGCATCAATAAACTCTTTCAACTGTTTTGGATCTACAAACTGAAAATGTTTACCCTCAAGCATCACATTACAAAAACAAGGAAATCGCAAAACAAAATTTGCTCCCAATGCCACCACCCTGGGGCGAAGTTCCAAAAAGGCCCTTCGTCTCATCTGTGTAGGCCGTGAGAGATCTGGAAAGATACGAACCTTTGAGCCCAAAAACAGATTTTCTAAGTGTCTCAACGAAAGCCGTAGTACAGCATTCCTATAAGGCTCCAACGCAAAAGTGGCAAGCAGAGTTAACCTCTGAGTAACTATTTCTAATGAGCTTTCTAGGAATGAGGTAAGATTCATTCCCTCCCCTATTACGGGGGGGTTTCCCACCACCACTCCAGTACTCCCGATGTAATAAGCCCGTGTAATGGGAGGGAGTGAGTCCTTGTCCATTCCCAGGATGTCCACCAAATATTTTTTAACCATCTCCAAAGGAGAAATTAACGGCGATTTGGGAAAATTAAGAAACCTAAGGTTAAGTCTTTTAGTCTGATTTTCAAGGTATTCAAGTCGTTTATGTAGGAAATTATTGTCTTTAACCAAAGCTGTTTCTATAGATCCCATTTCTTGAATTTTGATATCCACACATTCCAATTTCTGGGTTTGCTGTGCAGTCACTTGTGCTTGAAGCAGGGCAGCCTCAGATAGAACTTCAATATCAGAAGAATTCTGCTTTAAAGTAGTTTGCATAGAGGTTTGGATATTGTAAACCATGTCCCATAGTGACTCCAGCGTCACAATTGCTGGTCTAATCACTCCACTAGCCACAGGAGGAGATTGAGATAGACTATCAGCCCGAGCTAACTTGGAAACAATAGCTTGAGGCAATACCTTTGAAGCCTGTTGTAGTAATGTTTCCCAAAGTTGAGAATCTAACTCCGTTGCTGCAGTCACACCCTCAGACAGGACCAGCTGGGCCACTTCGGCGTCTGTCTCTGTTTGAACAGCCAGCAACTCTCTTCCAGGCTGGGGAGGTGCAATTCGCTCCATAGGGCTCAAGGAAGCCCCGTTTCCACTCTCAATCGACTCCGAAGGGCCGAGAGCTGCAGTGGGGGTCGAAGTTCCCTGAGGACCCGGTTGCTGCCTGGGAAATTGCAGGGTTGTTTGTTTCATCGTCGAGGAGGTCACAGGAACCGAGGGAAATTCCTTTACCTTCCCCCTCCGCTTCCCCATGGTTAACGAGGCTACAGAGGCACCGACAGAAACTCACAAACACAGCAACCTCCAGGAGCAAACACAGGTGCGTCTATTCACAGCGTCATCTTGGAAGCCTTCATTAGGCTACTTCTCCACTCCAGCGTCCATTCCTGGTTATTAAAGGGTCAAAAGTGTCATGGACTTGATACACTACCTTTCTGTGGTATATCCAAAGCAAATTACATATCCATGCAAGTACCTTCTCTTTCCTACTGGACTCACAATCTAGATTTTTGTGTGTTTGGCAATGGGAGGTTACTTGCCCAGAGTCACAAGGAGCCATAATGGGAATTGAAGACCATTCTAAGATAAGGTAGGATATGAAAAGTTAAGCAGCACATTTGATTTGTCAAGTAGATTTCTACAAGGAAGCCACAAGACTGGCCATTGAAAAAAATATGGAAACCATGTTGCCTCACTGAAGCTGTATTTTTGATTAATTTAATACTGATATTTCTTTTTTATTTAATCATTCTAAATGGGGAGTGAGTAAATATCAAGCCCTTTTCAATAAATCTTTACAAGAACTAGAACAGAAGCCAGAATCACAGGTTTTCATGAGATAAAGTTCACATGTGAACTCTTGACAATTGTGTTTTCTTTATATTAGACTTGATTGCACCATTTTGTTATAATTGTAATCTGCCAGATTTTGGGTGTGTTTCTATACTCCCACTCAATTCTCACTGCATGTCTTTAGAGTCGACAAATTACTTCAGTTTTCCAAAGTATACACAACAAGAATTAATTCTCCCACTGGTGTTTTTCAAACAGTAAATTCAAATTATCCAAACTTATTATCCAAACTTATTAATGTATTTTTGACTGATCAGTTTGTGTTTTCAACATATCCAGAACCAGGGAAGTGATCTGGTACCATGAGCATTTATTTGCATACACCTGAGAAACTTCTCACCTATTTATTTCCACTGCCCCAAAACATGTCCAGAACATAACCCTTTACTATTTGGATGTACTGCAGTAATGGGCGTCCTTATTCTGCCTTTGCAGAATCAGGACTTGAATGTTCCCAGCACATGGACATCCATTTTAGCCTTTTGAGATGTCCACATGCTTTTAAAATGAGTGCCTTAGCCTGGTTATTACATACAGCAGGGACAGTCCTCAGTCAGGGCATGCACCAAGATTCCTTCGAACACTATCCAAACATGAGTTCTGAATACAGGCACTAGGGCACCCTTTTTCTGAAGTGCTTTAGATTTTGTACTTCTTGGGCAAGGATGAGCCCAGGTCTGACCTCTGATGCTTCCATTTGTACCACGAAGGGATGGCTGAAGTCCAGGCTGACCAGCACCGGGTCCAAAAAGATGTCCTCCTTCAGGATCTGGAAATCAGTATCCAGTTCTGATGTCTATTTTACATTCTCTGGGGTTTTTTTTTCCTGCAGGAGGTGGGTTAATTGTTCCGCCTTCTCAGCAAACCCTGCAATAAATCATCGGCAGTATCCAACAAGCCATAGGAAGGCTCGCACCTGCTTCTTGGTCTGGGGTACCGGCACCTGGGTGATCACTTCTACCTTCTGGATCTGAAGTCTTACTTGTCCTTTCCTGACTGAATACCCAGGGATTGGACTTCTTGTCCTCCAGGAAGCACTTTTTAGGATTTGCCATCAATCCAGCAGTCTGTAAACTATCCAGTACTATTTGTACCTGGATGATGTGGGTTCTCCAGTCCTTACTGTAGATGATGATGTCATCATAAGAACATAAGAATAGCCATACTGGGTCAGACCAATGGTTCATCTAGCCCAGTTTCCTGCTTCCAACAGTGGCCAATTCAGGTTAAAAGTACCCGGCAGAATGCCAAATAGAAGCAAGATTCATGCTACCAATCCCAGGGACAAGCAGTGGCTTTCCTCATGTCTATCTCAATAGCAGACTATGGACCTTACATCCAGGAAGAAGTTCAACCCCCTTTTAAACCTAGATGCACTAACCACTGATACCACATCATCTGGCAATGAGTTTCAGAACTTAATAATTTGTTGAGTTAAAAAAATATTTCCTCCTGTTTGTTTTAAAAGTAGCACCATGTAACTTCCTTGAGTGCCCCCTAGACTTTGAACTTTTTGAAAGTATAACAAATCAGTTTAAGTTTACCCAAGCTACATCACTCAGTATTTTGTAGACCTCTATTATATCCCCTATCCATCGTTTCTTTTCCAAGTTAAAGAGCCCCGACCTCTTAAGCCTTTCCTCATATGAAAGGAGTTCCATCCCCCAGTGGCGTCGCGAGGGCAGCTGACACCCGGGGCGGGTTGCCGCTGCACCCCCCCCCCCCCGGGTGCAGCGCGACACACCCTCCCCCCTCCGTAGTGCACCCCCCCGCCGCGAGAACATACCTGGAAGGCGGTGAGGGGCGGGTGGGAGAGCCAATCCGCCGAGTGCACGCTGCTGGGGGGTGTCGGTGCCTCGCTGGTTCCTTGCTCTCTCTGCCCCGGAACAGGAAGTCCAACACAGATAACAGATATAAGAGCAAAGGTGGAGCACAGATGCGCAAAACTCAAAGTGCTGGATTTCAGACATGCTGATTTTGGTAAAATGGGGGAATACCTGAAGATGGACCTGATGGCATGGTTAGTCATAGAAGAAGTGGTCCAAGCTGAAAACTACTATAAATATGGCAACAGGTCTTTATACAAGGAGAGTAAACAAAAACAAGAGAAACAGAAACCTATCAGGCTTATTTTCGAAAGAGAAGGATGCCCATCTTTCAACACAAATCAGAAGATGGGCATCCTTCTCACAGGGTCGCCCAAATTGTCATAATTGAAAGCCGATTTTGGGCATCCCCAACTGCTTTCCGTCGCGGGGATGACCAAAGTTCATGGGGGCATAGCGAAGGCGTGACTTGGGCTTGCCTAACACATGGGCATCCTCGACCCATAATGGAAAAAAAGGGTGTCCCTGATGAGCATTTGGACGACTTTACCTGGTCCAGTTTTTCTTACAACCAAGGCACAAAAAGGTGCCCAAACTGACCAGATGACCACTGGAGGGAATCAGGGATGACCTCTCCTTACTCCCTCAGTCGTCACTAACCCCCTCCCACCCTTAAAAAAGAACTTTAAAAATCTTTTGTGCCAGCCTCTATGCCAGCCTCAAATGTCCTACTCAGGTTCATCACAGCAGTATGCAGGTCCCCGGAGCAGTTTTAGTGGGTGCAGTGCACTTCAGGCAGGCGGACCCAGGCCCATCCCCCCACCTGTTACACTTGTGTTGATAAATGTGAGCCCTCCAAAACCCACATCTTCACCTGTAAGGGCTATGGTAGTGGTGTACAGTTGTGGGTAGTGGATTTTGCGGGGCTCAGCACCCAAGGTAAGGGAGCTATGTACCTGGGAACTTTTTCTGAAGTCCACTGCAGTGCCCCCTAGGGTGCCCGGTTGGTGTCCTGGCATGTCAGGGGGACCAGTGCACTACGAATGCTGACTCCTCCCACAATGGGCTTGCATTTGGTCATTTCTGAGATGGGCGTCCTTAGTTTCCATTATCGCCGAAAATCAGAAACAACCAAGTCTAAGGACGACCATCTCTAGGGATGACCTAAATGTCAAGATATGGGCATCCCTGACTGTATTATTGAAACGAAAGATGGACGCCCACATGGTTCTCCAAACAAGTGGCTGAAAAAATAAAGGCAAATGGGGCTGCATTCAAGGACGCAATCAGAGGATCACGGAAAAGATTACCAGTTTAAACTAAAAAAAGCACAGAGGAAAATAAAGCAAGAAAAAGCACAGGCAGAAGAAAAAAATGGCTGAAGATATAAAGAGAGGTGACAAGACCGTTTTAGTTATATTGGAGAAAAGGTGGCCAGAGTTTCTCTAAGTGCTACATCAGGGAACATGACCAAAATTAATACATACACACTGCTTCACATCTCGGGCTTTGTTTCCCTGATGCAGCATTTAGCAAAACGCTGGTCACTATCGGTGGGACAAAGATTTACAGTTTAACATTGCAATCTTTTTAAATTGTTGCCTGAAATTTGAAAAAATATTGAAGTTTGGATGTATATCATAACGTTTTGAGTTTTGTTGTCTATCTTTGGAGTTTGGTGGGGTTTTTTTCAGGAAATAAGGTAATTACACATTTGTCATGGCCGTGGCTATATCCCCACATCCTGACTCACCTTTCCTTCCAGTGGTTGGGTTCTACGGCTTCTCCAGACCACCTCCCTGGCACTGTGTCCCTCTTGTACTGATGCCTCTGCTACCTGTTTCTCTGTTTTCCAATCTCATTCCATAGATTATCCAAGCCTCACTCTGATGTTCCACCATTCTAGCCTCCTTCCAAAGACTATCCAAGCCTCAGTCTGATGTCGTAGTATTGTAGCCTCTCCCTGGTGCCCCTGCTGTTCCGGGGCAGAGGGAGCTGCAGCGAATGAGCGAAGTTAGCGAAGTCGGAGCCCACAGGCGCGCGCTGCAGCACCGCCCCAGCGGTGTGCACCCGGGGCGGACCGCCCCCACCGCCCCCCCCTTGGTACACCACTGACGGTGAGCAACATCTTGATCCTCTGATCAGACAACTGTTGAAATATGATATCATGTTAGGATTATTGAGATTACTGCACAGATATGTGATTCCTGAGATCATGTTTGGAGAGATGTACAAACTATGGGGCCCTTTTTCAAAGGTACATTGAAAAATGGCCTGTGGTAGCATAGGCATGTGTTTTGGGTGCATGCAGAATCATTTTTCAGCGCACCTGTAAAAAATGCCTTTATCAATTTTTGCCAAAAATGGACGTGTGGTAAAATGAAAATTGCTGCGAGTCCATTTTGGGTCTGAGACCTTATCGTCAGCCATTGACCTAGCGGTAAAGTCTCACACGGTAACCGGACGGTAATGACCTACACGCATCAAATACCATTTGGCGTGCATCCAATATGCAAGTCCGAAAATAAAAATTATTTTTCGGACACGCATATCAGACATGGGCCAACAATGAAATTACTACAAGAGCCACGCGGTAGCCAGGCGGTAACTCCATTTTGGCGCACATTGGGCACGCATCGACGCTCACGCGGCTTAGTAAAAGGACCCATATAACACCATCCCTCAGTAATCATTCACTGTACATGAACGTAAGCATTCAGAATATTCCATAATACACTGCAGTTTCTTTCCTTTCAAAGTTCTCAATGTGAAGAAAGACTACTTTCCAGAAACAGAATCCTGCAGTGTTTTATAGAACCTTTCTTAAATCCCACAGCACCTTTTCAGCAATTGAGGATCTTCAACAGGAGATCCATAAAATCCCAGGCACGTTTTCTTTCTAACATCCCTGTTGCAGCATTATCGGTTTAAATGGCATAATACACTCTATCTGTCTGGAACAGCTTCACTAAGGTCTGTTTTCTATAAAGAATATAGCACACGTGTTTCTTTTTTTATTTTTGATGTAAACCAGTCCATCGGTACAGCTAGCTCACAAGTCAGTTCTTGGCTAAGCATAAACTGGGTTCTCTTCTCAAGTCAAAAGGATAGTCAAGGGGGAGGAAAGAGAAAGAAGTGGGAAGTAACTTTATGAAAAAAAAAAATTAAAAAGCACACTAAATCAAATGTGCACAACATGCTGGGGAACAAAATAAGCTGCATTTCAAAAGAAATGAGCTATAAGTCAATAGCAGTGTTTAAAAAATCCCAAGCAGTGGTTTATCAAACTTTTAATTTCTTTTCTTTTTTTTTAATTTTTGTTGCTATCAGAAGAATATGAATATTTCTACTGCAGTAATATTTTAAAATATAAACTTTAGCTCAGTTTACATGGACTATAATAGGAGACATACCCCAGAAGATGCAATGTTCTCCATTTTTAGAAGCAAACTGTTAAAGTTGCTAAAGCTGATCCCAAGTTCATTCATCAAACTATTCTTTCTTTTTTCATTTTTTTTTCCAAACAACTAGACCAGTAACAGTAACAAGGCCTCAGATCTTACGCTGGTCCTCTACTAGATACATATCAGCTGGATACTTGGATTTCAAAGTGTTTACCATCATAAAAATATTTGTATTCTATTGATGCCGTTTGAAATACTAGAGAGTAGAACGTTTATTGTGAATCAATCTGGTGGAAGAGCTAGTCTTTAACTTCCATTACTGGGTGTTGTTTTCTACTGCTACTATTTAGCATTTCTATAACACTACAAGGCATACGCAGCGCTGCACAAACATAGAAGAAAGACAGTCCCTGCTCAAAGAGCTTACATCTTAGCATTGTCCTTGCTTAGATGTGTTTAGGACCCCTAAGAGAAAGGTTCCTGTTTTATGACTAGGGCTTCTGATTTTAGATTTTAAAGAATGAACAGTGATGAAATACCCCAATATAAAACAATTAAAATAGCTGGGGGGGGGGGGAGGGTTAGATAAAAGCAAGAAAAACACCACTTCCCCTAATATTCTTTCACCACTCCTCTAGCTTATCTGGTATCTTCCTCCCAGTTTTTCAGATTCAGTGTCTTATTATTATTATTATTATTATTATTTATTGCATTTGTATCCCACATTTTCCCACCTCTTTGCAGGCTCAATGTGGCTTACAATACATCATGAATGGTGGAGAAGTATAAGAAATAAACATTTAGTATTACAGAGGATTTTGGGTAACAAGATAGTGAAAAAGCATGATATTAGTATGGCAAGCAAATGTTATGAGACATTTCTGTGGAGGGGTTCACATTTGTTACTTTTTGTGATATGTCTTGTTAAAGAGATGTGTCTTCAGTAGTTTGCAGAAGTTAGTTAGTTCGTGGATTGTTTTTAAGTTGCGCGGTAGCGCGTTCCAGAATTGTGTGCTCAAATAGGAGAAGGTTGACGCATGCATTAGTTTGTATTTTAGACCTTTGCAGTTGGGGAAATGAAGATTGAGGAATGTGCGGGATGGTTTTTTAGCATTCCTGGGTGGTAAGTCTATCAGGTCTGTGCCCAGATTCCTAATTGGTCAATTGGATCACATAAAAAGTAGTCCTGTCTTTGGCTGCTTAGCTATCTGGGCACCAACACTAAATATCAACCAGAGGTAGCAGCCTAACATGGATCTTCTCCTGACCCCCCCCCCCCCCCCACCCCACAGTATTCCTCTCCTTATCCTGTTGAGAATTGACCTGTCCCTCTTCACCTCCCCAAGAACATACCCATAAAGGACTCCTCAACTAGGAGCCTCTTCTCATAGACCCCACCCCATGCCTCCCTTTGTATCCCTGTAAGGGGGAGGTATTTGGGGAAAGAATGAATTCAAACTTGTACAGCGCTGCGTAACCCTGGCAGCGCTATAGAAATGCTAAGTAGTAGTAGTAGTAGTAATTCCACTCACTTCTGACCCTACTGCCCCTAGTTGTAAAATATCTGCTGTGACTATAGTTTGAGTCTACTGCTAGAGGTTGTGGCAATTATTTTACAACTGGTGGTGCATGGGCATGAGCAAATGGGTTTCTCTTCTATACCAGCAACCCTCTAGACCACCAGAAATATAAAGATAGTCCAAGGGAGACCTATGTGTGGGTGGGTAGGGGACACCTTAGGAGGGAGGGACGCATGTTGGGAGATCCAGGATGGGGCAGCTTTTGTGGAGGGAGGAGCAGGTGGATGGTAGACACTTGTTGGAGGGATCAGGAGAGGGTGGAGGGAATCAGAAAAGTCCATGACTGGGGGAGAGGATCTCAATGGGGATATCTGGATGAGCCAGGCAGGGCAGTTCCCTTATGTGAGGTCAGGCCAATATTCAGCTGGGACTTGCATAATTGTCTTAAGTAGGTTCTGGCTGAATATCAGATGGGACCTGCATAAGATCTGGCAGCCAGCAGAAGCCTGGAGAGTCCTGGATATTCAATGGACATGACTCAGCATTGACTATCTGGACTTCATTCAGCCAGTGATGGACAGCACTTTAAAAAACGCTGACTGCTGCTGGGTGAATATTGACATAAAATTTTTCTGTGTGTGTTACATTGATTTATTATGCACTAAGGGCTTCTTTTACAAAGCCATGCTAGCGAAGCCCATAGTAATTGAACGGGCTTCTTCTCATTTGCCACGTAAGAATCGCTAGTGTAGCTTTGTAAAAGAAACCCTAACTGATCATTTAAGGTGCACTAAAACAGTTTGAAGTGCATATGCAGATGATATTTTTATTCTTTGCCCAAAGTACCTTTGAGGAAACTTTATGTGTGAAGCAGTATATTACTGTAGTAGATTATTGGACAAATATTAATTTTCTTAGATTAAATAAACAGAAAAACAAGCAATTTACAAACATTAAATGAGGTTGTTTTATCCTCAGGTGAATTTCTTAAAATAGAAAATAAATCTAGATTTCTGGACATGGTGCTAGATTCAAATTTGACTTTTTGAGTTTCAGATTAATGAGTTTACAAAGAAAATTTTCATAAATTTGCGTTGCTTAGTTCTAAAGCTCACAGGGTTTAATGATAATCTTATAACTGTTATGCAACACAAATTTATCTAGATTATTATCTAGATTACTGCAATTCTCTGTAATGTTTTCTTTCTTTGAAAATACGTAGGAAATTGCAATTGTCGCAAATACTTCTGTTTTTCTCGATAGGAAAGTTTCATGAACTTTTGAACAAGTTATACAGGCTTAAAACAGATTTGTCTCTCCATTAAAAATATCCTGCATGGTTTATAAAAGTTTATATGGACTTAATTCAGAAAATATAGTACAATGTTTGCTATTTTGAATGAATAGGTCAAACTGAAGAAGTATACAGAGGTTGAACTTAGATTTTCCATGAAGTAGGAATGTTTTAAGTCTATCTGGCATCAAACTTTCACTTACCTAAGTGTTAAAATTTGAAATAATATTCCATATCAAATCTGTCAAATTTCATCTTATTATCTTTTTTGAAAGACACTTAAAACTTATTTATTTTTAGATCAACAATTGTAAATTTATTTAGTTTCAAGATATATAAGGAAACAGCTGTTAATTCCCCTTTATGTGAAGATTTTTTTATTTGTGATCCACCTTGCATCCTTAGGGTTAAAAGCAAAATATAAGCCGTATTATACAATACAATATACTTATTGCCATTGATTTATATTTCACCTTTACCAAGGTGAAGAACATGAAAACATTCACAATAGATGTCAATAGATGTTGCTATAATCATAACTAAAAATATACAATCATATAAAACCATCAGTTTACAAGTCATTCGTTAGGTAATGGTAATAACGATCCTGCTCTGTGATAAATCTGGCCCTTAACCTTGAAAGTAGGCATACAACCACCTTCTTTGATTTCATGTGCCCTAAATGAGGTCATTTGAAAACATGAGTTATATTTTGCTCCTTCATAGATTTTCAGAAATAAAAATGTTTTCAAATGCTTCCTAAAAGCACTAGGGCCCTGTTTACTAAGCTGTGCTAGAGGCACGCTAACATTTTTAGTGTCCACTAACGCTAGAGACACCCATAGGAATATATGAGTGTCTCTAGCGTTAGTGTGCGCTAATTTTTAGTATGTGCTAAAAACTCTAATGCACCTTAGTAAATAGGGCCCCTAGTGTCAATCAGCAACTTGAAATGTTATAATTCAATTCCACTGTTATGGACCAGGAAAATGAAAAGGAATGTCTAATTTCCTCATAATGTGTTACTCTGAGTGATGTAATTGACAGAAACCTCATGCGCTCTGACCACTTTATTTAATATACTGCATATCAAAACAATCCAAGCAGCTTAGAACAATAAAAAAATATAAAGGGGCATTAAAAAAATAGAAAAAAGGAAAAAATAAACCAAAAAAGGAGACTAGGTACAATTCAGAGTAATAAGGAAAGGGGATATGAGGGAACAAAATTATCTCCCTCTTTCTATAAAAGTTGCTAAAAATTGTGTGTGAAAACTTGGCCAAGCACCCAAATTGTATGCATAATTTAATTGAATAATGAGAATTAGGGCTGATAATTGGCTTAACAACCAATTACTGGCACTAATTAGATTTTATTGAAACTAGCTGTCCCTGTTGGCGTTGCTCAGTGATAGGTTAGTACTTTGTAACTGAGAAAAGCAAGGTTTATTTGTGGGTAATAACATTGTATAAGTATGAATTTTTAACTCTATGATTGCTGATACATTTTGTTTGATGTCTTTAACGTGAGAAATAAAACAAAGAATAGGTGTAGATATATGTATATAGATATATTTTTTATTTGTACAAACAGAAATAGAATACACAGGAGTAGATAAATATTAAATATATTTAATATAATTTGTAATAAGTTCTCATTCGAGCACATTTAGATGGACAATATTTTTTGTTTTTCATTTTGGAGCTTATGTGTATAAAGACTTATTTGAGCCAACTCATGAACAAGCGACATATAACTGGCCATATGAAAGACATGGGTTTTGTAAGTTGACACCTGACTTTTAACGTTTGACCTTGAGCCTTATTTATTGACATTGCAAAGTCTGGTTGAACTGGAAACTGCAGATAGTCAGATGGAATAAGAGGAATTTTAGGTATAAAAACATGCTTTCCTTTGGCACAACCTGTCAAGATTGTAGCTTCAATAACATGTGGCATTAGAGTTTTAAGAGCTAAGCGTTGCCATTACACAGCTTTGGAGCATTTAGATTTCATAGCAGTATGTAAGAAATAGGTCAGGTCATCCATAATTCCGAATATACACCACAGCATCTTGTGTATATTCATGCAAATAACAGGATTACCAGTAAACGTTGAAGGCATTAATATTTCCATCATGAGTTCTGGAATCACGTAAGTGAATGCATTCATCAACTTGAAGTTTCTTTTGGTTGATTCAAATAAACAGTAATCATTCACTTTCGATTTTTGCATAGATGTCGACCACAAACTGATAAAACAATGGTCGGCACTTTAAAATATAGTTTTCTTGTCCCTCTCTAATCATTAGACGATAAGTGTAGAATTCTGGAGCCGTTACCTTTTTTATGTTATTAGGCTGACCAGTCTGTGTATTATACTTTTGATATTCCAAAATGATACCCATCTTGTCCTTGCCAAAAACTTAAAGGATACTGTAAAGCATCATAAGACCTATGGGGTTTCAGACACCCTTTGAAGCTGACTGTCCTTTGTTTTTTTAAATGATATCTCGCAGATCAAATTGATTACTTACCTTGATAATTGAAATGTCATTTACCATGGATGTATTATATCAACCTTTATGGTGGCCATTTGAAGTTTGTCAGCATGAATTACAACACGGTATACATCATCAGGCTTCACTTCTAAAGTTGTTTTAAAACTTCAAACGTATTTGTTATTGTCATACAAAAAAATGCCTTTTTAAAATTTTTGCCGAAAATGGACTTGCGGCTAAATGAAAATTGTTGTGCGTCCATGTTGGGTCTGAGACCTTACCGCAAGCCATTGACCTAGCAGTAAGGTCTCACACGGTAACTGGGCAGGAATGGTCTATGCGCGTCAAATGCCTCTTGACGCACGTAGCTGGCGCGTGTCAGAAAATAAAAAATATTTTTCAAACGCGGGTAGTGGACAATGCCAAAATTGAAATTACCACAAGGGCCACACTTTAACTGGACGGTAACTCCAACATGGCACACATTGGCATGCTTAGGCACCTACGCGACTTAGTAAAAGAGACTCTTTAAGCATGGTTTATAGAATAGTGCTTTTTTTGGCTGCAAGATAGATAGATAGATAGATAGATAGATAGATAGATAGATAGATAGATAGATAGATAGATAGATAGATAGATGTGACCCTCCAAGGGAAAACATCAAAATAGCCTAAGGAATCAGAAACAGCTAAAAAAAAAACCAAAAAACAAAAACAACAAACAAAACGAAGAGAGATGGAGGAGGAATCTCCCAACCTCTTTCTATTAGACTCTGATTTCATGGAATATGTGGAGCAAGGTCAGGAACTGCCCATCTCCTTTGAAACAGGGGTTAGCCTGCAGACAGTTACTGCTTGTTATCAGTGCTTTCTAGCACAGGTGGAAGGCTCAACAAAGATTACCGTCTCTATTGTTGGGAAGAGGGGAGGATCTGATACAGTTATATAACTCTGGCATGGAACAAGACACGCAATAGTAAATATTCGGTAGGCAGTGGTCAGTATTTGTTTTTGGGCTGCCACCAGCATTATTCCTAGATAATCAGTTTTGGGCTGTGTCCGGGTACTTGCGCTGAATATCCGGGCATATGCAGTCGATTAACACTTATTTGGTTAAGTGTAAGATTCATCTCTTAATTGCATAAGGTGAACCACATAAAGATAAGACTGAATTTTATTACTGATTCTGCAGCCAATCTGGTCCAGTTTTACTGAAAAAAGTACCGTTAAAACAAAACTGGAAAAGAGTATATGCCATAAAGCTTTATCTCCTAATCTAAAACATATTCTAGCTTTAATGATGGTAGAAAATAATTTTCTATTTTCTACCATGGGTAGCAATCCCGGCGGTAACCGGCAGAACTCTCGCATTGGCGTACACTGCATGGTTACCTCATAGGTAGCACGTGAGCCCATACCGCTACGACAATCAGTGGCAGTAAGGGCTCTGGCCATAAATAGACCAACGCTAGTTTTAATATTAGCGGAGGCCCATTAAAACATAGCCTTTTCCCCAGCTGCAGTAAAAAAAAATGGCCCAGCACGCGCATAAAAGATGTGCCCACACTACCGCAGGCCACTTTTTACCATGGCTTTGTAAAAGGACCCTTTAATGAGCTAATGAGGCGTCAACAATCAATAACTGACATTAATTGGCAACCATTTGTATTTACGTGCACATCTGCATCTAAATTTTATAGTGCGCAATTCAAAAGGAGCATGACTATGAGAGAGAGGCATGGGTGGGTCAGCAGGCATTCCTAAAAGTTAGACGCAATGTTACAGAATGCTGTCATTTGCACGACCGATTGCCAAAAAGTAGGTGCCAGCACTGACTCCAGGCTTAAGCAGGCAAAAATGCTGGCGCCGAACGTTAGGTGCAAAATCCACGCTAGAACGGTGTCAGCAAATGGCGATCTGTGCCATGCACCTTTTTGCTGAATACGACCTTAGGATGGATTTTTCTGGTGCCTAACTTTGGGTGTAATTTACTGAGGGATCCTTTTACAAAGCGGCGGCAAAAGGGGGCCTGTGCTGGCATTGGTGTGTGTTTTTGATGTACGCTGAGGTCCCTGTTTACCGCAGTGGGTAAAAGGGAGGTCTTTCTTTTTTTTAAAGAAATGGCCATACAGCAAGTAAAGCACTTGCCGCGCAGCAATTTCAGGGGGAGCACTTACCGCCAGCCATTGAGGTGGTGGTAAGAGCTCCTGCACTAACTAGGTGGTAACTGGGCAGTTCACAGCTCTTCCTAAGTACTGCCGGGTACACACCGGCACTGCAAAGATAAAAATATTTTTGTAGCACTGGAAATGGCATGTGCTGGGGTGGGAACTACCGCCGGGCTGCTGCGGTAGCCCGGTGGTAGTTCTGTTTCAGCGAGTGGTACGCTCACATTGGGCTTACCACCGCTTTGTAAAAGGACCCCTGAATCTGGCCATTATGCATATTTCTACCTATAGGTTTCAAGAGTTTTTCTAAGGGTGGGGAGGCATCTATAGACATAGTTTAGAATAATTAATCTACACATACACTTTTGCCTTGAAAAGTACTCACATGAAATGCAAGGGCAAATTTATATGGATAATTTTCCATGGGGCAATCAATCGCTTTTCCTTTGATCATTTCGGCAGTTTTCCTCTCTCTGGGTAATTTCATTATCCATTACATAATATTTAAAGGTTTATATTCCACCAGAGTCTTATATTCTGCCAGAGTCGCTATACTCACATTAGCCCTCTCCTCAAGTCGCTTCACTGGCTCCCTATCCGCTTCTGCATACGGTTCAAACTTCTCCTTTTGACCTACAAGTGCATCCACTCCGCAGCTCCTCAGTACCTTTCCGCTCTCATCTCTCCCTACACTCCTCCCCGTGAACTCCGTTCGCTGGGTAAATGTCTCCTGTCGTCCCCCTTCTCCCCCACTGCTAACTCCCGGCTCGGTTCCTTCTATCTCGCTGTTCCCTATGCCTGGAATAGACTCCCTGAGCCAGTACGTCAGGCTCAGTCTCTGGCTGTCTTCAAGTCTAGGCTTAAAGCCCACCTCTTTGCTACTGCTTTCGACTCCTAACCATGATTCTCTTACTCAACACCCTCACTTATCACCCCTACCACTGCAATTTCCCCACCCCTAGCTGTCTGTTCGTCTGTCCAATTTAGATTGTAAGCTCTGTTGAGCAGGGACTGTCTTTTCATGTTGATTTGTACAGCACTGCGTAAGTCTAGTAGCGCTATAGAAATGTTTAATAGTAGTAGTAGTAGTAGTACGTGCATTGCTAGTTAGTTAACATTGAGGTACAGCTTAAGTTTTTTCTATACTCTTTATTCTAAAATCATTCCTTCCTCAGTAGAAACGACATGCTGAAACTGAAGGCTAAAAAAAAAAAATCACTTTCTGACAATATGACTTTCCATGTTCTCTTCTGCAGTTCTGGCTTTTGTCTACTTAGAAATATCAGACAACAATGACGTTTTTACTAAAGACTGCCCGTGAGGTTAAACAAGTTGATGGCAATGAAACTATGAAGTTCAAAAAGTCAGATTATTTTTAAATCGTACATGGTTAGGCTCCTTGTTTTCATTCTGTTTGTCTTGCAAAAATGTAAGGTCAGACGTTGTTGGGTAGCTGGCATGTAACTTTCCCATGTGGTATTTATCCCATCTTCTGTTTTGTGTGGCAAGGCTTGAGGGACCATATTGCCAACAGCTGGGGTGAGAGAGGATGTCACATGTGCATGTTGGTGCAGACACCCAGGAGGAGAGGAGTGTTGGAGTACGAGGGGAAAAACACGGTTGATATCTCTTGAATTGTGAGTCCAAATCTGATACAATCATGTTTTCTCAGCAGCCAATCATTTTAAATATTAATCCAATACAGCTCTGCTCTGAACATGCATATTTTCAAGGTTTTTTATACAAAATAAGGAAACATACGTAACTTGGAAATCGTATGCCTGAGCTGTACTTGGATTCTTTAAATCAGATCCTCCTCTCCATCACAATTTACACAACGATTGTTTAAAAAAGAAGTTGGATTGCCAAGCCATGGCAAATGCTGATAAACAAGGCACAAATTGCAATTTATGTTGTCATACTTCTGTTTTTGTTCCAGTGCAACCTTTTTGCCAAGTGGAAACCAAAGTAGTTGGTGAGGGAAATAGTGAGTCGTGGCTGGCAGAGGGCATTGTGGCTCTTTTAAAATTACTACTACTACTATTTAGCATTTTTATAGCGCTACAAGGCGTACGCAGCGCTGCACAAACATAGAAGAAAGACAGTCCCTGCTCAAAGAGCTTACAATCTAATAGACAAAAAATAAAGTAAGCAAATCAAATCAATTAATGTGTACAGGAAGGAGGAGAGGAGGGTAGGTGGAGGCGAGTGGTTACAAGTGGTTACGAATCAAAAGCAATGTTAAAGTTATTCTTCCTGAATATTCTTTGAACTGTACAATAGGAACAATCCCCAGGATTCTATATACCGTGCGTAGCGTTCTGCGCTGAAATCCAAGCGTATTCTATAACAACATGCATACTGTAACTTAATTGGCTTAACGAGCTACTTGCCTTTATTGATTTATTTACATACTAGCAGAAAGCTTAGCTACCTGTCTTATTTCTTTACTAACTTTATAAAGGCTTTTTAGATAAACACAACATTTATCAATTTACACATTTCTTCTTTTCCACCCCACAGAAAAATATCACATGTACAGATTCCTTATAGCACTGACAGGTCCCATCTCAGCACCAATAGACAGGATATTTATTTATTTAGCAGCAGCTGTTAAACATCCGAATCTCTTTGAGTATTGGGTATTTGTGATTTGCACATGTAAATCGTGGCTTTCCAAAATAAATTGTTATACATTTATTTAAGTATGTACTGTACACAATGTGATACCCGCAAGCGAGCTTCCTCCGGAGTAGCCCCCACACTCTGGAATGCACTACCTGAAAGACTCCGCTTAATACAAGACTATCTCTACTTCAGGAAGCAGATGAAAGCTTGGCTCTTAAACCAGGCCTTTAATGGAAGAAGTAAGTAGCGTGTTAGTCTCACTCACACACACACAAAAGGTATGACACGGGCTGCACATACTGCAGCGGGACATGTTTATCCACTCCTATCCTAGCTGAGATAATATTTAACCATCTTTCTGACCTCATGTGCACCTTTCTTTAAATTAGTCACCTTATTTTCTAACTCCTCTTACTCTCTTACCTATCTATATGTTCCATCTTTGCTTATACCCTACACTGTCAATTAAAATGTTGTATTATGTATTGTGTTGACATTGTAAGTAGTATATACTATGCCATACTTTGTATTGCTATTTGAATATTTTTACTGCCATATTTGCCTATTGTTCATGTTTGATTTATTCTTATTGTACACCACCTTGAGTGAATTCCTTCAAAAGGGCAGTACATAAATCCTAATAAAAATAAATAATTAAATAAAATGTCAGTATTTACATATTCAAATCATGAATGGGCCTTCTAGGATTAAAATCTATTTGTTCATTTATTAGGACTTCTTTCCTGTCATTTTGAAGAAATTTACTCAAGGTGGTGTAAAGGAAGAAGAAGCCAACATAGGAGATAGACAATTACAGCAGTAAAAATATTCAATAATGGTATGCATTATGGCATAATATGTTACAAATTTGTCAGCACAATACAATTAAAACTTCTTAATAGCATAAGGTGTAAGCAGAGGTAAGACATATTGACAGCTAATACAGAATTAGAAATGAAGAGTGACTAACTTAAGGGAAATTGTATTTAGTGACAAAAAAGGCGTATGAAATTGATCTCAGATAGAGTGTCTGTGTGGTAAGTCCAGCTGTAATTTGAAGGGCCTATGAAATTCGCCGCCTTCAATCAAGTCATTCCCCACCCCAATGATATCTCCAACCCCAAAAAGCCCTCCTCCCCCACTATCATTTAAGACCTACCACCAGTGTCCTTGGTGGTCCAGTGTACTCTAGGCAGGAGATGTCCTACTCCTTCTCTGATGCCATCTCTAAAATAGTGCTTTTGAAGCATGATATGTAACATTTGGGCCGCCCTTAGAGATTGCCGGCGTTAGAGATGGCTGCGATTGGTTTTCGCCAATAATGGAAACTAATGGCGGCCATCTCAAACCTGGCCAAGTCCAAGCCACTTGGTCATGGGAGGAGCCAGCATTTATAGTGCACTGATCCCCCCCCCCCCTCACATGCCAGGACATCAACTGGGCACCCTAGGGGACACTGCAGTGGACTTCACAAAATTATCCCTGGTGCATAGCTCTCTTAGCTTGGGTGCTGAGACCCCCCCCCCCCCAAAACCCACTCCCCACAACTGTACACCACTACCATAGCCCATAGGGATGAAGGGGGGCACCTACATGTGGGTACAGTGGGTTTGTGGTGGGTTTTGGCGAGCTCGCTGTTTCCTCCACAAATGTAATAGGTAGGGGTGGTATGGGCCTGGTTCCGCCTGTCTGAAGTACTCTGCAGTACCCACTAAAACTGCTCCAGAGACCTGCATGTGCTGTCATGGACCTGAGTATGACATCTGAGGCTGGCATAGATGCTGGCACGACATATTTTGAAAAATGTTTTTTGAGGATGGGAGGGGGTTGGTGACCACTGGGGGAATAAGGGGAGGTGATCCCCAATTCCCTTCGGTGGTCATCTGGTCAGTTTGGGCACCTTTTCAAGGCTTGGTCATGAACAAAAAGGGACCAAGTAAAGCCGGCCAAATGCTCGTCAGGGCCGACCTTCTTTTTTCCATTATCGGCCGAGGATGGCCATCTCTTAACCACGCCCCGTCCCGCCTTCGGTACACTGCCGACACGCCCCCTTGAACTTTGGCCGGCCGTGCGACAGAATGCAGTTGAAACCGGCCAAAATCGGCTTTCGATTATACCGATTTGGTCGGCTTTAGGAGAAGGCTGGCCATCTCCCAATTTGTGTTGGAAGATGGCCGCCCTTCTCCTTCGAAAATAAGCAGGCTGGTGAACCAAGTGGGTGCTATTGAAAACACAACTCTAAAGAGTGCAGAATGCTACTGAAGTTGCTTCTGCCAGTGTATCTGTTGGAGAGAATACTTTTCTTATCCTGATTGCTCTGCAGTTTCATTCTGCAAATGGAAATAAGTGCCCAAACAGCCAGTCTCAGTTTATCTTAAACTGAAAGTAAAATAGAATTTTGCACTGCCACCTTTTTGCAGTCACTTGTGTGCAGACATGGCAGATGCACTATTTTGAGCTCTTCAGACTTCAAGGAGAAATAAAGCATTAAGAAGAAGACAACTGAGATAAAGAGAACAGTTGTTGAATCATTGCTGTCTTGGTGCTTCTTACAGGGGGCTTTACGCGAACAGTGTTAAGATTCTTTCACTGATCAAGAATATCAGTGCTATGTGCTGCTGTGTATCTTAACAATAGTACATAAGACACTCCACTAAGGACTCCTCTTAAGCATATCTCATTCATTGGAAACTCTGTAAACATTATAGCATCCATGTACCAAAAAGCATTGGGATCGTGGCCCTAAGAAAATAAACAAAGAGGTTATGATCACCTGGGACAACCCCATCCTGACAGATGACAAGCTATATGCAAGAAATCTGGACCTAGTGTCAGTCCCCAGCGATTATGCTCTGTGGGTTGTGTTGAGAGAGAGGGAAGATCCTCAAGTATCAAGAAATGCAGTCTGAGACCAAGAAAATGTGGCATAAAAATACAGAAACATTTCCCATCATTTTTGGTGCCTCAGACTTGTTCGAAACCAATTTTCAAACACACCTAGATAAGTTATCTATACATGTTACATCTTTCAGTACTGGAACCCCTTACCCCCAGATTTAAGAGAGGAAACCTGTAAGGCAGAATTGAAACCCTTGCTATTTTGCCAAGCTTTTGGAGATTCATTGAGCCATCCTAGCTTAGGGAATTGAGAATCGAATTGGTGTCTCTGCTTTCATTTTTTTTTCCTCTTTTTTTTTCTCCTTTCTCTCGAGGCAGAATTGTACACTTTCCTTTTTAATTTATTTCCGTCTTTCTAAATATGTTTTTTTTTCCTAATGATTGAATATTTTAAACCACTTTGTTGATTGAAAAGCCTTAGAGCTCTGTTTACAAAGCCACCAATAGCATTATAGCTTTAGTGAATGCTAAAAATTATCACATGCTGTGTAGGCATCCATAGGAATATGGTAGGTGCCTTTACAGTAAGCATGCGCTAATGAACACTAGCAAGTACAATACAGACAGAGAGGGCACTACAGTATACAATTAGACAAATCAGAAGAAAAAAGCAACACTGTGCCTTCAGAACTAGGACAACAGGAGTACTTTATTAATCAATGACCCGACACGGGCCGTGTTTCGGCGCCAACAAAGGCGCCTGCTTCAGGGGTCGATGTGCTGATGCAATGACGTGCAGATGACAAAACACGATTGCCTTAAGGCACTGAGAGGTTATCTGTGATCGTTTGCAATGGCGAAAAACGCTGATAGCGCTAGCTTCAACAGAAGTACTTTCTCCTGTGTTCTAATTAATCTTGTGTTATTGCGCTGGAAAGCGCTGAGATTAATTAGAACACAGGAGAAAGTACTTCTGTTGAAGCTAGCGCTATCAGCGTTTTTCGCCATTGCAAACGATCGCAGATAACCTCTCAGTGCCTTAAGGCAATCGTGTTTTGTCATCTGCACGTCATTGCATCAGCACATCGACCCCTAAAGCAGGCGCCTTTGTTGGCGCCAAAACACGGCCCGTGTCGGGTCATTGATTAATAAAGTACTCCTGTTGTCCTAGGTCTGAAGGCCCAGTGTTGCTTTTTTCTTCTAATGAACACTAGAACACCTTTGTAAACAAGGTCCAAAATTTAGTAATACCAAATGCTTAATTAAGCTAGTGTAAAGTAAACTACAGGGCTACAGAAAGCAAGTAATTATTCAGAGTTTATGTATCTGAAGGAAGTCTGACAGATTATGTCAGTGTTTTCTTATTGTGTGAAGCATCGTGAGAACTTCAGATTGCTGACGTCTTGATCCCTGGGTAAAGGTGTGGTGCCGAAACTGACTCTACGTTGTAGCACTGTACATTGTAACATTATCCATCATATTACAAGGGAGAGGTGGGAATATAATAAGGAATGAAAAACTGTGCAGGGAGAAAGCACTGAACTTGGCAGTAGCAGCCAGGAACTTGTGGGAACTAGCAAAAGGATTACCAGCAGCCATCCCAGATAAGATAAAGCATGACTACTTTAGAAGGAAAAAAGCAGGACACGTACTGTTAGCTGAAAAGTAGGAAAATCAGCCATCAGTCACCATCCCCTGGATTGTATATAGTGCGCCTAAATTTAGGTGCCAAAATTGGCATGGATTCTATAATACTGTCAGGCTCATTTTCAAAAGAGATGGAGGTCCATCTTCTGACATAAATCTCCCAGAGACGTCCAAATCAGTATAATCAAAATCCAATTTTGGACGTCTCTAACTGAAGTCCGTCACAAGGACGTCCAAATTTCAAGGAGGCATGCCAGAGGCATGGTGAAGGCGGGACTTGGGCGTGCCTAACACTTGGACATCTTTGAGCCATAATCGAAAAAAGCAGAGACGTCCTAAAGTAAAACTACTACTACTACTACTTAACATTTCTAAAGCGCTATTAGGGTTACGCAGCGCTGTACAGTTTAACAAAGAAGGACAGTCCTTGCTCAAAGGAGCTTACTTGGACGTTTTCACCCGGACGTGTTTTTTTAAAGAATAAGGCACAGAAAGGTGCCCGAAATGACCAGATGACCACCGGAGGGAATTGAGGATGACCTCTCCTTACTCCCCCAGTGGTCACTAACCCCCTCCCACGCTCAAAAAACATCTTTAAAAATATTTTGTGCCAGTCTCTATGTCAGCCTCAGATGTCATACTCAGGTCCATGACAGCGCATGCAGGTCCCTGGAGCAGTTTTAGTGGTTGCAGTGCACTTCAGACAGGTGGACCCAGGCCCATACCCCCCCCCCCCCCACATGTTAAGTTTGTGGAGGAAACAGCGAACCCTCCAAAACCCACCACAAACCCACTATGCTCACAGCTAGGTCCCCCCCTTCACCCGTAAGGGCTATGGTAGTGGTGTACAGTTGGGGGTAGTGGGTTTTTGGGGGGGTTTGGAGGGCTCTGCACACACGGTAAGAGAGCTATGTACCTAGGAGCAATTTATGGAGTCCACTGCAGTGCTCCCTAGGGTGCCTGGTTGGTGTCCTGGCATGTCAGGGGGACCAGTGCACTACAAATGTTGACTCCTCCCATGTCCAAATGACTTGCATTTTGACGTTTTAGACATGGAATTCTTTGGGTTCGAAAATCGCCGAAAGTCAAAGACATCCATGTCTAAGGATGTCCAAATCCAAAGACATCCTTGGTATTTTTGAAACGAAAGATGGACATCCATCTTTTTTCAAAAATACGGTTTTACCCACCCCCGGATTTGGACGTTTTACAAAGATGTCCAACTTGCAACTTGGACATTTCTTTCGAAAATGCCCCTCTGTAACTTAATTAGCTTAACAAGCAAATGGACGCTGATATTAGCACTGAAGCAATAATGAGCACTAATTGGCACTGATTAGAATTTAGGTGCACAACTCGCTAAGCATATTCTGTAACATTGTGTACCGAACGTCTAACGCAAGGAGGCAAAAAGGGTTGTGGTTATAAGCAGGAAGAAGGGCTTCTCATGGACGTTCCAAAACTTACGCACCTAGTTTTAGAACATGGCCCAGTTTGCACCAGGTTTTCATTGCTATAAATGGATGCACACAGATATTGGCGCTGAAATATCAACTATGCATATTCTTTAGTCGTCGCCTAAATCTAGGTACCGATAATAGAATATGCTTAGTCAGCACTGATTTCAGCACAGTGGCGCCATATATAGAATCTCCTCCTATGTCCATTTTTGTAATGAAGCAGGACCTGGAAAATATCAGCGGTACAGGGGGTGGCACCATAGAACTGCTAAAGGCACCAGTAGTGCAGAGTTCCCTTTGTTATATATTGCTAAAATGCATCCATATATCTAGAGGAGGGGTTCAGTTGAGTTCCTAAGGTTGGACCTAAGGTTTTATAGATAGAAGCAATAATCATCCACTATTACTTGTTATCTTAATATTGTTTAAAAACTTTATACACCATCTTGCATGTCTGCTGCCAAGAAGAAGTTTTTTTTTTTTTTTTAATTATTATTAGAATTTTGCTATACTGCCTTTCTGTGGTACAACCAAAGCAGTGTACATATTACATGCAGGTACTTTGTCTGTAGAAGATTCAAGGGTCCTTTTATTAAGGTGCACCGAAAAATGGCTTGTGCTGGAGTAGACACGTGTTTTTGGACGAGCACAGATCCATTTTTCAGTGCAACTGTAAAAAATCCTTTTTTTTTTTTTTTTAATTTTAGCCGAAAATGGACGAGCGGCAAAATGAAAATTGGTGCGTATCCATTTTGGGTCTGAGACCTTACTGCCACCCATTCACTTAGCGGTAAGGTCTCACACATTAACCGGGCGATAATGTCTACGCAACTAAAATGCCTCTTACCGCCTCTTTAGCGCCGTGCACTTGAAAATAATAATTATTTTCCGGCGTGCTTAGTGAGGACAAGGGCCCTTCAGCTTGTAGAAAATATGGCTGAGGGGAGATATGATAGAGGTCTATAAAATAATGAGTGGAGTGGAATGGATGGGCGTGAATCATTTGTTTACCCTTTCCAAAAATATTAGGACTAGGGGGCACACAATGAAACTACAAAGTAGTAAATTTAAAACAATTGGAGAAAATATTTCTTCACTCAATGTGTATTTAAAAGCACAGTAAAGGATATTTATAGCAAGTAAGTTTAGTGCACTGTTGGAGGTTGGGGGCAGTCTATGATTATAAACAGTCACAATTGCAGAGGCTTGATAAAAGCATGACATTAAGTGCCTGCGTGACAAAATGAGACGTCCCCTTATAAATAACTAGTAAAAAAGCCCCGTTTCTGATGCAAATGAAACGGGGGCTAGCAAGGGTTTCTTCTGTGTGCATGTGGGAGTGTGTGTGTCCCTGCCCTCTGCCCTCTCTCTCTTTCCCTCTGCTCTCTGTCCCCTCCCCCCTCGGAGTCGAGTCCTTCAGTGTTAAGTTTCCTGCTCTGCTGTGTTTGTGTTACAGAGATGGTGAGGGCTTCTGCCCTCTCTCCCCTCCCCCCTCTGAGTCCTTCACTGTTACAGAGAGAGCTATTTGATTTTGTGCTTTGCTGTGTTTTCCTTCACTGTTTGCGTTACACAGAGAGCGAGGGCGGGCAGACACTCATGGGGAAACCGGATATCTCTCCCCCTTCACACTTCCGGCTGGAGGCTTCATTTAGAACGTTGGTAGTGCCTTTTATATATAGTATATATTGCTGACAGAGTAATAATTGCTCCTCCTATATTTCTAGGATAAGCAGCATAAAATGTACTGGTTTGGGATCTTGCCAGGTACTTGTAATCTGGATTGGCCATGGTTGGAAACAGGATTCTGGGCTTGATGGACCTTCGGTCTGTCCCAGTATGACAATTCTTATGTTCTTAAGTTTATTTACTTTATTTATTTATTTGTTGCATTTGTATCCCACATTTTCCCACCTATTTGCAGGCTCAATGTGGCTTACATAGTACCGTAAAGGCGTTCGCCAGCTTCGGTAGAGAAACAAATACAAAATGATGTTGTGGTCAAATAAGGTTCATGTGTTATACGTGGAGGGGCATAATTGAACGAAAATGTCTATCTCCATGGGCGTTTATCTCCGAGAACGGGTCCGTGAAGGAGCGGACCGAACCGTATTTTCCAAAAAAAATAGACGTCCATGTTTTATTTGACAATTTGTGAGCTGGGCGTTTTTGTTTTTCAGTGATAATGGAAAATGAAAGCGCCCAGCTCAAAAACGAATAAATCCAAGGCATTTGTTCGTGGAAGGGGCCAGGATTCGTAGTGCACTGGTCCCCCTCACATGCCAGGACACCAACCGGGCACCCTAGGGGGCACTTTTACAAAAACAAAAAAAAAGGTAAAAGAGCTCCCAGGTGCATAGCACCCTTCCCTTGTGTGTTGAGCCCCCCAAATCCCCCTCAAAACCCACTGCCCACAAGTCTACACCATTACTATAGCCCTAAGGGGTGAAGGGGGGCACCTACATGTGGGTACAGTGGGTTTGGGGGGGTTGGACGACTAAGCATTAAGCAGCACAATTGTAACAGGTAGGGGGGGATGGGCCTGGGTCCACCTGCCTGAGGTCCACTGCACCCCCTAACAACTGCTCCAGGGACCTGCATACTGCTGCCAGGGAGGTGGGTATGACATTTGAGGGTGAAAATAAAAAGTTGTGAAACATCATTTTTTTGTGGTGGGAGGGGGTTAGTGACCACTGGGGGAGTCAGGGGAGGTAATCCCCGATTCCCTCTGGGGGTAATCTGGTCATTTAGGGCACTTTTTGGGGCCTTATTCATGAAAAAACAGGGTCCAGGAAAAGTGCCCTAAATTCTAGCTACAAACGCATACTTTTTTTCCATTATCGGCGAAAGGCGCCCATCTCTCCTCGGCCAATAACCACGCCCCAGTTCCACCTTCAACACACCTACCACACGCCCCCGTCAACTTTGTACGCTTCCGCGATGGAGTGCAGTTGAAAACGTCCAAAATTGGCTTTCCATTTTACCGATTTATTCGTTTTTGTGAGATAAACGTCTATCTCCCGATTTGGGTCGAAATCTAGGCGTTTTTCTCTTTCAATTATAAGGTGGATAGTAACATAGTAACATAGTAAATGACGGCAGAAAAAGTCCTACATGGTCCATCCAGTCTGTCAACAAGATAAACTCATAGGTGTATACCTTACCTTGATTTGTACCTGCCTTTTTCAGGGCACAGACCGTACAAGTCTGCCCAGCAGTATTTCCCGCCTCCCAACCACTAGTCCCGCCTCCCATCACCGGCTCTGGCACAGACCGTATAAGTCTTCCCTCCACTATCCTCGCCTCCCAACCAACAACCTCTCTTCCCCCACCTGCTCCGCCACCCAATTTCGGCTAAGTTTCTGAGGATCCATTCCTACTGCACAGGATTCCTTTATGCATATCCCACGCATGTTTGAATTCCGTTACCGTTTTCATCTCCACCACCTCCCGTGGGAGGGCATTCCAAGCATCCACCACCTTCTCCGTGAAAAAATACTTCCTGACATCTTTTTTGAGTCTGTCCCCCTTCAATCTCATTTCATGTCCTCTCATTCTACCGCCTTCCCATCTCTGGAAAAGATTTTTTTGCGGATTAATACCTTTCAAGTATTTGAACGTCTGTATCACCCCTGTCTTTGCTCATACATCTTGGAATGCAAATCTCATACCATTCTCGTAGCTTTTCTTTGCACCGCTTCCATTTTTTTAACATCCTTCGCAAGGTACGGCCTCCAAAACTGAACACAATACTCCAGGTGGGGCCTCACCAACGACTTGTACAGGGGCATCAACACTTCCTTTCTTCTGCTGATCACACCTCTCTCTATACAGCCTAGCAACATTCTCACTACGCCTTGTCACACTGTTTCGTCGCCTTCAAATCCTCGGATACTATCACCCCAAGATCCCTCTCCCCCTCAGTACCTATCAGACTCTCACCGCCTAACACATAAGTCTCTCGTGGGTTTCTACTCCCTAAATGCATCACTTTGCATTTCTTCGCATTGAATTTTAATTGCCAAACCTTAGACCATTCTTCTAGCTTCCTCAGATCCCTTTTCATGCTTTCTACTCCCTCCCAGGTGTCCACTCTGTTGCAAATCTTAGTATCACCCGCAAATAGGCAAACTTTAACTTCTAACCCTTCGGCAATATCACTCGCAAATATATTGAATGTGTTATAGACACATTAGGGAATCATAGAAAGGAAGAGTTAGGTAGTGACCATTACGAGTTCTTATTATTTTGTGGATTGGACCCTAGGCTTTACGGGACACATGTGCCTTGTTAGCTATGACTGAATTGTGCTCTGTCTGTTCAAATTTATCTGGTTCTGTACATTGCCCTGCTGCCTTGACAAGAGGCGGTTTATCAAAGCCACCAAATAAAAATTATTCTCAAAAGGGTGCCTGAAGTTGAGTTCCACGAGACAGTGCACTGCGCAAATTCTATTATGGCAATCATGTGAACAGTTGCTGGTGTAGAATTTAAGTCTGAACTTATGTGTAACTTTAAGTGTCAATGTACACACAGAAGAAACAAGTCTAAACAGCACTCAGGAAAACAGTGAAGATGACTCAAAAATGAATAGACAATGCTTCAAAGGGTCCATGAATTTATTGTACAACAACCAAGACTTGGCACAGCTGTGTTTCGGCCAATAAGGGCTGCCTCAGGAGTGTCCTGGACTGTTGGCAGTAAAATTCTCAAGGATATTAGATTGTATCATCTACTTAAAGCAATGTCTGCCGCCAATAGAAAAAGCAAACAAAACGATATCTTTCTCACAGTCACTTCTCAACTTCGAACAGCAAAGGCACAGTATCCTCAGTGTTAAACAGCTAGGGTAGCTTAATAAATAGGCCCATTCAGGTTCTTGTTTCTCATTGTTATTTTATGATAGGGTAGACAGAATCTGGGGAACAGATATTATTTATTTATTTGTTTATTTGTTTGTTTGTTTATTTTAAAAATGTGTATTTTAGGTGTGTCTGTTAAAAAATTACTATCATGTCCTTCACCTAAGGCCTGTGAGCACTGAGCATACAGCATTAGCAGCCCCAGTATGAGCAGAAGCTGAGCCCAAGAATCAAACTCAAGTCTATTAGTCTTTACTGACTAATCCAGTAAAGCAATACTTCTAAAGTTTCAGATCCCTTTAACATCAACTGCAAGGTCTTCTTAGATGTACATTTTTTTGTTTAGATATCACACTTCTTTGGTAGTCAACATCAACTTCGCTTTATGCTTTTCCCTACACCCCTGAGACATGAAGTTACCAGAGCCTAGTACTGGTTCTGTTACGAGGTTTTGTTAAAATACTTTAGAAAAAAAATATTTCTCTTTATTTCATGCAGTAGATGACATGGTTTTGTCTCATAGTAAACACTGTCTGGTAAAGTTGTATTGAAGACATTGGGAGACTTAAACAGCTCTGTTGGTAAAAATTCAAATAAATAAATAGTTACTTGCAGACTTTGCAAATTAAAAAAAAAAAAGAAAAGAAAGATGACCATTTTCCAAGCAGATGTTTTTCATTTTCTTTTTTCAATAAAATTATAAAAGACTTTGTTTTTTAGTCCCGGGAGTTTATCCTTTAATGATGCCCCACCATCTTCTGTAAGCTTTTAATCAAAATCACATCTGGACTGAATTGCACTTCCCCTGAACAGAAATATGATTGGACCAGTGGACTGTCTGACTGTCACGATACATTAACTCTAGCACCGCAGAACTGATGATTAGTTCTTCGTTTAATTAATTATTGGGAAAAGACAATTTACAACTTGTTTGGCAACACGTGTTGCTCTCAATAAAAACCTGATTGTGTTTGCTACATATACAATTCCCCAAAAGGCTTTAGTTGCCTTAAAATGTCAGCGGGCCTCTGGGTAGCATCTTTGCTTTTCTGAACTTCAACTGCTTTTCTATCTTCAGGAAAGCGAACCTTTACAAGCTCCAGAGGAGTATGTAAGTGGTGTCTGGTGGTGTTTCAAGATATTTGGAGATATGGTGCACTGTCTATTGGCTAGGTGGAGTGCATGTCAGTAATTGTGCCTACACTCAGGTTGTCATCTCCTATTAAATTAAAGTTTGTAAGGTCAGATAGGAATCGCAAGCTGTGAAACAAGCTACATTGCTTGCCATCTTACACACACCCCTAACTTACTCATTTAGCTTAATTACTTAGGGGTCCTTTTACTAAGCTGCGTGAGCGTCTACATGCGCCCAACGCACACCAAAAGGGAGTTACCGCCCGACTGCCACGTGGGTCTTGCGGTAATTTCACTTTTGGTGCACGTCCGATACGTGTGTCTGAGAATATTTTTTTATTTTCAGGCACGCGTAACGGACACTTGCCAAGTGGCATTTGGCACACGTAGGTCATTACCGCATGAATCTTTACCGCTAGGTCAATGGCTGGCAGTAAGGTCTCAGACTCAAAATGGACGCGCGGCAATTTTCATTTTGCCGCACGTCCATTTTCTTCAAAAATTTTAAAAAGGCCTTTTTCACAGGCATGCTGAAAGATGGATCAGCGTGCACCCAAAACCCACGCATACACTACTGCAAGCCATTTTTCAACTCGTCTTTTTAAAAGGACCCCTTAAATACCAAAACGCTAGCACACCTTAGTAAACAGGGCTCTCAGGCATCAACATGCTATCCTCGCCCACAGAGTATATCTTCTTACCATTAACCACTTTAATATGTCATCAGGAGGAGCTGGGCTGCAGGAAATGCTGAATTTGCAACCAGACTGCCAATGCAGGAACACGAGGGCCCGTGTCAGATGGGCTTCAGTCTTTATAGAAGCAGGTATTACCTAATTTCTATTTCGTGGTTGGCTTTTGCATGTCATTAACCCTTCATGTTGTCTATGGAAGAACTGGGGTTGTATGGAATGCCAGAATCATAAGCTGATTTATGAAGAAGGGGATCCTAAGTAGATTGACTTTCAGTATTCTCACAGTTTCGCAGATGTCAGTAGGCTTAATGAGAAAAATCAATACATTCACCCCTATGAGAAACCTGATGCTGCTGAAATCTTCATTTTTCATTTTATTCCATTTGTATACCACCCTTAACCAGAGCAGTGAACAATTCAACACATACATAATAAAACATATAAACAATTCAAGACAAAAATAATACAGATTCATTTAAAACAAAACAACAAAGCAGAATGGCAGTGACTATATATAATTCTACAAAGTTTTACAATTCCCCGGATCAACTTCAGCTTTTTCTGGACCACCTCCAATCTACAGGAATGGACACGTACTTTGTTTCTTTCCTTTTTCTTATAAAAATCACTTAATTTCTGTAGTTTATCAGATAGTATTTAAAATACACTGAGTCATTCTTGTATCATTCTAAATTAGTATGGTTTACGACTACACTTAAGTTACTTTACTATCAGGGGCATTTTCGAAAGAGAAGGGCGCCCATCTTTCGACACAAATCGGGAGATGGGTGTCCTTCTCTCAGGGTTGCCCAAATTGGCATAATTGAAAGCCAGTTTTGGGCGTCCTCAACTGCTTTCCGTCGCGGGGATGACCAAAGTTCACGGGGGCGTTTCGGCAGGGTACTGAAGGTGGGATGGGGTGTGGTTAAGAGATGGGCGTCCTCGGCCAATAATGGAAAAAAGAAGGGCATCCCTGATGAGCATTTGGCCGACTTTACTTGGTCCCTTTTTTTTAAATAACCAAGCCTCGAAGAGGTGCCCAAACTGACCAGATGACCACCGAAGGGAATGTGGGATGACCTCCCCTTACTCCCCCAGTGGTCACCAACCCCCTACCACCCAAAAAACAACATTTAAAAACATTTTTGCCAGCCTCTGTGCTAGCCTCAGATGTCATATCCAGCTCCATCACAGTAGTATGCAGATCCCTGGAGCAGTTTTTAGTGGGTGCAGTGCACTTCAGGCAGGTGGAACCAAGCCCCCCCCCCCCCACCTCTTACACTTATGGTGGTAAATGAGAGCCCTCCAAAACCCACCACAAACCCACTTAGGTATATGGTAGTGGTGTACAGTTGTGGGGAGTGGGTTTTTTGGGGGTTTGGGGGCTCAGCACCCAAGGTAAGGGAGCTATGCACCTGGGAGCAATTTGTGAAGTCCACTGCAGTGCCCCCTAGGGTGCCTGGTTGGTGTCCTGGCATGTGAGGGGGGGCAGTGCACTACAAATGCTGGCTCCTTCCACGACCAAATGCCTTGGATTTGGTCGTTTTTGAGATGGGTTTCCTCGGTTTCCATTATCGGCCAAAACCGAGGTCGCCCATCTCTAAGGTTAACCATCTGAATATTTAGGTCGACCATCTCTAAGGCCGACCTAAATGTTGAGATTTGGGCATCCCCGACCGTATTATTGAAACGAAAGATGGACATCCATCTTGTTTCAATAATACGGGATGCCCCACCCATTCACAGGGACGTCCTCAGAGATGGGCGTCCCCGTTCGATTATGCCCCTCCACGTATATCTAAAGTGTATTAACCTCTTGTGATATGCTTGTGTTTTTCATAGGTTTTTTTAAAAATCGAGTTTTTCTCTATTGCTGATGTTTAGTAACAGGTTTTTTAAAAGTGTTTTCTTGCTTGTATAATAGCTAACTTCGTCAGTTTTTAACTCACAACTACTTCTGCTTTAACAATGATATCTATCTGCAAATAATGGGCACTGCGATGGGCACCAGGACAGCACCCCAATATGCCAACCTTTTTATGGCTGAGCTGGAAGAGACATTTCTGAATACACACCAGACCAAACCTCTAAAATACTACCGGTACATCAATGACATTTTTATGATTTGGACGGAGGGTGAAGAAACTCTGAAACAATTTTATTCTGCCTTCAATACATACCATCCTACAATCAGATTCAAAATTGACTACTCCCCAGAAAAAGTCAATTTTTTGGACACCACGGTCTCAATCAGTGATGGCTGTATACAAACATCTATATACAAGAAACCCACAGACAGATGCAGCTACCTCCACAACTCCAGCTTCCATCCTTCACATACAAAAAGATCCATCATTTACAGCCAAGCCACAAGATACCACCGTATCTGCTCTGACCCAGGGGACAGAGACAGACACCTTAAAAGCCTGACTGCATCCTTCAAACAGAAAGGCTACAACCCCAAAATAATCTCCAAGAATAATGCCTCCTCCCCAGTGGTGTGCTGGTAAATTTTTAACAACAGGCTCTCTCCCTGGTCCACCTCGGCGCCCCCCCCCGTCCACCTCTGCGCTCCCCCATCCGCCTCTGCGCCCCTCCCGTCCACCCCTGTGCCCCCCGTCCACCCCTGCGCCCCCCGTCCACCTCTGTGCCCCCCCAAAAAAACAATTGCAGAGCTGGCTATACCCGGGGGGGAGTGGGGGGGTGGGGAGGCAGCGGCCAACACATTACTCTCTCCAGGAAAAAAAATTAAATGATCCCAGGTTCCAATCTAATTCATGTTTAATATGGGATAAAATGCCATAAATAAGTAAATAAACATAAACTTTTAACATTCAGCACCTGATTCTCAAAGTGGACATATTCCAAACACTATAATGAAAATAAAATTATTTTTTTTCTACCTTTGTTGTCTGGTGACTTTGTTTCTCTGATCATGCTGGTCCAGTATCTGATTCTGCTGCTCTCTATCTGTTCCCTTGACTCCGTTTCCAGGGCTTCCTTTCCATTTATTTCTTTTCTTTCCTCCTTTCTTCTTCATTTCTGGTCCTCCACATACTTGACTGTACAGTGGATCCAGCTTCTGCCTATTTTCTCCATCCATGTGCAGTTTCTCTCCTCACTTCCTTTTCCCTCATCTAATCTCCTTCCTCTATCTTCCCTCCATGTCCAGCATTTCTTCTCTCTCCCTTCCCTCCCCTCCATCCATGTCCAGAACTTCTCTTGCTCTTCCTGCCATCCATGTCCTGAAACTCTCCTCTCTCCCCTGCCCCTCTCTATCCATCCATACCCAGCAATTCTCTTCTCTCCCCTGCCCCCTCTGCCCAGCAATTCTCTCCTCTGCCCATCCATGGCCAGCAATTCTCTCCCCTGCCTCCCTCTGCCATCCATGCCCAGCAGTTCTCTCCCCTGCCCCCCTCTGCCCATCCATGCCCAGCAATTCTCTCCCCTGCCCATCCATGCCCAGCAATTCTCTCCCCTGCCTCCCTCTGCCCATCCATGCCCAGCAGTTTTCTCCCCTGCCTCCCTCTGCCCATCCATGCCCAGCAATTCTCTCCCATGCCCCCCTCTGCCCATCCATGCCCAGCAATTATCTCCTCTGCCTCCCTCTGCCCATCCATGCCCAGCAAATCTCTCCCCTGCCCCCTCTGCCCATCCATGCCCAGCAAGTCTCTTCCCTGCCCCCCTCTACCCACCCATGCCCAGCAGGTCTCTCCCCTGCCCCCCTCTACCCATCCAGCGATTATCCTCCCTCCCCTGCCGCTCCTTCGTTCCCACCCTCCCCTCCGTCTTTTTTGAATTACCTCCGTCGAAGCGCCGCCATTTAAAGCCCTGCTGCGTGCTGGCTGGCCATCTCCAGGCTTCCCCTCCTTGATTCAGATGATGTTCGTGCCTTAGTCCCGCCTTCATTCTGATGTCATTTCCTTTTTCGCGAAGGCGGGACTAAGGAACGAACATCATCTGAATCAAGGAGGGGAAGCCTGGAGATGGCCAGCCAGCACGCAGCAGGGCTTTAAATGGCGGCGCTTCGACGGAGGTAATTCAAAAAAGACGGAGGGGGGCGAAGGACATGGTTGTGCATGCTTCGGAGCGGCAGGGGAGGTAAGCATGGCCAGTGATGGCGCCCTCCTGCCATGCTTACCTCCCGCAATGGAGCCGGCTCGCCCCCAACAACAACCGGCTCGCAAGAGCTGTCAAAATTTAACAAGCGGCTCTTGCGAGCCGGTGCGAGCCGGCTCCAGCACACCACTGCTCCTCCCTCAAAACACCCAGGGAGAATCTGCTACAGTACAAGGAGAAAAAACCCACAGACAGAATCCCTCTTGTAGTGTCATACAATCCAGAGCTGGAAAAACTGAGGAAAATCATAAGAGATCTACAACCTATACTCCAGGAGGATGAATTACTGAAAGAGATATTCCCATCCCCACCAGTACTGGCCTTCCGACAGCCACCCAACTTAAAACACAAGCTAATCAGAAGTAAACTTCCATCACCGACTGAAAAGGAACAGAAGGGCACACGTCCCTGTAATTTATCCAGTTGCAAACTATGCCAAAATATTTCACAGGACCCTACAGTTATCCACAAAGGAAAGATATTCAACATAAAGGGATCTTTCACTTGCTCATCTTCCAATGTGGTATATATCATTCAGTGTAAAAAATGTAACGAAGGATGCTATATTGGAGAAACAGGCCAGATGCTTAAGGCAAGATTCAATTTACATAGACATCACATGAACAATACAGCCAGTAGGGCCACCCCAGTGGGACAGCACTTCACAGAACCAGGACACTGTACCAGTGATTTCACAGTGAGAATACTGAAAGGTAACTTTAAAACCATACAAGAACATAAGACCTTTGAAGTCAGAATGATTGAATATTTTAACACCCAACAGAAAGGACTTAACAAGGATCTGGGTTCCTAACCAATTATAAACCATAAAGCTGTATGTCTCTGTTGATCACCCCACCCCTCACCTATCCACACCCATCCTGTTAGAATATCAATGATATGCTTTGATGTCCCCATGCATACCTCCGACCCACCCCCATCCTCCCATCCTCCCACCCTGTCAGACTGTGATAGTAATGCTTGAATGTTTTCACTTATATACGCTGTCAGCTAGCACATTTGCTTATTTCCGATCTGACGAAGAAGGGCAACCTTCGAAAGCTACTCAAGAAATGTATTAAGTTATGTCCAATAAAAAAAGGTATCATCTTATTTTCTTTTCCATGTTTTATTTTGTTTGATTTCTATTGATGAACTTGAATCACAAATTACAAATATTGAAACTGATTACATAAAATTAGGACATGCCTCCTTACTCAATTCTCTGTATAAATTAAACTACAAATTGAATAAATTACTTAGTCTTAAAGCTGGACAACAAATTGTTGATATGCATTCTAAATATTATGCTGAAAAAGAGAAGAGTAGTACACTATTGGCTAACTACCTCAAAAGAAAAAGACTTAAAGTTCAAATTTCTGCTATCAAACTACCCAATCAAGTTATTACTACATCTAATACTGAGGTTTCCAAAGCCTTCCATGATTTTTATTCTAATCTTTATCAATCTGAATCAATGAACACTCAACACAAGGCATTTGAATTCCTATCTACTCTCAAAGGTCCCAAATGGTCTCATACTGATATAGAATAGCTTAAGGAACAAATCTCAGAACAAGAATTTTATAAAGAACTTAAAGAAACCCCTCAAAAAAACATACCAGGTCCCTATGGAATTCCAATAGAATTCTTTAAAATTTTGATTATTTCACTATTTAATGCTCTAACTCCAGATAATGTCTCTGGTTGTCGTTTTTCTGAAGCAATTATCACTGTCATACCAAAACCAAATAAAGATCCCATGCTAGTATTTAACTATCACCCTATGTCCTTACTAAATGTTGATTATAAGATTTATGCTAAAATTCTAGCCAATAGAATTAAACAAATTATCTCCAATGTTATAAGTCCCAATCAAGTTGGATTCATGTCAGGTAGGCTTATTAGTGATAGCACATGCCTCTTTCTTCACATTTCTCATTTGGCAAATTCCCATGATGAACCCTTAGTGGCTTTAACTCTTGATGCAGAACAAGCTTTCGACGGGGTAGAATTGGAATATTTGTTTCTTGCTTTAGATTGGTTTGGTTGTCCCCAGGAATTTATAAATAAAATTCTATATTCCTATCCCATTGCTAGAATAGTTATCAACAATTCATTATCAAAAAAACATTTTTCTTAAACGAGGAACTACAGAAGGCTGTCCCCTCTCTCCGTATCTTTTCAATATAGCGCTTGAGCCTCCCTTGTTGGCAGTAAATTCATATGCTCTCCCACATATTGCAAGCTCATTTGGATTAATTTGGGCTAAACCTAAGCTCAAATATCTAGGAATAGATTTATATACCTCTTTGAGAGACATCATTCATTATAATATGGAAGCAATATTAAAAGTTCCTAAAACAGCTACTACACTCTTGGCACCCTCTCTCTCTCTGTCTTGGTGGGGCCGTCTAGAAACAATTAAGATGATGATATCTCCTAAGATTAATTACATTCTTAGTATGCTTTCCCTAATTTTTCCTTCTTCATTTTTTTTCCCAGCTAGATAAGTTGCTATCTGTTTTTTAATGGAAAAACAAATCCCCTAAAATCGCTATTAAAAAACTTAATGGTAAAAGGGACACTGGGGGTGTTCTATTCCCAGATTTTAATAGTTACCACAGATCTTTTATATCCCAACAGGGCTGTAAATGGATCTTTCAAAAAAAATGATTATACACCAATTTGGTTATTATTTGAAGAAGCTATGATGCATCCATTCACACTTCCAATGTTACCATCCTCTTCTTCTTTTCCTTCCCAGAATATAGATCCTATACTGTCTGCTACTGTGAAATGTTGTTGTTGTTACATTTGTACCCCGCGCTTTCCCACTCATGGCAGGCTCAATGCGGTTTACATGGGGTAATGGAGGGTTAAGTAACTTGCCCAGAGTCACAAGGAGCTGCCTGTGCCTGAAGTGGCACTCACTTCTTGAGTTAGATAAACTGTTTGCTGTGCCAGTCTCGAACTCTTTATATATGTCATTATGGTACAATCCGCATATACGAATTAACAAACTTCCCTTCCTTTCGATAGAATGGATTGATAAGGGAATAAGGACTCTTTCTGATATACTTCACACAGATAAGTCCTTTCGACAATTTACTGATTTTAAGGAACAATTTTCCTTACCTTCCTCTGCATACTTCAAGTGGTTACAGATAACTCATAGTATTGCTGCTTCTCCATTATTTCCTCTATTGTCTGCACTACAGCCTTCACTATTCAACACTGCACAATCTCTAATTGTTGAAGGTCATACTGCATCATGGATCTACAAGATATTGATAAAACACTCCTTTAATTTCAATACAGTTCTTCAAGCCAACTGGAAGCTGGACATGGGTCAATCTCTAGACGATGTGAAATGGTCCTTTTTCTGGTCAAGAGTTATGAGGCCATTGTCTGCAGCTTCTGTTCTTCAGTCTATGTATTTTCTATATCATAAGGTCAATTGGACTCCTCGTAAACTAGCAAGAGTATTTCTAATCTCTTCAGATAAATGCTGGCACTGTCATCAAAAGTCAGGAACTCTACTTCATATGTTATATGAATGCGACCTTGTACTCAAATTCTAGCAGGCAATTTGGCCCATAATTCAGAAAATTCTTCAAACAGACTGCACTCTATCATCAACAATAGTAATTTTTAAATCGTGTGCGCAACAAGTAAATATGTTGTCTTCTCAAGCAAAATTGTTGCATATTTTACTCACTATTGCTCAAAAGCATATTCTACTCAACTGGAAATCTGCTCATTTAACATAGTAACATAGTAACATAGTAAATGATGGCAGAAAAAGACCTGCATGGTCCATCCAGTCTGCCCAACAAGATAAACTCATATGTGCTACTTTTTGTGTATACCCTACTTTGATTTGTACCTGTCCTGTTCAGGGCACAGACTGTACAAGTCTGCCCAGCACTATCCCCGCCTCCCAACCACCAGTCCCGCCTCCCACCAACGGATCTGGCACAGACCGTATAAGTCTGCCCAGCACTATCCCCGCCTCCCGCTACCGGCTCTGCCACCCAATCTCGGCTAAGCTCCTTAGGATCCATTCCTTCTGAACAGGATTCCTTTATGTTTATCCCATGCGTGTTTGAATTCTATTACCGTTTTCATTTCCACCACCTCCCGCGGGAGGGCATTCCAAGCATCCACTACTCTCTCTGTGAAAAAATACTTCCTGACATTTTTCTTGAGTCTGCCCCCCTTCAATCTCATTTCATGTCCTCTCGTTCTACTGCCTTTGCACCTCCGGAAAAGGTTCGTTTGCGGATTAATACTTTTCAAATATTTGAACGTCTGTATCATATCACCCCTGTTTCTCCTTTCTTCCAGAGTATACATGTTCAGGTCATCAGGTCTCTCCTCATACGTCTTGTAACGCAAATCCCTTACCATTCTCGTAGGTTTTCTTTGCACCGCTTCAATTCTTTTTACATCCTTCGCAAGGTACGGCCTCCAAAACTGAACACAATGCTCTCGGTGGGTCCTCACCAACGACTTATACAGGGGCATCAACACCTCCTTTCTTCTGCTGGTCACACCTCTCTCTAAACAGCCTAACAACCTTCTAGCTACGGCCACCGCCTTGTCACACTGTTTTGTCGCCTTCAGATCCTCAGATACTATCACCCCAAGATCCCTCTCCCTGTCCGTACCTATCAGATTCTCCCCGCCTAACACATACATCTCCCGAGGATTTCTATTCCCTAAGTGCATCAGTTTGCATTTTTTCGCATTGAATTTTAATTGCCAAACCTTAGACCATTCTTCTAGCTTCCTCAGATCCTTTTTCATGTTTTCCACTCCCTCCCGGGTGTCCACTCTGTTACAGATCTTAGTATCTTCCGCAAATAGGCAAACTTTACCTTCTAACCCTTCGGCAATGTCACTTACAAATATATTGAACAGAATCGGTCCCAGCACCGATCCCTGAGGCACACCACTACTCACCTTTCCCTCCGAGCGAATTCCATTCACCACCACCCTCTGGCTTCTGTCCGTCAACCAGTTCCTAATCCAGTTCACCACTTCGGGTCCTATCTTCAGCCCATCCAGTTTATTTAAGAGCCTCCTGTGGGGAACCATGTCAAAAGCTTTACTGAAATCTAAGTACGTCCATAGCTCGTCCCTGATTCAATTCTCCTGTCACCCAATCAAAGAACTCAATGAGATTCGTTTGGCACGGTTTCCCTTTGGTAAAACCATGTTGTCTCGGATCTTACAACTTATTGGCTTCCAGGAAATTCACTATCCTTTCCTTTCCTTCAGCATCGCTTCCATTACTTTTCCAATAATTGAAGTGAGGCTTACCGGCCTGTAGTTTCCAGCTTCTTCCCTATCACCTCTCTTGTGAAGAGGGACCACCTCCGCCGTTCTCCAATCCCTCGGAACCTCTCCCATCTGCAAGGATATGTTAAACAAATTTTTAAGAGGACCCGCCAGAACCTCTCTGAGCTCCCTCAATATCCTGGGGTGGATCCCATCCGGTCCCATGGCTTTATCCACCTTTAGTTTTTCAAGCTGTTCATACACACTCTCTTCCGTGAATGGTGCTCTATCCACTTCAATCTCATTTGTACTTTTTGCAGTCCATTTGCTCAACCTTCACTTTTGGTGGAATTCAGTTCTACAATATCAAAAAATGGAATTTGCATTAGCGGAGAAGCAGCGTATTGTGTTATCCCAAAAGCAGTTATGGGAACCACTTGAACATTATCTACAATCTCTTTAATTGACTTGTTGTCTACTTGTTTTGACTGAAAAGTTTTGCATCTAATGCTCTCTATTTGCTATTGCATACTATCAGTATTACTTTCGTTCCCTTTCTTCCTTAATTGTTCCATTGTTTCTATTGTTACTACTGAAAATTATTCAATAAAATATTTGGAAAAAAAACAAAACAAAACAACAAAGCAGATCAGCATAACATGTCCACTGCTGTCCAGATCACTGTATAGCTTGCGCCAACAAATTCTGTTTCAGCAATTTCTTAAACAAACTAGAATTTTTCTGTGTCCTCAGAGGTCCAGGTAATTTGTTCCACTCCTTAGGAACAGCAAAAGAAATGATGCATTTCCTCATATCTTCTAACCAGAACAGGCACTAATCTGGAATTGTCAACAAACAAACAAGGCTTCACTTGAAAATCCAGGCAGCATCATATCCTGGTAAACTTCATTCAATATAAAATCGGCCTTGTCAAAGTTCAAGTTGCATTTTCATCCTGAATGAAATGTTTTCAAGGTAAAATTAAACAGAATACAAATTGTATAGGGTCTGCATCTGACTTGGAGTCAGAAAGAGGCGATAACATGACACTGGCCCCTCATTGCTCAGTCCCTGTGTTGTGCTGATTAGGCGCTATGGGGGAGAAGCTTTAGATATCTGGGGCCTCAATAAAAGTTTAAGAGTCTGGGAAGTGGCTTTTTCTACAGTTTTATTGAGAACTTGAGCCAAACATTTTTTAATGACTTGACAGATGGAGATAGTTTCTAAAAAAAGACTTCAAATTGAGGATATGTTTGATTCTTATTACGAGATATGGGAGAACATTTGGGAAAATTCTACAAATATTTTATTCTTAAGTCTGAAAACTCTGAAGTAAATCTACCTGCAGTATTTAACGAAATCTAATTCAGATTTTCAAACATTCAAAATCAACTTCAAAAAGAAAAGTATTGCTCATGAAACCAATTGGACAAAATCTGGAGCTTTACCCGGGATCAGTGTGTAACTACTTTGAAGATGTTTATACATCTCCACATGGGTTTGTGAATATATTCATTGCAAATGTATTATATAGACCCTTTCATTTTGCTATTGGTTAGCACACTCAATATTCATTCATTGTAGTCGGTGTTTCATTTGGCAGGCTAAAAATGAATTTGAAGCTGAGCAGCTTGAATCTGTTTTGTTGAAACTGAAATAGCAGTGAAATCATCCTCCACGCACAAGAAACTAATCCCTCTTGTAATGGTTCTTGTACTTGGAAACAATCATGTCATCAGGTTTATAAAGTTCTCAACACTTCATTCTTAATTACCTTAAATAAGAACAGGTACAAATGAGGTCAACTTATACACTGCTCATTCCTTGGATGTTAACAATACATCTCTAGACATTCCAGGTTATCTCTAGTTTAGGATGGAAGGGGCAGACTCTAATTCCCAAACCATTGTCTTTCATAATTTTGGAATAGCAAATGTTATTAAAGGTCTTCTTTTCTTGGCAAAAACCTCTACCCTGAGTAGTTTAAATAAACTTTTGGGGAGTTCTTAGTTCAGACGGATCTAGTTTGAAAGGTCAGGCTATGCAGTTCTGCTCCTTTTTCAATTTGTATCTTTCGATTCACCAGCCTTTGTCAAAACAAATAACCCTGTCTTCAGTCCTCAAGTTGATAATGTAATCACAGTCTCTGATTATAGGGATGTTACCAATTTAACAAGTATTTTCATGAAAATGTGTGTTTTATGTCCAATTTTCCTTTTGGCTCACAGGCTGACCTTTTTTGTGTACTATTACGTTTAGAGCGACTCGTAGACACTGGAACTTTTTAACTCCTGCAATTTCCTTTTGTTGAACTTCTCAATTATTCTGCTCCCCTTTGTCTTGTCGGTTCAAGAAAGACAGCCCTAAGGTTAAATTGGGTTAGACAAATGTTCTATGATACTCTTTGTGTTCTTTTATGGTGATTTAAAAAAATATAATATACAAGAATAGCCAAAAGAATTTATAAATAGTATAGTACACTATACCCTGAAGAGGTCATCTTCAATAGGATGTTTTACAAAAATATCCTTCCCCCGATATTCAAAAATATTTAACTGGTCAGCATCGGCACATAGCTGGTTAAATGCCTCACAACCAGCTATCCAGTGATATTCAGTGGGGGGGATAGCCTGCTATATCCCACTGAATATCGCTGGTTTGTGACTAACTGATAGCCAACCAGCTATCCACCGATTTTCAGCTCTGCTTTAGAGATTATCACCTCTCGCTTAGACTATTGCAACTTGCTTCTCACTGGTCTCCCACTAAGCCATCTCTCTCCTCTTCAATCTGTTCAAAATTCTACTGCACGACTAATATTCCGCCAGGGTCATTATGCTCATATTAGCCCTCTCCTCAAGTCACTTCACTGGCTTCCTATCCATTTCCGCATACAGTTCAAGCTCCTCTTATTGACCTATAAGTGCATTCACTCTGCAGCTCCTCAGTACCTCTCCACTCTCATCTCTCCCTACATTCCTCCTCGTGAACTCTGTTCCCTGGGTAAATCTCTCTTATCTGCACCCTTCTCCTCCACTGTTAACTCCAGACTCCGTTCCTTTTATCTTGCTGCACCATATGCCTGGAATAGACTTCCTGAGCCAGTACGTCAAGCTCCATCTCTGACCGTCTTCAAATCTAAGCTAAAAGCCCACCTTTTTGATGCTGCTTTTAACTCATAACCCTTGTTCACTTGTTCAGAACCCTTATTTTATCATCCTCACTTTAATATTCCCTTATCTTTTGTTTGTTCTGTTTGTCTATCCTAATTAGATTGTAAGCTCTGTCGAGCAGGGACTGTCTCTTCATGTTCAAGTGTACAGCGCTACGATCATCCAGTAGCGCTATAGAAATGATAAGTAGTAGTAGTAGTAGGCTATATTTAGCTGCATGAAAACCTGGGGTATATATTTACATAAGTACATAAGTATTGCCATACTGGGACAGACCGAAGGTCCATTAAGCCCAGCATCCTGTTTCTAACAGTGACCAATCCAGGTTACAAGTACCTGGCAAGATCCCCAAAAAGTACAATACATTTTATGCTGCTTATTCTAGAAATAAGCAGTGGATTTTTCCCATTTTAATAATGGTCTATGAACTTTTCCTTTAAGAAGCTATCCAAACATTTTTTAAAACCTCGCTAAGCTAACTACTTTTACTACATTCTCTGGCAACGAATTTCAGATTTTAATTACACGTGCAGGGGCATAATCGAATGGGGTGCCCAAGTTTTCGTCCTAGCAGGATGGCCCTGTGAAGGGGCGTGGAAACCCGTATTATCGAAACATGGTGGGCAGCCATCTTTTGTTTCGATAATACGGTCGGGGACACCCAAATCTCAACATTTAGGTCAACCTTAGAGATGGTTGTCCCTGGTTTTCGGCGATAATGGAAACCGAGGACGCCCATCCCAGAAACGACCAAATCCAAGCCATTTGGTCGTGGGAAGAGCCAGCATTCGTAGTGCACTGGTTCCCCTAACATGCCAGGACACCAACCGAGCACCCTAGGGGGCACTGCAGTGGACTTTACAAATTGCTCCCAGGTGCATAGCTCCCTTACCTTGTGTGCTGAGCCCCCCCAAACCCCCCAAAACAACCCACTCCCCACACCTGTACACCACTACCATAGCCATAAGGGGTGAAGGGGGCACCTACATGTGGGTACAGTGGATTTCTAGTGGGTTTTGAAGGCTCACATTTACTACCACAAGTGTAACAGGTGGGGGGGGGGGGCCTGGGTCCGAGTGCCTGAAGTGCACTGCACCCACTAAAACTGCTCCAGAGATCTGCATACTACTGTCATGGAGTTGAGTATGACATTTGAGGCAGGCAAAACATTTTTAAAAAAAGTTTTGGGTGGGAGGGGGTCGGTGACCACTGGGGGAGTAAGGGGAGGTCATCCCTGATTCCACAGGTGGTCATCTGGTCAGTTCGAGCACCTTTTTAAGGCTTGGTCGCAAGAAAAAATGGAACAAGTACAGTCAGCCAAGTGCTCGTCAGGGACGCCCTTCTTTTTTCCATTATCGGCCGAGGATGCCCATGTGTTAAGCACGCCCCAGTCCCGCCTTCGCTACGCTGCCAACCCGCCCCTGTGCACTTTGGTCGTCCCCGAGACGGAAAGCAGTGGAGGGCACCCAAAATCGGCGATTATGTCTTATGGGACCTAAAGTGACTGACTGGGTTAAAAATCTGGTTAAATGGGAGGAGACAGAGGGTAGTGGTAAATGGAGCTTGCTCTGAGGAAAGGGACATTATCAGTGGTGTGCCACAGGGATTGGTTTTCATGCCAGCCCTTTTTAACATTTTTTGTGAGTGATATTGTGGAAGGGCTGTCTGGTAAGGTTTGTCTCTTTGTGGATGATACCAAACTCTGTAATAGGGTGGACACCCCGGAGGGTGTGGTTGGCATGAGTAAGGATCTAGCAAAGCTTGAAGAATGGTCTGAAAATGCTAAGAAGTGTAGCATTACCCACCTCAGTGGGTAGCGGTAAGAGCTCTCCCGCAAATGGCCATGCAGCAAGTTGTTAACTTTCCGCTCGGCCATTTCTTTCCTTCAAAAATGGACAGCTTTTTTACCTGCTGCAGTAAAAGGGGGCATCAGCGTGTGTCAAAAACACATGCTGATGCTAGAGCAGGCCCCCTTTTACTGCAGCTTAGTAAAAGGACTCCTAAATGTCCCTAATTTAGTTCAGAGACCACAATGTTTCTGTGCATAAGTGTTGTCATACTGGGACAGGCCGAAGATCCATCAAACTCAGTATCCTGTTTCCAACAGTGGCCAATCCAGGTCACAAGTACCTGGCAAGATCCCAAAACAGTACAATATATTTTATGCTACTTATTCTAGAAATAAGCAGTGGATTTTCCTAAAGTCCATTTTAATAATGGTCTATGGACTTTTCTTTTAGGAAGCCACTCAAACCTTTTTTAAAGCCCTGCTAAGCTATCTGCTTATACTACATTCTCTGGCAATGAATTCCAGAGTTTAAATACATGTTGAGTGAAGAAATATTTTGTCCAATTCATTTTAAATTTACTACTTTCTAGCTTCTTTGCATGCCCTTTAGTCCTAGTATTTTTGAAAAGAGTAAACAACGATTCACATCTACCCATTCCACTCCACTCATTATTTTATAGACCTCTATCATATCTTCCCTCAGCCATCTTTTCTCCAAGCTGAAGAGCCCTAGCCACTTTAGCCTTTCCTCTTAGGGAAGTCGTCCTATCCCCTTTATCATTTTTGTCGCCCTTCTCTGTACCTTTTCTAATTCCACTATATATTTTTTGAGATATGGTGACCAGAATTGCACAGTGTATTCAAGGTTCGGTCGCACCATGGAGCAATACAAAGGCATTATAACATCCTCATTTTTGTTTTCCATTCCTTTCCTAATAATACCTAACATTCTATTTGCTTTCATAGCCGCCACCGCACACTGAGAAGAGGGTTTCAAGGGGTTTCAAGGTATTATCAACGATGACGCCTTGATCCCTTTCCCGGTCAGTGACTCCTAATGTGGAACCTTGCATTACATAACTATAATTCGTGCTCCTCTTTCCCATATGCATCAATTTGCACTTGCTCACATTAAATGTCTTGTAAGGTCCTCTTGTAATTTTTCACAATCCTCTTGTGATTTAACAACTTTGAATAACTTTGTATCGTCAACAAATGTAATTACCTAACTAGCTACTCCCATCTTTAGATCATTATATGTATGTCAAAAGGCAGCAGTCCTAGCACAGACCCCTGGGGAACCCTACTATCTACCCTTCTCCAATGAGAATACTGACCATTTAACTCTACTTTCTGTTTTCCATCTTTTAACCAGTTTTTAATCCACAATAGGTTTAAAATTCTACCTCCTATCCCATTACTTTCCAATTTCCTCTGGAGTTTTCAAGAGGTACTTTGTCAAATGCCTTTTGAAAATCCAGATACACAATATCATCTGGCTCACCTTTATCCACATGATTGTTCACCCCTTCAAAGAAATGCAATAGATAGTTGAGGCAAGGTTTCCCTTTACTAAATCCATGTTGTTTTTTTTTCTCATTAATCTATTTATTTGAATATGCTCTGTAATTTCTTTTCTTTTTAATAGTCTCTATCATTTTGCCCAGCACCAACGTCAGGCTCAAGGTCTATATTTTCCCTGATCACCTCTGGAACCTTTTTAAAAAATTGACGTTACATTGGCCGTCCCCCAATCTTCCGGTACTGTGCTTGATTTTAAAGATAAATTATATATTCTGCAAATTCATTTTTCAATTCTATCAGTACTATTGGATAAATACCATCCGGTCCTGGTGATTTACTACTATTCAATTTGTCAAATTACACTATTATATCTTCCAGGTTTATAGAGATTTCATTCCGTTTCTCTGACTGGTCAGCTCAGAATACAATTTCTGGCACTGGTGTCTCTCCCAAATCTTTCTTGGTGAAGACCGAAGCAAAGAATTAATTTAATCTCTCTGGTATGGTTTTGTCTTCCATGAGTGCCCCTTTTACCTCTCGGTCATTCTTGATAACTTATGAACATTTGTATGTAGTTTTCTGCAGGAATAAATATTTGTGGCTGCTTTTGGTTGGCAATTTGATAGATACATGTGTGCCTAGGTGTCTTTATAAAATAGGCTTAATATAGACATCTGCCTGGCCTCCCATTCTAAAATTACTACTACTACTACTCATTTCTATAGTGCTACTAGACATATGCAGCGCTGTACTTCCATGCCTCTAGATAAGCTAAACAATTCTGGCAGCCTAACAAAAGAAAAAAAATTCTGTTCAATAATTCGTTGGATATAGGAGTAGTTAAGGACATTTGTGCATAGGCTTAATGCATGCTAGAGTGTAGTAATTTCTGCGTAACAACTGAAGAGGAAGGGGGCATGGAATGAGCAAGGTAGAGGTGGGGAGTGTAGACACAGAAATAGTTATGTATTATGTGTTAATGCAGAAGATAATGCAGAATAGTTAATACCACCCCAAGAGGTGCTATTCAGTTAACATGCATCAAAATACAATTCTGTGCATTAACTAATAGGGAAATTCTGAGGCATGCCCAACATGCAGAGTATTTTGCAGTTACTGTGCCTTAATTTTGACAGAGTAAACAGGTCTCAGAAAATAATGGTATGTATTCATTCTGATGACATTTCCATATCCCTAGGGAATGGTCTCTACACACAGAAGCTAAATCTGATTTGGAGATCTTTCTCACACATATGGGACTAAATTCAGTAAATGGCACCTATAAAAATTGGAGCAAAAAAAGAGCTATTCTATAAATGACGCTCAAAGTTAGATGCTTTTTATAGAGTAGCACCAGGAACCATGACTACTTTTAGATGTCACTGTTTACATCAGTGAAACCCTAGTGTCATTCCCCATGCCTGAATTAGGCACACATCTCCTTTATTCTATAACAGCGTGCATAAACTGTGGGAATACCCCCAATCCACCCATGATCCTCCTATGGCCACACCCCCTTTTTGGAGCCACGTATACATTTTATAGGTGGATCTGGCCATGTAAATTTATTCAGATCAATTTTCATTAATGCCAATTAGCACCAAAAGTTGATTGCTAGGGCCAAATTTTCAGAGCTAAATTGGTTCATTATGAGGCCCTTTTATTTGCTGTGCTCCAATCTGGAACTACCATCGATCTACCACAGAAGCCCAGCAGTAGTTCCCACCCCCAGCGCGTGTCATTTCTGTCACTACAAAAATATTTTCTATTTTTATAGTGCCGGTGCTTACCCGGCAGTAATTGTGCAATGCCGCACGCTATCCAGTTACCGCTGGGTTAGTGCGAGAGCCCTTACCACCACCTCAATGGGTGGCGGTAAGTGCTCTCCCCAAAAATGGCCACACAGCAAGTGGTTCACTTACCACACAGCCATTTCTTTTCCAGAAAAAAAACAGCCTTTTACCTGTTGTGGTAAAAGGTGGTCTCAGTGTGCATTAAAAACACGCACTGATGCTAGCACAGTCCCTCTTTTACTGCAGATTAGTAAAAGGACCCCGTAATAATTAAATTGCATGAACAAATTGGGCACAAATCCAAATTTATGCATGCAATTTTTAGCACCATTTATAGAATGCGAGGGATGGTGTACTACAAGAAGACAATTGATCTCCACACTGCTAAGTTTGGCTTTCAGATTTCTGCTCCCTGTAGACTCTTTTGAGTCTGCTAGTCATCTAATATCTCTCTCCCCTGCTTTTCTTTGAGAGAACAAGCCTTCTAACTATTTTTTTTGTCCTCTGCACTGCAATCTGTTGGCGAACTGCTAAATTTCTTGGCTCTTGAATTGTTGAAAATTTCTGATCTACCTTTCCACTGGCATTCATAGATAAGAAATTTGCTTTCAGTCCAGAGAAGGTCTACAGGTTTTGGTCACTTAAAAACAGTGTGTTTTTTCTAGAGAAAAAGGTGCCGGTACTCAAATGCCAGGCCACCCTTCAGGGGTGGGGTAATCATTGAAGGACCCATCCCACAATAGCCAGACCCCCTGCAACCAGTCACAGAATCTATGACAAGGCAGAATTGGTGTGTAGGGCCTGAACTCTTTCATTAAAACTTGGGGACCATAGGTCAATTTTAGCAGACAATGGAAAAGGTGCCGGTACTCAGTACCCCCAAGTACCCCCTCAAAAAAAGCCCTGCTTAAAAACCCACCCTTACACCTCAACCCACCCACCCCATTGCTGAATTTTCTTATATATTCTTCCTAACATATAGCCATTCTGTTTTCAATTAAATGGTTCTCCTTTACTAATATAAATGCTCAGTATCAAATCCAATAATCTAATAAAAATGTATTTTTAAAAATGACTATTATTCAATGCAATAGTGGTGGTGCCTTAATCCTAAAGCAGTCTATTTGAAGCCTTAGAGCTTGTTCCATCTGTCTCCAACTCTCTGCGTTGAAAAAAATAATTGAGTCAAATGAAGGAAGAACTGCTTGAAATAAAAAGGGCCTTTCCCAGGATTTAACACAAAGGTAAGCCACCCCTACTCCTTCAAAGAATCAAATAACCCAGAAATAAACAGATTACTGTGGGCTGTGGCAGAGTATGACCTGTTACAGAGAAAAACCAGCCCACAAAGGATACTACTGAAAAATGTATTTTTTGCCTTGGAAAACATTGATGCTCCAAGAATAGATTTTGAAGTGATCTCGTTAAGGAAGAGCTGTACCCAATGTACCAGAAATCTCTCAAGTAATGTCGAAAGAACCCTAAACAGAAAACTGCTACTGCTGGGAGACTCCATCATGAAAGGAATCAACTGTAAATCACAGTTAAAAAGGTTAAATGCCTCCCTGGATCCTCAGGCAGCAGAAACACAAATCAAATTGTGAATGAAATTAGAGATGAAAGTAAGGACTATAAAACTGATATTATTTGAGAACAAATGGCTTGACTAGAAAAAGCACATCTTCAGTGCAAATCAATTTTCACATTATAGGAGAGAGACTTATTATTAGATACCCACGTGAAGAATGCAATGAAAAAAAATGTTCTACTCAATGTGGAAACTCAAGAGAATAAAACCTTTTTTCCCAAGAAACATCTTCCATACCCTAGTACAGTCATTAGTAATAAGTCATCTGGACTACTGTAACACTTTGTACACAGGCTGTAAAGAATAGACCATTAAAAAACTCCAAACAGCCCAGAACACCGCAGCCAGACTCATCTTTGGAAAAACTAAATACGAGAGGGCGAAACCTCTAAGAGAGAAACTACATTGACTACCACTCAAGGAACGAATCGAGTTCAAGATCTGCACAACTGTCCACAAAATCATCCACGCAGACGCCCCACTCTATATGTTAAACCTAGTGGACCTACCACCTAGAAACGCCAAAAGATCGGCCCGCAAATTCCTCAATCTGAACTTCCCCAGCTGCAAAGGAATTAAATACAAACAGTCATACGCTACCACTTTTGCGTATAAAAGCACACAGATCTGGAACGCATTACCCATGGCCCTGAAAAATATGGACAATCTAACCAGCTTTCGCAAATCTTTGAAGACACACCTCTTCAACAAAGCCTACGAAAGACATCCTTATTAAATCATTCCTCAGATCACTCAGGTGCATCAAAAATGCCTCTCACAACACCTTTCTGGCACTTTGCATCTAATTCATCTACTTTCAGCTTATGTGTTTAAAATCATGTAATGACCTTGCATCTAATTCATTTACTTTCAGCTTATGTATTTAAGATCATGTAATGACTGCATCATAACAACACTCTGTAAGCCACATTGAGCCTGCAAAAAGGTGGGATAATGTGGGGTACAAATGCAATAAATAGATAAATAAAAATAAAATTCTTGATATAATGTTTTTTGGGGTAGAGCCAAAGCTGGTTACATATTATATACAGATACTTTATCTTTTCCCAGTGGACTCATAATCTACATTTTGTAGGGTCACAAGGGAGCCACAGTGGAAATCAAATCCTATTCCCATAGTTTGCAGCCTACTGCACTAGCCATTAGGCTACTCCAACAGTCAATTCTATAGCATTTTCAGAAGTTTTAGCTGTTTGTGTTATGAACACAGTCAGCATTAACGTGTGGTTCAAACCCTGGTATAAGCAAAAAGGTTTTAGATATATATGTGGCTGGGGAAATTGATGGAACAACATGATGCCTTACTTTAATGATGGATGACAACTTTCTGTGACTGGAAAAGTACTACTACTACTACTTATCATTTCTATAGCACTACTAGACGTACACAGCGCTGTACACTTGAACATGAAGAGAGACAGTCCCTGCTCGACAGAGCTTACAATCTAATTAGGACAGACAAACAGGACAAACAAGAGACAAGGGAATATTAAAGTGAGGATGATAAAATAAGGGTTATGAACAAGTGAATAAGGGTTAGGAGTTAAAAGCAGCATCAAAAAGGTGGGCTTTTAGCTTAGATTTGAAGACGACCACAGATGGTGCTTGATGTACCGGCTCAGGAAGTCTATTCCAGACATAAGGTGCAGCAAGATAAAAGGAACAGAGTCTGGAATTAGCAACGGAGGAGAAGTGTGCAGATAAGAGAGATTTACCCAGTGAACGGAGTTCCTGGGGAGGAATGTAGGGAGAGATGAGAGTGGAGAGGTACTGAGGAGCTGCAGGGTGAATGTGTTACAAAAAGTGATTTATCTTGGGGATAGCTAGAGCAGTCACTAATATTTATAATTTTATATATATATATATATATATATTTTTTTTTTTTAATTCTCCACCAGTTGCCAATTAAAGCAACAAGATCTACAATTACACTGAATGAAAGGAATTAAATATATTTATTGGATTGCATTAACCTGCATTACCAGGTTTAAGAAAGAACATACCATATATATATTTAGCTTCAAAAGGGTTTATTAAGTTACAATATGATTAATGCAATCATATAAATAAGGTTACAAACAAGAGATAATTTTTTAAGGGATCTTTACAGATAATCTGTGCTTAAATAAAGTAGCAAATCTAGATCAAAAGTTATGTTACTTACAAGTCCTGGTTACAAAGTATGAGCAGCTTGAGGTAAGCACATGGTTAGGAGAGGTCCTCATAGCAGGGATCTGGACTTCTGCAGAGATGGGTCTGAGAGAAGAAGCTGTAGAGAAGAATCTGTGTTGCAGTTGAAGGGAAGCATCTGCTTGTCTGGAACAGCTTCTATCTTTTATATCTTGCAAGCTGCAGGAAGACATGCCACGTGAATCTCTGTCTTGGCTTCCTGGTTTGCACACGACCCCTGGGCATTTGCAAAGCATTGTGGTATCTTGGTCTCATGTCTTATGACATCACAAGACTTGCTGTCAGGATTTTGCTGACAAATGGTTTATTGAAGTGCAAGGTTTCCTGCTTGAATCTCTGTGATAGATACTCTGATAAGATTTGTCTGGGGCGGCTAGCAGGTGTCCTTTGTCTTTAGTAGCTGGATTTCACACCTTTCCCACCTGCCTGTCTCTTTGCCTCTACTGGTTACCTTTGATCTTTGTTTTGTTGATCAGCTAGGCTTTTTTGATCAGAGGAAGAGAGTCAATTTAAAACTTTGAAATAGTCTCTTAGTCTTTTGTTAAAGGGGAGGAAGGGGGAGCACTGAGTCCTCTGTGGCAAGTGGTTTATGGCTTCTTGATGAGCCTTCAGGTATCCACCTTCCTTCAAGTGGGAGGAGAAGGAAGTTTTATATTTCTGTGAAGTAGTGCCCTTTTGTCTCTGTTAAGTGTTCCCAAAGGTTTCCCAGAAAAAAAGGGAGGAGGAAGGAGCTTGGAGTGAAAGCCAGTTTCTGCTGCAGTTTCAATATGTTTTTAAAGCTGCACAAATATATATATATATATATATATATATATATATATATATATATATATATATATATATATATATATATATATATATATGTATGTATGTATCTGATCCAACACAACATCATGCTACATATATTTCAATAATTCTGCTGCATATTTAATTCTGACAATTGAACTGATACCATTACAAATGCACTTATAGGTCAATAAGAGGAGTTTGAACAGTATGCAGAAACAGATAGGAAGCCAGTGAAGTGACTTGAGGAGAGGTCTAATATAAAGAATCCTAAGTGAAAATTCCAAATAATATGTGGACAAGCATTTACATTAGAGGAAGTTATTGGCAGGTGGGTGAAAACAATTTCAAGATGTCACCCCATCATGGTGGTGGGAAAATAACAAGAGAGGTGATCTCAATACACTTAGCAGTGAGAAAAGGGAAGAGGAATCCAGAAAAAAACTTTACATAATAAAAGTTAACAATCTAAAAATTGGAAGGAGGTTATGAGCTCAAATACTCACAGTCTTGGCAATAAAATACCTGGTCTGGAAGTCTTAATATAGAAATAGACGTGAACATTGTGGCTGTTTTGGAGACATGGTTCAATAAGTCTCAAGAATGAGATATCACCCTACCCTGGTATAATCTATTCAGGAGAGACAGGGATGGCAAAAAAAAGGAGAATGAATAGTATTTTACATCACAACAACATTAAGGCAACTGAAATGCAGGGGGTGGGGGAAGAAGAAGCCCTGTGGAATGTGTTGGAAAGAGAAGATTGTAAGTTCAACCACAGTGATGTATTCTACAGACCTCTGATTCAGACTAAAGAACTGGACAGAGATCTGATCTGTGACATTGCAAAAGTAAGAATGAAAGGAGAGGCGACTTCAATCCACATCTGGTAGATTAGAATATCCCACCTGAAAATCTAGAAAGAAGTAGATAATAGACACCTTACAAGGAGTTTTGCTTAGATAACTGATGATGAAACCACTAGGGAAGGATCAACACTGGATTTAGTACTCATGAATGGAGTTTAATGTCTGAGTGGGCACCCCATCTAGTTGGCATTGATTACTACACAGTGTGGATAGATATAAAAACTAAGATGGAGTTTAGTAACATTTCAAACACACTTATTTCAGTAAAATGGGGAAGTACCTGAAAGAGGAGACGGGAAGTAAAATGGAAAAAAGGAAGTGGGAAAAAGTGGACTAAACTGACAGGCTATAAAAAGGGCTACTGATCTTTATATATATAAAAAAGTACATCAAAGCAAGAGGAAAAGGGGGTTATTACTGTTTACCAATGAAGTGGCTGCAAAAATCAAGGCAAAAAAGGTAGCGTTCACAAAACACAAATCACAAAGGGAGGAACACCAATGAGAAGACCACATAAAGCAGAAAGAGTCCAAGTAAGAAGTGAAGATGGCAAAAACACAGACAGGGGTAGAATTATGAGATTTAAAGGTGCTGAAGTCCAATGCTAAATGAATACCTCTGCTCAGTGTTCATTGTAGAAAACCCTGGAGAAGGTCTGTAGATGATTGACAAAAATACCTATAGAGATGACGTGAGATACCAAACTGTTCACTGAAGACAGTGCTTATGAACAGCTTGCAAAACTGAAAGTTGGCAAAGCCATGGGACCCAAGTGAACTATATCCTAGAATACTGAGATAGCTCAGAAATGTCTTGGTGAATCCTCAAAAGCAGTGCTTATCAATCTTTTTGTGATTGTGATGCCATTCTTACAGCTGTAGAAAGTAAGTGATCTCTCCCCGTCCCCCTGTGGGGTGGGTCAATGATGTCCTTTGGACAGCCATGGAGTTCTTTATCACAAATGCACATTTTGTGACTCCATTTGGGGGTCCTGACCCACAGTTTGGGAAGTTCTGCTCTAAAGGTTGTGTTTATTAGATTCTTAAACAACAGGATGCTTCACAGGATTGGAGAAAGACTGATGTGGTCCCTCATCACAAAAGTGGTAGCAGAGAAGAGGTGGGAAACCACAGGCTCGTTAATCTAACCTTGATGGTGAGAAAGATAATGGAGACTCTGCTAAAGAAAAGAATGGTGACCTTTCTACAATCCAATGATGCAAGATCCAAGGCAACATGGCTTTACCAAAAGTAGATTTTGTCAAATGAATCTGACTCATTTTTTTAACTGGATGACAAACTGGAATGAGGACATGTGTTTGATGTGGTCTACTTAGATTTTAGCAAAGATTTTCATACTTCATCATAGCAGGTTTATGAATAAATTGAAGAGTTTAACTAGATCAGAAATTGGTTTACTAATAGGCAAAAGAAAGTGGTGGCAAATGGAATTGATTTGGAAAAAAGAAAGTTGAGAAGTGGATTGCCTTAAGGATCCATTCTGAAGATGATTCTGTTCAATATTTTTATAAGCATTATTGCTGAAGGGTTAGAAGGAAAACTATATGTATTGCAGATGGCATGGAGATTGGCAACAGAGTGGACACCTAGGAGCGAGTGGAAATCCTGAGAAGTGATCTGGCAGTTAAGCTTTAATGTGAGGAAATGAGAGTGATGCATTTGGGATGTAGACACCCAACTGAGCTCTACACAATAGGTGGTAATAGGCTAATGTGCACAGACCAGGAAAGTGAACTTGGAGTGATAATATCTGAGGATCTCATGGTTAAAAAAAAAACCACTTTAGTAAGACGGTGGCCAAGGCCAGAAGGATGCTTGGTTGCATAGAGTGGGGTATAACCAGCAGAAAGAAATTGGTTGACTAACAGGCAACAGAGGGTGGTGGTAAAAGGAATTTGTTTGGAAAAAAGAACGTGAGAAGTAGATTGCCTCAAGGATCCAATAGAAGTGCCCTCCTAGATGATTCAGGTTTTGTAGTATGAACTGTTGCTACTAATTGGTTTTCTGCCAGATACTTGTGATCTGGATTGGCCACTGCTGGAAATAGAATAATGGGCAAGATGTACCATTGGTCTGACCCAGTATGGCTGTTCTTATGTTCTTATGTCGAGTCTCTGATGAAGTGGACAGTAGACTATTTGTCAATATGGATGAGTCTTTCTTCTATCATGTGGTGTGGGATGCATATAAGGTATATGTTAGGGAGGAGATTGCTAAAGTTAGTGAATTTAAGTAAGATGTTTGGGAGAAAATATAATTTGACCGTCTCTTGTAAGATTCTTATTTTCAGATCTGTACGAAAATCAATAAATAATGTTTGGAACTAAAAAAAAAATATCCCACATCATCGGCACCAGTTTGGATTCAGTGCTGACCAGGGCAGAGATAGAGGAGGATCATTGCCACCTGGGACCACTAAGACACCAATGCGGACCCCAGGGTGAGACCTGGGGGGGGGGGGGGGTAGTGTTGGTGGGTAGTAAGAGGGTAGGCTTGGGCAAGGATTTCCTAGCAGGGGCAGAGTTAGTGTGTCAGGAGACTGGGATGTTGGGGGGGGGGGGGGGGAGAGCCTTGATGTTGTGATTGGGGAGTGTGGAAGTCTTAATGTTGTCTCAGAGGTATGGGGGGGCTTATGATGTAGTGATTAGGGGTACGGGATTGGAATTGGGTGCTGTGGGATGGTTTGGAAGTATGACTGGGGGATAGGGGGGATAGATGCGGAAATGGGGAAGAACACCACTTCACCACACCTTTTTATTTATTTATGATTGGCTCTGTACTGTCTTACATGCAGTGGTAGTGCAGGAAGTGTCTGCCCTGTGTGGTAAATGCAGGGCAGATGCTGAACATGCCCTCTGCATTTACTATATGTTTTCTGTGATAAATGTCGCAAAACATACCACACTTTAGTGAAAGAGCACCTGTATTACTGCATCCACTTTTTGTTTAGCTAATTCTATGCAAACTATTTCGTTTCTAAACTTGTCTGCCTCCTATACCCCTGTCAACTATCAATGGTCCTTTCTATTTCTTTATTTGAAAAACACCAAACCAAAAATGTATTTGCCTCCTAATTCACCACAAATTGCTTGTGCAAATTTGGCCACGTACCCAATTTGCATGTGAAATTTAATTCAATTATTAGCCAATTAGTGCCAATAATTGGCTTTTAGGTTTGGGGTCCATGCCTAAGTTTTTAGGCGTGAGTGAAAAAAAAAGGGAAGCAGAAATAGGAAGGTCATGGGCAGAACGGGGCCATTCTTATCATTTATGCCCATTGTTATACAATAATGGGGATACTGCCTAATTTAGACACGCACATTTCAACCATGTTTCAATTGGTGAAAATGGCCTTGCCTAAAGTTAGGTATGAATTCCAGGCGTATGCTCTATTTTATAAACCACGCCTAACTTTATGCACAGCCAACAGAATAGTGCTTTTTCAGCGCTGACCTTTAGACGCCATATATAGAATCTAGCCTTTAATGTGTTTCTTCTTTCTCACTCTCCGACCATTTCTGGTGGAGGAGTAGCCTAGTGTTTAGTGCAGTGGATGTTGATCCTAGAAAACTGGGTTCAATTCCCACAAATCAGGCAGGTGGCACTTCAGCACTCTCCTTTCAGCCCAGACCATACACAGTATATATTCACACTTGACCAGCTATCCGAAAGAGTGGAATTTATTGTGGCCGCTGCATTCTACAATTTATATCTATGAATTATTCACAATAGCAAGCAATTTCCAATCATGCATACATTTTACAGTAATAAACAATCAAATATATGACTTGATTTCTATCTAGAGCATTTGAGGCAAGTGGCCTAGCCTTTTTGAGTCACACAGATCTCTCTTTTTCTGTCATAATCATGCTATAGCTTTTTGCTCCACCTAGGGCATATACCGCCAACATGCCCAGGCGCTAACATCACAGCTTTGCTCAAGGGATTCCCGTAAAAGCATCTTCCCTCTCATACCCGTTGACACTCTTTCTTGATGCCTTCAGCCTCCCCATTCCATCCAAGTCTGAGGTAGGCTCCGCTGATCATCTGTTAATCTAGCACTGGCCCCCCTCCATACAAGAGGGGAACTGCCCTTGATCTTAGACATCATCCATGCCACTGCTAGCATGGGACAACAACCATATGACCTTTGACCTTGCTTTGGTCTGAAACATAGTGCTGTGTACTCTTTCAGGCTAGGACCCAACGCCGGTGGAATGCTGCGACAAGTCCGTACCTCCTTGATATGGGGAGGGTGGGGTGGGAGAGCTGTGGGAGCAGCAGGCTAAAATGGTGAGTGCACCTTGCAGACACTGTCCTTCTTGCTCCCAGAGGTCACCCCTTTCTCCACCTCCCAGCCTTCCTGTCTTGTTACCTGCCTCCCTATAGGAGCTCTACTCTTTAGTGCCTCCCCCTTACTTATCCCTTTCCTAATTTGCCTGTGCTTGCAGCTCTTCTATACTTCCCTTCACCCTCCCCCTACCTCCTATTCCTGCTGTGCTGGGCCACCGCCCGTTTGTGCTTGTGACCGCCTAATGCTGGGTCACTGTCCTCTGCAGTGACTTTGGTAAGTCACTTAACCTTCCATTGTCCCAGGTACAAATAAGTACCTGTATATATTTTGTAAACTGCTTTGAGCGTAGTTGCAAAAACCACAGAAAGGCATCATATCAAGTCCCATTTCCCTTTCCCTTTTTCACCTCTCAGTGTCATAATTTCACACATCTGAGAAAAATTCATATCAGCCTTCCTTACTCTCCTTATTTTCTTACTGTCCTGACTGCCTCCATTTAATGTGTGATTCTGGTAATTACATGAGCTTTATTCTTTTGAGCTTCTGGAAGTTAAACAGACAATTAAGTCTACCATCATAATACTTCACAATTGAATCCTTCCTTTTACTCTCTCATCATTATATTGACTTTTTTCAAAGGTATTAATAAGCTCCAAGAGGAGTTATACTTGCAATCTATAAGCAATCACTGTATGCAAAAAGTAATTTAATTTTTTGTATCAGAGTGCCAAAATAAAATTGTGAATAAATTAGAAATATGACCCTCCATAATTAACAGGAAAAATCTTTGAACTTTTAAGAGAATAATATAAAATGAATATGTTGCTTGAAGATAACCCCATGTATGAGCTGAGAAAGCTTTACTGGTATAGAAAAATATCTTAAGACAATCTGAGGGCATCACCGTGCATACAATCTTTGTAACTATCGAATCCCGTGAGCGTGGGTGAGGTTGCAATGGCTGCATTTTCAAGTGCCTTTCCATATAGATATTAAGCTCTATTTCCTTTGTGCATTTAAGAATTACCTCATCATTCCCATTTATGGCAACAATACTCTGGACCTGGGATAATATCACACTGGCAAGACAGAAGGAAAATTTAAGACAATTAGAAATGGAATGTTGTGTTGAAGAGTTATGTTCACTATTAAACCACTTGATTTCACCCTCACTCTTTCCATCATCCACCCTCTTGTCTTTCATTATGGTTCTCTTTCTCCACCCTTGCAGATGTTTTCCAGTTACAGTGATGGGATCTTGCCTCAGCATGAGTCAAAGCCAAAGTAGATGTACAATTCTATTGAATACCAAAGGGAATGGAAGGCATAACAATGACACATGCTCAACTCCATAATAATGCATTTCCCCAAAGTATTTGAAATAGGTGTTAAAAAAATGTATAAATGAGACAAACATTTCTGACCATAAGGGCTGATAGTAGTAGGAAATAGTGTTGCACTGTTTGGAAATGACTTTGGGAACTAGGAAAAATCAAGGAACTATTTCTTCATTGTTTACCACATTCTTCGTTGTTTTATTTAGAGAGTTTCAAACATACCAGGGGGTAACTTTGATAATGTTTTTGTGCGTACACAACTGTATAACTAGGTGTCTCCATTTAGGTGCCCTGAGGTGGTGTACTAAGAGCAGGATACTGGGCTAGATGAACCATTGGTCTGACCCAGTATGGCTATTCTATAACAGAATGAAGGTGCCTAGGTTCCATTGTAGAATACTCGTATAACCCGGTATTGGTGTGCTTTACATCTAGGTGCCTGTACTTTTAACAGTCTTAGAATGTGTATGTGCAGGCACCTACATGTGATAGAGACATATGTACCCAGGACTTTTTTGAGGGGGTACTCGGGGGTACTGAGTACTGGCACGTTTTCCAGTGTCTCCGAAAACTGACCCATGGACCACAAGTTTTAATGAAAGAGCTCAGGCTCAAGACACCAATTCTGCCTTGGTCATAGATTCTGTGACTGGTTGCAGGGGGTCTGGCTATTGTGGAGTGAGTCCCTCAGTGATCATCCCACCCCTGAAGGGTGGCCTGGCACTTGAGTACCGGCACCTTTTTTGCTAGAAAAATTGCACTGTATGGACCTCAAATTATTCTGTAAGTTACACAAGTAAGTGGGAGCCCCTGCTTATGTCCAACTACTGTTCCATCTCTACGTATACTCACCCTGCAAATATACATCTATATGCAAACCCTTAATTCTATAATTTCAGGGCCTGATATTCAGTGCTATTTAACTGGGTAGGAATGGTTCCTGGCCAGATAAATAGTGCTTAGATGGCTAGCCACGAATATTCAGCACAAGATAGCCAGTTATCTCTGTTGGGGGGGGGGGGGGGGGGGAGGAGAGATTCTATATATTGTGTCTAAAAGATACGTGTAGAAAACATTTTCACCTAAACGTATTTTATAAGTGGTGCCTAGATTTAGGTGCGGTATATACAATAAGCTTAGTCTATTTCCCAGCACCTAAAACTATGAACATCCATTTACAACAACAAAAATATGGTGTAAATCCCATCAGGTAGATGTAGGCACACTGGGCCATAATTTATAACTATGCATGTAAATTTTGGAACGTCCACAGAATGCCCATTTCCACGCCTACATAACCGTGCCCCTTTTGGGCTGCACTTATTAGAAGTTAGGTGCGGTGCGTTACAGTATATGCTTAGCGAGTTCTGTGTATAAATTCCAGTTATTACCAATTAGTATTCATTATTATTTGTTAAGTGCTGTTATCAACACTGATTGGCTTGTTAAGCTAATTAAGTTGTTACAGAATACACTTGGATTTCAGCGCAGATCTCTAAATGCGCTATATAGAATCCAGGGGTAACCGACTATGGGGCCCTTTTACTAAGCCACGTGGAGGGGCATAATCGAACGGGGGCGCCCATCTCTAAGGACGGCCCTGTAAAGGGGCGTCCCTCACTGTATTATCGAAACAAGATGGGCGTCCATCTTTCGTTTCAATCATACGGGCAGGGACGCCCAAATCTCAACATTTGGGTCGACCTTAGAGATGGCCGACCTTGGTTTTCACCAATAATGAAATCCAAAGACGCCCATCTCAAAAACGGCCAAATCCAAGCCATTTGGTCGTGGGAGGAGCTAGCATTTGTAGTGCACTGGTCTCCCTAACATGCCAGGACACCAACCGGGCACCCTAAGGGGCACTGCAGTAGACTTCAGAAATTGCTCCCAGGTGCATAGCTCCATTACCTTGGGTGCTGAGCCCCCCAAACCCCCTCCCCAGGTCCGCCTGCCTAAAGTACACTGCACCCACTACAACTGCTCCAGGGACCTGTATAAGCGCTGTGATGGACCTGAGTATGGCATTTGAGGCTGGCATAGAGGCTGGCAAAAAAATATTTTTAACCTGCTTTTTTATGGTGGGAGGGGGTTAGTGACCACTGGAGGAGTAAGGGGAGGTCATCCCCGATTCCCTCCAGTGGTCATCTGCTCAGTTCGGGCATATTTTCATGGCTTGGTCCTGAAAAGAAAATGGACCAAGTAAAGTCGGCCAAGTGCTCGTCAGGGCCGCCCTTCTTTTTTCCATTATTGGCCGAGGACGCCCATCTCCAAATCACGTCCCAGTCCCACTCCAGTCCCGCCTTCGCTACCATGCCGACATGCCTCCGTGAACTTTGGTCATCCCTGCGACAGAAAGCCGTCGAGGGTGTCAAAAAATCGGCTTTTGATTATACCGATTTTGGCGGCCTTGCGAGAAGGGCGCCCATCTCCCGATTTGCGTCGAAAGATAGGCACCCTTCTTTTTCAAAAATGAGCTGGACAGGCGCCTATGTGCGCCCAACACACACCAGTTCAGAGCTACCACCCAGATACCAAGTGGCCTGGGTGGTAATTTCATTTTGTATGCATGCCCACTATGCACCCTGGAAAATTTCTGGCACACAGCACTAACTGGGTGGTAATTGGCACTGTATGCATGCTGACAATTACCGCCCAGTTAGCACATAAAACCTTACCACTAAGCCAATGGGTAGCAGTAAGGTCTCAGGCCCAAAATGGATGCGCACCAATTTTCATTTTGCCGCACGTCCATTTTCAGCCAAGAAAAAAAAAAGTCATTTTTTGTAGGCATGCTAAAACATGAATCTGCGCACGCCCAATACACACGTCTACACCAGCACAGGCCACTTTTCAGCGCACCTTAGTAAAAGGACCCCTATGTCATGTGACTTAGCCGGTTAAGTGTGAATATTCAGCGCTAACCAGCTAAGTTTAGCAGTTAAGATAGGCCTGCTATTTATGTGACCTATCTTCAGAGGTGGTACAGACTTTGGTTAAAGACTAAATTGTGATTCATCGTAAGCTGGAGCAATTTGAGAACCAATTTAGGCATTTGAATCTTCATGTACTTAATTTTCCAAAGGGTATACCTTTGGATACCTTAAAAAATATATGACTGAGGTTTTGAGTTTACTAGCAGAGTCAATTCCACCAGTTAATAAGTTGTTCTACTGACCAGCTAAAGTATTGGCTGATAATGGACAATTTAATTTAGACGTATCTGCTATCTTGGACTCTTCTCCGGAATATGTCTCAGATTGTGCTACTTTGTACATTTTGTGTTTGAACAGGATTTAAATATGGTTTTGCATTTATACTTCTGCCTGGTTCGCCACCCCCGCTGCTCACCTATAGCCTCTGTGGACAAACATCAAAGAACAAAATGTTAAGTGTTTGCATATGATATAGTGCTTTCTCTGAAGGATGGCTCCTTAAAAGCAGCTGACCTAGCCTAATGATCCATCTACTACTACTACTACTAGTTAGCATTTTTATAGCACTACAAAGCGTACGCAGCGCTGCACAAACATAGAAATAGGCAGGGCCTAACTTCATCACATGCACGCAGTGTGGCATATTTTCACATTCTTAGATTACCAAGTTTGACACATAAAACCATATACCACATCCCCAATGTAGCTGAGACATCTGTGGGCCATGAGGCAGCCACTTGTGCCAGTGGACATCCAGCTACACATACCCTTCCAGTGACAACCAACCAAAACCTATAACAATACCCAAATGGAGTAGTAGCCTAATGGTTAGTGTTTTCACCTGATAACCAGGGGAACTGGGCATAGGCAGTTGGTGGCTCAGCTGTTTGGGGAGGCTAAATTGGGCTGGGCCAGGAGCAGCACCCAAGTCTATAATCATCGGGTGCAAAACCAAAAACAGGAAAAGGATCCCTGCAACATGTCCAAAGTGCAAAGGAAGAATTAGGGAATGACACTATAACTTCCAGTGTGCAGTTTGATGTCAACACAATCTTTATTAGACAAGCACCAATGCAGGACCCAAGACAGGGCCATGTTTTGGCGGATGAGATGTATGTATTTATTTTTTGCATGCAATACCTTTTTACATTTTTAGATATTTGTATTTATGCTTATAATAGCTTTGACGTGATTTTATACCAATGTTAGTGATGACTTAAGTATTATGTTATTTATTGGTCATCTTTTGTTATTTTTTTTTTTTATGTGCTTTTTATATACAGTGCTGTTGACCCCTTAGGCAGGTGGTCTCATCCACCAAAACACAGTCCTGTGTTGGGTCCTGTATTGGTGCTTGTTTAATAAAGATTATGTTGACATCGAACTGTCTGCTGGAAGTCATGGAAGGACATTTTCAACGTGACGTCTAAGTCCAACTTTGGATATTTTGCTAAAAATGTCCAAAATTCAAGTGTGGAATATAGCCATTTTCAAAACAGAAAAATGTCTATTTGCTAGATGTGTTTGGGCTCTGTGCGTTTATCTTTTTGGTCCATTAAAAAAAAAAGTCCAAATGAAATACGCACAAAATCAAGCCATTGGAATGTAGACTGGCCACACAGACATCCCAGGAGAGCAATGGGGCAACCTAGGGGATACTGTAGTGGACTTCAAATAATTGCTCCAAGGTACACATCTCACTGTTGCTCCCTTATCTTGTCTTCTGAGCCCCCAAAACCCACTACCTCCAACTGTACACCACTACGATAGCCCTTATGGGTGAAGGGGCACCTATATGTGGATACAGTGGGTTTCTGCTCATCTCTGGAGGGTTCACAGTTTCCACCACAATTATAACAGGTAGGAGTAGATGTAGGGTCCCTGGGTCCACCTGTCTTCAGTGCACTGCACCCACCACTAGTCTACTCCAGGGACCTCCATGCTGCTCTAATGGACTTGATTATAACATCTGAGGCTGGCATAGAGGCTGGTAAGTAATGTTTTCAATCACATTTCTTGGGAGGTGGGAGGGGGTTATTGACCACTGGGGAGTAAGGGGAGGTTATCCCTGATTCCCTCCAGTGGTAATCTGGTCATTTAGAGCACTTTTTTTGTGGCTTATTCATTAATAAAACAGGTCTAGACCAAAACGTTCAACTTATAGCCCTGGATGTGTTTGTTTTGTTCCATTATGGCAGAAAAAAGTCCATGTATTAGGAATGCCCAGATCTCATCCTCAACACACTCCTGACATGCCCCCTTGTGATTTGATGGACTTCATAGAAAAACATCTAAAAACTGGTTTGTGAGAAAAAAAAAACATCCAAATGCAGATTTATGCCACTTTTTTGATACTTTTCTTTTTTTAAAATGAGCTCCATAGTTTCAAGCAGAAAGAAAGGTCAGCAAAATAGATGTAGTAAATGTCAAATAATAAAGTGGAAAGAAAATTAAACAGCGTAAACTTCAGTAGATATATATAGATCTCTTAGGCAACTGAATTCAAGTGGATTGAAAAAAAAAGTGTTCGTTGATGATGCCTATGCTTCCATAGAGGCCTGCAGTCAGCCTGCCTCTCTTCTCAAATCCCATTTGCCCTCAGCCAAGACAGCTATGAAAACAATTCCCTCAAGAGGCAGTGTCTCATAATTTAAATTATAAAACCCTGAATAATGTAATGACAAACTAAAATTATATTTTTCATTGATTTGCCGTCATATACTTTGCTACTATGCCATCTCAGTAAGGCCAACCAACAGCCCCTCCACTGCAAAACTGCACACAAGTTTGTGCAAAACACACTCATAAAGGAATAGCACTAACTCCCACACCATACTAGAATAGCACTATCTCCCAGGACTCAAAAGCAATAACTGTACTTTTGAAAAGGCAGCACTGTAAATAAATCTCTAGGTCCTAAAACACCATAAGTACATAAGTATTGCCATACTGGGACAGACCAAAGCAGTGGCGTAGCTACATGGGGCCTGAGGGGGCCTGGGCCCCCGTAGATTTGGCCCTGGCCCCCTGGCGACAATCCCCTTGAACCCCCCTCCCGCCACCAACCCTCCCCCGCCACGTCCACCCCGCCGCCGCATCAGATACCTCTATTGCTGCAGCCGAAGAGAGTCTTCTTTAGTTCAGCGCCGGAGTAGCGCCTTCATTCAAGGATGTTCCTGCTGTGATCAGCTGTTTCTGACGCCTTACATCCTGGGGGGAGGGGTTAAGGATTTCTGGGAGGTCCGCCGGACCTCCAGCCCCCTGTTGCTGGGGGTTTCTGGGCCAGGGGGCTGCTGCTGCATTGGGGGGAATGGGGGCCTGCTAGCATGCAAATGCATGCTGGATAGGGCTCATCATTCTTCCTTAATGGTCTGCAAACCTTAAAGCCAGCTCCGAGCTGGTGTAGTGTTTGCTGCGGCCAGTGAGCCAATCTTTCGTGCGCTAGTTGCTGATCATTGAGGATGAATAGGTTTAGCATGCATTTGCATGCTACTTGTGCTAAGAGCCCTGTTGTGCATGCATTTGCATGCTAGTTGTGTTCAGAGCCCGCGAGCATGTTGTTTCACACACTTGGGGGCTCTGATCATGGGGTGGTAGCAAATGCAGACACTAGTATGGGGCTAACAGCCTCTGGCACCTGCTTTTGCTTCTGATCATTGGCCCATCAGTTCAGTGTCTCCAATGTCTCTCCTCCTCCTGCATCTTTCTCCCTTTCTTCCCCTCTTCCAGTGTCTCTCTCTCTCTCTCTTCTACTCCCCCCCCCCCCAAGCTGGTCCAGCATCTATTTTTCTCCCTCCCTCCTTCTAGTTCAGTACCACTTCTTTCCCTCCCTCCTCTAACACCCCATGGAGCAGAGCAGTCCTTAGTTCTCCCTTCCCCAGTCAAAACCTCTCTGGCCCTTCCTCTTGTCAACAGGTCCAGCATTTCTACCCTTTCCTTCTCCCCTCTCCCCCACAGTTCCAGTTCCCTCCCTCCATCACACTCCCCGGGGTCTTTTAGAGCTGCTAACCTGCATTTTTTGTTGCCAGTAGAGGCACCGCAATGATTAAAAGGAACAGCCTCGGGGCTTCGGTTCTTCCCTGTGACACATCTCGCCTCTTCTGATGCAACTTCTTATTCCACGTTGGCAGGACACATCACAGGGAAGAACTGAGGCTGCTCCTTTCAATCGCTGCAGTGCTTCTACCGGCAGTGATCTATGCAGATTAGCAGCTCCAGCGGACCCCGGGGAGCAGGAGGGAAGGAGAGCTGACCGCAGCCCAAGACAGTGTCTGTAGTGGGCTCTTTAGTGCTTCGCTCTGCTATGTGGTGGGGCTGCTGAACAAAGATTGTGGACAACCCTCTTGCTTCTGGGGAGACATGGAGGGGCATAATCGAACGGGGATCCCAAGTTTTCCAGAGAGCGTCCTCGCAGGACGTCCTCGTGAAGAGGCGGGGAAACCCGCATTATCGAAACAAGATGGGCGTCCAACTTTAATTTCGATAATATGGTCGGGGACGCCCAAATCTCAACATTTAGGTCGACCTTAGAGATGGTCGTCCCTGGTTTTCAGCAATAATGGAAACCGAGGACGCCCATCTCAAGAATGACCAAAACCAAGCCATTTGGTCGTGGGAGGAGCCAGCATTCGTAGTGCACTGGTCCCCCTCACATGCCAGGACACCAACCAGGCACCCTACGGGGCACTGCAATGGACTTCACAAATTGTTCCCAGGTGCATAGTTCCCTTACCATCGGTGCTGAGCCCCCCAACCTCCCCTAAAACCCACTGCCCACAACTGTACACCACTACCATAACCCTAAGGGGTGAAGGGGGGCACCTACATGTGGGTACAGTGGGTTTGTGGTGGGTTTTGAAGGGCTCACATTTACCACCACAAATGTAACAGGTGTGGGGGGGATGGGCCTGGCTCTGCCTGCCTGACGTGCACTGCACCCACTAAAACTGCTCCAGGGACCTACATACTGCTGTCAGGGAGCTGGGTATGACATTTGAGGCTGACATAGAGGCTGGCAAAAAATATTTTTAAAGTTTCTTTTTTAGGGCGGGCGGGGGTTAGTGACCACTGGGGGAGTAAGGGAAGGTCATCCCTGATTCACTCCGGTAATCTGGGCAGTTCGGGCACCTTTTGAGGCTTGGTCACAAGAAAAAATGGACCAAGTAAAGTCGGCCAAGTGCTCTTCAGGGATGCCCTTTTTTTCCCATTATCAGCCAAGGATGCCCATGTGTTAAGCATGCCCCAGTCCCACCTTCGCTATGCTTCTGACACGTCCCCGTGAACTTTGGTCATCCCTGCGACGGAAAGCAGTTGAGGACGCTCAAAATTGGCTTTTTATTATGCTGATTTGGGTGACCCTGGGAAAAGAACGCCCATCTCCTGATTTGTGTCGAAAGAGGGGTGCCCTTCTCTTTCGAAAATAAGCCTGAAAGCCTCCCTAAACCTTTTATATGGCGTGCCTATGGAACTGGTTTCAATTCCCACCATAAACTCTTTATGAATCTGGGCAAGTCACTTAATCCTCTATTGCCCTAGGTAGAAAATAAGTATATGCATATAATATATAAAGACTCTGGAACTACAGCAATGCAGCATATGAGATCCCATCCCCTTTCCCTTTAGCAAACATACATGATCAGTCCCTTACTTCTCTCCCCAGTCACCTCTTGCCAGAGCTGGGGTTCTTCTAGTGAAAATGGACTGCAGTCCCTCCAAATTGCACCTCATACCATATTGTCTTTGGGGACAGAACAGCACAGATTGCACCTTGTGTCCAGAATCCTGTGTCACCTGTCTGCCTCCATGACCTCTATTCTCACCACCTCTCATCCATGTTTGCTGGCCCACACTGATGAGCAATAGCATGCATCCCTTATGATATTCTACCCATCAGCCGAAGGCTGTACAGAAGAGCTTAGTGTTATGTCTAGTGTGCTTGTGGCTAATTTGCACATTGCAGCACACTCTCATTCCTGGTCTGTACCCTTTCTATCTGTGCATGTATGCCTGCCTCTGGCAGTCATAAGGTTTAAGGTGGTCTCTCTGCTGAAAGGCAGACACACATGTTTGGGATCCACACGGCTTTGGCAAGCATGTACAACATATTAGATCATTGCCAAGGATGCCTGTCCAGCCACACAAATGAGGGGACATAATGGTGGGGCAGAAGCAGTTAGCCGATGGCTTCCACTTGCACACAATGGCTCCAATATTCAGAAACAGCTGGGATTGAACATTTTAGCACCCAGGCTAGCCTCCATCATTAGGAACTCCATCATTAGGAAGCTGATTTTGGTGCCTGACTTTTCTGTTGCACTTCATCTTAGTTGTAGAAGAGAGGTGAGGATCCTAAATTATCAGCTGCCATTTGTAAGCCTACATTTCTGACTCTAATTGATGAGCTAAGTTGTACACATCTGTGCTGAAATCTTACATTTTCTTCCCAGCCCATTTGTGACCCACTGTTCAAGCTCCACAGTTAGAGTGTCATAATTTGTTTTCATCAGAGGTTTGTGCACTCAGGATCAGACAATCTTCTATAGTGACAATGTAAAGTGAAATCATGGAAGTTGGGAAGGAAAATCTCTTCATTAATTGGTCCACCATGACTTCCACAACCAGGGCATTGTGAGGCCTACATACACACCAGAGGCAAAGAGTGTGGGGATATTGGGAAGCTTGCCAGGTGCCCTTGGCCTGGATTGGCCGCTGTCGTGGACAAGATGCTGGGCTCGATGGACCCTTGGTCTTTTCCCAGTATGGCATTACTTATGTACTTATTTCTTACCTCTCAAGGTGGCTCTAGAACCTTATCCAGCTTCTATTGGAGGTTTGCAGGCCAGCCCTCCGGTTTCTGGGGTATAATTTCCACTCATGCCAAAGGACTATCCTGCACAACTCCACTACCTCCTCTTGAGTAAAATTTGGGAGCCTCTTCCTCCCAGCCATCTTTCTGCTCTGCAGCTGCTAACCACAGAGGTAGCTAGCAAAAAGGCAAACAGGTTCTGCAGTGCATACCTGGTTATGTAGCTGATATATCCAGTTTTATATGTAGCCAGTTACCATAATCTTACAGAGAGCTGGCTACCATACACCATGTACCCGGGTATGATGGTGATGGAACCTGGAGACATGAGGACTGAAATTTGGGTATCATGTTATCTGCCCCACATACATGGGGGTGGCAGTCCTTGCCTATATTGGTTCTTGCCCTATTTTGGGCCTGTTGCCTGAGTAGGTTCAAAAGTGTGACCATGTTATCTCTTGCATAGCTCCTTGTTATCCCATGCAATATTCAAAGCAAGCTGGGCACCATATTGCCATTCAGTCAGATATTTTCAAAGGTAGACACCCAACAGGTCAGCAAGCCTGATATTCATTATTGTGGTTTGGTTGATTTATCTGGCCATCTTTTTGGCACTTAAAATGTAGGTATATAGACAAGTGATTGGTTTTAAATGGTTAGCTCAGTGCAAACTGCATTGCATATCTGGGTGATTGAAAATTTTCTTATAGAGTTCCTCCAATCTGTACCTTTCAATTATTGTATCACTGACTCAAAATTCACTCAGCATCTCTAGACTTTTGCTTTCAGATTCAATTCATACCACAGAAACTGCTTGACTTTGATCCAGAAGTATCCAATGTGTTCAACCACTGTGACTGGACTGAAGTGGGTTATGCTTAACTTATAGGCCTTGGTAAGGCAACTTTTGCAAACAGCTAATTTGGGTTTGCTAAGACATAGGGTGTGAAGGTTTAGGCAATCAAGTCTTTTTGACTACTAACTCTGATTTACTTTATGAATATAATTGTTCCCTCAAATTGGAAGTGTTGTATAGATCAGTGAAATAATCTACTAATGTAATGCATTTTGAATTGTATTTTTTTAGACAGCAGAATGTGAAAAATGTGCAAGGGTGTAAAGATTTTGCAAGGGTATTATAATGTAAAAAAATGAATGAATATGAGTCAGTTTGATATTTATGTAAATATAAAAGGTTGCCATTATTTGCCCACTTAAATTCATTTCCCAGGTAGTTCTCCTTTAGAATGTATCAACTGTAGAATTATTGCACACTGAGGAACCTATGCACTACATTTTTATTGCATAATATGGGAAAATATCCTGAGAGAATCAGGCCATCGATTCCTCGGTCTTCCTATGCTTCCTAGATACATCTAAAAGGCTTCCGTGAAATACTGTACAAGACCCACCAGAGCACTTCCATAAATGACTTCAGAATTGATTGCATGAGTACACCACATGGGAAACATTTGTTGTTTCTGGACCAAAGCTCATTGGGAAACCAAACAAGAAATTGCAAAGTCACAAGCAAAACTAAAGCAGCCCTAAAAAACAAGAGTAAGTCTGATCATGTGAAACGTTCTCATTTTACACAACACTTTATTAGAAACAGGTCCTTTTTTTCACGTTAATTAGTTTGGTATGAGGAAAAGTTTATTTAACATGTATAATTTGTTTATAGTTAGTAAATGAAATACTTTGCCATGAGTTAACTGGTAGAATTACATGTTTAGCTCTAATTCTGACTTTGATTCATCTTAGTATGTGTCTTTTAAATAAAAGTCACATGTACAGTGGAATCTGATCCTGGCACTCCACCACATTAAAATGCTTTGTGAACCTTGATATGCAAAACGGCAGAAGTGTGTTTAAAGAAACAGATTTAATGACTGGTAATGATTATACATGCCATAATAAAGTCAAATTTGTTGACCCCTCCCTATAATACATTTTTAGTTCTATTCACTGAACTGTAGAAACATTTACAGTAGAAAGAAGGGATGCACGTTCATCAGTATTTGATTTGATTTGTTGAGACATCTTAACATTTTAATGCACAAAATTGATGTGGAGCTCTAATTTAGATAGAACACAGAAATCAGAACTGACACATCCGGAGTTATTCTTAAATACATGCAGGAATGCACATGCATGTGGTGATGCGTGTGTCAGGAGCACCTTTTTCACAATGATAAATGTGGAAAAAAAAACAATGAAGGAAACTTGGCTATTTACATGTGTAAGAACAGATATATATGTGTGTTCTGAAAAATCAACGTACACTGGTGATGGCACAAAATTATAAAATATCAATGTACATGTGTAAGTGTCGGCACATATGAGGGTATGTCATCCATTTTGCTACCCTACATGTGTAAATGTTTCTAATAAGACATGGTGGACACAATCATCACATAATTCTGCATTGGAGAGGAACATAAACAATGGAGAATTAAGGGGAGGAGGTATCACCCTCATTCCCTCCTGTAAAGGGCCAGCCCAAATGTGAACTTCAGAAAAACATGTACAGTACATGCAAAAGGGCAGGAGTAAACCCAGATGTGCAGAGTTCCAAATGTACATAAATTCAATTAATCAAATAGTGAATAGACATGTAGGGGCAGATATTCGGCTTATGGCAGTAAGCAGCTTGTAAGGCGCTGACAGCTGTGACCTGAACTAACCCCAGATATTCAATGCTGGGGCATGTGCATCTCACGGCATTGAATATCCAGGTGTTTCCACTGACCTGGAAGTTAACCAGGCACTGGCCAATACTCAGACTGACCTAGAAATCACTGGGGATAATATGAGAGCGAGAGACTCACCCAGAGGTGGTTGTGACCCAGTTGGTGGGAGGAGGGTGCTAGTGTACAGCATGAGCAATAGGTGCAGGTGGACCTGAGCTTCGCTGGGAATAGACCCTCTAAGTGGCTGTGGCTTAACCCCAGGACGATAGCTAGGCATTTCGTGACAATAAGTTAACAGACTGTGCAAATCTTCAGAGCAGATTTTAGCTATAATTTTTTTATGTTCTGGACCCGTGAAACCCTTGTCCCAAAGAATAGATAGAAGCTGGTGCAGAGGTCATGGAATAGGAACCCCCATGTGCACAAGTAGATATGGTGATGGAGCCCTATTACACAGACAGATTTGGGATTGTTGAACCAATGCGATACCTTTACCTGATAGTGCAAGGAGAGTGGATCTTGCCTGACCTGAACATGTGCTTCCACTTCGATAGAGAGAAAGGGGTTATCTGGAAGATATACTGAGATAAAGCAACAAGTTAAAGAGTGATAAATCACCTGGACCAGATGGTATACACCCTAGGGTACTAAAAGAACTCAAACATGAATTTGTTGATCTGCTGTTAGTGATCTGTAACCTGTCACTAAAATTGATCATAGTACTGACATGAAGAAAATTACAGCGAAAATAGAGACCCAGGAGAAGGACTTTGTAAAATTTCAAGAAACTCAAATAACTATGATAAAAGATAATATGAATATGCGAAGGAAAATTGAATCCCTGGAAAATTCCCTGAGATCTAACAATTTAAGATTTTTGAAATTTTCCAGGGTGCCATCGATTACACCTAGGGAAATGTTGAACAGATATATAAAGGAAATTTTGGGTGTAAATGATGATGCTATTCCTTCTTTCTCTCAAGTATACTATTTACCAAGTAAGCCAACAGGAGCACAATTGTCCACTCAACAGGCTGAACCCCCTTTGGATGTGTCAGCAATTTTGGAGTCTTCTGACTCTGATTTGGCAGTTCCTTCTACTTTATTGGCAACTGTGGCGCTAACTTCGGATAAAGTATGGATCATGAAAATGTTCTTTAAGAATAAAGATAAAGAATTCATTGATATATTTCCAGACGTATCTAAAGAGACTCAGAAAAGATGTAGGCAGTTTTTATTGCTTAAGTTAGGAGTTCTTCAGATTGGGGCTACTTTCCATTTGTGGTATCCATGTAAATGTATAGTCCGGTACCAGTCAGTAAAATATGTTTTCTTTGAGCCATCACAGCTTACAGAATTTCTTGTAACCAAATGATCTATGGAGTTAAGAGAATGTTAATGTTTATTGACATTTGTTTTGAGCTCTGTTAATATGAGACGCTTTGATGTTAGACAGGTTTTTCTAACTTCCTTGAAATGTTTTCTACAAAATAACTCCATTATAAGACAATCTTGGATCTAAAGACTTAATGACTTGAGTGTATCTATTCATAATATTCCTTTGTTTATTAATTATTATTGAATTGTATACTTTTCTGTACAAGTGTCGGCTTGATAAGAATGTTTATTAATTATAATTGAAACAATAAAAAAAAATTGATCATAGTACCTGAGGATTGGAGGGTGGCCCTTGTAACGCTGATTTTTAAAAAGGGTTCCAGGGGTGATCCAGTAAAAATTACAGACCAGTAAGCCTGACTTCAGTGCCAGGCAAAATAGTAGAAGCTATTATAAAGAATGAAATTATAGAACACATAGACAAACATGGTTTAATGGGACAGAGTCAGCATGGGTTCAGTTAATGGAAGTCTTGCTCACCAATTTGCTTCCTTTGAAGGTGTGAATAAACATGTGGATAAAGTTGAGTCAGTTAATGTAGTGTATCTAGATTTTCAGAAAACTTTTGACAAATTTCCTCATTGGAGACTCCTGAGAAAATTAAAAAGTCATGGGATAGGAGGGTAGGGTTAAATGGCCATTTTTCTCAATGGAGGAGGGTGAATAGTGGAGTACCACAGGGATCTGTACTGGGAAAGGTGCTATTTAACATATATATAAATGATCTGGAAATTGGAACACGTGAGGTGATTAAATTTGTAGATGACACAAAACTATTCAAAGTTATCAAAACACATGTGGATTGTGAATAATTGCAGGAAGACCTTAGGAAACTGGAAGACTGGGAATCCAAATGGCAGGTGAAATTTAATGTGGACAAATGCAAATTGATGCACACTGGGAAGAAAAATCCAAATCATTGTTACCTGATGCTAGGGTCCACTTTGAGAGGTAGCACCTAAAGATCTAGGTGTCATTGTAGACAATACGCTGAAATCTTCTGCCCAGTGTGTGGCAGAAGCCAAAAAATCAAATTGGATGCTAGGAATTATTAAGAAAGATATTGGAAATAAGACCAATAATATTATAATGCCTCTGTATGGTTCCATGTTGCAACCTCACCTTGAGTATTGCGTTCAATTCTGGTCATCTATCTCATAAAAATATATAGCGGAATTAGAAAAGGTTCAAAGAAGAGCGACCAAAATGATAAAGGGGATGGAACTCCTCTCATATGAGGAAAGGCTAAAGAGGTTAGGACTTCTCAGCATGGAAAAGAGATGACTAAGGGGGAATAAGACTGAGGTCTATAAATTTCTGAGTGGTGTACAACAGGTAAAGGTGAATTGATTTTTTACTCTTTCAAAAAGTACAAAGACCAGGGGACACTCAATGAAATTACATGGAAATACTTTTAAAACAATAGGAAGGAATATTTTTCACTCAAAGAATAGTCAAGCTCTTTAACTCACTGCTGGAGAAAGTGGTAACGGTGGTTAGCATATCTGGGTTTAAAAAAAAGTTTGGACAAATTTGTGGAAAAAACGGCAATAATTTGCTCTTGAGATAATGGGGAAAACCACTGCTTGCCCTCAGATTGGTAGCATGGAATGTTGCTACTGTTTGGGTTTCTGCCAGGTACTTGTGACCTGGATTGGCCACTGTTTGAAGCAGGATACTGGGCTAGCTAGATCACCGATCTGACCCAGTATGGCTATTCTTTTGTTCTTATAATGTGGTTGTAGCCCCCATCTACAGAGCGTAAGAAGTGAAAGCTCTTCCCACTTCCCTTCCCTTCACTTTGGGTCAGCATGTGGGTTTGTAGACATCACTGGATCTTCTCCATGATTGAGTCCAATAAAGATCCTCCCACAGGTTCACCTATTATTATTAAAGTATATGATTTAGGAATCTGCCAATCTCTACAGATACTACTACTACTCATAATTTCTATAGCGCTACAAGACATACGCAGCACTTACACTTGAACATGTAGAGACAGTCCCTGCTCTACACAGCTTACAGTCTAATTAGGACAAACAGGACAAATAAGAGATAAGGGAATTACTAAGGTGGGAATGACAAAATATGGATATTGAACAAGGAGTAAGGGTTGGGAGTTAAAAGTGGCATCAAAAAGTTGGGCTTTTAGTCTAGATTTGAAGACAGCTATATGAGAGAAGAGTGTGCATACTGATACTGTATAGTATAATTGTTAGTAGAATGATATATATTCATGAAATAATAGTGAGAAGTATTTTTCCAATTTGCTGTTTATGTTATAATGTCAAATAACATCATCCATGCATATATAGAAGCTGCACTTATAAAAGCTTTACAAAGAGGCTATGGAAAAACCAAGCTCAGTCATTTTCCAGTGAAACCACCTGATGGAAATCTGATAATAAGCTATCAGCTTAGCTCTGTACACTGTATTTCCACCACAACCACCAAGTAGGGAAATAGAATTATTCATTAGCATTACTATACAAACAAGCTTATGTCCCAGCAGTGTTTGTCCTTTGGTTTTGCTTGAGCTGAAGGAAGGTGTATTGTTAAAACAAACTGCTGCCCTCACTTGACTTTGATGTTAATTGCTGTGGAGCATGAAAAGTTTAAAGAAACCAAAGGCATGTTATCAGCTAGACATCTTGCAGTAAAATAACATTTGCATACTGTTATGTAGAAAGGGAAGAACTCCCAGCAGGTTAATAAAATGCTAGAAATGTGCTGAATAGACTCCTCTATAAAGTAGATTTGTGGAGAGTGATGAAGATAAAGCGAACGTGCTAAACAATTATTTCTCTTTGGTGTTCACGGAGGAAAATCCTGGAGAAGGACTGCGGTTGGCTGCCGAGGAAATGTCTGGGAATGGAGTGGATACTGTGCCGTTTACGGAAGAAAGAGTTTATAAACAGCTGGAGAATATAAAGGTGAACAAAGCTATGGGGCCAGATGGGATACATCCCAGGATACTGAAGGAGCTCAGAGAGGTCCTGGCGGGACCTCTTAAAGATTTATTTAATAGATCTTTAGAGACGGGAGAGGTTCCGCAAGATTGGAGACGAGCGGATGTGGTCCCTCTTCACAAAAGTGGAGACAGGGAAGAAGTGGGAAACTACAGACCGGTAAGTCTCACATCAGTGGTAGGAAAAATAATGGAGTTGCTGCTCAAAGAAAGGATAGTTAATTTTCTAGAAACCGATGGGTTACAGGACCCGAGGCAACATGGCTTTACTAAAGGAAAATCCGGCCAAACAAATCTTATTGACTTTTTTGACTGGGTGACCAAAGACCTGGATGAGGGATGTGCACTAGATGTAATCTACTTGGACTTCAGCAAAGCCTTTGATACGGTCCCCCACAGAAGACTTGTGAATAAGCTGAAAGGGTTGAACTTAGGACCAAAAGTGGTGACCTGGATAAGAAACTGGTTGACCGACAGGTGGCAGAGGGTGGTGATAAATGGAATCCGCTCGGAGGAAAGGAAGGTGAGCAGTGGAGTTCCTCAGGGGTTGGTGCTGGGGCCTATTCTGCTTAATATATTTATGGGAGATATTGCTGAAGGGTTGGAAGGAAAGGTGTGCCTTTTTGTGGATGACACGAAAATAGGCAATAGAGTGGATACCCTGGAAGGAGTAGAAATGATGAGAAGGGATCTCTGAACGTTAGAAGAATGGTCGAGGGTCTGGCAGTTAAAATTTAATTAATCAGGATATACTGGGGATCCCTTATCGATCGGTTTCTCTTGTATTCTAAGTATACGAAAAAACTAGAAACCTCAATATATTGACTTACTATCCAATATGTTACTTCTAAATCACATGTGCTGTAAAGTAGTGTACAATAACATATAATAGTGCTCAGAATTAAGTGGACGAGTTAAGCTATTAAACAGCTTGTAACATCACACTGATAACATCATCATCACACTATCAATCCCTCCCTTCCTACCTACCTACAGAGAGAGCTGGAATGGGTGAAATGCATAAAATAATGAACGTGGTGAATATTCTCTAGTCCCAATATGAGCGGTATACCACTATACGTAATACTTAGCTCCTCTGTATCAGTTGTACTCCTTTGCAGGTGCTAGGTGTACCAGCGGGTAAAATGGCTGCCCGTCTGTTCCTTTTCTTATTTCTTTTTTTCTTTTTCTTTCTCTTTGCTGGTGCTCATGCTACAAAGCAGTGCTTAATGTTAGTGGTAAACCCTTTGCCAATTCATTCACGCTCTCATGCTTGCTAAAGATGTAAAAAGACTGGAAGCGGCACAAAGAAAAGCTACAAAAATAGTATGGGATTTGTGTTGCAAACCATATGAGGAAAGACTTGCTGACCTGAACATGTATAGCTTGGAGGAAAGGAGAAACAGGGGTGATATGATACCACGTCTATTATTTTATGCATTTCACACATTCCAGCTCTCTATGTAGGTAGGAAGGGAGGGATTGATAGTGCGGTGATGGTGTTATCAGTGTGATGTTAGAAGTTGTTTAATGGCTTAACTCATCCACTTAATTCTGAGCACTATTATATATTATTGTACACTACTTTAGAGCACATGCGATTTAGAAGTAACATATTGGATAGTAAGTCAATCTATTGAGGTTTCTAGTTTTTTCGTATAGTTAAAATTTAATGCCAAGAAGTGTAGAGTGATGCACTTGGGGTGCGGAAACCCAAAAGAGAGATACCGGATAGGAGGGGAGAGATTAGTAAGCTCGACTCAGGAGAGAGACCTTGGGGTGTTGGTGTCGGAGGATCTGAATGTGAAGAAAATGCGACAAGGCAACGGCTGTGGCCAGAAGGATGCTAGGCTGCGTAGAGAGGGGCATAACCAGCAGAAGAAAGGAGGTGTTGATGCCCTTCTACAAGTCGTTGGTGAGGCCCCACTTGGAGTATTGTGCTCAGTTTTGGAGGCCATATCTTGCTAAAGATGTAAAAAGACTGGAAGCAGTGCAAAGAAAAGCTACAAAAATGGTATGGGATTTGCGTTGCAAACTGTACGAGGAGAGACTTGCTGACCTGAACATGTATACCTTGGAGGAAAGGAGAAACAGGGGTGATATGATACAGACGTTCAAATATTTGAAAGGTATTAATCCGCAAATGAACCTTTTCCGGAGACGGGAAGATGGTAGAACTAGAGGACATGAATTGAGGTTGAAGGGGGGGGCAGACTCAGGACTAATGTCAGGAAGTATTTTTTCACGGAGAGGGTGGTGGATATGTGGAATGCTCTCCCACGGGAGGTGGTGGAGATAAAAATGGTAATGGAATTCAAACATGCATGGGAAAAACAGAAAGGAATCCTATTTAGAAGGAATGGTTCCATGGAATCTTAGCAGAGATTGGGTGGTGACGCCGGTAATTGGAAACAAAACGGGAGCTGGGCAGACTTCTATGGTCTACACCCTGATTGTGACTGAATAGATAGGGATGGGCTGGAGTGTAAATTTTAAGGGGCTTCGATGTTAGCTTCAGAACTTAGTACAAGAACAGCACTGGGCAGACTTCTACAGTCTGTGCCCTGAGAAAGGCAAGGACAAATCAAACTCTGGTATACATATAAAGTATCACATACCATGTAAAATGAGTTTATCTTGTTGGGCAGACTGGATGGACTGTACAGGTCTTTATCTGCCGTCATTTACTATGTTACTATATGATACCATCCTGCTTATAATCGAACGAGAAAAACGCCCAAGTTCCAACCTAAATCGGGAGATGGACGTTTATCTCACAAAAACGAATAACGCGGTATAATCGAAAGCCGAACTTGGACGTTTTCAACTGCACTCCATCGCGGAAGCGTACAAAGTTGACGGGGGTGTGTCGGAAGCGTGGTGAAGGCGGGACTGGGGCATGGTTATCACCCGAACAGAGATGGGCGCCTTTCACCGATAATGGAAAAAAAGTATGCGTTTGTAGCTAGAATTTAGGGCACTTTTCCTGGACCCTGTTTTTTCACGAATAAGACCTCAAAAAGTGCCCTAAATGACCAGATTACCACCGGAGGGAATCAGGGATGACCTCCCCTGACTCCCCCAGTGGTCACTAACCCCCTCCCACCACAAAAAATGATGTTTCACAACTTTTTATTTTCACCCTCAAATGTCATACCCACCTCCCTGGCAGCAGTATGCAGGTCCCTGGAGCAGTTGTTAGGGGGTGCAGTGGACTTCAGGCAGGTGGACCCAGGCCCATCCCCCCCTACCTGTTACAACTGTGCTGCTTAATGCTTAGTCCTCCAACCCCCCCAAACCCACTGTACCCACATGTAGGTGCCCCCCTTCACCCCTTAGGGCTATAGTAATGGTGTAGACTTGTGGGCAGTGGGTTTTGAGGGGGATTTGGGGGGCTCAACACACAAGGGAAGGGTGCTATGCACCCGGGAGCTCTTTAACTTTTTTTTTTTTTTTGTAAAAGTGCCCCCTAGGGTGCCCGGTTGGTGTTCTGGCATGTGAGGGGGACCAGTGCACTACGAATCCTGGCCCCTCCCACGAACAAATGCCTTGGATTTATTCGTTTTTGAGCTGGGTGCTTTCATTTTCCATTATCACTGAAAAACAAAAACGCCCAGCTCACAAATTGTCAAATAAAACATAGACGTCTATTTTTTTTCGAAAATACTGTTCGGTCCGCCCCTTCACGGACCCGTTCTCGGAGATAAACGCCCATGGAGATAGACGTTTTCGTTCGATTATGCCCCTCCATGTTACATTGCAAACATTATTTTTCTAGTTTTTAATGTTTACTGCAGTTTTTTGATCTGGGCTCCATTCTGTAAGTTTGCAGTCTGTTCTGCACCAGAAAAAGCACTGCTGAGTTATTCACTTCCAACACAGCAATCTAATGCAGTATATTATGGTCAGAATAAATGAAAGACTTATGACATTCCCATTTCTCTTAGGAAGGATATCGCTGTATGGTATTTCAGTTGAGTGTTTGTCAAGTTTGAGTATTTACTGAATCCCTCTCCCCTTAAGTTCCTAATATATAACAAAACCCAATGGGTTTGGTACTGCTGTTTGACAATTTCCAAACCAGAAACATGTAGTAGAGCCCCCAGGTATCATTCACAAACTTCCTAGATAAAATAATTTATGTCCTGTCCAGGAGGATATTTTACCTTAAGAACAGGCCATAATTGCCCCTAATGTGGTAATATGTCTTAAATAGCTGTCCAGATTCTACCTCCAAACCGATTATGGATAGGTAGTGAATTGGAATAATTCCAGATCATGTTTTCATGCTTTAAGTTAAACTTTTGTTTTCCTTTCATTCTAGAATGTATGTCTTGTAGATCTGAGAAATACATGAAAAAAAATCTATGTAAAAAAAAAGGTGCTTGATGATAGGACAACAGAAACTCCAGTTAGGAAGCCAGCTAATCAAGAATTCACATTTCTCATCAGTGCTCTATTTTTCTGTAAATTCCATTTTGTGAGGGGATATTGGTTTATGAGTATTATGATAATTATTTTTAGTTCCATCCCTCGCAATAGGGCTACAATCCAATGAGAAATTAAAACATTATGGAGTGAAATTTAGAATCCTTGACATTATTTATATGTATAAATTCTCTCAGGCTAGTATTCAACCACCATGGTCAGCATTTTTTTTAAACTTTAGCTGCAGCAGATTACAGGCAGTGCTGGGTATCCATGCAGAGCAGGTAATGGTACTGCTATCCAGAAAGAAGCAATAGTCAAACCTCTATCTGCATAGCAAACCAGGTAAAATTGGGAGAGCAATTTTTTGTTTACCTTATCTTGGGGATCTTTTACTAAGTGGCGGTAAGCCCAATGCGGGCTTACCGCTCGCTGAACCAGTCGCAGCAGCCCGGCATTAGTTCCCACCCCTAGCACGTGCCATTTCCAGTGCTATAAAAATATTTTTATTTTTATAGCACCAGTGTTTACCTGGTGGTAATCAGGCAGTTGATTACCCTGGGAGCCCTTACCACCACTTCAATGGGTGGGGGCAGGGTCGTAGCTACGTGGGGCCATGGGGGCCTGGGCCTCTGTAGATTTGGCCCTGGACCCCCCTGCCGATGACCCTCTCGACCCCCCTCCCGCCGCCAACCTGCCGTCGCCGTCTGCTACCTTTGCTGGCGGGGGTCCCCAACCTCCGCCAGCCGAGGTCCTCTTCGTCCTTCGTTCTGTTTCTGAGTCTGACGTCCTACAGAATGAAGGAAGAAGAGGACCTCAGCTGGCGGGAGGTTGAGGTCCCCAACCAGCAAAGATTCGCGATGGCGACAGCAGGGGAGTGTTGGCGGCGGGAGGGAGGGTCGAGAGGGTCGTCAGCAGGGGGGGTCAAAGATATTGGTGGTGTCGGTGGCGGCGGGGGGGGGTGTTGGCAAAGGCGGGAGGGTGTCGGCAATGGAGGGGGAGTCGGCGGCGCCGGGGGAGGCTAAAATGTACCCCCTCACCTCGGGATCTGGACCCCCCTCCCGCCGAAGTCTGGCTATGTCCCTGGGTGGGGGTAAGAACTGCCTGGCAAAATGGTCACATGGCAAGTGCTTTACTTGCTGCGTGGCTATTTCTTTTTTAAAAATCCAGCCTTTTACCCACGGTGGTAAAAGGGGGCCTTACCGCGCATCAAAAGCACACTGACACCAGCACAGGCCCCCTTTTGCCGCACCTTAGTAAAAGGATCCCTAGATGGTTATCAGCCAGTAACCCAGATAACTGCTGGGGCTTCCCATGCACCTGCCCAGCCCTATCTGAATAATGCTGATGTGGTCTATAAGAATATATAGCAGCAACACATGTGCCTATTTCATAAAGGCAACACTGGCATCTATTTGTCTTTATAAATAAATAATGAGGAGGCATTTTCAATATGACATCTAAGTCAGACTTTGGACGTTTTGCGCTAAATGTCCCAAATCCAAATAGAAAATGTGACCATTTTTGAAACCGCAAAACATCATTTTCAGAAATACCGCTTGTAACCAGCTTTTCTGCTCTGTGTCTTTACCTTTTCAGGTCATTTTGGGAGGGCTGACACTTTCCACCACAAGTGTAACAGTTAAGAGTGGTATATGGGCCTGGGTCCCTCTCTCTGCAGTGCACTGCACTGACCACTAGACTACTCCAGGGACCTGCTTGCTGCTCTAATAGTGTTGGCTATAACATCTGAAGCTATCATAGATGCTGCTATGTACTGTTTCTTTCACATTTTGGGGGAGTAGGAGGGCTCAGTGACCACTGGGGACGTAAGGGGGCTCATGCCTTAATCTCTCCAGTAGTCATTTAGGGCACCTTTCCTTATTTATTATAAAAATAGGTCTAACCTAAAACATTTAGATTATTTTGTTCCATTATGGCAGAAAAACATCCAAGTTTTAGTGATGCCCAAAATCCCACCCCCAACACACCCCCTTGTAATTTGCATGCAGTGCCAATGAACCATATACCAAAACATTTCAAAAATGCCGATTTGAACCTTTTGGCAAGTAAAACATCCAAATGCTGTTTTATGGCACTTTTCAAATGTTTTTTTTTTTTTTCATTTCAAAAAGAAGCCCCATAGTAATCTATGAAACTTTGTAATTCTATGTGCTTTGAAAATGATCCTCCATCTTAGTTATGTTTTTAGGCTTCTTCATCCCGGATTGTGGGTGGCTGGTATATTATAATTTTGGGGTGGTAGAAAAAGCCTAAAAACAGTTACTATAGAACACTGCCTAAGGGTATGTTTACTAAAGTGTGTTCATTAAAATGGCTGGTGTGCTATCAGGTGAATTATCGAAAAAGAAGGACGCCCATCTTCCGACACAAATCGGGAGATGGGCGTTCTTCTCTCAGGGTCGCCCAAATCGGCATAATGGAAAGCTGATTTTGGGCTTCCTCAACTGCTTTCCGCCGCAGGGATGACCAAAATTCACGGGGGCATGTCGGCACCGTACTGAAGGCGGGACTGGGGCGTGATTTAGAGATACGTGTCCTCGGCCAATAATGGAAAAAAGAAGGGCGTCCCTGACAAGCATTTGGCCGACTTTACTTGGTCCATTCTTTTTCACGACCAAGCCTCGAAAAGGTGCCCGAACTGACCAGATGACCACTGGAGGGAATCGGGGATGACCTCCCCTTACTCCCCCAGTGGTCACCAACCCCCTCCCACCCAAAAAAATTTAAAAAACATTTTTCCAGCCTCTATGCCAGCCTCAAATGTCATATCCAACTCCAGCACAGCAGTATGCAGGTCCCTGGAGCAGTTTTTAGTGGGTGCAGTGCACTTCAGGCAGGCGGACCCAGGCCCATCCCCCCCTACTTGTTACACTTGTGGTGGTAAATGTTGAGTCCTCCAAACCCCCCCAAACCCACTGTGCCCACATATAGGTGCCCCCCTTCACCCCTTAGGGCTATGGTAGTGGTGTACAGTTGTGGGGAGTGGGTTTTGGGGGGGGTTGGGGGACTCAGCCCCTGGGATCAATTTGTGAAGTCCACTGCAGTGCCCCATAGGGTGCCCAGTTGGTGTCCTGGCATGTAAGGGGGACCAGTGCACCACGAATGCTGGCTCCTTCCACGACCAAATAGCTTGAATTTGGTTGTTTTTGAGATGGGCGTCCTCGGTTTCCATTATCACCGAAAACCGGGGACGACCATCTCAAAAATGACCTAAGGACGACCATCTCTAAGGTCAACTTAAATTTAATGATATGGGCCTCCCCGACCGTATTATCGAAATGAAAGATGGACGCCCATCTTGTGTCAATAATACGGGTTGCCCCGCCCCTTTACGGGGCCATCCTGCAAGGACGCCCTCATGACTACTTGGGCGCCCCTTTCGATTATGCCCCTCCACATGTCTGGTGCTAACTGTTTAGCAAGGTGGGGTGGGGAGTATGAGGAGAATGAGCAGAGACTGAGTGTAGCATGTACATTGCAGTCAGTGCACAGTGGATAATGTGCACTAACTGGCAAATGAGCTGTTAATACTGCTTCACTTAATGCTACCTTAATACCTTCCTCTCGCACACACACAGCAGCAGCAGCACATGGGACAAAAATAGCAATAAGAATAGAGAGACACCAAACAGGTAAGGGGGTATAATAAAAGGTGTGTGGACTCGGGGACAGTGAGTTTTGGGGGAGGGAGAATATGAAGAGGAAGGGGTAGTTGTGGCTGGGGGGCTAGCGGAGGTGAGCAAGGAACTGAAAAGATGAGATACAGAGGAGGCAAGTCAGGGAATGTAAGGGTGACAAAGTTTAGACTAGGGCAAACAGACAAATGGTAACATAGCACTCAGGAACTCTCAACTTTCAAACTGACAGTTCTTCCACTGTACAACTCCATCATTTGACAAATGGATCTAAAGACAGTTTTGCTCTTCCCCAGATGCTTTTATGTCAGGTCTAATTAATTCCTTTTTCTTTCCTGCTACAGGAAAACCATTTTGCTCTCCGTTATGTGCTGGAGACGTTCATTCCTTAAGACAGCCCCAAGTCACGCCTCTGAAATGCCACATGTGGAGATGTCTTACTCTCAAAGAACTAGCAATTTTTATCTTTTGGTTGATTATAAGCTTTGGACGTTTTTCTGAGAGATATTCGTCTATCTGCTTTTTAGACTATTTTTTGTTGGACATTTTTCTCTTTTGAAAATAAGCCCAATATGAACCTATTGAACCCTTTTACTCTAAGTGCTTTGAAAATAAGCCCCATGGTGTACTTAGATTTTAACAAAATCTTTGTCACAGTTTCACACAGATGACTTAAAAATAAACTGAGTGCCCTCTGTTTGGGCCCTAATGTTATTGACTGGGTTTGTAACTGGTTGAGTGGAAAATGACAAAAAGTAGTGGTAAATGGAGCACACTCTGAGAAATGGGATGTTACCAGTGGTGTGCCACGAGGTTCAGTTCTTGGGCTGGTTCTTTTTTATACTTTTTATAAGCAATATTGCTGGGCTGTCTGGAAAGGTTTGCCACTTTGTGGATGATATCAAAATCTACAAAAGGTAGATATCCATGATGGTGTGTATAACCTCAGGAGGGACCCAGTGAAGCTTAAAGAATAGCTCTGAATTTGGTAGCTAAGATTTAATGCTAAAAAAATGCAGAGTCATGCCTTTGGGTTACAAAAACCCAAGGGATTGGTACTGTTTAGGGGTGAAGTACTTTTGTGCACAAAAAAGGAGAAAGACTTGGTGGGTATGATCCTACATGGTGATCTAAAAAGGTACAGGCAAAAGCCAGAAAGATGCTTAGGGTCATAGAGAGAGGAATGCCCAGCAGGAAAAAGAAGGTGTTTCATTCTCTGGTAAGACCTCATTTAGAGTATTGTGTACAGTTCTGGAGATTGCACCTTCAAAAAGATATAAACAATATAGAGCCAGAGGGTGGCTACTAAAATGATCAGTGCTCTTAATTGGAATCAGACTTTAAGATCTCAGTATGTGTACTTTGGAAGAAAGGCGGGAGAGGGCAGATAGCATAGATTTTAATACCTCCATGGCATAAATGCACAGGAGACAACTCTCAATTGAAAAGAAGCTCTGGAATGATGGGGCATAAGATGAAGGTAAAAGGGGACAGAACCAGGAGTAACGTAAGGAAATACTACTTTATGGAATAGGTGGTGAATTCATGGAATGACCTGGTGGAGATGGTGGAGACAAAAACTGTATTTGAATTCCAGAAAGCTTGGCACAAGTACATAGAATCCCTATTTGAGAGGAAGGGATAGTTGATGGCATGGATGAGCAAACTGGATAGGCCATATGGTCTTTATCTGCAATTATTTTGGTATGTTTCTATGTTTCAATACAAATCTAATAAATACAAATAAAGCCCAGGCTATCTTCCCTTTATATGGGTGGATCTCCTACTGGGACACAGTTCTAAATTTCAGAGAGTGGTTTTTAAAAGGAGAGCAAGACAGTCAAGAAAAAAATTCTTTACACGTTGACTGGATGATCTGTCATGGCCTTTAGTGCCGAAGTCTCATCTAGTAATACTCTTCTGAGGAAGAACTGGCCTAGTAAGGTGGTGAGAACAGCAGGCTGAGAAATGGAGTTCAAATCTACCTTTCCCACAAATGTTTCTTTTGACATTGGGCAAGTCACATACATCATCTGTTGCATGAGACACCCATTTATATTGTAGGCTACTCCCCATAAAATTCATAAACAACTGCTTGATAGCAGTTTGGTAAAACTGAAATATGGCTGATATACCTATTAGTACCCAGTGAAAAGTATCTTTTTTAAGTAAGAAAAATGTTTTGTTTTTTAACACATTGTTATGCCTTAGCCTATTCTATGAACATACACTCTTTGACCTAAAGGAGATTACATGCTTTCCATTTTGCAAATGTGTTCATGATAAAACTTGCATACACCTGGTTTGAATCAGACTCATATTTTTTTAATTAAAAAAAAATCAGATTTATTCTCTTTGATTTAGATTTATGTGAATATTTGCTGTATTAGAACCATACAAAGCACTTTAGATTATTGAATGACATAAATAAAAAATGTGGGGATAATTGTATAAAGCATTTTCGGTATGTCACAAAATTTTACGTGTGGTAATAGGCCTATGGAAATTGTTTGCAGGTATACGTGCATAAAAAGTGGGCACACCATTTTGTGCGATCAATGTATATGTGTTGGGCAGAGGTTTTGATGAGTTGGGCAGAGTTGTGATGTATGTATGTTATGTAGGAAGGTGGTGATATGGAAAAGCTGCTAAATTTTAGAGAGCAGTTTGAGATTTTCTCTTTGGGAACAGTTTTCCTTAAGAAGTTAAATTTGGAAATCGATTAGGCATCTCTAATGTGAACTTGAGTAGGGGGATTGGAGATTGTGGGAGTCTTTTACTAAGGTGCGCTCACGTTTTTGGCACGCGCTAAAAACATGAGTGCTCCTTAGTAAAAGGGGGTCTGAGTGTCAGGGGACATGATTTCAGAGCCAATATCATTATATAATGGAGTGGAATTTTTAATTTATATATTGAGTATGCAATGCAGACTCCGAGACAAAGTGGCATCATATGTAAGGTATGTGGGTTGCTATCATTTCCATCAATATCTTAGTGATTTTATTAAGTTAGTATGAGTGGATTTTAATTACATTATTGTGTTTTAGGACCATTTGCCCTGAAACAGTATGGCAAAACATGGTCCATGTTGGCGAGAGTTCAGTCAATGAATATGAATCAGATAAGTTTTATAAACATGTAAGAAGTTTTGATGGAGTTTAAAGTTAATGGAATAATAAAGAATATATGGAATTTTCTAAAATGTCATGATATATTTGAGCCGATGACAATTTAGGCGAGTCACAAGAAAGTTACTACTCCTTGTGTGAAACAAGTCGCTGCTGAGGCTCTCTCATGGCTTGTGAGGTGTTGCATCCACATATTTGGAATTTAAAAGTTTTACTTTGAGCACTGGGTTGCTGTTGTTGATGTGTATTATTACCCCTGCCATATTTGAAGATTATTGAGACTTTCCATATATAGACTGAAGCTGTAGACATTTAGGCCTACTCAGGAGCAGATGTAATTTTGGGTTAGTGCAGCCACTTCCCTTCTTTCTTCTATATAATCCCACCACCATACTTGTTCCTCTTCATTCCACCCCACAAACTCTTACTCATCAGTACCATGAGCTGCCACGAGAGGTCACAGCAGCCATTTTGGATCGGCACAGGGGGGCCTACCTGGACATCTGGGGGGTTGAGGTTCCAGGGGATCCTTCTGTCTCTGGGCTTGGGGAGGGAGGGAAAGAGGGGCATTGTTGGGGGTGGGGAGGGGATTCTGGAGGGGGGGGGCTTAAATTTTTAAAAACTTATGTGGTCCTGGCCTGATAATCAGCTGGGCTCACATAAGTTCTGACACCCAGCCCGCCCAAAATTATACCCTGATATTCAGTGCTGGTGCCCAGAAATGGTCTGGCATTGAATACTGGGGTATAATTTTAGCCGGAAATGATCAGCATTTTAAAAATAAAACTCTGACCACCGCTGGCTGAATTACAGGGGGACTGAGCACAAAAATGTCTAACAAATGGCCATTTTCAAAACAAAAATATGGGCATTTTTCTGGTTTGAAAATGGCCATGTTCATTACTGGGTTTTGGATGTTTTTCAGTAGAGAGGTGTGGTAGCCGTGTTAGTCCACTTTTAAAGGTAATCAATAGAAATAAAACAAAATAAAACATGGAAAAGGAAATATGATGATACTTTTTTTATTGGGCATATCTTAATACATTTCTTGATTAGCTTTCGAAGGTTGCCCTTCTTCGTCAGATGGGAAATAAGCAAATGCTGGTAGATGACAGTATTTATTTATTTATTTATTGCATTTGTATCCCACATTTTCCCACCTATTTGCTGGCTCAGTGTGGCTTACAATACATTGTGAATGATGGAAATACAGTTTGTTACAATGCGATTATAGGTTACATTGTGAAGAGTTATGGAAGACAAAGTTACATTGTGAAGAGTTATGGAAGACAAACAGGCATATTTTCAAAGCACTTAGCCTTCCAAAGTAAAGTCAAGTTAGAACATCTTTGGGGCATAGAAATTATGGAATGTGGCATTGGGGAAATGATAAGATGATCGAATAATAGTAAGAAGGCATTAGGGTATGACAACTTTATCTGTGGGTAGATTTTAGGTGTGGAGAGAATACAGGGAAAGAGAATTCAGAAGAGAGTGTATTGATGCATTTCTATCAGTGTGTATGGAGTTCATGTGTTTTGGTCCTTGCAGTAAGTTTTTTCAAAGAGATAAGTCTTCAATCGTTTGCGGAAGTCGGTTAATTCGTAGATCGTTTTCAGGTTGCGTGGTAGTGTATTCCAGAATTGCGTGCTCATATAGGAGAAGGTTGATGCATGTAGTACTTTGTACTTTATGCCTTTGCACTTAGGGAAGTGGAGATTCAGGAAAGGTCGGGATGATCTTTAGGCATTTCTGGGTGGCAGGTCTATTAAGTCTGACATGTATGCAGGGGCTTCACCGTGAATGATTTTGTGAACTAACGTGCATACTTTAAAGGTGATACGTTCCTTGAGTGGGAGCCAGTGTAGTTTCTCACGTAAGGGTGTTGCACTTTCGTATTTTGGTTTTCCGAAGATGAGTCTGGCTGCTGTATTCTGGGCTGTTGGAAGGTTTCTCAATATTTGTTCTTTGCAGCCTGTGTATAGTGAGTTGCAGTAGTCCAGATAACTGAGTACGAGTGATTGCACTAGGTTGCGGAAGACAGATCTTGGAAAGAATGGTTTTATTCTTTTCAGTTTCCACATGGAGTAGAACATCTTTTTTGTTATGCTGTTCACGTGAGTCTCAAGTGTTAGGTGGCGGTCGATAGTGACTCCAAGGATTTTTAAATTTTCTGATATTGGCAGATTTAGTTTAGGTGTGTTGATAGCGGTAAATTTCTTCGTGTTGTATTGGGAGGTAAGTATGAGGCATTGAGTTTTTTCTGCATTCAGTTTCAGTTAGAATGAATCTGCCCAGGTGTTCATGATGTGTAGACTTTGGTTGATTTCGTTGGAGATTTCATTAATGTCTTGTTTAAAAGGAATATATATCGTTACATCATCGGCATATATGTAAGGGTTAAGGTTATGAATTGATAGAAGTTTTGCCAAGGGAGTCATCAGTAGGTTGAAAATAGTTGGCGAGAGGGGGGATCCCTGCGGTACTCCGCACTCAGGTGTCCATGTGGCTGACGTAATTGAATTTGATGTGACTTGATATGAGCGTAAGGTTAGGAACCCCCTTGAACCAGTTTAGGACATTGCCTCCGATGCCAAAATATTCAAGTATGTGTAATAGGATTCCGTGGTCAACCATATCGAAGGCACTTGACATGTCGAATTGTAAGAGGAGTATATTGGTGCCAGTTGCGATCATTTGCTTAAATTTGGATATTAGGGTAGTTAATACTGTTTCTGTGCTGTGATTAGACCGGAATCCTGATTGGGTATCATGCAGTATTAAGAACTTGTCGAGATAGTTTGTGAGTTGTTTGGTTACCATTCCTTCTGTTATTTTGGTTATTAGTGGTATAGATGTAACTGGTCTGTAGTTAGTTATTTCGTTTGCATTTTTCTTTGTGTCTTTGGGTATAGGGGTGAGTCAAATTTTTCCTTTTTCCTTTGGGAAAAGTCCGTTTTGTAGCATGAAATTCAGGTGGTTCATTAGGTCTATTATGAATTGTTGAGGAGCTGATTTCATGAGGTTGTTTGGGCAGACGTTTAGTTTCCATTGGGATTTGGCGAATCTTTTGAGCGTTTTAGAGATGAGGTCTTCTGACAGTAATTCGAATTCGGTCCAGATCCTGTCTGCTGGGTATATTCCGTCTTCTGGGTCTAGACAATTTAGGAGTGTGGCGTATTCAATAGGGCTGGTGGGTATTTTAAGTCGTAATTGTATAATTTTCTCCTTGAAGTATTTCGCGAGGTCGTCGACCCCTGGTGTATCTTTGTTGTTGTTTGTAACTGGTGTGGTGTCTAGCAATTTATTTACAAGGTAGAAGAGTTTGTGTGTGTCTTTGTAGTTTGGTCCAATCATTGTTTTGTAGTGTAGTCTTTTAGTCTGTTTTATGGTGTATTTGTATTTCCTCCGGAATGATTTCCAGGCATTCAAAGTGTGTTCATCTTTCTTTTTGTTCCATGCGCGTTCTAGCTTTCTGACTTGCGTTTTGAGTTCTTTCAGCTCTTCGGTGAACCATGGATTTGTTTTTTTTCTATGTGATGTTCTGGTTTGGATTGGGGCAATTGTGTCTAATGTTGTCTTACATATGTCATCCCATTCTTGGAGGAATTGTATAGTGTCTGTATTTGTTGGTCATTCATTTTGGTAGACCTGTTGCCAGAATGTTGTGGGGTCTATTTTTCCTCTCGTGGTGTATGTTGTTCGTTCATGTTTGTTGACTGCGTTTCTGTGTATTTTTCGCCAGTGGAGGGAGACATTTGCTTTATGGTGGTCAGTCCATGGTGTGGGTGTCCATCTTGTGTCTGTAATTAGGAGATTAGAGTCTGAGTCGAATTTGTGTGTAATGATGTCTAGTGTGTGTCCTTTTACATGTGTTGGTTGAATATTAGGTGCGTGAAAATCCCAGAGTTTTAAGAATTCTTTGCATTCTTGTGTGCCTGTTGAGGTGTCGTCTTCGAGGTGTAGGTTGATATCTCCTATTATGAGAATGTTTGAGGCAGAGACACATGTGTTGGAAATGAAGTCCATGAGTTGCGTTTGGGAGTCTTTCCATTTTCCTGGTGGTCTGTAGAATAAGATTGCGCTGAGGTGTCCTTATAGGTTCGGATGAATGATTCTTGTCGAGGCGATTTCAAGTTGTGGTGAGGTGGATTCACCAGTGGTTGCGATGGTGAACTCGGATTTGTAAATTATGGCTATTCCGCCGCCTCTTTTTCCCTTTCTTGTCCAGTGGGAAATTTTGTATTCTGGTGGGCATGTCTCTATGATGGCGGGGTCTGTTGGGCTGTGGAACCATGTTTCCGTGATGAATAGTTTCTCTGTGGTGATCCAGTCTAGTATGTCTACAGAGTTGCTTACTGCTGATCTTGCGTTGATGTATCCTATGCGGATTGAGCGGTATGGTTCTGTTGGGAGGTTAGATGTGTTTATTTTTATTAGTTGTCTGCCTCCTCGGCGGTTGAGTTTGTCATTGTTGTTTTTTTTCTCTTTCTGTTGGTGGTGTTCGTATGTGGGGGGTTTTCCTTTTGGTTGGTTATTGTGTTTTTGGTCTGGTGAATTGTTAATGGGTTGTACATAGAGCTGGTGAATTGTGGTTGGGTTGGTGTTGATGTTGAAGGTGGTCCATGCATGGTAGATTATGGGAATGAGGTAGATTATTATCAGTAGCTGGTTGGTATTCATGTTTATAATGTAATGTAATGCACTTGGAAACAGTTATTATCAGGCATTAAAAGCAATACATTTAGAAACAATTGTAAGCAGGTGCTGAAAGCAATGGAGTTGAGACATATAGGTTAGACAAATTCTTGGGTTACTTAATACAGTGATTGTAGCAAACATAGTAGTCATACAGTCAGAGTGTAGCAATCATTTCTAGGGCATAGCGTTCAGCAGCAATTAAAAGCATTGTATCTAATAGGCTGTTAGAATGCATTTTTGGACTTCTATGTTTAGCAGATCATTAAAGGCAGGCAATGGAAGGCATTAAGAGGTAGAACATCTGCAAGGCTTTTTACTGTGTTTAGGATTAGCAGATGTGTGCCGTTATATAAGGAGAGCAGTTCAAACGGACGCAGGTATCATATTGTCCTATTAAGCATGAGCATAGCAAATAGTTTGTTTTCAAAGATATGCATGAATGTAGCATTTACAGTGTTGTGTTTGGAAGCATATCAGAAGGAAGTAAACGGCTCATAGCATGAGCATATCAGGATTAGGTGGTAACTTAATGTTGTAAATAAGTATGAGTAGAGCCTAGATAAGCAGATAGCTTACTGTTTCTGAAAGCACGAGTGGTGCAGAGTCTTTTATTCCGGCCGTGGTAGTCTTTCAAGCGAGTTCCCGCTCTGTAGTTCTTTGTCTTTCCTCCTTTCAATGAGGCTGGGTTAATGAGGTGTGTGGCTGCTGTACGGTTCTCAGGGGGAGAATTCTCTTCTCACCATCGCTAGTCCAGGTGGATGAGTGGCGAGGAGTCACTGCAGGAGAGAGAGAGAGAAGCTTACTGCCAGTTTGTGCTCCAAGGAAGGGAGCACGATTAGTCTAGAGACAATTTGGGAAGCTAACTCGGTACTCCTGGTCGGAGTATATATGAGTGAAACATCAAAGCATTTCAGTGACAGTCTATATGCATGGAGACAGGAGGCTGACAATTTTCAAGGCAATGACATTATATCTGAGTGAAACATCAAAGCATTTTAGTGACAGTCTAACAGGATGGGGGTGGATAGGTGAGAGTCAGGGAGACAGGAAGGTGACAGAGCAATACAATTTACAAAGCAATACAATTTTATGCTTTATAATGGGGTAGAAAATATTTGATCATTCTGATTCAAATGTCTTACGTTCCTGTATTGTTTTAAAGTTCCCTTTTGGGATCCTTACCATAAAATCACTGGTACAGTGTTCTGGTTTTGTAAAGTGTTGTCCCACAGGCGTGACATCTTTGTTGGTACTGGCATTTTTCATATTATGTCTATGCAAATTAAATCTCTTCTTTAGCATCTGACTTGTTTCTCCAATGTAGCAGCCTTCATCACATTTTTTACACTGAATGATATATACTACATTGGAAGATGAGCATGTGAAAGATTCCTTAATGTTGAATATTTTTCCTTTGTGAATGACCGTGGGGTCCTGTAAGATATTTTGGCATAGTTTGCAGCTGGATATATTGCAAGATTGTGTGCCATTCTTTTCCTTTTGAGTCTGTGTTGGGAGCTTACTTCTAATTAGCTTGTGTTTTAAGTTGGATGGCTGTCGGAAGGCCAGCACTGGTGGGGATGGGAATATCACTTTCAGTAATTCATTCCTCCTCGAGTAGAGGCTGCAGATCTCTTATGATTTTTCTTAACTTTTCTAGCTCTGGGTTGTATGTCATTATAAAGCATAAAATTGTATTGCTTTGTAAATTGTATTGCTCTGTCACCTTCCTATCTCCCTGGCTCTCACCTATCCACCCCCATCCTGTTAGACTGTCACTGAAATGCTTTGTTGTTTCACTCAGATGTACTGTCATTGCCCTCCTGTCTTCATGCATATAGACTGTCACTGAAATGCTTTGATGTTTCACTCATATATACTGTCATCTACCAACATTTGCTTATTTCCGATTTGACGAAGAAGGGCAACCTTCGAAAGCTAATCAAGAAATGTATTAAGTTACTAGTAAAAAAGGCCCGTTTCTGTCCTGGGAGTGTGTATGTTTGAGAGAGAGTGTGTGTGAGAGTGACTGTGTGAGAGAGAGTGAATGTGCGAGTGTGTGTGTGTGTGACACAGAGAGAGTGAGACTGTGTGCGAGTGTGTGTATGAGAATGAGAGTATGTGCCAGGGTCCCCCCTCCCTCCCAGTTACAGGGTCCCCCCTCCCTCCCTCCCAGTTGCAGGGTGTGTTTGTCTTCCCCCCCTCCTTTTGTCCTGCAAGTTTTAAGGCACTGTCTATCCAGTTGTAAGAGCTTTAGACTTGTTTCAGATGGAACAACAGTTTTTTAAATGACAATGTGAAGCAGCTGCAATTTTTTGCTTGTTTTTCAGTGTATACCAATGACGGCTGCATAGGGGAGTGAAAACAGAGATTAACCAATTATCGTCAAAAACCGGGGACGACCATCTCTAAGGTCAACCTAAGTGTTGAGATTTGGGTGTCCCCGACCGTATTATCGAAACAAAAGATGGATGCCTATCGTTTCGATAATATGGGTTTCTCCGCGCTTTGCGAGGACGTCCTGCAAGGACACCCTCATGACAACTTGGGCGCCCCGTTCGATTATGCCCCTCCACGTGTCCATATTACAGTTACCCACATTACTTTGTCTTGCATTAGCCAGATTGCCATCTCAACAATTCTAACAGGGTCACAGGTTCCTTCCTTCAGAAAGGCATGCCCAGCCAAAAGTGTTTCTTTATTTTAGCATAGAGCACTGTATATTCTGTGATCTGTATAAGTTGTACCACAGGTCTGGCATAATTAAGCTCTGTAATCCAATAGTTATATTGTAGCAGGGGCTTTTACCCCCCTATACACCTTGAAGTTGTGCACCATAGAAATTAGACACTCAGTTTATAGATTAGGGGCATAAAATCAGTTATACACCTAACTAGAAATTTGTGCCAGTTAGTACATGTTAAGCCCAATTATTGGTGCTTATCACCAATTAAGTGACAATTAGCTAATTACTTCTACTACTACTATTACTTAACATTTCTAAAGCGCTACTAGGGTTATGCAGCACTGTATAATTTAACAAAGAAGGACAGTCCCTGCTCAAAGGAGCTTACAATCTAAAAGACAAAATGTCAAGCTGGGTAGTCTAGATTTCCTGAGTAGAGGTAAAAGGTTAGGTGCCGAAGGCGACATTGAAGAAGTGGGCTTTGAGCAAGGATTTGAAGATTAGCTAATTAAGTTACATGTGTAACCAACCCTATTCTATAATTGTGTGTCTAACTTTGGGCACCATTTATAGAATTTGAGAGACATTGTGCAGTGGAAACAGAAGCATTTGTTGGTGATAAGAGAAATGCCTCACCCTGAAAGATAAAGAAGGCAGTTGAGGTGGCCCTAGGTAGGGGATCTGTTTGGGTTTTGGTTGGAAAGGGATTGAAGGGAAAAGAGGTAGAAAGACAATGGGGGTGGATTGGATTATATTATTACTAGAGAAGATTTTGGATTGGAAAGAAAATAAGAAAAGAAACATAGGAGCAAGGTTTAACCGAAAGGTTGCAATTAAAAATCTTAACCTACGAAGGGCTGGAATTCAAAAAGAGTTAAATGAGGGAAAGTTTCTCACTCTTTCTCGGCCTGAGAGGAGAGGGGTTTCCTCAGTGCTGAAAAGGATGTAATTACAGGTCTTGGTCAAAAGAAGGCTCCCTGCAGTTTCTTCCTCAGTGCAGTTTCAGGTCTTGGTCAAAAGAAGGTTCAGATCCTAAAGGAGCTGGAGGGATTTCTCAGTGCTAAAAATGATGTAATTATAGGACTTGGCCAAAGGAGGGCTCAGGTTCTAAAGGAGTCAATATAGAGTGATTTCTCTGTTCTGGGAAACCTGACAGTGCAGGTCAGATGACAGAGGACTGAAATCCTAATAAAGCTAAACTCACAGTGATATTTGTTTGGACTGTCCTGAAGAGCAGAGAAGAAAACTCTTATCCACTAACACCTTTCTGCCCCAGGTGTAGGGGCAGAAAGATTTTAATGCATAAGATTCCCCTCCCTTCTCCCCAGGACAGGTGCCATTCACTTAAGGGGCCAAGAAAGCCTACCCAAGAGGGACTCCTGCCAGGGACTCTCCCAAGGGAGTGCTATATATGTATATACTCATTTATTTATAAAATACTTGTGAACTTTGCAACTCTGTCTCTGCTCATAAACATGGAGTGCACATAAGACTATGCAGTCTTGTAGGCACTGATACATATATATGCAAATAGCCTCAGAAAATGCCTTTTCTGCACCTAAAACTGGCTTCACAAATGGAAAAACCTTCATAAAATTACCCCATTCTGCTTTAGTATGTACTTGACTGTGTTCTAATGGTCTCTCTTCACAGCATCCCAGCAATCTGTTTGGTCTTTCTTGATGATATGTGAAATGTTTACAGATGTTTTGGGAGTTGGGGAATTTGGATTCAGTGTACGAAGAATGAGCAGAGATTAAGTAACCTTACAGATAAAAATGTCAATTGATGAATTACCATGTATAAGTAATATTTTCCATGTTGTCTGTTTTAATTCATGGTAATTCTTGTTTCCTAGGAGTTCAACAGAAATGTGAGTAGAAACATTATGAATCAAGGAGGACTAAAAAGTTTGAAATACATGAAAGAAAGGATCCAACAATGTAGAGATTTGCAAGAAACATGACAGAGTAACAGCTTAAATCCAATCATAAATAGTACATGAATAGGCAGGAAAGGATCATGATTGTTGCTTAAAATGAAAATACTTTACTTTTATGATATACTGAATATGTGAAAAAAATGTTATAAAAAAATATTGGAGGGAACATTAAGGCTGTCCAAGGTGGAATTACTGATATAAAAAGCTAGGGAAAATTCATCTAGTCAAAGACTCCAGGGGGAGGAGTAGCCTAGTGGTTAGTGCAACTGACTTTGATCCTAGGAAACTGGGTTCAATTCCCACTGCAGCTCCTTGTGACTGTGGGCAAGCCACCTAACCCTCCATTGCCCCAGGTACAAAATAAGCATCTATATACATGTAAGTCAACTTGAATGTAGTGGCAAAATACCACAGAAAGGCAATTTCCCTTTCCCTTTGCTCTAAAGTCCTCCACCATTTATAAAGTCCTCCACCATCCAGTAAAGATGTGAGAAGGCCATATTTTCTAAAAGCAATGTGTTTTCCTAGCTTATAAGAAATGATATGGGGAGGGAGCACCATTCTTCCAATCCATTTTTGGAGGAAGTTTTCTATTATTCTTTCTGAGCTCCATGAATCCATTTCATTGTGGCAGCTGCATTGTAGAGTCATACCTGGAAGTCCTACTCCTTCTCTACCATTATTTTAAAATTAAGAATGTTATTCTATCATACAACAAATGCATGCAAGTAGATGACTACAGAAAGGAACTCACATCAAACATGGAATTATATAAGAAACACAAATAAGTACACACCATCAAAATTTAGCCCACAAAATAAAAGGTGAGAGAAGAAAACAAAACACTAGGAGCAATACAAAGAAAGGTATTCAGAAAAACAGCCATAGTTCTTATACCCTCATCTTATGGCAGTGGTTCTCAAACTTTCTCAGGTCATGGTGCCACCAAGCTACACATTTTCACTCAAGTCCCCAAACAAAACAGACTCCACAATTCCTTGACCCATTGTATGCTAAGAATGATATCCAAGTGACAGAACTGCAGGACATGTGGGGTAGGGAAGAAGCGCTGTGGGTTAAACTAGAAAGAGGGAAAGGAAAATGTATCTATATCGGAGTGATATACAGACCTCCCTCACAGTCAGAGGAAATGGATAGAGACTTAATTGAAGATATCCGCAAGATAGCTAGGAAGGGGGAAGTACTACTGATAGGTGACTTCAATATGCCGGATGTTGATTGGGGTGTCCCGGCTGTGGGGTCATCTAGAAGCGAAGAGATCTTAGATTCCCTACAGGAAGAATTGTTCCGGCAGTGGGTATCGGAACCGATGCGGGTTGGAGCTGTTCTGGACCTGGTGCTTATGAATGGAGAGTATGTTTCTGATGTCAAGGTGGCAGACCATTTGGCATCTGGTGATCAACGTATGGTATGGTTCAATATTAAAACAGAAGAGAGGGCTCACTCGAGATTAAAGGTCCTGGATTTCAAAGGATGGGGGAATTTCTCAAGGAACAGTTAGCGGGATGGGAACAGCTAAAGGATGTAGAACAGCAATGGACAAGACTGAAAGGAGCTATATTAAAGGCGACTAACCTTTATGTTAGAAAAGTACATAAAAGTAAGAGGAAAAGAAGGCCTCTCTGGTACTCTAATGTAGTAGCTGAAAAGATAAGGGAAAGGAGACTAGCCTTTGCATGTTATAAGGCGACTCAGAAAGATGAAGACAGGAGAGAATACCTAAATCAGCAAAGAGAAGCTGGAAAAGCTATCAGGAAAGTGAAGCAGCACATGGAGGAAAAGATAGCTAATATGGTAAAATTGGGGGGACAAGACCTTTTTCAGATATGTAAATAACAAGAGGAAGTGCCATAATAGCATTGTGAGGCTCAAAGCTGAGGGAGAGAAATATGTGGAAGATGATAAGGAAAAGGCTGAACTGCTTAATGATTATTTTAGCTCTGTGTTCACAAATGAAAGACCGGGGGGTAGGGCTGCAGAAAACAAAGGCTAAAGGGGATGGATGTATGGTAGACCAAGACCCGTTTATGGAGGACTGTGTTCGTGAGGAGTTTGCCAAACTAAAAGTAGACAGAGCGATGGGTCCTGATAGGATACACCCGAGGGTGCTTAAGGAACTCGGAGAAGAGGTTGGGAATTACAGACCTGTCAGTCTGACCTCGGTGGTGAGTAAGCTAATGGAAACGCTTCTAAAGAGGAGGATTGTGAGCTTTCTTGAACTACATGGAATGCTAGACCCGAGGCAGCATGGCTTCACTAGTGGCAGGTCATGTCAGACGAATCTGACTGTCTTCTTCAACTGGGTGACCAAACAGTTGGATGTGGGAGGGGCGCTTGATGTGGTATACTTGGATTTCAGCAAAGCCTTTGACACGGTTCTGCACAGGCGACTGATAAATAAATTGAGCTCCCTTGGTGTGGGACCTAGAGTAACTGATTGGTTAAAAAAATTGGTTGAATGGTAGGAGACAGAGGGTGGTGGTAAATGGAGCTTGCTCTGAAGAAAAGGATGTCATCAGTGGAGTACCGCAGGGATTGGTCCTAGGGACGGCTCTTTTTAACGTCTTTGTGAGCAATATTGCGGAAGGGCTGTCTGGTAAGGTTTGTCTCTTTGCGGATGATACTAGACTCTGCAACAGGGTGGACACCCTGGAGGGTGTGAATGACATGAGGAAAGACCTAGCGAAGCTAGAGGAATGGACCGATATTTGGCAACTAAGGTTTAATCCCAAAAAATGCAGGGTCATGCACTTGGGTCCCAAAATCTGAGGGAACGGTACAGTATAGGGGGTGTAGTGCTTCAGTGTGCGAAGGAAGAGCGGGACTTGGGGGTGATTGTGTCTGGTGACCTTAAAGCTTGCAAGCAGGTAGAAAAAGTGATGGCCAAAGCCAGAAGGATGCTTGGGTGCATAAAGAGAGGCATGACCAGCAGGAAAAAGGAGGTGATAGTGCCGTTGTAAAAGTCTCTGGTGAGGCCCCATTTGGAGTACTGTGTGCAGTTCTGGAGACCGCACCTACGGAAAGATATAAACAGGATGGAGTCGGTCCAGAGGGCGGCTACGAAATTAGTAAGTGGTCTTGAATGCAAAAATTATAGGGACAGGCTTATGAACCTAAACATGTATACGCTGGCAGAGAGGAGGGAGAGAGGAGACATGATAGAAACGTTTAAATATCTCAAGGGCATTTATGTACAGGAAGAGAGCCTTTTTCAAATGAAGGAGAGCTCTGGAAAGAGGAGGCATACGACAAAGTTAAGAGGGAATAGGCTTAGGAGTAACCTAAGGAAGTATTATTTCACAGAAAGGGTGGTGGAGGCATGGAATAACCTCCCGGTGAAGGTGGTGAAGTCGAGGACTGTTCCAGAATTTAAAAAGGCATGGGATAAGCATGTGGGATTGCTTAGGAACAGGAAGAATTAGGGGTTACAGAGGATGGGCAGACTGGATGGGTCATATGGAGGGGCATAAATGAATGGGAGCGACCATCTATAAGGGTGGCCATCTCTTTCGTTTCGATAATATGGTCGGGGCCGGCCAAATCCCAACATTTAGGCCGCCCTTAGAGATCGCCGGCGTTAGAGATGGCTGCCATTGGTTTTCGCCGATAATGGAAACTAATGGCGGCCATCTCAAAACCGGCCAAATCCAAGCCATTTGGTCGTGGGAGGAGCCAGCATTTGTAGTGCACTGGTCCCCCTCACATGCCAGGACACCAACCGGGCACCCTAGGGGGCACTGCAGTGGACTTCAAAAATTGGTACCAGGTGCATAGCTACCTTACCTTGTGTGCTGAGCCCCCCAAACCCACTACCCACAACTGTACAACACTACCATAGCCCTTAAAGGGTAACGGGGGGCACCTAGATGTGGGTACAGTGGGTTTCTATTCTTTTTTTTTTTTTTTTTTGCTTTGACTTCACATTGTCTCTGAATGTCTGATGTTGCCTCATTTGATGTTTATGTAACTAAAGGAGCTTTTGGGATTCAGTGTGGAAAAATACAATAAATATAGCATATCACACCAGGAGGACTACTTAGCTACTTTCACAAGCACAAAAAAAGAGCTCATAACTCATAGGTATTCACACATGGGCGAAATATAAACATATAATGAGCTAATCTCTGCATTTCTCATTTTCATCTTTTCTACATATGTTCAACTGCATGAGGTGATTTATTTCAGTTTAATTGAAACTATTTATGACTCTACAATATATTCAATAGTTAATTGTAGGTTTATATTTAACAACTAATCCAATTTTACACTGAAACAGAAAATACAAGCAGATAAGGATTGCAAAATCCTTCTACTTTGTCAGATTTACTTCCTTTTGCAATTCCATAGACTTCACCCAGGGGTCCTTTTACTAAGGTGCACTGAAAAGTGTCCTGCGCTGGTGTAGATTAATGTATTGGATGCGCACAGGTCATTTTTCAGTGCACCTGCAAAAAAGGCCTTTTTATTTGGCTGGAAATGGACATGTGGCAAAATAAAAATTGGTGCACATCCATTTTGGACCTGAGACCTTACCACCACTCATTAACTTAGCAGTACGGTCTCATGTGTTAACCGGGCGGTAATTGTCAGCGCATGCATTACCGCCTGGTTAGCGCTGCGCACCGGAAAATAAAATATATTTTCAGGCGCATGTAGTGGATGCAGGTAAAAAATGAAATTACCATTCGGGCCACACGGTAGCCGGGCAGTAGTTCCAAATTGGCGTGCATTGGGCGCACATAGGCACCTACGCGGCTTAGTAAAAGCCCCCCCCCCCCCCAATCTTTGACTTTCTCTTCAATTCTTCACAGGCATGTGCCCAAAGGGGTGTGCCCAAAAGGGAAAGACATGCCCTTTGGAGCTCCATTGGAGCACTTGTATAGGAAAAGTGGTGTAACAGCTGTATTCTAATGGATCTTATTGGAAATTAAAATCTTGGCTGTACTGATTTATGAAGATGGGGAAAGAACAAAGGTAGAATTCAATCTGCTGTGTCCAGGACAGTGAGTGGCCTTAAGAACATAAGAGTAGCCTTACTGTGTGAGACCAATGGTCCATCTAGCCCAGTATCCTGCTTACAACAGTGGCTAATCCAGGTCACAAGTACCTGGCAGAAACCCAATTAGTAGCAACGTTCTATTCTACCAATCCCGGGGCAAGCAGCAGCTTCCCCATGTCAATCTCAATAACAGACTATGGACTTTTCCTCCAGGAACTTGTCCAAATTTTTTAAACCCAAATACACTAACTGCTGTTACCACATCCTCTGGCAGCATGTTTCAGAGCTTAACTATTCTTTGAGTGAAACAATATTTCCTCCTATTTGTTTAAAAAGTATTTCCATTGTGCTTCCTCTCATTTGCCACACGAGAATCGCTAGCAAGGCTTTGTAAAAGGAGCCCCAAATGCATTCTATAAAATCTATAGCATGTTAAAGACAGTACTACTTCAGTAGGCCTTTTGTTAGATAATTGAACAATGGTTGCAGATCAGACTATTGTTTGCTGTTTTGCAGAATGTCATATTTATTTTACAGTGTATAATTTTAAAGTAATTTTATTTTGAATGATTACGTATGTTTGTGCAACGTGTGTGTGTAATTGATTTGTATGTAAATTTGTTATCTGCATAGGATTTGTCATGATTGTGACTATTTTCTTGGTTTGTGCTCCTTTCTCCCTCTGGTGGTCAGAACTGGTGGCTGCCATAGACTTTCCAGACTCTCTTTTTGGTCCGGTCCAGATATTGTAGCCCTCCAGTCTTGCTTGGAAGTTTGGCAGCTAGCCTCACCCTTAGCTGCCTTGAGATTACTGCAGCTGAGTCTCAGCTGCTGATGGGCTTATTAGCCACCTGGAAACTTTCTGCATGGCCTTTGCAATGCCAAAGGTCCAGGTTGGTGTTTGTGCTTAGTGCACTTCTGCCTTATCTTGTTTAGCCTTGATTCTTAGTGTCCCTAGTCTGTATTCCTTGCCTGTTTGAGTCTCCTGAATCCTGTCTTGAATCCAGTCCTGATTGCTCCCTCCCTGTCTGCTTTTGGCTTTCTTTCCCTTCTGGTTGTGACCTTGTGTTTGTTTCCTGCCTGTTTGAGATCCTGTACCTTGTACTCTGTTCTAGCCAAGCTTGTGTTTGTTTGTTTCCTGCCTGTTTGAGATCTGTACCTTGAACCCTGTTCTAGCTAAGCTTGTGTTTGTTTTCTGCCTGTTTGAGATCCTGTACCTTGTACCCTGTTCTAGCCAAGCTTGTGTTTGTTTCCTGCCTGTTTGAGACCCCGTATCCTGTACCCTGTCTAGTCAAGTTTGTCTTGATCCATTCCATCCAGTAAGTCCTGCCGGCTGCCTGCACCTAGGGGCTCAACCCCTAGGGAATGGCGGTCAAGTGCAGGTGAAGTATTGTTCCTGTATCCTGCTTGAGTATCCTGTATCCTGTTCAGTCCTAGTTGGTGGGTTTGTGCCTGCTGCTGCCACTCCTCGTCAGCAGCCCAAGGGCTCACGATTCTAGATTTATCCTTGAGAACCTGACAGGATTGTTGTGATGTGCGGGCTATGAGAGTTTTTACAATAAGCAAAGGAGTGTGGTAGCCGTGTTAGTCCACTCTTAAGGTTATCAATAGAAATCAAACAAAATAAAACATGGAAAAGAAAATAAGATGATACCTTTTTTATTGGACATAACTTAATACATTTCTTGATTAGCTTTCGAAGGTTGCCCTTCTTCGTCAGATCGGAAATAAGCCGATCTGAGGAAGAAGGGCAAACTTCGAAAGCTAATCAAGAAATGTATTAAGTTATGTCCAATAAAAAAGGTATCATCTTATTTTCTTTTCCATGTTTTATTTTGTTTGATTTCTATTGATACAATAAGCAATAAATGAAATACTAGAAGCCTGACACAGTCATGTTTTGCCCTTATAAGGACCGCATCATGGGCATATTGAAGCCAAGAGGTGTACTCCAAAGGCATCACCTACTTGGTAAGTCACAAACAGCATCACACTAGTATTTATTAACCAAAAATAAATTTCAAACATTGAACTAAAATTGGTGTAATTGTGAAGTGGCTTTTTCTTTTTCTCTTTGTAATTATTATCTTTTCTGTTTCCTCTTGATAGATGAAATCAAGAAACTTATCTGAGAATAAGGAGGAAAGTTATCAATGTTGGTTACTGTTACGTTGGGTTATTTCAGCTCATGTTAATAACTCCCCCCATGAATCTTTCTGCCAGCAGGGATTGGTGCTCAAGTAGTAGTAGACCTCCTTTCTTCTTGCTTTAATCAAAGTATGTTGAACCCCCAGAATACCCAAATCTTAGATTTTAGATTTAGGTTCCTTTTAACTAAAAGACGTTAAACACTTAAACTGTGATTAGTGTGTGGAAACAGGCTAGAGTGCAACTGAGTTAAGGGGTTTTCACAGCAGTTTGCCTGTTTCCATGCATTAAACTGTCCATTACTGAATGTTTTAGAATGTTTCTGTCAGGGGCAGAGAGTGGGCATGGAAACATTAGCCATCTAGCATATTACACTTACCACATGCTAACTTGCTGACATTGAGTTAACGCGAGACCAGTTACTGCCTGATAAATAGGAGGTACTAAGTGGTTCTGCATTAACTTGGAGCAGGTACCACACATTAATGTGAATATTAATGTACAACCCTCAACAAAAAATAGTGGGAATGCCCCTTCTTGATGCAGCATTACTTTTGGGCTTGCCACGTGTTAAAATTCTTCATTATAGAACCCAAAACTTAACACATTTTAGCAGTGGCGTAGCAAGGGGGGGTGGTCCGCCCCGGGTGCACGCCGCTGGGGGGTGCCGCGGCGCACGCCCGCTCCTCCGAGTTCACTAAACTTAGTTTGTTCGCTGCAGCTCCCTCTGCCCCGGAACAGGAAATAACCTGTTCCGGGGCAGAGGGAACTGCAGCGAACGAACGAAGTTTAGCGAACTCGGAGGAGCAGGCGCGCGCCGCGGCACCCCCACAGCGGTGTGCACCAAGGGGGGATGTCATTTTGCCGAAGGGGGGAGGTGTTATCTAGCAGGGGGGCACGCTGCACCCGGTGGGGGGGGGAATCGGCGCTCCGCCCCGGGTGCCATCCAGGCCAGGAACGCCACTGCATTTTAATAGGAGGGTCCCTTAAGTAATTGCCAAATAGAAGTTCAAGGTGAATTACATATCTGGATACAGTTGGTCATTTTCTTTCCGAGGCAACTTACAACCTCAATTTTAGCTGAGGCAAAGGAGGGCGAAATGATTTGTTGAAGGTTACAAGGAGCATCGACAGAAAAAACAGAATTAGAACAATAACTTTTCTGATCTTTCTTCTGCTGCTTCAGAGCGAAAGCTGAGTTATTTGCTGTTGTCAGAGTGGAATTCTATCACACTTGAATGCAGCAATACCTTGAGGTTTCGTCTAGAACAGTAATAATGGCTCCCTTAATTCTGCAACTACCAAAAGACATTGAAAGGGATCGGTTCTTGGGCTGGCTCTTTTTAACATACTTGTGAGTGATGTTGTAGAAGGGCTATCCAGTAAGGTTTGTCTCCTTGCAGATGATACCAAACTCTGTAATAGGGTGGACACCCCAGAGGGTGTGGATGGCGTGAGGAAGTATCTAGCAAAGCTTGAAAAATGGTCTGACAATTGGCAACTAAGATTTAATGATAAGAAATTCATGGACATGCACTTGGGTTACAAGAATCCAAGGTCACAGTACAATATAGGGAGTGAAGTGCTTCTGTGTATGAAAGAAGAGCAGGACTTGGTGGTAATTGTGTCTGACGACCTTAAGGTGTCCAAACAGGTAGAAAAGGTGATAGTGAAAGCCAGAAGAATGCTTGAGTGCATAAGGAGAGGGATGAACAGCAGGACAAAAGAAGTGATAGTGCCCTTGAATAAGTCTCTGGTGAGGCCCAATTTAGAGTACTGTGTACAATTCTGGAGACCGCACCTACAGAAAGATATTCACAGGAGGGCAGCTACAAAATTGGTAAGTGGTCTCGGTCATAAAACATATAGGGACAGGCTCATGAATCTCAACGTGTATACACTGGAAGAGAGGTGGGATTGAGGGGATATGACAGAGACATTTAAATACCTCTGTGGCATTAATGTACAAGAGGTGAGCCTTTTCCAAATGAAGGAACACTTTGGATTGAGAGGGCATAGGATGAAGTTAAGAGGAAATAGGCTTAGGAGGAATCTCTTTCACGGAAAAGGTGGTGGATGCATGAAATGGTCTCCCATTGGAGATTGTGGATGCGAGGACTGTCAGAATTTAAGAAAGCATGGGACATGCATGTGGGATCCCTTAGGAAAAGGAGCAGTTAGTGGTTACTGAGGAGGGCAGACTGGATGGGCCATTTGGCCCTTACCTGCCATCATGTTTCTAATCCCATTCCCATGCGAACCATCCATGTCTATTACTGTTTCATTACACTGCAAGCCTTTTAGGTGTGGTTAATTTATTATCATTCTGTAATATAAGTTTTTAAATCTTTGATTAATTATTGTCTACTATTGTTACCTTTCTTTGTACAGCTCTATACTTAATAAGTGAATTTTGATTTTAGGGGCCCTTTTCCTAAACTGCATTAAGGGCTAACATGCTTAATACGGGAAAAATGGCCTAATGTAGCAAAAGAGTGAAGATGACAAAAAAAAAGCACAAAGATAGTACAAGGATGAATTCAAGACCACTTCCATTGAAAATTCTACATATATATCCGCGAAGTAGAGGAAAAGCTCATGCATCCATGAACTGGAGAAACAAAGCACTCAGTGGGGGAAAAATAAAAAGACTCGACATGGCCATGTTTCAGAAAAAATGCTTGTATTAGGAATCATATATTCTAATACATCAATATGATAAACGCATAAGTTTCAATAAAGCAAGTTTATCTTATTAGCATTTGATATACTACTCTTCAAAATAGAAATCAGAGTGGTTCACAAAATAAAATCAATATTAAAACCCCATAAAAGAACTCCAACAAATTAAAGAAAAAGAAAAGTAAGGGAAGAAAATCATGAGAAGTGAGCACCACTGCATTACTGAACACAGGCCATCCAAAATAAACACGATGAATGTGTCTTGAGAGGCCTTAAAACAAGAAAAGAGGCCTCAGTATGTTATTTAGGAAGAAGGGAATTCCAAAGGGAATGTAGAGTTGTAGACTCAATCCTGGAGCATGTTACAGGAGGAACAGATCATTGATTCACAGTAGAACACAATAAGTGGGAGGGACAATAAGCATTGACAAGTAGGATGAAGTTCCTGTATAAAGAACCTTGTGTGCTAGGGTTACAATTTGAAACTGTACATGATATATCAGTGGAAGCCAATGGAATTGTATCGTAAGCAGTGTAATATGATCAAACTGCCAAGCCCCAGAGAGGACATGAACAGCAGTATTTTGAACTGTTTGAAGTTTTTTTTTTTTAAAAGAAACTGAGGCAGACCAGTATAACCTATATTACAATATAGCCTGGATATAACAAACATGTGGAGAAGAGCAACACAAGCCTCAGTATCAATAAATGAATGAAATGAACAATTTGTTTATAAAGATACAAAACGAGAGCGCACTACAGAGGAAATGTGAGATATGAAAGAAAGTTGAGAGTCAAAGGTGACTCCAAAATGTTTGAAAGAATGTACTAAAGACAGAGGGGCATCCCTTAGTGAGGGAACAGCAATCGGACCAGAGAGGTTCGGGCCATAAGGATCTTGTGTTGAGACCAACAAAATGTCATTGATATAAATATGAAAATCTGATACCCGTTGCCAATTGATACAGAAATGTATTAAAAAGAACAGGAGACAACACAGAGCCCTGAGGGACCCCCCATGAGGCAGAGGACAAAAGTCTGATTCTGTGGCAGGGGTAGACACTCTGAATCAGGACAGTAAGAAAAGGAGAAAACCAGAAAGTCTTGGTCTGCTTGTTCACCCCATGTATATTTTCAAACAGGAGTGGGTAAAAAAAAAGGCCTTTTTACCCGCCGCAGTAAAAAATGGCCCAGCGCACACCAATTTTTTCATGTGTCTAAACTAGTGCAGGCCACTTTTTACTGCAGCTTAGTAAAAGGGCTCCTAAAGAAGCAATATTTATTTATTTGAGAGGGAGTATGTCAAGGACAGAGAATGGAAAGTACAAGAAAAGGGGATCCACTCCTTCCAGAATCTCGCAAGCAGAAGTCAACACAGAGTGGAAGAAAAAACACAAATCCAAGTGTCCAGCAAAACACAGTGGTGTAAGCTCCAAACAAAGTTTATTGGGACCCAAAACGGTCCGTGTTTCGGCCAAAAGCCTTCCACAGGGGTCGATAAATCCTCTGCAGCATGTATAATCGACTATGTGCGCTAGGGAAGCACAAATATAATATCACTGAAATCCGTGAAAACCGGATGTCCCAATAAACTTTGTTTGGAGCTCGCACCACTGTGTTTTGCTGGTCAGTTGGATTTGTGCTTTTTCTTCAACTCTGTGAAGGACAGAGAATGGGCATGGAAGTTCTATTTGGCTGTTGTGCTGAAATTAGCATGCACCAACTAAATAATACTGACTTAGGTGCAGATGATCAAAAGCCCTGCGCTGTTCCAAAAATAGCACGGGAGCAGCGCGGAGCTTTACCACCCCTATGATCAGAGATAATAGCATGCAAATTTAAGCACGTTATTATCTCTGATCATAGTGGAGGAGTGGCCTAGTGGTTAGGATGGTGGACGTGGCCTAGTGGTTAGGATGGTGGACTTTGGTCCTGAGGAACTGAGTTCAATTCCCACTTCAGGCACAGGCAGCTCCTTGTGACTGTGGGCAAGTCACTTAACCCACCATTGGCCCATGTAAGCCGCATTGAGCCTGCCATGAGTGAGAAAGCGCGGGGTACAAAGGTAACAAAAAAAAAATAGGATAAAAGTATGGGAGGATTGTTTCCCTTGTATGCATAGGCGTAGTTTGACTGTTTCATTTGGGGGGGCAAAGGAAGGGGCGGGGCATATTAGCATATTCATTTGCATATATGTATATGCAAATTATGCTAATATGGAGGAAGGAAGGGAGCAAGAGCTGGCTTTTTTGGGAATAACCAGTGTTCGTTTGCCAATGGATAGCCACTGAATCAGAGAGGCAGCGGGTTTGGCGACAGGCAGTGGTGTGCTGGCAAATGTTTAACAACAGGCTCTCCCCCCAGTCCCCCTCTGCGCCCCCCCCCCCCAAATTGCAGAGCTGGCTATAGCCGGGGAGAGAGCCTGGGGGGGGGGGTATAAATAAGTAAATATAAACTTTTAATGTTGAGCACCTGATTCTCAAAGTGAACATATTGCAAACACTATAATGAAAATAAAATGATTTTTTTCTACCTTTGTTGTCTGGTGACTGTTTTTCTGATCATGCTGGTGCAGTATCTGATTCTGCTGCTATCTGTCCTCTTAACTCCATTTCCAGGGCTTCCTTTCCATTTATTTATTTCTTCCTTTCTTCTTCATTTCTGGTCCTCAGCTTCTGCCTATTTTCTTCATCCATGTGCAGTTTTTCTCCTCTCTTCCTTTTCCCTCATCTCATCTCCTTCCTCACTCTTTCCTCCCCTCCATCCATGTCCAGCATTTCTTTTCTCTCCCCTGCCCTCCATCCACCCAGTCCAACAGTGACCCTCCTCTTCCCTGTCCCCATACCCAGTGGCCCTCCTTTCCCCTGCCCTCCATCCACTCAGTCCAGTAGTGACCCTCCTCTCCCCTGCCCCCATGCCCAGTGGCCTTCCTTTCCCCTGCCCTCCATCCACTCAGTCCAGCAGTGACCCTCCTCTCCCCTGCCCCCATACCCAGTGGCCCTCCTTTCCCCTGCCCTCCATCCACTTAGTCCAGTAGTGACCCTCCTCTCCCTTGCCCCCATGCCCAGTGGCCCTCCTTTCCCCTGCCCTCCATCCACCCAGTCCAGCAGTGACCCTCCTCTCCCCTGCCCCCATACCCAGTGGCCCTCTTTTCCCCTAACCTCCATCCACTCAGTCCAGTAGTGACCCTCCTCTCCCCTGCCCCCATACCCAGTGGCCCTCTTTTCCCCTGCCCTCCATCCACTCAGTCCAGCAGTGACCCTCCTCTCCCCTGCCCCCATACCCAGTGGCCCTCTTTTCCCCTGCCCTCCATCCACTCAGTCCAGCAGTGACCCTCCTCTCCCCTGCCCCCATATCCAGTGGCCCTCCTTTCCCCTGCCCTCCATCCACTTAGTCCAGTAGTGACCCTCCTCTCCCCTGCCCCCATGCCCAGTGGCCCTCCTTTCCCCTGCCCTCCATCCACTCAGTCCAGCAGTGACCCTCCTCTCCCCTGCCCCCATACCCAATGGCCCTCCTTTCCCCTGCCCTCCATCCACTTAGTCCAGCAGTGACCCTCCTCTCCCCTCCCTTCATTCCGCCCTCTCCCCGTTCCTTCCCCCCCCCCCCTCCAGCGAGCCAGTTCTCCTCCCTCCCTCCGGATCCGTCCCTCACCAACGATCTTCGAATTTTTCACCTGCCCGGCCCGCTAGCGCTGACTCTCCACTGCCGGTTCACGCTTCAAAATGGCCGCCGAGACTTCTCGCGAGGCCGCCTCTGAAAGTCTCGGCGGCCATTTTTAAGGCGCGAACCAGCAGGGGAGAGAGCGCTAGCGCCTAGCGGGCAGGCAAAGGATTCGAAGATCAGGTCAGTGAGGGACGGATACGGAGGGAGGGAGGAGAGCCGGCTCACGGGGGGGGGGGCAGGGGTGGAGGAGAAGGAACGGGGAGAGGGTGGGGTGAAGGGAGAGCTGCCTGTTGTCGGCCCTGCGTTTGGGGGGGCATTGCCCCCCCTCGCCCCCCCCCCCAGTCTACGCCCATGCTTATATGGTAGTGAAGCCCTGACCAGTGTATCTCAGGAGGCACTGGGCAGGGCTGGGTGCTGCCATTTTCAAGGCAGCACTGAAGCGAGGAGGGAGTATGTTACTTCCTCCTCCATCGCTATGGTACGGGGGGGGGAAGGGAATGGGGCAGCAAGATCATCAGTTGGGGGGGGGGGTTGCGATTGAAGCCCACTGGCCTCTGGGGCTTTTTTTTATTGGTGCAAGGGGGGTTGGGGGCTGGAGATCCACTGCATCTCTTAGCCCCCTGTGAGCTTGCGTCAGGGGGATGTCAGGGGGGGCACTGGAGGTCCGTCAGACTTCCAGCCCTCGTGTCACTGGCTTGGGGTGGGGGTCAGGGCTCCTGAGAGGGGCCTTTGATTTTATTGGAGGGATGATGGGGGGGGGGGGGCCTGCTAGAATGCAAATGCATGCTGGACTTGACACCTCATTCCTCCCTGATGCTCCAGAAACCCTAATGCCAGCTCCAAGCTGGCGTAGGGTTTGCTGTAAGCAGAACATCAATGTCTGGTGTGCTGCTCACTGAGCACTGGGGAGGAATAAGTTTAGCATGCATTTGCATGCAATTTGCGATCAGATCCCACAAGCGCATTGTAGCTCTGATCATGAGGTGGTAGCAAACATGGGTGCTAGTACAACGCTATTGGCCTCTAGCACCCGCATTTGCTTCAAATCATTGGCCCCCTTAATGCAGCAGCCCTTAGCACCTCTTACATAAAGATGTTAAGGGTTCCCACATTCATTTTATTCAGTAGCCACACACTAATGCTAACATTAGCACATGGCCAGAAAGTGGTAGGTCGCAGTCAGGGTTCAGGGGGAGCCCGCGGCAAACGAGGAGTCGTTGCCGTGGGCAGTGACGTAAGCTATGGAAGTTAGGTAACATTAGCGACGAGTACACAGCACCTCAGCGGATAATATGGAAAAGTGAGTTACAATATATATGTTAATGAGCTGTTGAAAGTAACAACACTGAGCGAAATGGTATGCCTGCATGCGGGCAGGCTTACAGAACAAGATGGACACGGCTAGTCTCCTGGCTTGGACGGCCAGGGGGCCAATAGCTTTGGTTAAACTGGTAAATGCATCCTTGTACGGGATGCATTTGAATTGACAGTGTGTGCTATAGCAGACAGCACTGAGGAGGAACAGGGTGCTTGGACGGCACAGCCTGTGGTAATATAAGAAAGAAGGGCTGTGTACTCGGAGTGAGATGTTTATCAATGATGTTTATCAATGATTGTTTATGTGAAGGTTTATGGTAAATAAATTGTTGTGGACCTGGCTGCGTCCTAAATAAAATTCACATTCGTTAAAGAAATTGGCTTCTGGTGTGGTGTTGGATATGGAAGGGGTGTGACTGAGTGAGTGCCGAATGCCCGTGTTGTGGGCTTAGCACACAAGCAAGTACCACTTTAGAATGTGCTAAGCTCATTTACTAGTGGAGCTTAGTAAAATGGCCTCTTATCCACTGTTAGCAGATATTTACTCTGAAAAAAATTGTAAACCCATCTCTTTTTTGTTTTCAATTGCTTATGTGCAAGTTTAAAGCTGCAGCACATAAGCAATTGAAAAAAAGAAATCCTTAACCAAGGATGTGAGATTAAACCTCACAGAAGACTCAAGCAATTAAACTGTTGGATGGATTCAACAGCTCATGAACAAAAGAACCTGGTCCATATGCAGCTCAAATCTTGCTGAGAACATTGTGGTTTATCATCACCATGTATTTTAAACTGCAAGGTCTAGCTCACATCTATAATTTCTAAGGATGGAATGTGCCACTCAAACTGATTTCAGATGGATTTCACTTTTTACATATGTTCATATCTATGCAATATAACAAACAGAGGGGGTGGGGGTGGGGAAATAAAACCAGGACAGCATTCATTGACTAAAAACATTAAAACCAAAGGCATTTGGCAATCCACAAAATGAAATTCCAGAATGTATGATGTCGGGGGAGAAAATTACAAAGCTCATTCAACCCAAATGTCAACTATCAGCTCCAATGTCTTCCTTCCTCTGAATATACCACAGACAACCCTCTTTAAGGACTATAAACTGGTAGAAAAGTCTTACGCTGAGGCTATGGAAATTGCTGTACAGATTGAATTGCTATACAAATTGAATATAAATCTAATTGGGAGGGGGAGGGGGGACAAGCGTGACAGGCCATTTAGTTTAGGAGAGTGACTTTACTCAGATGTCTGCCACAGGAACATACTTTATCTCCCACACAGAAGGAAAATACACATGGTGAAATGACTAAATGGACAAAGAAGTCATTTTCAAAAATGTGTTTAAATTGCTCCTCTTACCACTATTTATGACAGATGCATCCTCTGAAGTTACTTGAATCAGTCCCATTATTAAATGAAAGGAAAGAAAGGCAGGAGCCAATCTCTGACAAAGTTTGAACCAAGTTCAGGACTTGGAATATTTAAAACCTGACTGCTTTGTTGCCTGGTTTTCCTTCAGTGAATCGGACTTTATAAATCTATTGTGTCTCTGTGCCTCCCGTCAGCTCTAATAACTTTTGAACTGTTCATCCAATTTCATTCAGATTTGTGACAAAGAAAGTATAGCACACACTGACGTCCACTCACCACTTTTTTTGTGATTGACATCAAATATTTGTAGTTTATGGTTTACTAGTAAAACAGGCCCGTTTCTGACACAAATGAAACAGGCGCTAGCAGGTTTTCCTCGGAGTGTGTATGTTTGAGATAGTATGTGTGAGAGTGACTATGTGAGAGAGAGTGAATGTGCGAGTGTGTGTGTGTGACAGAGAGAGATTGAGACTGGGTGCGAGTGTGTCTGTGAGAGAGAGTGTGTGTGTGAGAGTGAGAGTGTGTGCCAGGGGCACCCGCTCCTTCCTCCCAGTTCCAGTGTCACCCCTTCCTCCATGTTCCAGGGTCGCCGTCACCCCCCCCCCCCCCTCCCTCTGAGTTCCAGGGTCATCCCCCCCCCCCCGCTTTTTTTTTTTTTACAGGTAGTGCATTCCATCCCTCGTCTCCTCTCGTCCCCTCCCCCGAGTTCCAAATCCCTCTCCTCCACCGAGTTCCAGACACCCCCTCACTCCCCCGAGTTCCAGGCCCCCTCTCTCCCTCCCTCCTTCCTGGCCCCCTCCTCCCCGCTGAGTTCCAGACCCCCCTCCCTCCCTCCCCCCTCTCAATTTCCGGCCCCCCTCTCCCTCCCTCCCCCCCGGGTTCCAGACCCCTCTCCCTCCCTCCCACTTGAGTTCCAGACCCACCTTCCTTCACTCCCTCGAGTCCCAGACCCCACCTCCCTGCCTCCCTCCCTCCGATTTCCAGACCCCCCCTCCGAGTTCCTGACCCCTGGACCCCCCCTGACCTGACCCTCTCGAGCCCCCCTTCCCGCCGCCAACCCTCCCCCGCCAACCCTCCCCCGCCAGCACAGGTATGTGACATACCTGTGCTGGCGGGGGACCCCAACCCCCGCCAGCCAAAGTCCTCTTCTCGGCTGCACGGCGTGGACGAATCATCTGATCAAGTTGCAATCTGTTTGTGTGCGTGTGTCTGACGTCCTGAAAGGAATTTGGCACAGTCATAGTAGGAGCATAACCCAGGTCTAAAATATCTCGCTGAATTAGATAAGTATATATTTTGTGTGTAACCTAGAATGGAAAAGGCATCAAGTAAAACACAGTTCTGTTCCTCCACAGGATTAAGGGGGAAATGAAAGTCACCAGAAATTTATAGTTTAGAAAAATCAGCTGACAAGAAATATAGAATTATCCAACTGAAATGTGTGAGGGACAATAAGCAAACAACAAAGAAAATTAAGAATTTCCTGAGACAATTATGTGTGCATTACCCACATGACTTTTGTTATCTTACATAAACCTAAAGAAGGCTGAGACTTAAAAACTCCTCCCCCTTCCTGCATAGCATCTGTATATATCCAATCCCAGCAGAGATTTATAGGACAACATTTTTTAGCAAGTATAATATCAGCAGAGCACAGCCACAATTCGATAATACAAAGTCAAATCTAACAACATATGAATAAGATCATATATTAATATGGCCTTATTCTTAACAGACTGTGCATTCAATAAAGAGCTTTCAATGGGAGTGTTGTGACAGTCTTAAATGAAAACAAAACTAGAATATAATAAAATTTCCTCAATGATGGAAAGTTATTAAATGAACACTTCAAGTGAGTCACATTAGCTAATTGGCCAAACATCTGTAGCCTATAATACCTGGAATATAGCACCTTGTGATGGGGTTTACAGAACATTGCCCTCACCCTTAAGAAAAGTCCCTCTCATAATAACCTGGGCCACCTTAAGAACACTGATCCCACCAGTGTTCTGGGATGGGTAGAGTCAATACATAGGAAGTTTAAAAGACAGGGCCAGGCTGAAAGTAAGGAGGCCCATGGGAAGGAAGAACTGAAGCCCCAGCATATGCTTTACTGAACACTTCTAGCTGCTGTGATCAGGCTGAAGTAATCCAATCTTTTATTTGAAGAATTATGAGCCTTTGTTCTGAGGTCTGGCTGGGGCCAGACCTGGAAATACAAAGAGAAAAAGAGAGAACCTACAAACTGTGTTTGGGGAATGGCTGTCCCAGGCCATAGACTGGGTTTTGGGCCCTGTAGGCTACAGGCCCATACAAACTCCTTTCCCCCTCTGAAGATAATGAACTTTCCTTTTGTTCTAGGCCTGTGGGGGAACAGGCATCATATTTGTTAATAAAAGCACTTATTTAATGTTTACAATCTTGTCTGACTGTGCTATTGACAGGGCTACACCTTAACCCTTGCCTGGTGTTTCACACACCAAGTGTTGTAGAACAGGAAAATCAAAAGATAGAATCCAACCACTTACCACTTCAGTCCATGCAAAGTCCAGTCAAAGGAATACCCCATCTCCACAGGGCACTCATTTGTCAACATGACTGAGTCAACGTGACACTCCCAGCAAACAGTGCCTTTGGTATTGAGTGTCAGCTGAAATGACTGCACACCCTGATGATGGCACCATGGGTGGGTCCTCTGCTGTTTCAGGTCCACAAATCATGATGAGATGTCACAGTTCAGATGATTATTGGTTCATAAGAACATAAGAACAGCCATACTGGGTCAGACCAATGATTCACCTAGCCCAGTATCCTGCTTTCATCAGTGGGCAATCCAGGTCACAAGTACCTGGCAGAAACCCAAATAGTAGAAACATTCTATGCTACCAATCCTAGGGCAAGTAGTGGATCCCCCCATGTCCATCTCAATAACAGACTGTGGACATCTCTGGGAAATTGTCTGCACTCATTGGAACTAATTACTATTTATGCAAGCAACTTTCTATGCATATTCTGTAAAGTTGTGCAAATTCTAATTTATGGCTGTCCAAAAGGAGGCATGGCCATGGGAGGGGCATGGGCAGGTCACGGGCATTCCTAGAAACTACTTGCACTGTAATAGAATACGCTTGATCTGCACCTAAGTTAGGCATGAGCATTTATACCAGGTTTTAGTTGGTGTAAATGGTCATGCCCAAATTTAGTCATGGGTCTGGCTGATACGCATATTCTATAAGCTGCATCTATTAGACATGGGATATTGAATAGCGCTAAGCATGGTTTTCTTTTCTGTACCAATTTTTTGATATGTGATAAACATTTCTACAGTACTGTTTATTATTATACGTACAGTATACAGTCTCAGTTAACTGACATTAGGCTTACTTGAAGTAATCAGTTATAGTCCTCTGTACACTCTTGGGTCTGTGAGGCCCATAGACTAGGTCTGCCAGACGGTAAAAACTGTCATAGCACTGACATCCAGTGGCCTCCAGATAGGCTCGCACGGTGTTGAGACTCTCCAGTGCTCTTGCAAAAGTGACAGGAGGAGGTGCCTCGCTGCTCATTTCTTCATCTGTTCCATCATCAGCCGTTGTTGCCTGCATGTAGGAGCATATCTCGACATCAGTGCTGTCTTCAGCTGTTTGTAGAGATGTAATCAACAGCTACATAGAGATGGAACTCCTCTTCAGCAACACCGGCTGGGATGTCAATAACCTCTTCATCTGACGTGTTTGCAACAGCTGCATCTGTTTCATCCCTTTCCACATCCTTAACAAAGCTTGCCCGCTTGTAGCAGTTCACAATGGTTGCCTGTGTAACATGATTCCAGGCTTTTTCCTGCATATGTAGGGAATCCAACAGTGATAGGTTACGAGCCAGTTCAACAACATGTTTATCCTTGCCAGTCTGGTCATCCATAACGCTCATCAGACGACATAGCACAAGAACCCGATAATGTTGTTTGAAATTGGCTATTATGCCCTGATCCATAGGTTGGATCAGAGAAGTAGTGTTTGGTGGCAGGAAGACCACCTTGACGTTAGACAGCCTGACATCATCCCTGTGTGTAGCACAATTATCACAAAGCAGCAAAATCTGACGCTTTTGTGCCCACATTCTAGTGCCTAACTTCTGTAGCCACTGCTTTCAAATTTCCACAGTCATCCATGAATTTGCGTTAGCCTTGTTTGACTCAGGAAGTCGCTTAACTTTCTTGAAGCAACGGGGCTGTTTGCTCTTTCCAACGACGAGCGGTTCCAACTTCTCACTCCCATCCACATTGCAGCAAAGGATGATTGTCAGTAAGTCCTTCGATGTTTTACCTCCAGTAGTTTCGGCATGTTTGAATGCAAGTGTTCCATCAGGAATTGCTCGCCAGTAGAGACCATTTTCGTCAGCATTGAAAATGTCACGAGGTGCAAACTCGTTCAAGATGGTAGGAAGAACTGAAACAACCCAATTTTCAGCACCAAAGTCATCAGTGTCTTGTTTCTCACCATGCTGTTTCTTGAATTTTATGCTGTTCCTCTCCTTCCATCTTTCCAACCATCCAACAGTGGCTTTGAATTCAGTTAGTCTAAGAGTTCCAGCTAGCTGGTTAGCTTTCTCCATAAGCAGTGGACCACTAACAGGAAACTGTCTGCTTTTGACTCGAGAAAACCACCGAAGAAGAGCATCTTCTACCTCCTCAGCTTTTCCCGCCAGTTTTCGTTTCCGTTGTGGATTTGTATTGTTTTGCCAGTCTTCCAGAAGCTGGTCTTTCTGCTTCAAGACACGTGAAATTGACTGGGATTGACCCCATATTCTTTAGCAATAGATGCTTAACTTTGTTTTCAAATTTTTTAAAGAACTTCTATTCGTTCAGCCAGTGTTAAAGTCTTACTGTTCCGCCGCTATGACGACCCCGGTGTAAGCCCTAACAACATTATTTCGCTTATTCTGCCTGTGGCAGTTAAAGAGGCAGTAAATTTGAAATCTCATTGGTTGTCACGCACCAATCGGCTTCCATATTCCATGCGCGCGGTTATTCGGAGTCTTCCATGCAGAGGAGCGGTCTTTAACCATGCATTTAAGCGAATCTTGCACTTATCAGTGGTGTGCTAAACCGATGTTTGTCCCCATAGAAATTGATGGCGCCAAAAACTGGACCGAAGTATGGCATGCAGTTAAACAGAGCATGCACTTATCCGACGTGCACTTAAATGGAGTGCTCTGTATAGATAGATAGATAGATAGATAGATCCATGACCGACTTGGACTTATACCAACTAAACCTTAGTGTAAATCTAGTGCCTAAACTAGACACAGATCCCCCTTATAACAGTGCACATAAATTGCAGGAATATCCCGATCTGCCCATGACCCTCCCATGGCTGCATCCCCTTTTTTGGAGTCATGCGTAAAATTTATGTATGGATCCCGATATGTAAATATGTGCATGTAAATTTAAATGAATGCCAATTAGCACCAATTGATTAATAGGACCCAATTATTGGTGCTAATTGGATCACTGTTCAATTAAATTGCACACACAAATTGGGCACCATCCAAATTTCTATGTGCAGTTCTGAATGCCGTATCTAGGATTTGGGGTTAGTGCTCAAATGTTTGGCACCTAACTTTTGGAAGCCTTTCTTGAATTTGCCCCTTTCCAAACAGGGCACACTATTATCGGCAAATAACAAAACATGATGTTGGGCTTTTTCTTTTCATTTTGTTTTGTAACAACATGCAAGAACAGAAGATATGTTGTTGACTAGAGAATTCAAAAAAAGGCAAACAAATCCACGTAGTATCAATACGCTGCCGAAGGAAGCTGTGCGAGTACTCTATTTGCAGCCTGAGACCCTGAAGAAGCAGCGAAACGCTGGCCACCGTCGGCTCAGGGCAACTTTGGAGGGACCGCACAGCGGGAGCAGCTTTTGATTGAGAACGTTGAACAGATAAGTGAACCAGTTATTTATGGATGTTTTTCTGTGTTCCTATTGCAACGTTCAATGTACTGAAAATGTATCTACTAATGAAAAAACTCAAAAAAATTAAATAAAGTGTTTTGGCTACTGCAAAAAAATTTTTACACTGCTGTAGCCTCAGGGTTCTTTGCCTATGATGAAGAGAGGACTTTCTGTCCATTTAGCTTGTTGAGACTCATTGTTTAGTCCTCAAGCTCTTTGAGGCTTTTTCCCTGATTGTTATTTCATACTACATGGATTTGTTTGCCTTTTTTTGAATTTTGATTTGTATCCATACCACATATTACTTTTTAGTTGTCTAGAGAATGACATGGGGACAAAATTTGTCCCTGTCCTCACCCTATCCCCGCGGGTTCTGTCTCTGTCTCCACCCTATCCCGCGGGTTCTGTCACTGTCCCCGCCCCATCCCCGCAGGCTCTGTCCTCGTCCCCATCTCTGCGGTTAAGGTGGGTCCCTGTCCCCATGTCATTCTTTATTGTTGACAATTCCTATGCCATTGTAAATAACAGCTCATCCCTAATGTTAAGTCCTGTAGCTCACACAATGTAGAAGCACAACAGAAAAAAGGAGAAATCTAATTCTGCATCTAACCAGATTTCAGCTAAAAATCCTCTTTTGTTCCTGCTTTAACAGTTGTGATCTAGAGCTCCACCATAGGGGTGCTAATTTCTTGAAAATAGATAAGACAGATTATTGGTAGTGTGTCCAGCAAGACACTCACTGAAATAAAAAAGAAAAGGGGTGGGGGAGCAAATCAGTAACGCAAATCCTGCGTTTAACGAGCCGAGAACATATTAAGACATTTTTTTCCTCCACATATTATCCTGAAAAAGCTTAAAAACCATGCATCAAAATATCACATCTAGTGGGTCTTTTACTAAAGCTTAGCTCGCGTTATCTACAGCAGGGCCCATTTTATTCCTATGGGCCCTGCTGCAGATAACTTGAGCTAAGCTTTAGTAAAAGGCCCCACCCCCCTCCAGCCAGGGGAAAATGTAAAGAAGTATATTCAATGCTAGTTTACAAACTGAGCAATTGCTATAAGAGAAGCTGTAAACATTCCCCTAACTTAACTAACGCAATTTACATTTTATGATTAGAAAATGATTGCTTTTGGAAGAATTTCTGCTATAAAAACATCATTAAATTAGTATATAACATTGTAATGCTACTCTACCCAATATGAAATCATCTTGAAAAATTTAAAGGAAAAGAACCTTCAGACATTAACCAGAGACACCTGGATTCTTAGTATTTGATAAACCTTGATGATGAAATAAAATGGAAAAATAATTTCATATATAATTTTTGTGTAAAGAAATGTCTTCATATAGCAGGTTTATTTTTGAAATAGGTGCTGATTTAAGAGGTAGGTGTCCACTGCATCATTCTGTGCTCTGTTGAACTAGTTCCATTTCCTTTTAGAATAGAAAATTACATCCCAGCACTGGTGTCTGATTTAATAATACTGAGAGAAACTTGGAAATTAAGTTAATGTTCTTGAGATAATTAAATCAATATGAACATGATCAATCCAGCTCAGCTAGTTGATGAGCTACTGCTTTTGATTAAAGAAATAATGTATCATAGAAATGTGGAGGGGCATTTTCGATATGATGTCTAAGTCTGACTTTGGAAGTTTTACTCAAAATGTTCAGAATCCAAATAGCGAAAATAGCGGTTTTCACAACAGCAAGTTTGTTTTTTTAATGGCCACTTGCTAGATGTTTTTGTGCTCTGTACGTTTATCTTTTTGGTCCATTTTTGAAGAAGAAAAAAAAGCCCATCCAAGTGAAAAACATATAAAATCAAGCCATTAGGATGTAGGAGGAGCCAGCATTCTTAGTAGACTGGCCACACAGACATCCCAGCAGAGTAGTGAGGCACCCTAGGGGGGCACTGCAGTGGACTTCACCTAAATGCTCCCAGGTACCCAACTCACTGTTGCTCCCTTATATTGTATAGTGAGCCCTCCAAAGCCCACTAAAAAACTACTGTATCCTACTGTACAGCACTACAATAGCCCTTATAACTGCAGGTGTTACCTATATGTTGGTTTTGGGTGGGTTTTAGAGGCTCACACTTTCTACCAGAAATGTAACAGGTAGAATGGATTATGAACGGGGTCCCCTTCACTGACTACTAGGCTACTCCAGGGACCTGGTTGATAGGACTGGCTTAGTTTAGGGCACTTTTTTGTGGTTTAGTCATTATTAAAACAGATCTAGACCCAAATATCTTAGTTTTTAAGCTGGACATTTTCATTTTGTTCCTTTATGGCTGAAAAACATCCAAGTGTTAGGAACACCCAAATCCCACCCTTAACATGCCCCTGATACACCCCCTTGAGATTTAGACACACTGCACACGGACAGCATGGACAATGGGTTTTGAAAATACTGATTTGGATGGTTTGGCAAGAAAAAATGCTGCTTTATGCCACCTTTTAGACTTTTTTCTCATTTGAATATGAGCCCAATAGTAACATAGTAGATGATGGCAGATAAAAACTGTTGGGCAGACTGTCCATCCAGTCTGCCCAACAGTCACATTCATTATCAATGTATGATTAAGCCAACAATGAATGTGGTATAAAAATATGGGATCCTGGTCTTTGTTTGCCATTTTTGGGACACAGACCATAAAAGTCCGCCCAGACCTGTCCTTACATTTCAACTACTGGAGTTACTGTCAAAGCCCTCTAGTCAATCCAGTCTCTGCAAGTCTTTCTATTGGTAAGCATCTTTCCTGTCATTGAGGATTTCTCTTCTTTGACCTTCAGGTAAGAGGGTATAGTAAGTGATAATAAACAATAAATAGGACAGAATACTACTGCTCATTATTAATAGGTACACCATGACCCCATCACTTTACATCTTATGTGAAGTCCTTATATTGGTTGCCCTTTCATCTATGAGTTAAATTAAAAGTTCTGGTTTTAATACACAAGGGACCATAACATTCATTAACAGAATGATATTCCATATTATTTGACGACAGTTCTGAAAATCAAAAATCTATATACTGATCAGGCTTTTGCACTCTGAGAGCACACTTTATGGAAACTATATCTTATTCATTTTCACTCACTGGACTGGGGGAATGGAACAAGCTTCTACTGCTTTCAGGTTATTGGCTGACTCTGCAGACTTCAAGAAAAAGTGCATCTCTCTTGTTTATGCAGGCGTTTAGCAATTGATGCTGCTTCTGATTTGACAGTGAACGTTTGGCTCTCAATGAGATTGCAACTCTCAACAAATTAAATTTGTGACTATTCAGTTATATGCCTGCTGTGTCCTTGCCTCTGCTTTATTTTTTACTGTGCTGTATACTACTAATAATCATTTCTGTAGCACTACTAGATGTACGCAGTGCTGTACACTTTTATATGCAGGAACTTTCTCTGTCCCTAGAGGCTCACAATCTAAGTTTTTGTACCTGGGAGAATAGAGGGTTAAGTGACTTGTCCAGAGTCACAAGGAGCTACAGTGGGAATTTAACCCAGTTCCCCAGGCTACTGCACTAACCACTAGGCTACTCCTCCACATGCTAGTGAATATTGTAATATATGGCATATTTATGTTCAATTTATTTATCCGTTAACCCCATTAATATTACGTTTACTACAAATTGTATATTATTTTTACGACTTTGTAATTCTTTATATTGTTCCTATGTAAGCAGTATTGAGCCTGCCATGTGTGGGAAAGCGCGTAGTACAAATGTAATAAATAATAATAATAATCAGGGCTTTTTTTGAGGGGGTACTTGGGGGTACTGAGTACCGGCACCTTTTCCATTGTCTACTAAAATTGACCCATGATCCCCAAGTTTTAATGAAAGAGCTTAGGTTCCACACACCAATTCTGACTTGGCATAGATTCTGTGACTAGTTGCAGGGGGCCTGGCTATTGTGGGGTGGGTCCCTTAGTGATCACCCCACCCCCTGAAGGGTGGCCTGGCATTTGAGTACCGGCACCTTTTCGCTAGAAAATATGCACTGATAATAATAATAATAATAATAATAATTCTATGTTTTACTGATAGATGTTGATGTTGGTGTGTTTGTGATGGGCTCAATGTCTTTATATTATGCTTATGATTATGTATGTTTGAGTTGTAATCCACTTAATTATAAGTGGAATTTCAATGATCAAATAAATACAGTTGATGCTTTTCCCCGGATTCTATAAACGGCGACTAAAATTGTGCACAGCTGATTTGTGTGTGCAACTTAACTGCTTAACAAGCCAATTAGCACCAGTAATTGGCTGCTAACTACCAATTATTGGCATTAATTGGCCTTACTTAGGATTTATACACACATCGTCTTCTATAATGATCCACTTGTAAATCCTAATGTGTATAAATTTTAGGGTGCGTTCTGGGAGCATTCCAAAATTTTATGTACATAAATATAGAATTCAGCTGAACTGCACCTAATTTAGGTCTTGGCATTTACACCTGCTTTCAGCTGGCATAATTGCCAGAACCTAAAGTTAAGCATGGTTTATGCCTTAAGCGCTATTCTATAAAGGATGCGTACCCTTTATAGAATAGTGCTCAGCATGTAAACTTTTTGGCTCTGATTTTTAGGCACTACATAAAGAATTGACCCCTTTATGTATACCTTTATGACTTGCATGGCTCCATCTAGATATGGATAGGAAACCAGTCTGAGAGTGAAAAATGTGATAAGTGGCCTTATTTCTAAATTTTAATTGTTAAATGTTAATTCAACTGCAGCTACAGGGTCTGAAGATGGTTCTTTGAGCTTTGGGTGTTTTAGTTGATTCAGGCAAGATTGCGGAAACCTTGAAAATTCAACTGGGTTGTGGCCCTCGAGGACCATCATTGCCCGCCCCTGCTTTAAAGAAATAAAAAAGAAAGGGAAAAGAATAAATGTTAGATATGGTTAAGCATCAGTACTCTACATTTGAGTCTCTGATATCCTCTTTCTATCCCTTCTGCTATAACTTCTTCCATGACCACAATTTTCTGTTTCTGCAGGACTGTTTTTCACTATCAAGAACAGCTGCAGTAAGGTCAATTACCTATTGCACATATTAAAATTGCTTATTAGTATCACATCCCCATTCATAAATCTCTGTCCAATTCTTTAGTCTGTAAAGTAGGCCTGCATATCACACCAATGAAAATACATTTTCCATTTACTGCATGGTAACTGAAAATGTAACATGAGGGCATTCCCAATATTTTGTATTGCCAGTTATGTGTTAACATTCAGATTAACACATGGTATCTACTCCCGGTTTAACGTGGAAGCACTTAGCTCCTCCTAACTAGGAGGTAGTAAGTGGTCCCGTGATATCTCTGCATTGGGCACTTAACAAGCAATAAATCCAGGCCCACTCTCTGCCCATGCCATGCCCCCTGACACAACAAGTACTTAACATGCTGTTTAATATGCGTTAAGGGAAAAATTACCACAAACCTCTTTGACGTGACTCTGCATTAACGGTTAATATCTAGTTAAGCATGAGTTAAGTTTACCCTGTGTTAACTCCCAAATTCTGTATAGGTCTCCTAAAGTTTGGTACACAATTTTGGGTGTTGATTGTAGATCTAAAGCATTTGGCTGAATTGGTGATCACAATCATTAGCTGGCTTTAACAAGTTCATTAATCTGCTCCAATTACTGGTTATGAATGGATCTATGGTCCACATTTATTCTATAACTTGCGCATCTAATTCATATCATTCACAACTCCAAAAGGTACATGGCCAAGTGAGGGGTATGGGCATTTCCAGGATTTAGGTGTGGATTTATAGAATTTCCATTTCTGTGCGTAACTGACAATAGTTCAGTACAATAATTTACATCAGCCTTTGGCAGACGTAAATGCTCACACCTAAAGGTATGCATGAAAATGACTTAAGCTAGTATTCTATAAAGACATATGGAACTTACTAAGGGGGTCTTTTACAAAGCAGCCCTAGCGTTTTTAGCTCGCAGTAAAAATCAGCTGGTGGTAAACGCTGAGACACCCATTATATTCCTATATAGCTGATTTTTACTATGAGCCAAAAACGTTAGCACAGCTTTGTAAAAGCCCCCCTTAGTGCTTAGCTCACATCATTTTGGCACCCGTCTTTAGGCACCATTTATAAAACCTAACCCTAAGTGTTTAACACCGTTTAGTACAACTTCCCTTTAATGTGGTATCAGATCATTCCTTCATTATGGTTTTGCAAGGGGTCCTACTGGTGGTTGACCTGAGGGCATTTGTTTTAAATATGTATCAAGGATACATTAAAAGAAATATTTTGAACATACTTACTATTGTTTAAAATATGGGGAAATGTGTTTCGGATTATTGAAGGGTGAAATAATGATAATGAAAAGTTCTAAAATGGAGGTAGATGATTTGAAAACAGTGATGATAGTCTAAACAATGACACAAATGACATTGAATCAGTGTAGAGTCCTTTGACGTTAGTCACTTGACATCATATGATGGTATATGAGCATGTAAACTGCAGCAACATACATGTACTGGTTCCAGTTTGTTGCTGTTGTTGCTGTTTTGATTATTCTTTTTTTGCTATCATCATTATCAGCAATTAAAAACAAAAAAAACTATAATTCATTCAACCCCTCCAACAAATCTCAATAAGCTTTTAAACTTAATATTTAAGAAATAAGTATGGTAGCCACCACTGGATAGAAAGCCTGGAAGCACAACCCTATCTGAATGTCATGAAATTTTCCATGGGGAAAGAAGAGAAGGAAAAATGCTGTTACTGGTGTTAACTTTTAACAGCTGAGTAAACGGAGGCATGGGGAGATAAAGTCACTTGCTCAGGGTTAGGTAAAGAGTCAGTCAAGACGTTATTTGAAGTGAATACCTAACTGCAGGGCTCCTGTTAGCTTGCAGATTTTGCAAACTGTATTAGATATCCAAAAATTATATTTGGATATAGCAATCTCCAAAAATAATAATTCTAAATACATGTAGATCTGAAGTGCTATGCATTATTCCACAGTGTTCCTGTTAATGCAATTATCTCTCTGGGATACAGATTTGAAGTCCAATATTAATGTTATCCATTGGTGGCAAAATAATTCCATAAGCATGAGGTCATTTTTTTGATGGGGGAGGAGGTTAACTCAGTCTTCAGCATTCTTAAATTGATAGTCCTATATTTTTTTATTAATAATCATCAATATCAACATCACCATAATGACACTAAAAAACTCAAGGAAACAGAAAACAAAACTTCAAATGGCTTGGATTGAACACAAACAACAGCAAACAGCAGAGGCTGCCCAGAGAAGGAGAAGACAACCATGGACTTGCCACATGCAATTTATTAATTTAGTGATCCGACTTGGCCAAGTTTCAACAGAATGTCTTCATCAGGGGTCGATAAGGTCTTGAAAGTTGAAAAAGGTGATGTGATACTTGTGGTGAACATGCAGCAAGTGGACTTTTGAGAAGCACACTTATACTTATTTTCTGCCTTTTTCAACTTTCAAGACCTTGTTGATCCCTGATGAAGACATTCTGTTGAAACTTGGCCAAGTCGGATCACTAAATTAATAAATTGCATGTGGCAAATCCATGGTTGTCTTCTTCTTCTCTGGGCCGCCTCTGCTGTTTGCTGTTGTTTGTGTTTAATCCAGGCCATTTGCTTTTCCATTTCCTTGCATTTTTCTCCTTCTCTGGACTGCCTCTGCTGTTTGCTGTTGCCTATGTCGATACTGTGGAGTGCTTTCTCCTGTCTATTTTTGTCTTTTTCTGGATAGAATATATCAACCTTTGACTCACTGTCTCATAGCTAGATACTGCAGTGTTTGAGAATTAGTGAAAATATTTAGAATATGCTTGAAAACACCATGAAATAATGGACAACAACTTTGTTAGTAAATGGACAAGAACTAGGATTCACTATCAGTGTTGTTCAAAAAACTAGGTCAAAGTACTTAAGTAAGAGTAAAAATAAATGTATATTTTATACTTAAGTAAAAGTACAACAAAGAATACATAAAAATGAAAGTTAAACAGTTATTGCCTAATACAATATTTTTTTGAGTATAAACCAAAAGTACCACAACTACAATGATTGCAACTACTGTTAACATTTTTATTCCACCAACTATAAGGCCTCTTTTACTAATGTGTGTTAGTGACTCCTGGTGCAGCAAATGAGAGGAAGCTCATTCAATTCCAAAGGGCTTCCTTTCAGTTGCTTCATGGGAATCGCTAGAACAGCTTGGTAAAAGAGGCCCTTATTGCTCTAAAATTCAATCCACTTTGCTTTTAGTAAAACTAATTTTTGAAAATGAATGTCACTCATGGAAGTGCGCTTGTGAGTCACTATTAAACCAGCACAGCTAAAAATTATAGCAAACTGGTTTAACACACTCAAATTTGGCACCAGCCTTTACACCTGGTTTCAGCAGGTGTAGGTCTGGTGCTTAATGATTTGGCATGGTAATTGGTGCTGGATGCTATTCTACAGAGAGCATGCACCCTTTGCAGAGTCAAGTTTAGCACCGATCTTTTCCAACACACATTTTTCAGTGTGATTTATGGAATCTGACCCTACTTGTGTAATCAGGTATATGCACATATTGCCCATAGAGAGCCCTGTTTACTAAGCCACATGTCATGAAAAGTCTAGCCACCCACCTGGGGTTTACCTGTGTCCATTTATAGTGTCTATCCCTAGTACATCTCAAGTCAGCCTACACCTGCCACTTCTTGTGCTCTACGCTAGCACCCTCCTCCCACTGACTGGGTCACAACCACCTTTGGGTGAGTCTCCCGCTCTCAAATTATCTCCAGTGATTTCCAGGTACTGGGTCCACACTCCCAGTGGTCCCGCAGTTCCCAGAAAGCACTCACAGACCCAACACACAAACCACCAGGATTCTTTATCAGTCCAGAAAGGCAAAGTCAACAAACTAAACAGGTTTATTATTACATTGCAACAATGACCAAAAAAGAAATGCGCAATCATCAAACAACAGCAGGTAACTGAATTATGGATCAATTATAACACTAACTAAATATTTGGCTACTTCCTAAAAAGTACCTGGGGAGATCAGGACATATATAGCTGTACAACAGTTATCAAATATAACTGTTTTTTACAGGGCTTCAGCAAAAAGCTCTCCCTCTCTCTCTCTCTCTCTCTCTCTCTCTCTCTCCTCCCAGGCTGATACTGGGGGCAAAAAGCAGTGCAATTCAAAAAAAGGAGCTCCTGGGCCAATCAGAGCCCAGTCAGCAAGTTTTAAAAGTATACTGCTCACAGTACTGTAGATTTACTTCTTCACTGAGTGAAACTAAGAGGGCATTCACTTTTCTATAATAGCTTTAACCCTTTAGTGCCCAATGTTCCCATCAATCTGTTCCCATAAGGATTATTACAGGAACATTGGACATTATAGTGTTAACATAAAAAATACAACACCTGCTGGCCAAACTAGAGAAATACACTTCAAGGTTTAATAAAGACGATTTTACAGGTTTAAAACACACTGTTCTGTCACACTGCTCTGTACATAAGTACATAAGACTTCTTATATGGCCTTAAGACTGAAGGGTTTCCACACATTTGACATGATGAAGCTACAAAGTAGTAAATTTAAAATGAAACTGAGAAAATCTTTCTTCACTCAATGTGTAATTAAACTGTGGAATTTGGATGGCTTCCTAAAGGAAAAGTCCATAGACTATCAATCCAGTAGGAGAAGCCAGCATTTTTAATAGACTGAGCACAGAGACATCGCAGCAGAGCAGTGGGGCATCCTAGGGGGCACTGCAGTAGACTTCACATAAAAGGCTCCAGGTACACTTCTCACAATTACCCCCATATATTGTATGGTGAGCCCTCCAAAACCCACCAAAACCTATGGTCCCAAACTGTACACCACTATAATAGCCCTTATGGCTGCAGGTATCACCTATATTAAAGTAGTTGGATATCTCGTAATAAATGGGCCACAGAACTTAGAATCTTCAGTTGAGCAACCAGGGCTGGATCCTGTAGAGGCACTGGAAGTATATTCACAAATTCATCAAAACTACACAGTAGTGTAAAATAAAGGGGTCAATATTCAAAGCAATTTAACCAGGCAGAAGAGACTCCTTGTCCAGTTAAATTGCCCATCAATAGTACCTCTGAATACAGTATTAACAGCCTAAGCCAAAACCAGCTATTTGGTAGGCAGTCTAAGGGTAGTGATGGCACTTAACCACTTAAGTGTCAATATTTAGCCCTTAACTGGTTAAGGGGTCCTTTTACTAAGGTGCGCAGAAAAATGGCCTGCGCTGGTGTAAACATGTGTATTGGATGCGCACATGTCCATTTCTCAGCGCACCTGCAAAAAAGGCCTTTTTTTTTTTTGCTGAAAATAGACATGCAGCAAAATAAAAATCTAATTAGAGAGAGACCTTATTTTTTTCTAGTGTGGGGAGTAATTCAATGTAAATCTAACATCGTATCCCAAACACTTCACTTTTATCCAGTATTTATAAAAGTGAAGTGTTTGGGATACGATGATAGCTTTGCAAAATAAAAATCAGCATGCATCCATTTTGGGCCTAAGACCTTACTGCCATCCATTGACTTAGCGGTAAGGTGTCACGCGTTAACCAGGTGGTAATTGTCAGCACACATACACTTCCGATTACTGCTCGGTTAGCACCATGCAATAGAAAATAAAAATTATTTTATGTCGTGCGTTTCGGACACAAGTAGAAATTAGAATTACCACCAGGGACATGTGGTAGCTGGGCTGTAGTTCTAATTTGACGTGTGTTGCATGCATGCTCATTCGCATCTACGCATCTTAGTAAAAGGACCCCTAAGTTAGCTAGCCAAATAGGACTGTGTATATATATATATATATATATATATATATATATAACAGTCTTGTCTTTGGGCAGTTTAACTTAACTGGTTGAAGCTGAATATTGGCACTTAATCAGTTAGATACAGGCCATCCACACATGCCTGAATATTCAGTGCTAGTGTCCAGACAAATCCTGACATTGAATATCCAGACATAAAGCAGGCAGCAGGGAAAAATTGCTGACTGCCACCGGCTGAATGTTTACCCCAAAATAAATTATGCTTTGCTTCTATAATTCAGACCCATCAAAACACAGCTATTTAAAATAAATGTCTGAATTATGGCAAGAAAAACACCAGAACAAGCATAACTGAACAGAACCTAGCAGACTAGAGACAATTCATCATCTGGAAAAAAAAGACTATTTTTATGGATGTGAAATTAGAAGAAATTGAGCAGAATATTCATGAGGAAGCAATGCAAGAACAAGTGGCACATAACAGCCAACCTTAAACAAGTAAAATGGCCAAAGAGGAATCTGAAGTCGAAGAAATCATTTACTGTCAAACCTAAGTAACCTCTCAGCCAACAGACAAAGAGCACAAGATCACCAACTGACTCAAAAAACATAAAGAACTGGAGCAGAAGATCCTAGATCACATGAGAGAACAAAAACCTCTGCTCTGAAACTTGTTGTCCAAAGATCTAGTACAAGCACTGAGCGACCTGAATAAAGTGAATGAATATACAGAATCACCAACTTTAGAACAAATCAGCCAGTTTATCTACAGTGCAGCAGTGGTAATCACAGAAGAACTGAGATATGAAGTAAAAGGGCCAACTATGAAAAATGCTAGTGCAGTGCTTCCCAAACCTGGTCCTAGAGGCACCCTAACCAGTCAGCTTTTCAGTATATCCACAATGAATATTCACGAGATAGATTTGCCTGCAGTGGAGGCTGTACATGCAAATCTCTCTCCTGAATATTCATTGTAGTGTGGGTATCCTGAAAACCTGACTGACTGGGGTGCCTCCAGGACCAGGTTTGGAAACCACTGTGAAAGTACATCGTCAAAGAGAACAATTTGACAAGAAAATAAGATCAAAAAGTTGAGATCAGATGCAAACAAACTGAAAAGCATGAAAAAGAAGCTAAAAGACAAGAAATCTAAGAAAGAGTTGGTGAAAATGTACCTCCAAATACTTGGAAGCTCAGTGAAGCACTGGAAATTACAAAGCAGCAAATAATAGCAATATTGAAGACAATTGCCAGATATAAGGTCAGAATCATCCAGTGTGGACAGTTCCAACTGTTCCAGTCATATCAGAGGCCCTACTAGCAGAACATTAGTAAAGAAGCTAACAGAAACTATAAGAAGCCGAACAAAGAAGAAACAGTTCAATTTTGGAAGAACCTGTGGGACAACAATACATACAACAAAAAAGCTGCATGGTCAAATGAAGTGGAAACTAAACTGGTTGGAAAACCCAGAGAAGTGCTAGTACTAACATGTGCTAGTCTAGTTGCAAAAAGAGCAAGAAAGGTCAAGAACTGGACAGCAGCTGTATGGTTTCTGGCTCAAAAGTCTGACCAGTTTATATTCAAGGATAGTAAAAGAGTCCAACAGCATACTGCAAGGAGGGCAGATTGAAGACTGGTTGACAACTAGGAAGACCTACCTCCTGCAAAAAGACCAAGAAAAAGGCACAGTCCCAAACAAACTACCGGCCAATAACCTGTCTACCAACATTGTTCAAACTGCTGACTGGATAAGTGCAGATACAGTCCAGGACCACTTGGAAAGAAATAATTTGCTTCCAGTGGAACAAAAAGGAAATTGTTGAAACACCAGAGACACGAAAGATCAGCTTCTGATTGATAAAAATGATCCTGGAAAACTGGAGGCAGTCACAAACAGAAGGAAAAAACTCCACAGATGGAATACCTCCACTGTTTTTTGCCTGGAAAACTGCAGACGTCAAAAAATGAATTTGAATGTAGCTTGGATGGATTACAAGAAGGCCTTTGACTCATTGCCACATGGTTGGATTTTGAAATGGCTGGAAATAATTGGAGTGAGTGAAAATATCTGAAACTTTGTGTAGAAATCATTGAGTCAGTGGAAAAAGGAACCGACAGTTGGCATGGAATAAGTGGGTCAGGTGAACATCAGGAGTGGAATATGTCAGGGGGATTCACTCTCACCTTTGTTGTTTGTAATCACTATGGTTTTACTGTCAGTCATAGTGAGAAAGACAGCCTTAGGCTACCAGACTGGTATGACATCGCTTAAAATTTCACATCTACTATACATGGATGATTTATAGCTTTATGTAAAATCTCAACTGGAAATTGAATTGTTACTAAATATTATCCAAAATATTCAGTGATGATATTGCCATGGAATCTGGACTAGACAAATGTACATCCTTAGTTATTTAAAAAGCGGAAAATGGTTGAGACTAGGAACATAGAAATGCATCTCACACACACATGCGCGCACACACACACACACATTAAACAGAGAAAGCCGTGTACAAGTCTGAACACCAAGGGGCCCTTTTACAAAGGCGCGATGAAAAATGGCCTGCGGTAGTGTAGATGCGTGTTTTGGGCATCCGCAGAATCATTTTTCATCGCAAATGTAAAAAATGCATTTATAAATTTTACATTCTTTACATGATTAACATGTATTGGAAATACATTGAATAATATTGAGTACAGATATCCAAGTAATTATTTTAAGAAAAATAGCCTTAAATCAAATCACTCAATTCTTTAGACCACAAATAAACGGAGGGGAGGGGGTAATAAAGACAATAGGAGATCAAAACAAGAATTTTTCCCTTAAAGGTTAATAAAGAAAATGGCCTGGCTTTTCCCAATATTTCTCTTTATCTTTATAATCAGTCTGTTATCTTTCATTTACTCTTTAGGTTTAACGGTTAGCTTTTTCATTTCTAAAAAGGTTTTGAGGTGATCTGACTCAAAAATATATATATTTATTACCCATATACTTAATCAAACATTTACAGGGATATGCTAATAAATATGTTGCCCCTATAGCTCTAGTTTCTTCTCTGAGAGTCAGAAATTTTTTCCTTCCATCTTGAGTTGTTTTATTAACATCTGGATATATCGAAATTCTCTGACCACAAAAAGTCTTTAGGGAAATTTTAAAGTATATTTTTCATCACTGAGTTTAAGTCCTGCTCGAAGACAAATGAAACCAATAGAGTTCTACGTTGTTCTACATCAGATAACGATTCTTCTAATATTAGTGAGATATCCAAAGGTTCTTGTTGATTTTGTTGATTAGAAGAAATGTTCCTTAAATGTGTCTTTTCACCACTAGTTCCAGGTTTGGATAGGAATCGGTAAATAATAAGTTTTATTTAATGGAGGTATAGTTGAAGCTGGATAAAGTAGTATTTCCTGTAGGTATTTTTTTTTTTTAATGCCTTTTTAAAATTTTTACCGAAAATGAACTTGCGGTAAAATGAAAAATGTCGCGTGTCCATTGTGGGTCTGAGACCTTACTGCCAGCCATTGATCTAGCAGTAAAGTCCCACACGGTAACCGGGCAGTAATACCTACACACATCAAATGCCACTTGGCGTGCATCCAATACATGCATCTGAAAATAAAAATTATTTTTCAGACGCGCGTATCGGACAAGCATCAAAAATGAAACTACTGCAACAGCCAATTGGTAGCCAGGTGGTAACTACATTTTGGCGCACATTGGGCATATGTAGATGCTTACGCGGCTTAACAAAAGGGCCCCCAAAATATTTCACAACTTTTTCTGACCACTGATTGATATTGCTCTAATCCATGGCAGATTTTGCAAGATAGATAATAACAGATCTTTTTTCACCACTTTCTTTGTCTTTTATGTTTTGAGCTTTTTTTCTCAATGAACTAAGCCAGTCTATTCATAAAAATTTTCAGACATAGATATTGCCCCATAACAAGATTATCAAAGAATTGGACAGTGAATGAGTTTGCAAGTATTTGGGCATCCTTTAAGCAGATAATATCAAATATACAATGGTAAAGAACACAATCACCAAAGAATTAAGAAGAAAAAAAATGGAAAAAAAGAAGGGTTAGGAAAATCCTGCAAACTAAACCTGGTGGAAATACCATCAAGTCCATAAACACCTGGCCATATCTATCATTAGACACAGCAGTCCAAGATCTGTAAATTAAGGCAGAGCTAGAAGCTTTGGATCAAAAAACAGAAAAATCATGACCATCAACCATGCTCTGCATCCCTACAGTGATGATGGCAGGTTTCATCTTCATCATAGTGTAAACCTCCTGGTGGCAGAGCAAGGTATTAAAATGATGGTACCAAATATGTCACAGTGTTTCCCCAAAATGACTCAACACCAACCAGGGAGTTTAACAATAAAAAGAAAATATTTTTTTTTATTATTTGAATTATATTTAAATGCTAATGAAATTGTATCAACTTGCAAATTTAACATATGTATTTCAATTACAGGTTTGCAACACAAATCAGTTTAGTCTCTAGAAACATTGAGAGCATCCTCAGATAGGTATAAATATTAGTTACATAAATCATTTAAGTACATTCAATTCTGCAAAATACTAGATTCTTTAAAGTTTCTTTTCTCCTGTCTTTCAGATTTCCCGAGACCTTCAAGGATCTCAACATGTAAGTTTTCCTCTACTCTTTTTTCCCCCTTCTTTTAGTTATCTCTCAGTTATTGTTCAGGTTTCCTTTACTATTTTCTCTTATGTGCACTTTTTAAATAGTTTCAGTCACTTAGCTGCTCTCTTTGTTTTCTCTCTCTGGCTCTCTTGAACGGTGGGCGCCTTTTCCTTTCAGGTGATGATCTCCAGCATCAACTTTCTTCCAGTCTTTCCCTAGTAACATGTTCTCACCAATAGAGCTCTCTCCCAACTGCCAGCCTGAGCTGTTTGCAGGGTTGCCAGGTAGAAATTTTTTTTCCAGCCCAATCCAGGCCAGAAACCAGCCCAAAACCCGCCCAAACACAAACCCCGCCCCTGACACCCCCACCCCCGCGTCACCGGCCCCGCCCCCGCCGTCACCGGCCCCGCCTCCCACGTCATCGGGCCCGCCTCCCCGTCATCAGCCCCGCCTCCCACGTCATCGGGCCCGCCTCCCCGTCATCAGCCCCGCCTCCCCGTCACCGGCCCCGCCTCCCACGTCATCGGCCCCGCCTCCTACGTCATCGGCCCCGCCTCCCACGTCATCGGCCCCGCCCAAAAACGTCACTAACCCCGCCCCCCGCGGCCGAAAAAAAATCAAAAAGCCGCCCAAAAAGCCGCCCGGAAGCCTAAAAAACCGCCCAAAAAACCGCAACCCGCCGCGGGCAAAAATTTCCCGCGGCGGGTCGCGGAAAACCGCCCAATTGGGCGGTAAAACCGCCCACCTGGCAACACTGGCTGTTTGTCACTCTCCTGAGAGTTCCATCAGCATGCGGAACCCTCAGCGCATACACACAGACTACTCAGTTTCACTGCACTGCTCACTGTCTCTACACCAGATCTAGAAGGAGCCAGGTAATCTTTTCAAATTTAACCCTTAGGGTTATAATAGCATAGGTGGAAAAGGACTACTGCAGGTGCTATAAACAGTGGATGAAGAAAAATGAGGCCTGGCTGTCCAGATTAACAATAGTGAAGAGGATGCACTAAAATTAGTAAATCAAGATTTATTTAATAAATACCAAAGAAGCCAAGCAGATCTATAGACAAGAACAGGAAAGAAATCAAAGAGAAAAGTGGCACAATAAACTACTCCATGGGCAGTATATAAAAGACACTGAAGGAAATGCCAATAAATAAATCCAAAATGTGGCAGTGGCTGGAGAAATAAATCCTGAAGAAAGAAATTGAAGGACTTATTATGACAACACAAGAACAAGCATGTTGAACAAATACAATAAAGGCTAAATTTGATAAAGCATTCATTGACACCAAGTGCCACTGTGAAAAATAAAACACAGGAGACTGTAGACCCTCTTAGTCACTGGCTGTAAAAAGATCTCCCAAACCGACTACAAAGAAAAAACACAACAAAGTAGCAGCCCTGGTACACTTGAATATCTGGCAAAAGTATCATTTACCTGTAACCACAAATTGGTGGGACCACAAAATCAAAACCATGGTAGAAAAATAAGCCAAAATAATTGGGACTTCAAAATACATACTGATAAATACTTGTCACCAGGGCCGCCGAGAGGGGGGGGCAGGAGGGACAAAGGTCCCCGGGCCCGGGCCTCTGGGGGGGGGCAGCGCCGCCACAGTCCGGCCCACCTGCTCTCCGTTGCTCCCACAACTAACCTGAAGTGCCTTCATCTTCAACACAAGCAGCAGCAGGGCAGGTCACTCCTTCCTTCCATGTCCCGCTCTCGCCTGACGTAACGTCCACGAGGGCGGGGCAGGGAAGGAAGGAGAGGTTTGCCCTGCTGCTGCTGCTTGCGTCGAAGATGAAGGCGCTTCAGGTTAGTTCAGAAGGCCCGGCACTGGCAGCGGGTGGAGGGGGGCCCGGCGACCTCGGGAGGGGGGGGCGCAATGCAATGTGACCTCGGGGGGGGGGGGGGGGCGCAATGCGATGTGACCTCGGGGGGGGGGGGCCCGGGAGCGGCATTGTCCCGAGCCCGGCCCCGGCTCTTGGCGGCCCTGCTTGTCACACTATATAGCTAATATCACTGCGGTTGAGACCATAGGTTCCCAACACATGGTACACATAGTTGGAGTTGCATGGTACCCGATTGGTATCTAACCACTGCCTTCCCCTCTCTGCCCCTCTTGCTGACCTGCAAGGCTACTGCCTTCCCATGTCTGTAGCAGCACCAAGAAATAGACGCTGCATCCTTCTGTTCCTTGTTGCCTACCTGTTTGCTCACCCACTGTCTCCCTGACTCCATGGCTGCATGCTACAACAAACCAAAACCAGGCATGCTCCGTGTACACCACTGGCAGCTATTGCCGGTCCAATACCAATGATGTAACTTCCTGTTTTGGAGGGACATGACTGACAATAGCCCTCAGCTCCTGGTTGGTACTGCAGGCAAACAAGTGAAAGCAGGGAGGGGAAGGCAGTGGTGAGTGGGTGAGCAAAAGGGTGGATGGAGGTGTCAGTGAAAACTTCTAAATTTGAAAGTACAATGCCATTGTTTCGTTAACTCCACTGGCTTCTGATTGAGGCACGCTCAGTTTTTAAGCTATGTTGTTTGGTCTTTTTAATCCTATATGGCCAAGCACCACAGTATATGTTACATTTAATCTCTAAACTTAACAATAATTGTGTTAGTAATTCAACATTATTTGACTGTTCCATTTTCTTTGCTTCAATGTATAATTTACAAGATGGCATTTTCTCAAACTTTTCCATATCAAGCAGCAAAACAGTGGAATATGCTGCCAAAGAATATATGCTATGGGGTTAATTCTATATATATGGAGCCTAAATAGTAAATAAATAAATTGTATAACACATTGCCTATAAATAAATAAATAAATATAGAATATAGCCCTGTATGTGATTTGTTTTTTTATTTTATTTGATTTTTACTGCCTTCTGTTATGTTTTAACTGTTCTATGTATGTTAGCTAGTTATCCACTTAAACAAGATACTTTAATATAAAAATTTTGTTTTATATATATATATCTGCCGCATCTCAAGAAAGATATAATGGATTGGAAAAGCTGCAGCGAAGGGTGACTAAAATGATAGCGGGGATGGGACGACTTCCCTATGAAGAAAGACTAAAGAGGCTAGGGCTATTCAGCTTGGAGAAGAGACGGCTGAGGGGAGACATGATAGAGGTATATAAAATAATGAGTGGAGTGGAACAGGTGGATGTGAAGCATCTGTTCACGCTTTCCAAAAATATTAGGACTAGGGGGCATGCGATGAAACTACAGTGTAGTAAATTTAAAACAAATCGGAGAAAATATTTCTTCACCCAACGCGTAATTAAACTCTGGAATTCGTTGCTGGAGAACGTGGTGAAGGCAGTTAGCTTGGCAGAGTTTAAAAAGGGGTTAGACGGTTTCCTAAAGGAGAAGACCATAAACCGCTACTAAATGGACTTGGGAAAATTCCACAATTCCGGGAATAACATGTATAGAATGTTTGTACGTTTGGGAAGCTTGCCAGGTGCCCTTGGCCTGGATTGGCCGCTGTCGTGGACAGGATGCTGGGCTCGATGGACCCTTGGTCTTTTCCCAGTGTGGCATTACTTATGTACTTACTTATGTACTTTTACTAAGCCGCGTAGGCACCTATGTGCGCCCAACATGCGCCAATTTGGAACTACTGACTGGCTACACATGGTGCAGGAGGTAATTTCATTTTGTGTGCACGTTCAGTAGGCGTGCCGGAAATTTTCCGGCGCTAACCAGGCGGTAATCAGCATTATATGAGCGCTGACAGTTACCGCCTGGTTAACGCTTGAGACCTTACCACTAAGTGAATGGGTGGCACTAAGGTCTCAGGCCTAAAATGGATGTGCGCCAATTTTCATTTTGCCACACCTCCATCTTCTGCCCCAAAAAAGGCTTTTTTTGCAGAGGCGCTGAAAAATGGACCTGCGTGCGTCCAATACATGTGTCTACAACAGTGCAGGCCATTTTCGGTGCACCTTAGTTAAAAGACCCTTTGCTCTTTTCACTCTTGCATCAACTCTATTCAAGTATATTTAATTTCTGTTGCAGAAATCCTAAAAGCCAAATCTATTTGTAATAATCAGGGTCTATAATTTTGTATTTTTGACCTAAACAAATTGAACTGTACAATAGTATTTAAAATAGAGATATAATACTATAATTCTCTGGATCAACTGAGTCTGGCTTTCAGGATATTCCTAACAAGTATGCATGAAACATGTTTGCTTGCAATTTCATGCAGATATATTTCATTCTATATTCATTAAGGTGATCCTGAAAACCAAGGTGCTCATTTTAACTTTGTAAGTCTAGGTGTGTTGAAAATAAGCCTCTCTAATTTTATTTATTTACATACGTTTGATATGCCACAAAATTATCCTTTACAGGCAAGCTAAGTGGTTTACAACCAGCTAATAATAAAAGTCTGTGGCCCTTGAAGATACAATTCTTCATCCCTGATTTGTGGAGTTACACCAGTGGTGTGCTGGAGCAGGCTCTCACAGGCTCACAAGAGCTGGTAGTTAAGTTTTTAAGAATTTTGGGAGCCGGTTGTTAAAGTAGGGCCCTCCATGGCTCCCAACTGGCTCCCAAAATGTGGGCTTGGGCCCCCTGCTGAATTCTCTTTTACTTTGCTGGTGGGGATGCTGAACCCTGCCAGCCAAGTAAATAGACTACTGCTGCTCCCCACTCCTTGTTTCCAGCTCTGGGCAGCAGGCTGGGACTTCTCGAGCATGTGAGAGAAGTTCCAGCATGCTGCTCAGAGCAAGACGTTGGGAGTGGTGGCAGTCCATTTATTGGTTGCCAGCAAAGGTATGCCTAGCGTGCCCGCATGAAGGGAGGGAGGAGAGAGAGGCAAGTGTTGCTCCCCACCCCCCACCCCCCAGCCATCCCTGGACCTTCCAACTGCAGACATGGCTACGTCCGGAGAAAGAGCCTGTTGTTAAAAATTTACCAGCACACCCCTGAGTTACACTGATAGATTGTCTGAGTGATAAAAAAAAAATAAACCCTGCCTAATACATGAAAATGCATTATGATTCAGTAAAGAAAAGGAGGAAACAAGGACTAGAGACTAGAAACAGCTTCATTTACTAACCCCCCCGCTGAATGGTCTGTGTCAGCATTACCGCACCGGCAGCCGCTAGTGCGGCTTTGTAAACAGAGGGGTAAGTTCTTCGCTCCCAAAAAAAGAATGGCGAAAAAAGCCTTAATAGCCCTGGCACTAAGACTTTCGACATAGTGTTTGCATCGTCAAACTGACAACGTCCAGAAAAGTTAACAGGATGAAAGAATATTAGCAGGGAATTATAAACGTCTGCTGGAACATCTAGAAGATGAGGTTGCAAGAAAGGAAGCAATTTGCATTTACATGTCATGTTCCATGTATCTCTGGGTATCATTTCTCATTTCCAGATACCGAAGAATACAGATGGGAGGTATTCACTTCAGAGGTACAACTGAAGCACTTTTATTCAGGGTGAAATAGGAAAAATTAAAACTGTTTCACAAAAATGTACTTATTTGTATGAAATCCCCTCAGTGAAGGTATGTTGAGAAATTGGGTGGGTGGGTGGGGGGGGGGGGGGGGGGTCTTTGGTCACACTGAGCTTCAAAATCAGATTTTCCCTGACTATTACACTGAGAAAATCAGAGAAGTTTCTGTCATTTTGCCTTGGCAGCTAACCTATAGGAGAAATATATCAATTTGATGAAATGTTACAGGGCTGAGCTAAATAGAGAGGGAGGTGGGCAGGTCCTTAAGTTAATTAGTCACAGAAGGAAAGGTAGGCAGACTGGTGGAGTCACATTTACACACTTTGGGAATAATATTATTGGGGATGCAAGTGAAGTGGGTTTAGCAAAGTAAGTACACAGAGGAAGGATAGCTGAGGCTAATCAGTGCGGGTAAGAGAATGCACTCACCATAATAAAAGAAGAACATACTGACAGCGACCTTTTAACTGGGAATTATACTTTACATTTTCAGTTCTCTGATATACAGAGACTCTTCTTGGCCTTTTGGCTGAGTTGAGACGTTGCCTTCTATTGGGGAGATGCTGGTAGTGATGGTTACAGAGCTCTGTTAAAGGCTGGTGTTCTGGGCCAAAAATAGGAAAAAGTACTCTATGGGATCCTCCTGAAGACCGATGGAAAAGACAGTTGGTCTCAGAGCTTTTCTGAGAGCTGGTATTTTGAGCCATGGCAAGATCCCTAGAGGCATCTCAGGGAGATGGGAAGCCCAGTGTCCCTCAAGAGGTCATTAGGTCAGTTGGGCCTTGTGAGTGGCTCAGGGTGAGGCAAAAGACCTTGGAGACCCAATTGGGCACCAGGTCCAATGGCAGAGGAGGCCCTTGGGTCAGTGTGAATTGGCCACTGAAAGCCTACTCAGGGCAAGGCCCTTGGAGTCACTGTGGGGTGGGGTGCACAAGACCCAGTGGCAGAAATCTTCTGGGGTGCAATTGATACCCAGAGCAAAGCCACAGCTCAAGGGTACAGATGGCTTATGGGGTGCAGATCAGTACCAAGAGCCCAGTGGAGGAGACAGCCCCAGGAAGCACAGTCAGCATGTATGGTACCATGGGTGAGTGTTCGAGCCTGTGGACTTTAAAATACATGGACAGATTTCAGGATAAATGCACCAAAAGCTTTATTTTTCCATTGAGGTTCAACAAATAGCTTTAGTCTGTTAAAATTCATAGGTCTACTGTCCTTCAGGCTATATAGCATTAAACTGTCCCATAGCAGGCTCCTCTAAACATGGAAGGAAGCCTGTCCTTACAGGCACTAAGGCATCAAAACTCTTCCTCAGCAGTCCTAGGGAACATGTTCTGCCCCCATTTTCATGAAGGCAGGTTGTTTATTTTACATATAGACAGTGTGTTTTTTCTAGCAAAAAAGATGCCGGTACTCAAATGCCAGACCACCCTTCAGGGGTGGGGTGATCACTGAGGGACCCACCCCACAATAGCCAGGCCCCCTGCAACTAGTCACAGAATCTATGACAAGGCAGAATTGTTGTGTAGAGCCTGAGCTTCTTTCATTAAACGTGGGATCCATGGGTCAAGTTTAGTAGATAATGGAAAAGGTGCCGGTACTCAGTACCCCCTGAAAAAAAGCCCTGCATATAGATATAGATATTGGACATTGTTATATCAGATTGCATTGCCTATAACAGTTTCCATTGTTTGTGCCTTTAAGAAAGGCAGGAAGTGCCTTTGGACAACAAATATTAGTCTTCCTGCAGTGCTCTGTAATAGGCTTTTCCTGAGCACATGTCCCAGTTCCCTATGCCCTTATGGGACTTTTCCCATTGGCAGGCTTTGCCCCTGTGTATGCTGGGATGTAGCCCGCCATTCTTCTCTCCTTTTGGGGTTTGAGAGTGTGTCTGTAGCATGGTTTTCTAAGAACTGTAACCTAACAGCTGTACCTGTTGCATACTCCCCCTCTTTCAAGCTACTGTAAATTACCAGGTTTTTACCATTTAAACGTATTGACAGCATCTACTCATCAGCCAGTGCTGAGAATTCAAATACAAGTATAAGAAGCAGACCTTTTTTGGTATGAATGCAATAGTTTTGTCCTGATTTATTTTCAGGCATGAAATCCTAGCAATATTCACCCTTAGATGCAAATAATAAACACAACCCAACACAGAGATTCCAAGTACTGTATATATCTCACATATTTCTGTCCAGCCTACTAAAACATACAAAGGAAAACTGCAGTCTGCACATATAATCATAATATACATTGAAATTTGATATCTAAACTCTTTTACATCAAGCCTCCTCTACATTTTTAAAGTTAGTAACCTGTTACTGATCTGCTGAGATTGAACTCAGATTTACTATACACAGCCACTCTTATCCATAAATACAGATCAATAGCAGTGCTTCCGAATCATTAGGGCTTGGTATCCATTTATAACAGATGATGGAATTATGGAAGCAATTATCGGATATGTTCATTCCATAAAGATGTTAATTTTCAATCAAAAACATTTCTTCCTTAAGCACTAGGAATGTGCATTCATTAGCACAATTAAAAAATTTAGGGCTCTATTTACTAAAACACACTAATCCCCAGATTCTATAAAGGGCACTCAAAATAATTAGTTAATACGCTCCAATGATTTAATTATTGGAGTTAACAAGCACTTAATTGGCACTAATTATTTATTCAGTTATTGGGATTTATTAACCACCTTTATGATGAGATTCACCCAAGGCAGTGTACAGTAGGTACAGTTTAAAATCAAACTTTACAATTTTGTTGATAGCTTAACAATAGTAAAATGTACAAGTATCAAATTGGGCACTCAGCATACACTCAGAGGTATTCCTTTTTCACTAAAAAATACCACACAATAGTCTTATTTCAACTGTAAGTGGAATTTATTTTGGCCGCAGCCAGGACTTCAAACATTGCATTTGTAAAAAAACAGTACATACAATATTAATTTAACATTTAGCTGTTGCCTAGGTACATAAGTACATAAGTAATGCCATACTGGGAAAAGACCAAAGGTCCATCGAGCCCAGCATCCTGTTCCCAACAGCGTCCAATCCAGGTCGAGGGCACCTGGCAAGCTACCCAAATGTACAAACGTTTTATACAAGTTATTCCCGAAATTGTGGATTTTTCCCAAGTCCATTTAGTAGCGGTCTATGGACTTGTCCTTTAGGAAACCGTCCAACCCCTTTTTAAACTCTGCCAAGCTAACCGCCTTCACTACGTTCTCCAGCAACAGTCAATTGGACAGTCCCAGGTATACAATATTACAACAATCTATTTTACTGAGAATCAATATTTGTACCATTAGTCTATACAGATCTTCTAGCAGATATTTCCGGATGCTTCTTGTAGGAGCAAAGCAAGCACTTTGAGCACTATGCCCAGCTGTATCTATATGGAAACATATATAGTCTCATATATATATGGCACTATCCAACATTAACAACCTGATTACAGGATACAAACTCTGACATTTCATCTATAAAGCCTCTAGAACAATGCAAATACATCAAGTCTAACAGCAGTACAACAACTCTTATTTACTGTACTTGGGAGCTGCTGATAAGGTCATAAGTACATAAGTATTGCTATACTGGGAATGACCAAAGGTCCATCAAGCCCAGCATCCTGTTTCCAACAGTGGCCAATCCAGGTCAGAAATACCTGGCAAGATCCCCAAAAAGTACAAAACATTTTATACTGCTTATCCCAGAAATAGTGGATTTACCACAAGTCCATTTAATAATGGTTTATGGACTTTTTTTTTAGGAAGCCATCCAAACCTTTTAAAAACTCTGCTAAGCTAACCGCCTTTACCACATTCTCTGGCAACGAATTTCAGAGTTTAATTTCATGTTGAGTGAAGAAAACTTTTCTCCAATTCATTTTAAATTTACTACATTGTAGCTTCATCGCATGCCCCTAGTCCTAATATTTTTGGAAAGCGTAAACAGACGCTTCACATCTACCCATTCAACTCCACTCATTATTTTATAGACCTCTATCATATCTCCCCTCAGCCGCATTTTCTCCAAGCTGAAGAACCCCAGCCGCTTTAGCCTTTCCTCATAGGGAAGTCGTCCCATCCCCTTTATCATTTTCGTCACCCTTCACTGCACCTTTCCTAATTCCACTATATCTTTTTTGAGATGCAGTGACCAGAATTGAACACAATATTCGAGGTGCGGTCACACCATGGAGTGATACAAAGGCATTTTTAAAAATAATTTATTTATAATTTTTCATTTTACAAGGATCACTTGCAAACAGTAATACAGAGATGACTGTACATTAATACAATATTAGAAGAAAACAATCTCAACTAGATAAATAGATTATATACAATCTTTCTCTTTCTTAGACCACAAAATAAATAGGGAGAGTGAAACAAGACAAGGAGATCAATTAAACAACAGTAAACCAAGAAAACATAGTATTAACCTGATTGTCCCCAGTTATTATTTATCAGAATCATTATTCCATATTGATCATCTGGTTGGCTTCTTGAAACCCAAGACGGTGTATAGTCAATTAATTTCGTTGGAAACATACTTATTGTCCAATATTAGTGGAAATAACACACCTGATTTCATTTTTCCCCTTTTAAAACCAGAAATTATTTAACAATACAAACACTTGAATCTCTGATCCAATTCACACTGATTAAAGTAATCCCAGTTTCACAGGCTTCATTCCTTTTGAATTAATATACTAAGAGGAATCATTTCAGAGGAAAAAAAAACTTTAGGAGTCATACCCAGAACTCTGGGAAAACAACAATCTCGATATTAATCATCTGTAATAATATTCATTTTGTTCAAATCTTTCTGGTCTATTAACATTTTCAAAATCTTAACCGTTTCCTATTCCTGTAGAAACTTCATTGCTGTATCAATTTTTCATTCTCAAAGGAATCGATTAGATTATCCATGTGGCTCACTAATAAGAGTATATCTGAAGCAAAATTATTTACTACCATCGTTAGGTCCTGGCGCGCCTTCCAGATGAATTCAATGCAACCTCCACGGGAGCAAAAAATCCAAGCTGATAGCTCTTACGGGTTTAGGAGTGGCACCGCCGACATGGGTTCAGCTGTAAACGACTTCTGTTTCAGCATACACTCCTAACTCACTCCTCACACTCCTTGGACATGGTGGTTAAATGATTTGAGAGCGATGAAGTTGTTTCCAGGTCCAAGAGCATCGACGCTCCTTCGCCGATGCTAATCAAAGCAGTGGCGATCATAGTCTGCATGACACCCGGGGTGGATCGCCGATGCGTCCCCCCCGGGTGCAGCACGGCCCCCCACGGCGAAATGACACCTCCCCCCCTGGTGAAATGACCCCCCCCCCCCCCCGGGTGCATGCCGCTTGGGGGGGGGGGTGCCGCAGCATGCGCCTGTCAGCTGAGTCCGCTGACTTCGCTAACTTCGCTGCAGCTCCCTCTGCCCCGGCCGGAACAGGAAGTGCCGCCCCCCCACCGCTGCCCTTGGTACGCCATCTGAATCAAGGACTCATCAACACAGTCATCTGTGGCAGCTCGTTGCGCAGCGGTCTCACACTTGCTGCAAAGGGGACAAAAAGCTGGCCATCGGCGGCTGACCCCCATTGTCCCCTTCCTCTCAATTAAGGTACATGCAAGATGCAAAGAGGAAATTTCAAGTAAACAAGACAGAACTTCAGAGGACAGCTGGCCATTGAGCATACCGAGCTTCAGGTCACCATCGTTCCACTCTCCCCAGTTTGGGACACTCTTTGTCTGGTTTCTTCTCAGAGGCCTGTCTGATATGGGTAACCTTTCAGCATAGCCCTCTGAGTCATTGAAACACGGAAGCCTCTCCACCACGATACAAAGCCATTTTTGTTTTCCATTTCTTTCCTTTCCTAATAATACCTAACATTCTATTGCTTTCTAGCCGCAGCAGCACACTGAGCAGAAGTTTCAACATATCATCAAACAACAACACCTAGATCCCTTTCTTGGTCCGTGCCTGCTAACGTGGAACCTTGCATGACGTAGCTTAATTCGGGTTCCTCTTTCCCACATGCATCACTTTGCACTTGCTCACATTAAACGTCATCCTGCCATTTAGACACCCAGTCCTCCCAGTCTCGTAAGGTCCTCTTGTAAGTTTTCACAATCCTCCCGCATTTAACAACTTTGAATAACTTTGTGTCATCAGCAAATTTAATTACTACACTAGTTACTCCCATCTCTAGGTCATTTATAAATATGTTAAAAAGCAGCGGTCCCAGCACAGACTCCTGGGGAACACTACTAACTACCCTTCTCCATTGAGAATACTGACCATTTAACCCTGCTCTCTCTGTTTTCTATCTTTTAACCAGTTTTTAATCCACAATAGAACACTACCTCCTATCCCACGACTCTCCAATTTCATCTGCAGTCTTTCATGAGGTACTTTGTCAAACTCCTTCTGAAAATCCAGCTACACAATATCAACCAGCTCACCTTTAGCCACATGTTTGTTCACCCCTTCAAAGAAATGTAGTAGATTGGTGAGGCAAGATTTCCTTTCACTAAATCCATGTTGACTTTGTCTCATTAATCCATGCTTTTGAATATGCTCTGTAATTTTGTTATTAATAATAGTCCTCTACCATTTTGCCCGGCACAGACGTCAGACTCACCGATCTATATTTCCCGGATGTCCTCTGGACATATTTAAAAAATCGGCGTTACGTTGGCCACCCTCCAATCTTCCAGTACCACGCTCGATTTTAAGGATAAATTACATATTACTAACAATAGCTCCACAAGCTCATTTTTCAGTTCTATCAATACTCTGGGATAAATATCATCCGGTCCAGGAGACTTGCTACTCTTCAGTTTGTAGAACTGCCCCATTACATCCTCCAGGTTTACAGAGAATTCATTTTCTCCAACTCGTCAGCTTCAAATACCATTTCTGGCACCAGTATCTCACCCAAATGTTCCTCGGTGAAGACCAAAGAAAAGAATTAATTTATCTCTCCTCTATGGCCTTGTCTTCCCTGATCGCCCTTTTTACTCCTCGGTCATCTAGCGGTCCAACCGATTCTTTTGCCGGCTTCCTGCTTTAATATACCTAAAAAACAATTTTACTATGTGTTTTTGCCTCCAACACAATCTTTTTTTTTAAGTCCCTTTTAGCCTTCCTTATCAGTGCTTTGCATTTGACTTGACATTCCTTATGCTGTTTCTTATTATTTTCAGTCGGTTCCTTCTTCCATTTTCTGAAGGATTTTCCAGGACAATCAGGCTGTTACCAGAATTAATGCCAAAGCTGACAGGCTGTTATCTGAACTGACGTCAATGCAGGACTCTTGGAGACACTATGGCTGGTCAACATGTACTTTATACTACTCCAAGAACAGACAGTACGTCAGCAGTACAGCTTCTGATTTCTCCATAAAAGGGAATTCTTATCAGAGATAAGGGCTGCTGTGCCGACATCTTCCCTGTAGAGCAGACCTGTGTTGGACTCACCTGACCATCTGAGGGACTGCTGACATCTGAAGGACTGCATCAGACCATGTACCTTTGTATTACTGTTCTGGGGTTAGAGTGATTCTCTTAATTCAGTGTCTAGTTAGGGGAGTTATGGGCATTTATCTCTGCAATGGGATTGCCTTTGTCTTCATTTTCTGTTTTTCTTATACCATGTTTGCTGCTATTGTAATAAAATTGCCCTATGTTTATAATATTTCTATGATTTCGGCGAGTGGGCTTGGATCTAAGGATAAGGGGAATACATTTGCACCAGGCACTTCACTCACTAATGCTGGTCTTGTCTGGGACTCATTTCTTTCAGAATTTACACCAAGTGTCAGGTATCCCAATAACACTCCCAAAAAGTGCATATTTGTATTGCACCTCATAACATAGAATGTGTTCCTTACAAGTGAATTAACCTGATGGTCCATACTTAATTTATCATCCAACACAATTGAGTGAGATAATGAATATGATTCTCCATCAATAGTGAAATTTAAAACCATAATTTGATTCAGCCTTGCCCCCAGAAACAAAAATGTCATTTTTCTCTCTATTTAATTTGAGATAATGAGAAGCCATCCAATTTGCAATAGTCAAGAAATATATACACACCTTCATTTAAGCGCAACCTTGTACGCCACGCCAATAGCAGACAGACATATGCATGCGTAAATGTACCACTTTAGTGCGCAAATGTTTGGCCTACCCAGGCCTTGCTCGTACACCTCCTCTGTGCCTGCCCTCTGTCATTTACATGCTCACATTATAGAATGCTGTTGAGTGTGTGCCTAGCACTTATGCGCATGATTACCATTCATATAGGTGCCAGCATTTTAAAATCATAGCACACAAATAACATAGTAACATAGTAGATGACGGCAGAAAAAGACCTGCACGGTCCATCCAGTCTGCCCAAGATAAACTCTATGTGTATACCTTACCTTGATTTGTACCTGTCTTTCTCAGGGCAACAGACCGTATAAGTCTGCCCAGCAGTTTTTCCTGCCTCCCAACCACCTGTCCCGCCTTCCATCACCGGCTCTGGCACAGACCGTATAAAAAGTCTGCCCTCCCCTATCCTCGCCTCCCAACCACCAACCCCTCTTCCCCCAACTGCTCTGCCACCCAATTGTAGCTAAGCTTCTGAGGATCCATTCCTTCTGCATAGGATTCCTTTATGCACATCCCATGCATGTTTGAATTCCGTTACTGTTTTCATCGCCACCACCTCCCGCGGGAGGGCATTCCAAGCATCCACCACCCTCTCCGTGAAAAAATACTTCCTGACATCTTTTCTGAGTCTGCCCCCTTCAATCTCATTTCATGTCCTCTCGTTCTACCGCCTTCCCATCTCTGGAAAAGATTTGTTTGCAGATTAATACCTTTCAAATTTTGAACGTCTGTATCATATCACCCCTGTTCCTCCTTTCCTCCAGGGTATATAGTATACAAATGGCACTTATATTTAGGCAATACGTTTATATCATTAGGGGATAAAATGTCAAGTCTATAAATGAGTGCCCACATTTACATATCCCTTGTGAGTGTAAATTTATAGAATATTAGCACTTGCCTGCACACTTAACCATGAAAGTTCCAGAATGGTGCTTAAGCGCTATTCTCTAATTACAAAGGGGGAGTACACATGGGCAGAACATGGATATGGCACTGGAGGGGGGGGGGGGGGCTCTGACTTATGTGCGTAACTAAGCAAGCGACAGGGCAAATGATCTGCAAACTCCAAGATGGTGGTGAGCAAAAGGAGATCGAATACAGAAATGTGGACTGCAAAACTTTTATTGCTGAAATAAAACCAAGGGAGCCTGACTCTGTTTATGTTTCAACCATGCAAGGGGAACTGTTACTCTGGGAACTGCAGGATTTCTTGTGAGAGGCTGCCACCTCCTGGATTGAGCTGTTTTACCAAGGTGGTAAAGTGCTATTTGAACACCACTTAGCCTCTGATGCAACCCTTGCATGAGCGAAACATGGCCAGTGTCAAGCTCAACTGGTTTTATTTCAGTAATAAAAGTTTTGCAGTCCATATTTAGTCACGTGAGGTCCTGGGACAAGAAAGCCTAAGGTGTTTAAAAGACGGGTTTGAAGAAGTTTGACTCTGAATGTATTCCGCAATTCCGGATAAGAGTCTGGGGTCAATGAGTGAATGCTTAAATTTAGAGGACAGGACCTTGAAGAACAAGGAGGTCAGTGGATGACAAATTTGAAGAAAAATAGTTTTGTTTTTTGTTTTTCCAGGAAGGGTGGTTGCCCCACAGCCAACGCTGATTCCATGATGTGAGGAGTTTGAGGGTTTTCCTTACACCCAAAGATACATGCATTCTTCTGAATTCTCCAAAGTATGTGTATCTTTTTGTTCAGAAAAATTATCTGTCCAAATTAGCAGAGAGGACAGGCATTTAGTACCACTGTCAGTTTAGGAGGGAATTCATCAGGGCGTGGTGAAAGATTACCTTTTACCACACCTTGTTTCACTGCTGGATTCAGCAACCTGCGGGATCTCAGAATGGCAGATTGGTGAATCCCATTGAAAAAGAATAACACTCCTTGCATTATTCCTGTGGCCCGGGAGCAACAGGCCACAAAGCTGTGGCCTGAAACTCCTGGGCTGGCAGAGAAGGATCCTCCCAGGCTCAAAAAATTCTTGGTTGAAGCCTCTGGCACAAGACACCCCCTCCCCCAGGTTCTAGTGCCCCTTTTCCCTGATCCCAAAGGGGCTACCTTTGACAGCATTGGTGGTCTTCAGGCAAGAGCGACTGAAGGCACCAGACTGGAAAAAAAAACAACTGGCCTCACTGCTGCCTGAATAACCCTCTAGACCACCAATGTTGTGAAAGGTAGCCCCTGTGGAATTGGGGAGGGGGGTCCTCTTCTGCTGGCCCATAGGCCTTGGGTTATGACCTTGTGGCCTGATTGTGACACCTAGCACATGGGTCTCAAAAGGAGGCGGTAAGTGCAGTCTGTCAGAGGAGGTATGGTGCTACTGGTTCCTGATCCTCCCAACCTCCAATCTCCCCCCTCCCTGCATAATACCACACCTTCTGATCCCCTAGTCTCTGATCCCCTGTGCAACCCCACCCTTTCTGATCACCCCAGCCTCTGATCTCCCCATCACATAACCCTGCCCCTCAGTTTCCAACCCCCTACCTCACAACCCTGTCATTTTGATTCTCCCATCCTCTAATCCCCATCTGCACAATTCCACACCTTCTATTCCCACCCTGACCCCAGTCCACAAATGTATCCCCAGATCTGAGCCCTGACCTCCACCAAATTAACAGCCATGCCCTCCCCCTGGGGAAAATGCCCCCCTGACAGCAAACATATCCTCTGCAAACCTCCACCCCATTGAGCCCACCCCCTAGGGCTTACCTGGGGGTGAAAATTTGGTGGTACAGTGGAGCCAGGTGGCAGTGATCCTCCTCTGCTGCAGCCTGGGTTGGTGCCAGATCCCTAAATGGCACCAATGACCCTAAACTTTCAAATTCAGATGAATTTTCAGCTGAAAATTGGGCACATATTTAGAAACATAAAAGGAGCATAAATTTAGGAGTTCATGTCTTTTTTTTTTAAACCTTAAAATATCAGGCCATGTATGTTTAGCATACAGTTGTCAGTATTGGTTGAATCTCACTGTGGAAAAAAAAAAAGCTAAACATCTAGGACAATAATCATAAAAGAAGGGGAAAAAAGATTTTTCTAAGCTGCATTCAATCAAACGTCAGCTCTTGTCAATATACGGGAGAAGTGGTTCTTTTAAGACTGCCATGAAACTGTTGATGTTATATTATGTAATATCTGCTATCTGAATGGATAAGTGTCTGCACATATTACGGGGGGGGGGGGGGGGGGGGGGGTTGTTTTGCACATAGTGCTGTGGATACTGTGGTGAGTGACTTTAAATTGGAATATATAAGAAAGTTAATAATACTGCAAAGGCTCATGAATTGTACGTAAGAAATGACTTTTATATATCTCTCTGTTTAAGAAAAATAAACTTTGAGAATTAAAAATAACAAGAAGCAAAACCCAAGTAGAAAAAAGTATAACCAAACATCAGCAGACAGGAACTATCCATTTCCTTCTTTGATGTTAAAAGCTATGGTGCCAAATGGAAGTCTGCAACAGTGTGTTCAAGACACACCTCAGTCCCAGAGGCTCAAATCATGTTTCTGGTTTATTCAGTGCTTTTTTTTGCTGCTGCCTATACTTGCAAGTAGATCTGCTAGATTGCAGGAAGCATACTTCTCCAACTAGTCATGGTGGTACCCACAGAGATAGAATTACTGTATTTATGTGAATCACTATATAGTGGATGACATGGATAGTTTCAAGGTATATTTCCATAAACTGAATATGGTATTGTAATGACCATCATAATTCCCACTGTAGATTTTATTCATAAACTAGTATAAAAGGCCCTTTTCGGTAGGCAATGAAACGGGCGCTAGCAAGGTAATCTCCCCCCCCCCCCCTTGCAGCGTCCCTCCTGTCTCCCCTGCCTCCCTGCAGCCAACCATGTCCAGCAACCCTCCCCTCTCCCTGCAGCCACCCATGTCCACCGACCCACCTCTCCTTTCCCCTTGCCCCCCCTGTAGCCACCCATGTCCAGCGACCCACCTCTCTCCCCTGCCCCCCCTGCAGCCACTCATGTTCAGTGACCCTCCTCTCCCCCTGCCCCCCCCTTCAGCGTCCCTTCTTTCTCCCTCCTGCCAGATTAGCACAGGAGGCCTTACCACAACCTCAGTGGGTAGTGGTAAGTGCTCCTCCCTGAAATGGATACGCAGCAAGTGGTTCATTTGCCAAACAATAATGTGACAAAGAGAGGGAACCAAGTACAGAAAAAGACCAAGCAAAAAAAAAAAAAAAAAACCCAACTGCACAAAGGGCCTTTAAAAACAAAAGGGAACACAGTTATTTCATTAAAAAAATCCTTTAATCAAAGTTCACTATTAAAGGATTTTTTAATGAAAGAACTGTGTTCTCTTTTGTTTTTAAAGGTCCTTTGTGCTGTTTTTTTTTTTTTTTTTTTTGCTTCATTTGCCAAACAGTCATTTCTTAAAAAAAAAAAAAAAAAAATGATAGTCTTTTTCCCGCTGCGGTAAAAAGGAGCCTCAGTGTGTGTCAAAATCACTTACTAATGCCAGCACAGGCCCTCTTTTACCGCAGCTTGGTAAAAGGACCCCATCATTAATACTGGTGTAATCGTCACTGCAAGTTAAGGAAATCACTGTTCCTTATTCTGGCGGTAAAAGTTATAAATTACAGGGACAGACTGATTGCAATACAATGAATTGTGTTTATGGTATTCGGTGTCTGTGTGGTTTCTGGTATATTGGCCAAATCAAACGGAAAATTAAGATCCGCATAGCCCAACACTTGAGTAATTTACGCACTGGTCGCACAGAAGCCCCCTTGGTGTCCCATTGGGAACAGAAACATCATACAGTACAGGAGTTACGTTTTGTGATATTGAATCAAATTAAATCTGGGAGGGGGGTAATATTCCCCTTATGTTATTAAGAAAGGAACAATGCTTAATCTTCTTGTGGAATATGGTAATTCCTTATGGCCTCAACAAAGAGATTGATTGGCTCAGCACATAGGTGACGGTATTTAAACACTGACTTCCTGCTACAAGCCATGCGTATGCATGGGCATCCTTTTGGATGTTCCATGAGGGCATGGTGCTGGTCAAGTGCTCAACGGCTTGTGGTAGCCGGTAAGTGTTACAAACTTTGTGTATGTTTGATAATTTAATATATAAGACTAAAGTATTCGTAAAAACAAGAGAGCCTAAAAATTGTTGATCTTGGTCGTTATAAGGTCTTTTCCTTCCTATTTTTGAAAATTACCTATGGTCCCTGTATTTCTTCATTATATTACATATATCATTGTTTATTCAGATAGCTCTATTTTTTTTTACAAGGTATAACTGCTTGTTGTTATCTTATTCAGTGTAAGTAGCCAGATATGACCTGGTACTGAATATCCTTATCCTGGTCTAAATCAGTCCAATGCAGCCAGCATTAAAAAAATAAAAAAAAACACTGCCTGCCACAGGCTAAATATTGTCCGATCAATTTCTGACATTCATAGACCATTTATAAAACAAACAAAATGTTATTGCACATATTGTCAGTCATTAAATGGACTGATGTCATCTCTTGCCTTTCCAAGAACTGAGAAAACACCTACAGTGTTTTAATGCTTTAATGTTTCCGCTTTAATGCTGTAATTGATCTGTGAGTTAAATTCTAACTGAATGTTTTCAGGTTGTAGCATTATTCTAGTTCTTAAATAAAGACATGGATGCAGCAGAAAGAGCTCACCTTATAAAATGGCATCGTAGATCTGAGCATTTAGAGCAAACCATCTGTAGACAAATATTTCATCATTTTGCTAACCTCTGTGTTAAACCCCCAGTTTGGTCAATAGACTTACGTGGACTGCTGCTGATTAACTTACAGTAGAATGGAAAATTGATATCTGTGCTTTCCATGCATGTCTCTGCGGTAGAGTCATGAAATGGCTAGGGGAAAATATTATTGCATGAACTGAGAAGTGAACCAAATCAGCCACTTCCCAAGAAGACGTAACGAGAATTCAGAACAGTTAAACAACTCTTTGGAGAGATGCAGTGTTGTTCAAAGTACTAGGTCAAAGTACTTAAGTAAAAATAAAAATAAATGTATATTTTATTACCTAAGTAAAAGTACAGTGAAGAGTATATTTTAAAAATGTACTTAAGTGAAAGAAAAAAATTATTGTCTGTTATAATACTTTTTGAGTAAAATGTAATAGTACCACTACTACAATGAATAAAAACTATTGTTAACATTTTTATCCCAACAGCTTAAATAATTTACAATTCAATCCACTTTGCTTTTAGTAAAACCCATGCGAGTGCACTTGTGAGTCATTAATCCAGCACAGCTAAAAAGGTGCATTGGCAGAAAGTGGACTGTTCAGTTTGATTAAAAAAAAAAAAAAGTTCCTTCAAATCAGGCCTTGCTGCAATATTACTGATGTCTTCTGAATGGGTCTGCAGGTTTTGATCAATGGAATCTCTGAAACACTTGACGTCTCTATAGCAAAGAATACTTTGGGGCTCATTTTCAAAAGAAAAAAAAACATCTCAAAAATGGCGTAAAATGGCATTTGGATGTTTTTCTCTGAGATTTTCAAAACTCAGATTTGAGACGTTTTTCTGCAATGCGTGCAGTTCACAAGGAGGCGTGTAAAGGGCAGGATTTGGGTATTCCCAAAATATGGACATTTTTCTGCTATAATGGAACAAAGCAAAAATGCAAAGAGAATCCACGTGTGTGGAGAACTCAATAATCCCATGGAGAAGCTCAAGGAGAAGGGGAGTGTGTTGGAGTATAATACTTATGATATGATACTTATGCTGACCCAGAATATTTGTTTTCTGACATGCAGAATGTTTGTTTTGACCTGCTGCTACCAGAATATTTGTTTGACAGGTTACTACCACAATGCTCCGTTGAAGTGGGTAACTCACTACAGGACTGTGCTGAGAAACAAGTCCAAAGGCTGGTGTTTTCATCAGAGGGTGCCTGGGAGAGAGGAATGCAGATTGGCCACTCATTGTTCTGTTCTAGGCACACTTGTTTGTAATCTGTTATAAAAAGAGGGGAAGCCCTGGCTGAAACAGAAGCTCTGTACCTGGTTCGAGGGACGCCTCGCTAGTGCTGGAATTTTCCCACAGATCTCTGGGCGGTCATCGGTGCTTCCCCGATTGATGTTGCAGCTCAGATGAAGGCTACAATCCTGTGGTGATGTATGTATACTGCATAAGAGTGTTATGTAATATGTGGGTGCCTATTGATATGTGAACTGCATAAGAGTGTTATCTAATATGTGTGTGCCTATTGATGTGTGAATAAACAATCTTTAAAGCAATATCCGAACCCTTGATTTGCTACAGGGAGAGTAGGAACTAAAGCCACGGGTGCCAGAGACTGGAGCACACAATGTCTTGAAGTAAAACAAGGTTTATTGATAAATCACAAATGACTCAATACAACGTGTTTCGGCCAGAAGGCCTACATCAGGAGTCTGAAACAATATATATACAGTGCAATCCACTTAAGTGCAAGGGTCTGGGACCAAAGAAATACATGCAGTTAACCGGAGCGTGCACTTAACCGTTGTGACCCAAAGAAGCTTGACATCTGATAAACATATGTACAGTACTGTTTATTATACGTACAGTATACAGTCTCAGTTAACTGACGTTATACAGTCTCCGTTAACTGAGGTTGTTGAAAACGGTATATAAATTGATATAAATAAATAAAATAAATAAAAAGACCTGAATATGTATACCCTAGAGGAGAGGAGGGACAGGGGAGATACGATACAAATGTTTAAATACTTAAAATACATTAATATAGAAGCAAATATTTTCCAGAGAAGGGAAAACAGTAAAACTAAAGGACATGAATTGAAGTTGTGGGGTGATAGACTTAGGAGTAATGTCAGGGAGTTCTTTTTCACAGAGAGGATGGATGATGCCTGGAATGCTCTCCCGAGGGATGTGGTGAAGAAACAAATCATGACAAAATTCAAAAAGGCATGGGATGAACACAGAGGATCTCTAATTCGAAAATAAATGGCATAAATAAAAAAACCAAACTTAAATGGCTGTGTGTTTGCATGTCAAGTGGCACTTTAGATGGCGACTCTGGCTGTGAAGAACTAACGCTGGTGCTGGGCAGGCTTGTACAGTCCTTTGGAATGTAAGGACGGTGCCGGTCAGACTTTTACAGTCTGTGTCCCGCTTTTGTCGAGATGGATAAGGTGGGCTTCGATGGCAACTTCAGTAGTTGGAAACTAAGGACAAGGCCGGGTGGACTTCAACGGTCTGTCCCAGAAATGCCAAAGTAATCAAATATTTTATATCACATTTATTGTTGGTTTAATCATGACTTGACTATAAGTGTCACTGCTGGGCAGACTGGATGGGCCATTCAGGTCTTTATCTGCCATCATTTACTATGTTACTATCCAATCCTCTGTGGCAGGAACAGCTGTGAGCTACAATGTCAAAGCAGTAATAAACCGGTATTAAAAAGTGTCAAAACACAATCCAAAAAGATGTCAGGTGAAGAAAGTTACACAACTTAAAAAAAAAAAATTGTAAATGGGAGAAAAAGACAACAGGGACCTTAAGGGAAGCATATATTTAGTTTCAGCTTTCCCCACTAGCAGGCCAATTTCTCAATCATCGGCCTTAAAATTAAACTCCCAAATTTGTGTAATTTTCTTCACCTGGTATCTTTTTGGATTGTGTTTTGGCAGGAACAGCTGTGCCAGAGGCAGAAGGTCAGCTGGGGGAACCATGTGATCCATGTAAAGAGGAACCGGAATTCAAATGTAGGCTAAGTATGCCCATTAATATTTTGCCGAGACAAAAAGAGCAATTCTATAACCTTGGTGCTTTTATTTATGTACACATTACACACATTTCAAATACATCTATGCATATATATGCACGAATACCCACTTAATTTCATAGCACGTACTTGCAAGGGGTGTACACAGGGGTGGAGCTTGGTTGGAAAATAAGCAGGGCTTCTACTTATATGCATAATTACAGAATACTTTAGGTTATGGGTATCCCTGCTGCCCTTAGCTGCTCATATTTCCACCAGCTCAGTGGCTGTAGTTAAGTGTGAGTGTCTAGGTTCCATTATAGACTAGGCCCCTACTGCATTCCCTTAGGGCATTTAATTTGAGCCATCCAAAGTGTGCACACTGACATGTCCACTTATAAGAACATAAGAGTAGCCATACTGGGTCAGACCAATGGTCCATCTAGCCAAGTATCATGTTTTCCAAACAGTGGCTAAGCCAGGTCACAAGTACCTGGCAGAAACCCAAATTGTGGCATCACTCCATACTAAATCCCAATCCTATTTCCCTTATTCATTCATTCGAGTATTTATATACTGCTTAGTCCTTTTAAACTGATGATGGGCATATTTTCATAACAGCTCAGCTCCTGCTGTAGTTGTTTGAAAATATAGGGCAACTTTTAGACACCTTCAGATGTACTTACTTAAGAGCATAACTGGAAATTGGCCTTCCTGTTTTATATGTGCCCTACCTATCCCCTTTCACCGAGAATCACTTGAAAACACCTCCCCCCCCCCTTATCTGACTTTCCAAATAAATCAATTTAAAACAAACATTTAAATTAAATAAAAAAATAGCAAAGGATTGATTAATGTTTGAAATGTAAGTATTAGGATTATGCATGGTGTTCTCTTCACAGGGTTTCGGCATGGTGAGCCTGAATAATGTTGAGTAAGATTATCCTTGTGGCTTTTTACTGAGTGATGTCTGTGGAAAAAAGTTATATGACTGGGGTTATTTATATATGTAATGATTGGTGCACTGCATTGCATCAGTCAGATATGCTTAAGAATAATTCATTTTTGCTGCCACAGAGGAGGGACCACCACCTGAGCATTGAAATAGTGCCAGCATGTATTTTTTTTATATTGCTCTCTTTCGGAGACAGTTCTACTGGTTGCTGCATGTGTGCATTTATAAGGCAAGGATACTAAATTTTTACTCCTTACTTTAGTACTTTAAATGGATATTTTATTGTTCCACTCAATACAAAGAAACACATTTATCCTGCAAGAAAAATTGAAGATAAGTGGGTTTCTCCAATGTAAACATAACAGCTGGATTTCTTTTTGTGACAAACCTTGATACAGATTCACTTAAAATATAGAAGTTAGGTTCTTCTTCCATTTGGGGTTCTGAAATGTTTAATTGATCAGATCCAAGATGGGTATGTGAAGTAGACATACTCATAGTTGCCGGATGATATCTGATGATTTGGGGAAATTTGAATTTGAAGATGGATGTGGAGGATGGGGGTTATTGTGATGTTTTAGATGGATGGTTATTTAGTGGGATTGAGATGGATATGTGTGTGTATTTTGTTTTTGTTATTGTTATTGCGATTGTACTCCAGTTAGACTTTTTAGTGTCTTTGCCTTCTACAAAAAGACTGAGTGTGATAGCAGTAATGTTTTTACTGTTTCAGATCTTGGCACATAAATCTCATTGGGACTTGGGGTCAGGAATTTTCCCTTTTCAGTGTGATGACAGAAATGTGGAACATTAAAGCTTGTCAGGCTCCAATGCAGTGTTTCTATTCAAGAGGAGGAGGCACCCCAAGCCCTACAGGTCTCGGAAAGTTGAAAGCAGGCCAACCCGTCTGCTGTGGCGGTGTCACAAATTCTCTAATGGAGTTGTTACATGTGGAGAAGTTGGATGGAACTGAAGGAATGGTGCAAGTCCTCGGAAATGTGGAGACTGCAAAGCAAAGTGTTTTCTAGATTGGAACTCTTCTGCCCTGTCACATTTATATGAAGTAGTATCACAGTGAAGAAGACTTCACTGGTGACTTATAGGAAGGAGGCTTTTCATGCACCTTGCAAATATGAGGGTTTAATGAAAAGTAGTACCTCCACCTATATACAGCAACTAACCATCCCCCTTTTTGCAAGCCATGCTAGCAGCTGCTGCACAGCAATGCCATTCACTTTGATAGGCTGTGTCAGCATTACCACATTGGCAGCTGCTAGTGCGGCTTTATAAAAGGGATTTATGCGTACATCATATTCTATTTTGGGTGCATTCACAGAATTTATGTGCACTGTCACAGAACAGACCCAATTATACCTGTTTTCAGGTATACAAGCGTAATTGCCAGTGTCTTAAGGTAGGCACAATTTATGAGCTTAGCCGCTATTCTATAAAGCACATGGATCCTTTTAGAATAGTGCCCACTATTTCAATTTTTTGGTACCTATTTCTTGGTGCCATTTATAGAATCTAGTTCACTTGTTCTTTGAAATTGCTCCCTTCATCTTAGTTGACTAGACAGTTCTACATGAAGAGAATATTTTGCTATTGCTTGTGAAATGGAAGCATGCAGGGAGCACGTGCAGTGCAATTTAAGCAATATACTGTGATAGAAATTTTGACTATTGAAGGAGTCCCTCCTATTGACATTCACCCTTGCACGCAGGTTGTTTATGGTGATGACTGTGTTGATGTAGGACAAAAATGTAAAGACTGTGCACCAGGAAAGGATGTTTTGTGTGATCAAAAATAAAGGGGAAGACCTGTGACAGCAATGGTGGACTCTCACTTGAGAAAGGTTGATGAACTCAGAAAGGATAATTAGACGATCACTCAAAACATCAATTAGATGATCACTCAAAACTTGAAAACTTTGAAAGAACGATTGAGAAGAGTTCAGCAGCACAAAAGGGAAATTTTGTTGCAACATGACAGTATTAGGCTTCACACAGCATGAAACATCACATAGCCAATTGCGAAGATCAGACTCACAGTCTTACTCACTATAGGGAGTAAAGGGAATGAATGCATCTATACAAAAATGCAAAAACCTCTATAATTCCCTTAAAAAATGTTTGCCTTTAGCAGTGGGAGAAATTTGAAAGAGTTATTATATCCTTCCAGTTTCCCTGAGCGTAACAATGTGTCAGTGATGACTGCTCGATGTGTCCAATCTGAGGTCTAACACAACCTGTAAATCTGACCATGTTGTGAACTGCTTATTATGTGCATGCACTAAAGTGTCTGTAGGACAAACTACCAGGAGACTGTCAACGCAGTTAGTTGAACACAAAAACACAATCATCACAAAAAAAGTAACAATACCACTGGCTGTACACTGTATTCAGGGTGATCATGAGTTTGAGTCTTTACGCTGTTTGGTATTACAGTGGATAGCGCCACTGGACAGAGGGGGTGATAGACAAAGACTACTGCTACAGCAAGAACAGAAGTAGATTTTTCAATTAAAAATGGTAGAACCCATTGGTCTAAATGCCAGATTGAATGCTGTCATTTTTTCTGAAGCTATTTTTCCTGAAGCATGTCGTCTGAAGAATTTCTTCAGTAGAAGCGTTTTGATTGGTCAACATTTAGCTGAGCATCTGATGTCATATAATAAAGAGGGGAGCCATCTTGGCAGCAGAGTGAGACCCTTGTAGAAAGCAGGCACGAGTGTGCTTTAGAGGAATATGTAATTTTGTTTCAATATTTTCAGTAAGGAGTATTGAGAGCGAATGTTTCTATGCTTGATTTTGTTGTAATCCCAGATGGCAACATCCTGAAGCAGCCTTTGCGAAATGCTGGCTATCGTCGATTGTCATCGTGGGATCAGAAACTACAGTGTGCAATGAAGATAGGTCTTTAAAAGTGATGGCTCTTTAAAGGATTAAACACTAAACTAAAAAAGATAAATACATTGTCCTACTAAGTAAAATGTCTACTGAATATTGAATGACCATTAAAGATGCTAGTTATGGAAAGTTTTTTATGCCAGTGATGAAAGTTTCATCTCCGAAAGGATTATATTACCTGGAGATCATTTGAGGCTTTTTCCTTCTATTTTTTGACCATCTCACAATTAGATTGATACGTCAAAAACATTTTAAGAGAATTATATAGGTTTTTGCATTTTGTATGCATAGACTTTTACTAAACCTTAGCTTGAGTTCTCTGCAGCAGGGCCCATAGGAATAAAATGGGTTCTGCTGCAGATAACTCGAGCTAAGCTTTAGAAAAAGACCCCCTTAGTAAAGTATATTATCTACCATTAGTCAAACTTAGTGATGATCAACAAGATACTGCAGAGTATAGTCAGGTATTGTTCCCCCACATAACAGACCCTTTAATTGTTTGTCTATGAAATCCCTTTCAAACGAGGTATCTGCTTATTTGTTATGATTGAAAGAACAATAGCATTGCACACCCTAGCAGATAATGATTAGCGTGTACTAAATGTATAATGCTGGGTTAACACAGGAGGCACAATGTGCTCCTGTGTTAATTTTTTGTAAGTTCTACCTGCTAATGCATTAGCACACAACCTGAAAAAACCTTTAAAAAATTTGCCAGGGTAAATCTGGGTTTAACATATTGGAACGTTCATTGTGTTAGAATGCACTAAGCCCAGATTTTACTGCACTTTAGTAAAACAGTCCCTTAGTATGTTATTTAGCACCTATTCAAACTAAGTAATAAACATATACAGAGGGGCATTTTCAATATGATGTCTAAGTCTGACTTCGGAAATTTTGCTCAAAATGTTCAGAATCCAAATAGCCATTTTCAAAACAGCAAAACCTGTATCTTTTTTGCTGAAAATAACCACTTGCTGGATGTTTTTGTGCTCTGTGCGTTTATCTTTTAGGTGCATTTTCAGACAAAAAAAAGTCCAAGTGAAAATGCACAAAATCAAGCTATTGGGATAGAAGGAGCCAGCATTCTTAGTAGACTGGCCACCTAGACATCCCAGCAGAGGAAAAGTGGACCCTAGAGGGCACTGCAGTGGTTATCAATTAAAAGTCCCCATGTACACATATCACCATTTTTTTTAATTTTTGTTACTTTTGTACCCTGCACTTTCCCACTCATGGCAGGCTCAATGTGGCTTACATGGGGCAATGGAGGGTTAAGTGACTTGCCCAGAGTCACAAGGAGCTGTCTGTGCCTGAAGTGGGAATTGAACTCAGTTCCTCAGAACCAAAGTCCACCACCCTAACCACTAGTCTCTCCAAAACCCACCAAAAACCTACTGTACCCAATTGTACACCACTACAATAGACCTTATGACTGCAGGTGTCACCTCTACGTTAGTATTGTAGGTTTTTGGTGGGTTTTGGAAAGCTCACACTTTCCACCACAAGTGTACCAGTCCCCTTCTCCATAGTGCACTGCCCACTAGGCTACTGCAAGGACCTGCTTACTGCTCTAATAGACTGGCTATAACATCTGAGTCTGGTATATACTGTTTCTTTTACATCCTGGGGTGGGAATTTTCTCAGCTAAGGGTAAATTTTCCTTCTTTTTTCTATTTGACACTTTTTCATTTCAGAGCTATATGCATTATGTACTCCATACTTATCTTCACTAGTCTATCCGACTGCACGCTGTTTTGTTTTTAGTTTCATCTTTGGCACCAATTCCTTTTTCTCCTTCTTATTCCCTAGTATAGACACTGCATCATGCATCTGCGTCTATTCCAATACATTTAGGCATATGTCTTTGCAGCATTCAAACGTGACTCAAAGTCCGTCACAAACTTTTGATTTGGTAAGACTGTCACCATCATTTCTCTTTCATAAATTAATGTCAGCCCTACTTTTCAGCATTTTATTTAAAGACACATTGTTTTTTTTTTTCTTTCAAAACTTTGGCATCAACCACTACAGTTTCACTGCATGTTGAGTTTGCTACATTCAGGTTTGCCTAGATATACACTTTTAAATGCCTTAATCTTATTGTTTTTTTCTATTCTTCAGAAGCCTAACAGCTACTTTTCTCTTGATTAAGCCATCAGCCAAACACAAGAGGTAAAAACCATTTTCACGTACATTTACAGATAATGATTATCAGGTCTATGTGTACATACTACTGATAGTATTTTTTACTTGTTTATAGTTTGCACATTTGTTTGTCTGAATCTAAACATATTGGATTGTTTATCACCTGATTACCTTTGACCCATGTAAAGTCTAATACATAATGCACAAGCCAAGACTCATCTTTTACTTTAGATTTTTTATACTTTTTAATCTCTGTATATATATGAATGTGATTATTGCACAAGTTGATTTTATATATGTCACTATTTTATATATGAGAGGAGAGGGAGAAAACGAGAAAATCTGTGTGATTTAGACACAGATAAGCTTGTCTTCTTCGTATATGGAGGCGTCTCCCGATAATTTTGTCTTGGGATTTGAAGCTAAGTACTCCAACTGTTACCGAAGTGACTTTTTGCTACTGGCTCTTCTCGTTTAGTTGCCATCTCCATGTCTCTATATTGTTGATGACATTATTAACTTTGTCCAATATATGAACATTTTTGAACACAATTTCTCTGTTTTTTTACTACAGATTATCTTAAGTATTTTACTCTGTGGGTTTTTTCAGAGAATTGTGGGCCTGTGATAAAAGCCATATCAGGTGTGTCCACTGAGTTGGTACCCTGGGCCATTGAGGCCTCTTTATTTCAATTTAATTGTTATATGGACATTAAAGTGGTCACTCTATAGAGCTACTTAAAGCTTTTTTTGTTCAGTTTCTACTATTTTATATATGTCATTTTTGTCTGATTACATTACTTTTCATGTAATTAGTTATTTTGTTTTTCATGTAGATTTAATAGACCCCTGTTGCAGACCTTGGAGCCGAAACACGGCCGTGTCGGGTCGTTTTTTTAGCTGTTATATTAAAGATTTCTTGACATCCTCCTTCAGCTGTCCTCACATTTTTTGTTCTATACAGTATTTACCTCTAAACTTTATTGTTATTGGTTATTTTTGTGCATTAATTAAAATGTGATAATGTTCAGTATATTGGACTTTTATTTTAGGCCTATATGTGATATGAGTGATTACTGTCAGAATTCTTTATATTTTGTGCTTTGTTTCCAGAAGCTTGTTCAGTTCTCATTTAAGAGTTTGCAATTTTTGTTTTATTTTCTGGATCAGCAGTCTCATCCTGCTAGGTCAGTTTCTACTGATCTCTGTTGAACAATGATGCCATGAGCATTTACTCCCATAAATGTTTCACCTATTTATATATTCTCACTGAATTTACTAATCCTACTCATTGCTGCAATGGTCCTTGAGGGGGAGGTGCAGGGAGATTTTTGAATGGGGCTCCTTCTGCAATCTTATCTTGGTATCTCAATTCATAAGACTTCACTTTTTGAGCAATAACTCGATCTCTTGTGGTGGAATAAAATCTAGTGGCATTTAAAAGGGAAGATATCAGCATGGGTTGCTGTTAAAATGGATTATTTTACTGTTAACCCGGGTTATTAGTAATTAGGTCTCATTGTTTAAAATATCTTAAATAGCACAAGTTATTGTTAAAACAGCCCATCTTAATGGTAGCCCATGTTGGTATCTTCCCCGCTTAGATGGGCCATTAAAACCTCTCTTTTCAGTTAGAAGCTATCAAGTTAGAAGAAATGTTTTTAGAGTCTTATATCTTATTGGAGGGAATTAATTTTATGTATTGGTTTATGTAGCTAACTCTGAGTTTTGACATATTCAATTATGTATGTAACATAGTAACGTGGTAACATAGTAGATGGCGGCAGAAAAGACCTGCACAGTCCATCCAGTCTGCCCAACAAGATAACTCATATGTGCTACTTTTTGTGTATACCTTACCTGGATTTGTATCTATCTTTTTCAGGGCACAGACCATATAAGTCTGCCCAGCACTAGCCCCACCTCCCAACCACCAGTCCCTTGATTTGTATCTGTCTTTTCAGGGCACAGATCGTATAAGTCTGCCCAGCACTAACCCCGCCTCCCAACCACCAGCCCCGCCTCTGCCATCCAATCTCCGCTAAGCTCCTGAGGATCCCTTCCTTCCAAACAAGATTCCTTTATGTTTATCCCACGCATGTTTGAATTCCGTTATCATTTTCATCTCCACATCTGCTCTACGTGCTGTTAGGCTCCTTCTCCCCTTCTCTCTCTCTTACCTATTCGATAATTTGTAGTTCTTTTCCTTTCTGTGACTTTGGACTTTTTTATTTTTTAAACCACCTTGATGATTCTATTAGAAAGATGGTCTGTCAAAAATATAGGGGTCCTTTTACAAAGGTGCGCTGAAAATGGCTTGCGGTAGTGTAGGCGCAGGTTTTGGGCACACGCAGAATCATTTTTCAATGCACTTGTAAAAAAGCCCTCTTTTTTCCCTCGAAAATGGACATGCGGCAAAATCAAAATTGCCATGTGTCCATTTTGGGTCTGAGACCTTACCGCCAGCCATAGACCTAGCGGTAAAGAATTTGGGCGGTAATGACCTACGCATGTCAGATGCCACTTGGCGTGCGTCCGCTACATGCGCCAGAAAATAAAACATATTTTTCAGATGCGCGTATCGGACACACGCCAAAAATGAAATTAGCTCAAGAGCCATACGGTAGTTGGATGGTAACTCTATTTTGGCGGGCATTGGGCATGCGTAGGCACCTGCGCAGCTTAGTAAAAGGGGCCCACAGTAAACATAAATATCAACATCAATTAAATAAATGACAGGGGCTCTCTGCCACCCAGGACTGTAAATGCTGCCTTAGCAGTATTCCCCTAGTAAAAACCAGGAGAATGTACCTGCTACAATATATATTAAATCCTAAAAGAGGAGTAATCTCAGAAACTTATGTACCCACATGGTAGTCTACTAAGACCACTAAAGAGTGGAATATTGCACCTCATTCATAGGTTGGCTCACTGTTGTGATGTTTATGTGCAATAATGCGCATAAATTTGTGCTAAGTGCAATTGTGTGCGCCTTAAAATAATAAAATAATAATGTATTGGAGCTTCAAGCACAGTAACAAAAGTATAACCATGACAAGATAAGATAAATAGAAGTACTTATTTTATGAGCCCTGCGTCAGTAGACTTCCAACATCTAGGGCTCCGATGTTTACAACGCTTGCAAACAATCCGGACTAGACTGCTCTCCCCTGCAATAAAAAATCCAGAGAGGCTCCCTTAGAAAATTATACTGAGTATTGGCTGTGCTTATTCGTTATTCCCTTCCGCTATGTAACTGAATTTTTCTTTTTTTTTTTCCTTCTGTATAAATTCTTAGTATCTTGATCAATAATTGTGGACAAAAGAAAAAAAAATAATTTTCCTTTAATTATACCAGTTAGTATAATGTTTAATATTGTATAAGTGATATGTTTCTGATATTTCATTACATTTATGTTAGTTGATGTAAATGTTAAATCTATAAATAAAATGATTTTAAAAAATCCAGAGAGGAAAGGGTTTTTTTTGATTTATATTTTTAGCCTTAGCGGTATTGCCAATCCCCAGTCAAACTGGGGAATAGAAAATCTGATCTAGGATTTGAACCCTGGGTTTCTGTTAATAAGCCAATCTATGTATTGTTTAAAGTAATTCAAAAACATCTATCAGACCGAGAGCAAAAGAAAAACAAATACAGAAATAAAATGCTCAGGATTAAGAAAACCTTTCATTCGTGTTGAGAGAAACTAGCCATTAACACTCAATAATTGGCTGCTAACAATCAATTACTGGTATTAATTTGCACTAATTTGGAATTGCACAACTGCCTATGAGTGATTCTATAAAGATCACCAAAATATCCAATAGCTCTGTGTGTATATCCTTTTATGGTTTACACAAGGAAACGTCTCAAACGCTAAGGAAAGCTCCTTTGTTAGTCACCCAGCATAAAGGAGCAACCTTTCGTTCATCATAGGCTGAAAAACCTCATTATAAGTAGTCTTACACTTGAACCTGATTGGTATCTTAAAGGTTCTAAGGTATAGAATACACTTATCTCAACAGCTGTAGTTGTAATTCACCTGTCACGGCCCAACTATTTAGAGTGATTCTATAAAGAAACATGCCTAAATTCTCTCATGTGCAACCCAAAATGGGGCAAGGCCGTGGGAAGGGTATGGGCAGGTCATGGTGTTCCCAAAGTTATACGTAGTGTTACAGAACTTGTGCAAGAAATTTTACCTGGTTTCAGGAGGCATAATTCCTGGCTCTTAATTTTAGTCACTGGAATCAATACTATGTGCTATTCTATCAAAGCGCTCATCCCGGTGTGACTGTTATAGAATAGTACTGCACGCTGATTTTCCCAGCACCTAACTTTGAGCACCAATTACTGAATCTGACCCTATATGTGCACATCATGATTGAAACATTTGCACAACCAGGCCTTTAACGGAAGAAGTAACTAACACCGGCTGTACATATAACAGGACATGTTTATCCACTCCTACCCTAGCCAAGATAATGTTCAAGCACCTTTCTGACCTCATTTGCAACTCTTTTTAACTAGTCCCTTATTTTCTTTCTCCTGTTACTCTATCGTATCTATATGTTCCATCTTGGCTTACACCCTATGCTGTCCATTAAAATGTTTTATTGTGTATTGTGTTGGCATTGTAATGTAGCAAACTATGCCATACTTTGTATTGTTGTTTGAATATTTTTACTGTTGTAATTGTCTATTGCTTATTTTTTTACTTATTCTTGCTGTACACCACCTTTAATGAATTCCTTCAAAAAGGTGGTAAATAAATCTTAATAAATAAAATAAAAAAGATAGATAGATAGACAGACAGACAGACAGACACATAGATGGCTATATATAGATAAATTGATTGAAGAAAGTTAAGTGGTGTGTATGTTCTAGCTTTTAGGTCATCACTGTCTTTAAATGCAATAGCAAATGTTTTATAACTCAGGTTGAAGAAAATGAATGATCCTACTTCCTTTAGGAATTAATCATCTAGGATAGAATGCAAAACCAATATTGGAATCAGGCCATCCACTGAGGAAGGTAAAGATAAAAAGCAAATATATAAATGAGTCCATCTGTTTGGAAGAAAAGAGAAAGACATATGATATATAAATCAATGGTGCTCAAGTCTTATAAAAGAGGACATTGTCAAGAAAAGGGACTGGAGGCAAAAGACAGTAAAAAGTAAACTATGGACAAAAGCAGCTGGGTGTTCTAAATGTGAACCATCTGAGAAAAATAGTCCTTCATTACAGGGACCCAATAAAACACCCATAAAAGTGGGAATATAAACTTCCAACAGAAACAGAGAAAGGGAGGGGTGGGGGAAGAAAAGGTAAAGAACATAACAAGTACCTTTCCAAGATTTCTGAAGAACATAACAGGATACGCAACAGTGGTAATGTGGACCAAAGGACTGTAATAAAAGAGTCAGATGGGATGAACAACATTCAAAACTAAAATAATGGTCTGAGGATAAGAAAAGCAAATCAAGAGACAACTCAGCTACACAGATAGAAATATGCCGATCCACCAACGTTTTCATTATTTCCACACTTGACCCTCATCAACCTGGTGGATCTGTTTCCCAGTTGCAAGTCTTATTTCACTTTAAACTATCAATTGTCAGAAAGGATATAATCAAAACATAAACACACACACACACATTCCTCTATTGTATTCATCACGCTGTATTTTTATTTCCTTTGCCTTCTCAGTTTCTCTTTAACGATTCACATCCAGTAGCAAAGTTACTGGTTCAGATATGTCTCAGTATATATGTGTACTTTTTTTTTACAATTACCAATTTAAAATAATCTCAGTATTTTCAACATGAAAATTATCAGGTGAAACTTGAAATAATCTTCATTGAAGATCAAAGCTGGACATGTTTCAATACATCTGTTTCATTGTGATTTTCTTTGAATTTCATCCAACTTTCTCTTTTCCCTTTCAGTGTCATGATATCTTAGTCTGTCAGTCTACCTTACTGTAACTCTTCATATCACCACTGTTTCAATTATTGGATGAAGATTTCACAGCTACCCAAAATTATTGTAGTCAACAGATGAAAAAAATGAGATCAGGAGCCTTTAATTGAATAGTGGAGTATAATTCACTGCCCTTGTTCCTAGAGGATGAGAAGGAATAGAAACTAAAAAGGATTTTGTTAGCCAAGAAGATGTTATAGTTACCTTTCAAAATTGTTGATTTAATTTTTCAGATGTTATTTGTCAAGCAAAAATTCACAAACAAAAAGATCTCCAGAACCAGCTTTTAAAATATAAACTATTTGAACAATGTAAAGTGTCTGTTTGAAATCCCCTTTCAAATCTGCCCTTGAAATTTCTCTTTCAAAATTTGTACTTAGGATTTACACTTAACTTGTATTTTTTTTCTCTAGAATAAAGAAAGAAATACAGTATTTTTAAGCACAGCCTTCTGTACAAGAAACTTGAGATCTCAATGGCTGCTAGATAAGTATTATTAACTCAATATACCAGCTCTTTCTGTCCTTTTTTAAACATTTATATGACCCTGCTTTACTTTCAAGAACTGAATCTCTGTGTTAACTTTTTTTCTTTCAGGTACCGGACCCAGAAGCACCCCACATATCAGGTAAGTACTATTTGTTTCTGTTGTGATTCTGTAAACCCCTCATGTTTCTTTATAGCCTTTCTTTCTCTGTCTTCAGGTGTGAAGATTACTTATCTGCTGAACTTTGGTCTCTGTTGAATTCTTCTTTTCTTCATCTTGTTTGGTACATTTGGGGCCCTGATTCTTCTGTTCAGGATCCAGGAGCTGTACCCACTATCCTGGTCTTTAAAAAAAGCAATAAGGAAGCCTATCTTCATCACTACAAACAACTTCTGTCACTAATTAGGAATAAGAAGATTTGTTAGATTTTTTTAAACTAACAAAATAACCTAATAAATGAATTCCCTATTTAGGTTGGCCCTATTCTTTTAACTGTTTTCATGCTCTACTAAGGTGATCACCCTTGTGCTGTTCTTCTGCAGTCAGACTTTCAGCACTCAGCAATGATCTATAAGAATACTTGTCCTTGCCCACACAGACATATTCTGCCAAATCTCTGCCCATTCAAAGCTGGCAATACTCAAGCTTGTCATGCTGTCTTCAGCCCTTCTAACTGCCAAGGAGATAGTGACTCTGATGATGTCACTTTTCTCAATGCAGCCCTGCTCAACCAATCGTACCCATGCACTTATGAATTCCTTATATTTTTCATGCATGGTACAGAACCAATGCAAGCAGAAATCTCCATTTTGAATTCACTATTCTCCATAAATAGGAAACAAAGAATTTTCTCATTTATTTCACATAAATCAATACATTTTCCACCAAAACCATGTTTTACCGCACCTTAGAATATCAATTAATTGCTCAAGGATTTTCCTAATGATGAACAAAAATGAGGATAAAATTAAACAAAAACCTAGCAACAACACTTGGAGGAAAATACCTCAACCAACCCCAGTGCTACAGTGAGCTTATCACTGACAACTTCATAGCACTTATTGTGTCATCATTGGCCAAAAACCTCCTCAAAAAGTGTATTGTTGCAGTTTACATTTTTCCTGTTTCTTTTCTCCTTTTTTCTTTTTTTTAATACTTTGTATCTTCTTTCATGCACATAACCATCACACTCCAGTCCAAATTGCTCTAAAACCAACAAGAATGTATCAATGTACATGTAGCACTAAGTTTCCTATCTGCTCCAGCCGCTCAGTTCCCGGTCCCATAAATCCCAACGGGGAACTGTTTTGCCCTCCAGGCTTTTTCAAGGGAACATTGCTGCAATGTTCTGATAAAGAAGACAAAATGTCTTGATGATTTCCTGGATCTCCCTTGAAAAAGCCTGGAGGGCAAAACAGGTACCCGTCAGGAGATGACCCCAAAGCTGATGTTAGTAGGCAACAGGCTCAAAACACAGTAGAGCCTGAACCTACTCAAGTGTAGATAAGAGTTGAGCAGGGGATAGGTGAAGAAATAGGTATTCAAAGCATTGGGAAGAGGTTTGGGGAAGAGCTTCAAATCTTGAGGTGTCAGGCAGCAAGTATGGGGAGGGTTCAGGGAACAGTTTGGGTTAGGTTTTAGTTCTTAGATGTTTAGCCTTAATTCTGTGAATTCAGTTGACCTGCCTTGTTTCTGTGTTTGCAGTAGTTATATTGTTCTCTGAGGTAGGAACTATAGTTGTTTGTGTGACACAGGTCCTCGTTTTGTTGGTGGTGGCATCAGTAAGCTGATAAAAGGCTATTATCAGAGGTGGTTCTATATTAGTTTTTGCACTATTTTTGTATGGCACGATTGCCTTTGATTAGATTGTTGTATGCACCTCTGCTGCTTATTGAATGTTTGTCAGTGAAAAGAGAGAGTATTCTACAACCTTGCGACACAGTTTTATTTGTGGCAGAGGAGGGTGAAAGTAAGGGCATTTTGAGTTAAAACTTAGGGGATTTAGGATTGAATGTGGGTCACTGTCAGGGTATAAAGTAGCTGTAGAGGGGATTTTGGTAATTGGTTAAATTATATTATAGTGAGGGTAGTTTGAGTATGTTGGTAGGTGGTTACTTGGAAGTTGGATTTAATATTGCTTTGTATGGATATTGGCAAGGGTGAGCTTTATTATTAGGAGTTGACCTGATGCCTCATAATCTACAAAGAGGTGGGAAAACAGAGGTGGTTGGGTTGGTTAGAGCTCCTCTCATAAGGAGAGAGGTTTTAATACTTGCATAAGAAAATGTATGAGAAGTTTGTTTAGGGGCATGAGGCAGTTGATAGGGGATAAGTACAAATGTAGGCAGAAAGCTGTAGCCCCTGAGCTGGTTTGGAAATCTGATCCTCAGAGTCTTTATTGTTGTTATATGAGGAGTTTTATAGAAGGGATTGTGTCATATGCATGTAGGTTACAGATTGATGGAGTGGAGGGTGTGTTAGCTTATGGGGTGGGTCAGGGCTGTAGTAGATTGGCTCATACGCTGAGTGTGACTTCACCATTGGATAAAAAAACTTTTAAGAAGGAAATGTTGATATTTTCACTTTCCTTGAAATGGATCAGGATTAATTTTAAAAAAAAGTCAGAATGTCAGCATACTATAAGCAAGTCTGTTTTAAGTGGAAGAAAAACTCTGTATCTGGAGTGAGAGGGCCATAGATCACCAATATAACCAATACCTATGCCTACAGGTCCATCCGAAGGCCCAAGTATCTACCCTCCACATCTCTAAAAAGGAGCTCAGTCTTGCAAGCCAGGGACTGACGGACCAATACGGCAACCTACCCCAGTGTACTGTCACCTGAGAGCAATGCAACTCCCCAACCCAATGGCAAGGCAGTTTGCAGTGCTCCTTCTGTGACTGGCACTTTTCTTGCAAATACACCATGTCTGCATGACACCACTGCAAAGAAGCTACATTTTTTGTTCGTTTCACAGGGGAGGTAATCCCACAAACATTCCAAGACACAAGACACGAGACACCACCTTGAGATTTACTCATAGGCATGATACAGCAGCTGACAATCAAAATATTCCTGCTAAGAGAACCCCGAGGTGCCCAGCCCCTACCCCAGGGCAACCATATACCTTGAACCTGCAGCAAAAACAACATCCACACACATATGAGCACTCCCATCACCCACAACCATGCTATAGCAATCATACATCTCCATCCACACAGCACAAAAACCTCATGCAGTGCCCTTATCCTTCCCTTCCCCCACACACCAACCCTTCCTCCCCCATCTCAGAACAACCCATTATGTGCACCCCAAAACACCAGTGCTCAGGGTATAAAAGAGATCACATCCAATGCTAAGAGGCCCCCCACTTAAACAAATACGACTGCTTGGGGAGTCAGGCATCCAGAAGAAAAGCAAATACCAAGTCATCATATAGAACAATATTAGAGCCAAGAGCACTGCCACAGACAAAGAAGCGTAAAATGGCAATAAAGTCTAGCTGAGGCTCAGGTTGCAAACCACCTTGTAATCCAGATGAGGCCTATGCCTCAAGAGTCTGGTTACGCAAAGTATTAATGAAGTCCTGAGCCTCTGAAAAGGACTCAAAAGCCTTCCAGGTGCCACCAGAATAAATTTTAAGCATCGCAGAATACAAGAAAAGAAATTGCATGTTACGCTTATACAATTTAGAACATAAGGGAAAAAAGCACCTCCACCATTCCAACAGGCGAGTAGTCTTAGAACAAAAGTACTTGATACCCTTCTTATTGCAGTGTCTCTTTATGCCTCCGAAAATGGAACATGATTTCCATTTTATGTATGTAATTAGGGACATGGGCAATAACACCTGGGGACAGGTTGAGACCTCACACCGTTGGTCTAGTCTGTGTGCGCACTCCAAGATAAATTAGGCCTGCAGATTAGATAAGGGCAGCTGCTCCACTAACCATTGTTCCAAGCAACAAAGCAACTCATGTTGTGGGATAGATTCCCAAAGGAACAATTTTCAAGATCATACAGCTTCTGAAACTGTTTGGTAGACTGAACCTGAAATGTTTCCAGCTGTGCACTCGGGATCCTGGAGGAATCCTCGAGGCTGGAGACCTGATTCTTCACCTCATCGGTCATGGTCACAAGTCTGGTCATCTGCTGCTCGAACTGTTGGAGCTGGGTGGGTGGAAAGCTTGTTCCACTCTTGTTACCTGAGACACTGCAGTGGTAAATTGCACTAGCTGTGAGTCAGTAAACTTCTGAATTGAGGGCATGGAAGTCTCCGCCACGTTTCAGTGCCACCACAGGGCTTGTCCTTTTCCATGTCCATTTTAACAGCTTTTGAGAACATGCTTCGCCCTGACCTGGTAATACATTTTTCCATTCACCAGAGCACCAGCCAACGATATTACCATGGCTACCACCAAGCACTAGAAACTAAAAAAATGGCATAAATTATGCGGGAGGCCCCCAGAGCAAAGCAACACCACATCTGCCTTATTCAAAGCATCATGTGACTCTAATGCACAAAATTATATAATACATAGATATTAAGCAAGGCAAGCTCTCTATTTTCCAGTCATATTTTTATTAATGTCAATCTCCCTTGGGTGTCCACTTTAGATTACTGAACCTGTACATTAGATGATTTATTCAAAAACCTCACATTTTTTACCTACACTCACAAATCCACCAATCTTTTAATGTAGTGAATTCAGAGGAATTTAAGTCTGTCGCTTGAAGTAGGCATGATGTTCTTCCATCGTCTTCAAATAAACTAAGATCTTTTTTCATTTAATTTGGTGATTGACCTTGCTTACATTTAGAGAAAACATTTTAAACATCCCTATAGTACAGAGTGTTAACTTAAATCACATTACATGAGGGTCTTGGTCATAATATGTAAGCTATGCAATAGAAATGAAGTACATTGTCCTTACCCAAATACCAGTATCTATTCACAGTCGTCTCCCAACCGCAAGACCCCTTTCCCATTTCCGCCATCCACTTGATAAAAAGTCACACAAATATCTGGTTGTGCACACCATATACACAGTCTGAGAACTACTCTGCAAACCTAATTAAATTTTCAAAATCTCTTCCGCAACAAAATACAAGAGAAAGACTTATAGAACATCTTACAACATGAAATATCCCACAATTTAGTGCTCAACAGCACAAATATAGTCCAGTCACAAAGAGAGGCTCCTGCATGATCCTTGAGCATATGCTCACTTCTTAAAAGCATTCTCGCTCTGTCTTACCCCAAGCCATCATGCTGAAAGATGACCATGCTCACATAGAAATTTCTTAAGTAGAGCAGGATCTACTTAAGAAAGTTAAGAGTTTGGTTTGACAAACTGATCCAGAGACGTGTAGGATAGAATATGCTGTATTGCATGCCAAGCTGTGTAAGTTGAGGTCAAAAGGATAGCAGTTGCTTTCTTTTTTATGCCGTAGCAGATGACAGATCAGACAGAATTATGATCCTTGATCCTTGCCAGGATAGTTTGGGCAGACTTTTAGCTTTGGCAAGGATTACCATCAGTTATGGATAGCACAAGAATTTTAGTATGAAGGAATGAGGACCACACAGTGATTCCAGCTGCCTAGTAGGGTTCTTATGGGCACGGTCTACTTCAAAGGTCTGATCAAATGTTAGATTTAGAATTTTTGAGAGAATCTGTTCAATAAATACCACCGGTTCCGTGCCCTCCGATTCTTCTGATTACAATTGTTGACCAACTCCAAATCTCACTGAATATCTTCCAACAATTTTCAATAGTGCCTCGTGCCATGAACTTATTCTTCAAGTGCAATGACCCAGCCCTCCAAAAGTGATGCTGCTTTCTGTAGGACAGTAATTGTGCACTTAGTTCATCATATCTGATTTCAGCTCGATTTGTGCACTGCCTCGAATTAAGAACTTTATTTGACTCAGTTCAGTCATTACCTGATTTAGTGTTGTCATCTCCCAAGGAAGGGAAGACAACATCAACCTGTTCTTTGGCTCCCAACATGATGTAAGTAAAATGTGTGCTTTCTAAACTCAGAGTGAGAGACAGCAGACCAGAGCAGGGTGAGCAAATATCTTAGCTGTATGCGGGTGTTCTGCTCGAGTCCCAGTTTGCTCTTTTTCTCACCCACATACCACTATTTTTAATTATCATCCCCAAAGAGTGACCTCTCCATTCCTAACAACATTCAATTTGCAGAAAGTTAGGTAATATATGGCTTGGTAGATTACTTCATGAGGTTAGAAAGATGTCCAACAGAAAGCACACTGAATGGTATTACTGGTTTAGCAGAAGATTGTCAACAGTAATCCATACCTGGTTCAAGCCAATTCCTGAATTTAGTGATCAGATACTGGTAGAAACATTGCCATAAGATAGACATATTGGTTCCTTCCTGGTTCTATCTTGTCTTTCTAAAGGGTCATTAGATGGTCAGAACCTTGCACCATGGAAAATAAGCAGAGTCCTGAGCTTACAATGTTTTAGAGTCACAGTAGGTCTAAATGCAGGACCACTGTTAGTTTCTGGTCATTCTACCCTCTAGGTCCTAGTCTTCTTGTAATCAAGCTCAATGTCTTGAATTCCCTAAACTGTTTAGGATATGGCAGACCTCTGTTTTTTTTAAATCTTATCCAAAATATTGTGAATATCTGATAGACGGATAGGGATGTGGACAGGGCAAAAAATGTTGTCTCATTTTCAATTTATTTGGACATTTCCCTCCAAACTTCAGATTTTGTTTTTGATCCAATCAACACATTCATTTTAATAAAAGTATTTTAGCATGCATTAGAAATTATTAGCATGTGTGTGATTAACTAAATACATATTAATTTATGGATTAATACATGTTAAATGGATTTAGTGCAAACAAAAGTTTTATACGATGCACTAACAAACCTTAGGGTCCTTGTACTAAGGTGCACTAACAGATTTAGCGTGCACTAAATGATAAGATGCCCAGAGGAATATAATTGGCATCTTATCATTTAGCACACGCTAATCAGCACGCGCTAAATCTATTAGTGCATCTTAGTCAAAGGACCCCCTCATGAGCACTAACACATGCAAATCTCTAAAGGAAGTCATGGTCCTGGGTCCGTCTGGGATTCCTTCATTCTCTCTGTGTCTTTCCTAAGCTATCCGCCTGCTGTCTGCCTAAACCTTGGCTTTCAAAACCCCTGTAATTGCTCTCAGCTGTACTTGGAATGGTGGAGAGCTCTGGCTTTTCCATACATTAGAACTCCTCCCCAGAGGCCCATTCAGCTTCTGCACAGAAGCAGTCTCCAATTGACTCTTCAGCTCAGTTCTTCCTGGAGCTGCACAGACTTTATTCAGCCACCTGCTCTGGAACTGGTTTCCCCTTTATCCCTTCCCTCTTGCCCCACTGCAAAAGAGGTGTATTTTATTATAGTTATACAATATACAAATGCTAACTAGAGCTCTTCTTTTCTGAAAAGGATAATTGAGTTTCTACGGTTATAGGGTTTGAAATGATAATTAAGAGTTAAGTGGAGCAAGATCCCACTTGTCGGTGTCTTCTTTCAGCATAATAAAAATGTTATTATTTCTCCAGCATCCATTAACTTCATTATGGATGAGCACTGGGGATTGGGGGATCAGGGTTTTGAAGCTGGGGAGGGGGATGATGATGTCAGGGGGAATCAGAGCAACTGGAGGTGAGATCTGGAGGGAGCTGGAGATGATGGAGGGGTTGTGTCACCATTGCATTTGCTTTTAAAAAATATTATTTATTTATTTATTTATTTATTCTGGTACAGCACCTCCACTTGCGTTACATGCAGTACCTGATAGCGTGAGTGCCCATACTGTCTGACACTGCATGTAATGGAGAGCAGATACAGGACCGATGTTGGGCATGCTTCCTACATTTATTGCACTGGTTTTGTATTTCCCGTGCTATAATTTGGGCTACCACTGCACTGAAAGTGCAAAATCTTACCAAAAGGGCTCCTAAGTTTGGATATCAATTTTCAAAGCAAATTTCAAAACTTACCCATCAAACATATAAACAGCAAGTGACCGACTCACCTGCAAATGCGCAGTAGAGTCGGAACGCTGCCTCCACTAGCAGTACAGCCAAATAGGGAGGAGGGCTTGGACATGGGTGTGGAAATCGGAGGAGGAGGGAGCATGGAGGGAAGGAGGGGTTGGAACTGAGGGAAACAGACACAGTGATAGAGAACTGACAACACGGTAGAAAGAGGGGGGGCGACGCTGGGGGGGGGGGCGGTGAAATGGCGGGGACGGCAGGGCACAAGAGGTCACAATCGCGGTGGATGGGAGCCCGAGGATGGAGGGTAGGGGAGAGAACAGTTGATGGACATGGGTGGATGGAGCGGATGGGAGGGAGGAGAGGAGGGTTGCTGGACATGGGGGGAGGGCACGGGAGAGAGCAGGGTTGGTGGACGGGGAGAAGCCATAGGAAAACAAAAAACTAGCCCATTGTTATGGGCTTAATGACTAATTTATTAATAAACGGATGACTTAATTATTTGGAAAATCAGAACATAAAATCAATTCTTCTCTGAACTCTGTTCATATATTAAGAGAGGACATAGGAATGAGATTTGGCCTGAACAACAATGTATGCAACATTCATAGAAGAAAATGGGATATAGCTAATGAAAAGAAATGCCATCAAAGAACTAGAACCTAAAGAAGGATACTTAATAACGGAAGCTTTTGGTCTAATACACAATCAAATCAAAAAGACTATTAGCTCAAACTACATAAACCGAGTGCAGAAATGTTTAAGATCAAAGCTAAATAGAGGAAATGTTGTTAAAGCAATGAACACTTGGGAAGTTCCTGTAATTCAGTACACTGCAGGGATAATTGACTGAACACAAACTGAAATGGACAATCTTGACCAGAAAACAATGACCCTATATCAAGTACTTCACCCAAAACGTGACGTTGACAGATTGTACTTACCAAGAAATAAAGGCAGAAGGGGACTATCTATATATATAAAAGGCACTTTGAAGCCTCAAGCCGGAAACTTGAGGCGCCCGAGATATCCGGTTTGGCCTGCAGGTTCCAGTCACTGTAGCTCCGCCCTCGCGTCAAAACGCGATGACGTTGAGGGCGGGGCGGCCCTCGCAACCACGTCACTGAGGGATGAAGGGACGAAGAGGAGAGGTGTGCAACTCGGAACGGAGGCACGGAGGGGGTGTCTGCAACTCGGGAGGGAGGACAGGGATTACCCTGCTAGCGCCCGTTTCATTTTTGCCAGAAACGGGCATTTCTTACTAGTTGTAAATAAAACAACCCGTATAAAAAAAAAAAAGCATAGTCTGATTAAATACAGAAAACTAAAGAGGTACTGCTTACAGAAGTTTGAAAGGAACTGTTGAGAACAGCAATTCAGAGCTGGAAAAAAACAAACCACTTCATGGTCAATATTTACATGACATTGAAGGAAAAGCAGATCAGAATCTGATATGGGAGTGGTTGAAATCTGGAACACAGAAAAAAGAAACTGAGGGAACAATCATAGCATCTCAAGAACAGGCCCTATGAATAAATACCCTCAACGCCAATATTGAATATATTTCAGGCAATAACAAGTGACTGTGGTGTAAAATCATGGATGAAACTTTAAATCACCTGATTAGTAGCTGTAGTAAAATCACTCAAACAGAATGCAAGCAGCACCGTGATGGAATTAACAGATTGTACGTTGGAATTTTTAAAGAAAAAATATTACTTTGATGCAGGGGTGGACTGATAGTGATCTTGGTCCCCACCCCAAACAATAAGAGCAATAGGCCCCTAGCCAACCCTCCAACATATAGTCTTGCCTATTACTAGTCCGGGGAGACCATAGTAGGCCAGCAGGCTTATTTTCGAAAGAGAAGGACACCCATCTTTTGACACAAATCGGGAGATGGGCGTCCTTCTCACAGGGTCGCCCAAATCGGCATAACCGAAAACCAATTTTGGGCGTCCTCAACTGCTTTCCGTCGCAGGGATGACCAAAGTTCACGGGGGCGTGTCGGAAGCATAGTAAAGGCGGGACTGGGGCGTGCCTAACACATGGGTGTCCTCGGCCGATAATGGAAAAAAGAAAGGCGTCCCTGGCAAACACTTGTACGACTTTACTTAGTCTTTTTTTTTTTACTACGAAGGCACAAAAATGTGCCCTAAAAGACCAGATGAACACTGGAGGGAATCGGGGATGACCTCCTGTTACTCCCCCAGTGGTGACTAACCCCCTCCCACTCTAAAAAAAATTGTAAATATTTTGTATAGCCTCTATGCCAGCCTCAAATATCATACCCAGCTTAATGACAGCAGTATGCAGGTCCCTGGAGCAGTTACAGTGGGGGAAATAAGTATTTGATCCCTTGCTGATTTTGTAAGTTTGCCCACTGACAAAGACATGAGCAGCCCATAATTGAAGGGTAGGTTATTGGTAACAGTGAGAGATAGCACATCACAAATTAAATCCGGAAAATCACATTGTGGAAAGTATATGAATTTATTTGCATTCTGCAGAGGGAAATAAGTATTTGATCCCCCACCAACCAGTAAGAGATCTGGCCCCTACAGACCAGGTAGATGCTCCAAATCAACTCGTTACCTGCATGACAGACAGCTGTCGGCAATGGTCACCTGTATGAAAGACACCTGTCCACAGACTCAGTGAATCAGTCAGACTCTAACCTCTACAAAATGGCCAAGAGTAAGGAGCTGTCTAAGGATGTCAGGGACAAGATCATACACCTGCACAAGGCTGGAATGGGCTACAAAACCATCAGTAAGACGCTAGGCGAGAAGGAGACAACTGTTGGTGCCATAGTAAGAAAATGGAAGAAGTACAAAATGACTGTCAATCGACAAAGATCTGGGGCTCCACGCAAAATCTCACCTCGTGGGGTATCCTTGATCATGAGGAAGGTTAGAAATCAGCCTACAACTACAAGGGGGGAACTTGTCAATGATCTCAAGGCAGCTGGGACCACTGTCACCACGAAAACCATTGGTAACACATTACGACATAACGGATTGCAATCCTGCAGTGCCCGCAAGGTCCCCCTGCTCCGGAAGGCACATGTGACGGCCCGTCTGAAGTTTGCCAGTGAACACCTGGATGATGCCGAGAGTGATTGGGAGAAGGTGCTGTGGTCAGATGAGACAAAAATTGAGCTCTTTGGCATGAACTCAACTCGCCGTGTTTGGAGGAAGAGAAATGCTGCCTATGACCCAAAGAACACCGTCCCCACTGTCAAGCATGGAGGTGGAAATGTTATGTTTTGGGGGTGTTTCTCTGCTAAGGGCACAGGACTACTTCACCGCATCAATGGGAGAATGGATGGGGCCATGTACCGTACAATTCTGAGTGACAACCTCCTTCCCTCCGCCAGGGCCTTAAAAATGGGTCGTGGCTGGGTCTTCCAGCACGACAATGACCCAAAACATACAGCCAAGGCAACAAAGGAGTGGCTCAGGAAGAAGCACATTAGGGTCATGGAGTGGCCTAGCCAGTCACCAGACCTTAATCCCATTGAAAACTTATGGAGGGAGCTGAAGCTGCGAGTTGCCAAGCGACAGCCCAGAACTCTTAATGATTTAGAGATGATCTGCAAAGAGGAGTGGACCAAAATTCCTCCTGACATGTGTGCAAACCTCATCATCAACTACAGAAGACGTCTGACCGCTGTGCTTGCCAACAAGGGTTTTGCCACCAAGTATTAGGTCTTGTTTGCCAGAGGGATTAAATACTTATTTCCCTCTGCAGAATGCAAATAAATTCATATACTTTCCACAATGTGATTTTCCGGATTTAATTTGTGATGTGCTATCTCTCACTGTTACCAATAACCTACCCTTCAATTATGGGCTGCTCATGTCTTTGTCAGTGGGCAAACTTACAAAATCAGCAAGGGATCAAATACTTATTTCCCCCACTGTATAGTGGGTGCTGCAGTGCACTTCAGGCAGGCGGACCCAGGCCCATCCCCCCCTACCTGTTACACTTGTGGTGGTAAATGTGAGCCCTCCAAAACCCACCAAAAACTCACTGTACCCACATCTAGGTGCCCCCTTCATCCCTAAGGGCTATGGTAGTGGTGTACAGTTGTGGGGAGTGGGTTTTGGGGGGCTCAGCACAAACGGTATGCACCTGGGAGCTTTTTCTGAAGTCCACTGCAGTGCCCTCTAGGGTGCCCGGTTGGTGTCCTGGCATGTGAGGGGGACCAGTGCACTATGAATGCTGGCTCCTCCCATGACCAAAGGGCTTAGATTTGGTCATTTTTGAGATGGGCGTCCTCGGTTTCCATTATCGCCGAAAACCGGGGACAACCATCTCTAAGGACGACTATCTCTAAGGTCGACCTAAATGTTGAGATTTGGGCGCCGCTGACCATATTATCGAAACGAAAGATGGCCACCCATCTTGTTTCGATAATACGGGTTTCCCCACCCCTTCGCCGGGACGTCTTGCGAGGATGTCCTCAGGAAAACTTGGGCGTCCCATTCGATTATGCCCCCACAGGTTTCTTTAAATAAAGAGCAAAGAGCTTTTCAAGATGGCAAATTATCACTGTCAACTACTGAGCAATTTGTAAATAGGAACAACAAGCATTGTTTGAAGTGTCTATATGCAAATGCCAAAAGCCTAAGAAATAAGATGGGAGAGTTAGAATATATTGTACTAAATGAAAAGATAGATATAATAGGCATCTCTGAAACCTGGTGGATTGGGTGGATTGAATTTGTGGAGGGGTAGCATTGTAGGTTAAGGAGGGCTTTGAATTGAATAGACTAAAAATTCTGCAGGACACAAAACACATCTTGGAATACCTATGGATAGAAGTTTCATATGTAAAGGGGAAATGGCCAGAATGAACAGACAGATACAGAAATATTATCAGTAATTACGGAGGCTAACAACCTGGGGATCAATAATAATGGGTGATTTCAATTACCCTGATATTGACTGGGAAAATGTGATATCAGAGCATGCTAGAGAGGCAAAATTCCTTGCTGAAATCAACAATTGTGTTATGCAGCAGCTGGTTCAGTTACTAACAAGAGAGGGAATAAATCTAGACCTAGTCCTTAGTGGAGCATATAGAAACATAGAAACATGACGGCAGATAAAGGCCATATGACCCATCCAGTCTGCCCATCCTCTGTAACCCCTAATTCTTCCTGTTCCTAAGCGATCCCACATGCTTATCCCATGCCTTTTTTAAATTCTGGAACAGTCCTCAACTCTCTTCCTATACATAAATGCCCTTGAGATATTTAAATGTTTCTATCATGTCTTCTCTCTCCCTCCTCTCTTCCAGCGTATACGTGTTGAGGTTCATAAGCCTGTCCCTATCATTTTTGCATTCAAGACCGCTTACTAATTTCGTAGCCACCCTCTGGACCGACTCCATCCTGTTTATATCTTTCCGTAGGTGCGGTCTCCAGAACTGCATGCAGTAATCCAAATGAGGCCTCACCAGAGAATTATACAACGGCACTATCACCTCCTTTTTCCTACTGGTCATGCCTCTCTTTATGCACCCAAGCATCCTTCTGGCTTTGGCCATCGCTTTTTCTACCTGTTTGAAAGCTTTAAGATCGTCAGACACAATCACCCCCAAGTCTTGCTCTTCCTTCGCACACTGAAGCACTACACACCCTATACTGTACTGTTCCCTCGGATTTTTCGACTCAAGTGCATGACCCTGCATTTTTTGGGATTAAACCTTAGTTGCCAAATATTGGTCCATTCCTCTAGCTTCACAAGGCCCTTCCTCATGTCATTCACACCCTCCAGGGTGTCCACCCCGTTGCAGAGTTTTGTATCATCCGCAAAGAGACAAACCTTACCAGACAGCCATTCTGCAATATTGCTCACAAAGACGTTAAAAAGATCCGGCCCTAGGACCGATCCCTGACGACCTCCTTTTCTTTAGAGCAAGGTCCATTTACCACCACCCTCTGTCTCCTACCATTCAACCAATTTTTTACCCAATCAGTTACTCTAGGTCCCGCACCGAGGGAACTCAATTTATTTATCAGTCGCCTGTGCGGAACCGTGTCAAAGGCTTTGCTGAAATCCAAGTATACCACATCAAGCGCCCCTCCCATATCCAACTGTTTGGTCACCCAATCAAAGAAGACAGTCAGATTCGTCTGACATGATCTGGTTCAAGAGGTGATTGTGCTGGGGCCACTTGATAACAGTGATCATAATCCTATATAATAAAACACACCTCCAACATTCTGAAGCCGAGAAACTGAAGCCTTCAAGCCTTGAAGCATTCCTGCAACGTTCCGGAACTACATGTCATCAGTTGAGGAGATGGAGCCTTACTGAGCGCACGAATGCTTCAAAGCTTGAAGGCTTCACTTTCTCACACACACACACTCACTCACTCTCTGTCTCTCACATACTCTCTCTCTCTCTCTCACACACACTCTCTCTCTCCCTCTCTCTCTCTCTCTGACACAAACACACACACTCACTCACTCTATCTCTCTCTCTCTCTCTCTCTCACTCATTCTCTCTCACATACACACTCCATCTCTCACCCATACACTCTCTCTCAAACATACACACTCTGAGGAAAGGGGGGCATGGAACTCGGAGGGGAGGGGGGGGCAAGAACTTGGAGGGGAGAGGAAGGGAGGGGGGGCCTGCACCTCGGGCGGAAGGGGGGCCTGGAACTCGGAGGAGAGGGAGGGAGGGAGGGAAGGAGGGGGTCATGGAACTCGGAGCCCCCCACACACACACACTCACTCTCTCTCTCTCTCACACATACACTCTCTCTCACACACACTCTATCTCTCACACTCACTCTCACACACACATACTCTCTCTCTCTCTCTCTCTGACACAAACACACACACACTCTCTGTCTCTCTCTCACTCACATACACACTTTCTCTCTCACACACACTCTCTCTCTCTCGCAAACATACACACTCCGAGGAAAACCTTGCTAGCGCCCGTTTCGTTTGTGTCAGAAACGGGCCTGTTTTACTAGTATGATATAATCTCTGGAGTAAGCACACACAGCAAATCCAATACATTAGCATTTAACTTAAAAAAAAAAAAAGATTATGATAAAATGAGGAGAATGGTAAAAAAAAATTAGAGGAGCAGCAGCAAAAATAAAAAATTTACACCAGGTGTGGATTCTATTGAAAAATACCATCCTGGAATCTCAGATCAGACATATAAAGGATGAAAGGTACCTGGCATGGTTAAAAAAGTGAGGTGAAGAAAGCTACAATGGCTGAAAGAAAATCCTTCACGTAACGGAAGAAGGATATGATTGAAAATAATAGAAAACAGAATAAGAAATGGCAAGTCAAATGCAAAGCACTGATAAGGAAGGCAGAAATTTTGAAAAGAAGAATGTGTTAGATGCAAAAACATTTAGTAAAACCTTTTATAGGTATAATAGAATCAAAAAGCCAGGAAAAGAATCAGTTGGACTGCTAGATGACCGAGAAGTAAAAGGGGCACTCAGGGAAGACAAGGCCAAAAGCGGAAAGATTAAATGAATTATTTGCTTCATTCTTCACCGAGGAAGATGTGGGAGAAATACCAGTGCCAGAAATGGTGTTCAATGCTGATGAATAAGGGAAACGGAAACAAATCTCTGTAAACCTGCCCCATGTAAGCCGCATTGAGCCTGCCATGAGTGGGAAAGCGCAGGGTTACAAATGTAACACAAGTAAAATAGATACTATTGGAGATTCTACATGGAATGTTGCTACTATTTGAGATTCTACATGGAATGTTAATGTTGCTATTCCACTAGCAACATTCCATGTAGAAGGCTGCGCAGGCTTCTGCTTCTGTGAGTCTGACGTCCTGCACGTACGTGCAGGACGTCAGACTCACAGAAACAGAAGCCTGCGCGGCTGCAAGGGCAGGCTTCTACATGGAATGTTGCCAGTGGAGGAGTAGCCTAGTGGTTAGGGTGGTGGACCTTGGTCCTGAGGAACTGAGTTTGATTCCCACTTCAGGCACAGGCAGCTCCTTGTGACTCTGGGCAAGTCACTTAACCCTCCATTGCCCCATGTAAGCCGCATTGAGCCTGCCATGAGTGGGAAAGCGCGGGGTACAAATGTAACAAAAAAAAAAAAAGATGTAATGGGGCAGTTTGACAAATTGAAGAGTAGCAAATCACCTGGACCAGAAGTTGGAACCAAACAAGCTTAGCAGTGATTATATGGCAACCCCAGTAATTGAGAAGCAAAGCCAGTGCTGGACAGACTCTAGGGTCTGTGCTCTGATCTTGTCTGGACAGATAGGCCAGCATAATTAAACACTGGAATTTGTTGCCAGAGAATTTGATAAAAGCAGTTAGCTTATCAAGGATTATAAAACGTTTGGATAATTTTCTACACAAAAAAGTTCATAAACCATTATTAAGATGGCTTGGGAAATCCACTTACTCCTTATTACTAGGATAAACAGCATAAAATTTGTTTTACTTTTTTGGCATCTTGCCAGGCACTTGTGTTTTGAATTGGCTACTATTGGAAACAGGATACTGGGCTTCATAGACCTTCAGTCTGTCCCAGTATGGCAATGCACAGGTCAAAAATTTACATCGGATGCTATTCAAAAATACCATCCTGGAAGCCCAGATCAGATATATTCTATGTATTAAAAAAAGAGGAAGGAAGGTCAAACAACTGCTGTCAAGGTTAAAAAGTGAGGTAAACAAAGCTATTAGAGCTAAAAGAAAATCCTTCAGAAAACGAAAGAAGGATGTTACTGAAAATAATAGGAAATTACATAATGAATACCAAGTCAAAAGGGGCACTTAGAGAAGACAAGGCCATAACATAGAGATTAAATGAATGCTTTGCTTCAGTCTTCACCAAGGAAGTAGGGATGATACCAGTGCCAGAAATGGTATTCAATACTGATGAGTCAGATAAACTGAATCAAATCTCTGTAAACCTGGAAGATGTAATAGGGCCATATGACAACTTGAAGAGTAGCAAATCACCTGGACTAGATGGTATACATCCTAGAGTACTGGTAGAATTGAAACATGAACTTGCAGAGCAATTGTTAGTAATTTATAATTTCTTTTTATAATCCAGCATGGTACTGGAAGATTAGAGAATGGTCATTGTAATGCTAATTATTTTTTAAGAATTCCATAGGTGATCCGGGAAATTATAGACCGATGAGCTTGATGTCAATGCTAAACAAAATGGTAGAGACTATGATAAAGAACAAAATTACAGAGCATATACATAAGTATGTATTAATGAGACAAAGTCAACATGGATTTAGTCATGGGAAATCTTTGGGGCAGCCCAAGGCAATGTGCTGCTTGAGATGAGAGATGGCACCCCCCCCCCCCCCCCCGGTACCAAGAATGGGGAGGGGGTTCCTCCTCGGAGCTACAATCATAGAAAAAAACAGTTGTTTGTTTCCTATATCTAAATCATGAAATTAGAAACAGAGAAAACAATGGCAGATAAGGACCACATGGCCCATCTAGTCTGTCCATCCGCATCATATACTATCCCTTCCTCTACCTCAGAGATCTAACATGCTTGTCTCATGCCCTCTTGAATTCAAACACAAGCTTCATCTTTACCACCTCTGCCATTAGGCAGTTCCATGTTTCCACCACCCTTTCCATAAAGAGTATTTCCTTAGAGTACTAAGTATATCTGCTTTCACCTTCATGATATGTCCTCTCATTTCTACCCTCTGTCACCTTTCTTCCAAAATATATACATTGAGATCTTTAAGTCTTTCCCTATATGCTTAATGACAAAAGCCATTTTAGTATTCACCCTCTGTTTATATCATTTTGCAAGTGCAAGTCTCCACGGTTGCATACAGAACTCTAAATGGGGTCTTAGAATGTTAAAAAGAATTAGATCAAGCATACTACTGGTAAAATTATTTTACTAGTACTGTGCTGCAGGGATTGGTTCTTGATCTGGTTCTTTTTTAATATTTTTGTGAGTGATATTGATAAGGGCTGTATCTGGCAAGGTTTACCTCTTTGCAGATGATACCAAACTCTGTAATAGAATAGATAATCCTAATGGCGTGGATAGCATGGGGAAGGACCTGGCCAAGTTTGAAGAATGGTCTAAAATACATAAACCACAGATATTATATACATTATATGCACATAAATCAAAAATTGAACAACCTGATGGACTCAAACCTCACCAGGTTGGGCCCTCTGGTGCTGACTGTCACCAGGGCCTATCTGAACACCTGCAAGGCCTACTACTATTACTACTTATCATTTCTATAGCGCTACTAGACGTACGCAGCACTGTACACTTGAACATGAAGAGACAGTCCCTGCTCGACAGAGCTTACAATCTAATTAGGACAGACAAACAGGACAAACAAGAGATAAGGGAATATTAAGGTAAGGATGATAAAATAAGGGTTCTGAACAAGTGAATAGGGGTTAGGAGTTAAAAGCAGCATCAAAAAGGCCTGAAATGAGGAGCACAAGCACTCACAAAGAAGTCTCAGATGAAGTCTGTCTATTTCTGAATATAAAATGAACACCATATGAGAAGTGGCATCAAGAGACAGTTCAGCAACCTCCTGGCTTCCTCCTTCACAAATGCATCAAAAGGGGCTTGTTGTTACCAACAGGGGTGTATGCAGCAGCCAAAAGTGAAGCTGTAGTCCAGTGGCAGAAAAACTATATTCGATACCTGCAGAGGCCTTAAAGCAAGTGGGGGAGGAGGGAACACTCAGACAGGCCAGCTCTAACCGTCCACCCAGATCTACACTTAAGTTATACATTCACAATAAAACTCTCCCAATAAGGATACTTCACTTTACAGCTCATCATACAAACTCTAATGTCAAATCAGTGATAGCAACAAACTTCTTCTACTACCACACACTAACAAAACCTTGCAAACAGATACTCAGAAGTCTACCATACTATACCAGCACTAACAAGTGATGTCTTATACTGTGACAAAACTGAAAACTCAACTCTTCTATTTGGTCAATAATAAAAGGAGCTCATTGTGAACACTATCCACCCTAAAAGGTTGTTTTGTGATTGCACATGAGGAATTGTGATATTGAATAAGTATATGTTTTTGTTCCTAGTCCAGGGATCGACCACCGAGGTGGAGAAACTGGATCCGCGACGAAAGGAACAACGCAACAAAAGGGAAATAGCGTGATCAACATGACTCTTCTAAAAAGCCAAGGAGACGAGGTGAAGAGAAAGGTTTTTTATTTGTAAAGTAGGATTCATCACAACACCGTGTTTCGGAAACAATACCTGCCTCTGGAGTCTTTATACAGTTGTAGTTCAGATGTAAGATTGCATGGAAGTGCACAGAGGAAATAAACCAAATCAAGTCTTTAAAAAGACTATTGATAGAAAAGGCGGGTGGATGCAACGGCTATAGCAGAACTCATTTCGGCGCCCTATGATCACACTCCGACTCAGAGTTCATTTTTGTACCACGTCATTGCCATGCTCCCTAATTTCAACCAAAAGTGTGAATAAACTATACAACTACAAACTACTTATAAATAGTATATCTGATTGATAAGCACCTGATTCTCATAACATGATGTTTTGAGCTAGTAAAGGATCACCAAATCTCTGCACGAATACAGGAAGTCCCTATAACTAGCCCCTGCAAATGACACAATGATGTACAATTTAGAACTCTAACCGATTAAATCAATACTTCCTCTGTTTACATCAGTATGCTGAACAAGCTGCCGTGCTTGAAAATATAAGTGAGATCATATAAATATTTTACCAACAATAAAGAACAATGTGTGAATAGAGCAGCTCATAGGTTTGCTTGCTTTGTTTTGGGTAAACGGGGATGATGGCTGTACAGAGGAGAGGTAAAAAGGGAGACAAAACCTGGCTTGCGCTTCAGCTTTTTTATGTCATGCTGTCTCCTATTCTCAATCTAACCTCTGATCTTCTCTATATGGGGTCCTGCTGTGTACTGTCATTTTCTGTTTCTTCAGGGGCAAGACCCCGTAAAGAGAAGACTAACACTAGAGCCAACAGCAGCCTATAGGAATCAGCAGCTGGTGAGCAGCGACCTCTAGAGCCTGGAGGAAGAAGGAAAGAGGAAGATATACCGGACTAGAAGGGGGTAAGGGAAGAAGACCTGTTGCATCATGGTGGTGGGGTGTATGGGAGACCTGTTGTACCATGAGGGGGGTGTAAGGAAAGTAGACTGTCATGCCAGGGGGGCAGGTAAGGAAAGAACTGTCATCCATTGGGGGGGGGGGGGGTGCAGGTAAGGAAAGGAGACCTGTTGCACCACAGGAGGGGGAAGCAGGTAAGGAAAGGAGACCTGTCATGTCACGGGGGTGAGGAGAAGAAGTGGAAGCAGTGCTATCATGGCTGGCAGCTGGTGGCGGCAGGAGATAGAAGAAGATATGTAGAGCGGGCTGCAGGATACTCACAGGCAGCAGGTGAATCAGGAAGGCAGCAACAGAAGGTAGTGGTCGGATGTTGGGGCTGGCAGGAAGCCGTCTTCAGGCCAGGACCCAGAGCAAAAGTAATTAAGCTGAATGGGGAGGGGCAGAGGTGGCAGTGACAGAACACGCATCCAGTTGTGCCAGTAGGCAAGCTAGATCGGAGCAGCAAGCCACAACTGCATGTACACGTGTTGTGTCTTGCTTCTGCTCTGTGCTTGCCGCTCTTATATAGAGGTAGCGCTTTAGAAATGTCAAGTAGTATTAGTTCTTGTCTTTGCTGTGCTGGAATTTCTTTCATTCTAATTGGTTGCCTTGTCTGTGATGCCACTCCTGAAAGTTGCCACCTGAGGCCATGGTCTCAGTTGGCCTCATTTCAGGGCCACCCCTGGAAATCTTGCTTCACCAATCTACAGCATTTCTTTGAAGGGGTGAATAAACATGTGGATAAAGGTGAGTCCGTCGATATTGTGTATCTGGATTTTCAAAAGGCATTTGACAAAGTACTTCATGAAGGACTCCTGAGGAAATTAGAAGTCATGGGATAGGAGATAATATGTTATTGTGGATTAAGAACCAGTTAAAAGATAGAAAACAGAGAGTATAGTTAAATGGTTAGTATTCTCAATGGAGAAGGGTAGATACTGGGGTTCCCCAGGGGTCTGTTCTGGGACCACTGCTTTTTAAACATATTTATAAATTATCTAGAGATGGGAATAACTAGTGAGGTAATTAAGCCATTATTAAGATGGACTTAGGAAAAATCCACTGCTCATTTCTAAGATAAGCAGCATAAAATCTGTTTTACTTTTTTGGGATCTTGCCAGGTACTTGTGACCTGGAATTGCCACTGTAGGAAAGAGGATACTAGGCTTGATGGACCTTCGATCTATCCCAGTATAGTAATGCTTATGTTATGTTACTGCAGAAGGCTCTCAGGTACTCCCAGTTGACAGTGTGGTCAGGCCATTCCTCTTTCACTGTGATCAAAAACTGCTGTGATCACATGGTCGTGTGGGATTTTAAGATACAGACAGATAGATATCTTAAATGTAATACACCAGATATTATAATTATTGAAAAGATAAAAGTATGTTTTTTATATATGCGGTAACACTTGAAGATTCTAGAATTGATGGAAATCATGAAAAATAAAAGTATTGGGATTCGCCGATTGAAATCGAAAGGTTATGCAAGAAAATTGTAAATGGAGCTCACGGAATTAAACCAAACGGATTCACCACTTATTCTGCAAAAAAGCCCTACTTGGAACAACTTACATACTACAGTGATTCCCCCATGATAGTTATGACCCAAATCACAGGAGAAAACCCTGTGCCATTCCATTGAAAAATGATCCAAATAATATGTAATTATACATATTCACTTTCAAAGTGAATGGAGTAGAATCTACTCAGGTTGATTCTGTAGATTTAGGTCAAGTCAGAAAAAACTCATCTTTCTATCCAAATGCAGATGACATTGACTCATGCATTAAATGTTTTTTCCTATTACAACCTGCCAGGTACTTTGCACATGACTTGGATGGGCTGTTCTCAGAGACAGGATGCTGGGCTCATTGAGCCACTAGTCTGACCAGGCATGGCATAACTTATGTTTTCATGTTCTCATAATTGTTTTCCAAGCTGTTCTGGTTTGGATCTGATTATCCAAATTCCCTGAGTAGAGAAACCAATACAGTATCATCTGTATGATGGCTGTCTGAATATACTAGCAACTAATATGTTCCCTGTTATTACAAATTTCCTGAAAACTAATATTAGCAGAATCTACAATTATGAACCCTGGAACTGTTCAATTAGAGAAAGAATTAAATAGTTGATTTATACAAATCAGCAAAGGTTACACCATAGAAACGTATCATTTAGCAACTTTTTAGTAAATTATAGTGTTCAAATTAATTACTGTTGTCTAAATATGTCAATGATAGTTTCTTCATGACTATTTTGCTTGACTTAAGATGAAATGTGACATTCACAGATAGAATGCCAACAAATTACCTACAGGGTAAGAACATAAGAATTGTCATACCTTTACACCAGGGACATAGCCAGACCTCACGTTGGGAGGGGTCCAGAGCCGAGGTGGGGGGAGCACATTTTGGTCTGCCCCCCCGGCGCCCCCCCCCCCCCCCACGTCACCGCCCTGCTGCTCCTCCCTGCCACCTTCCACTCCCCCAATTGCTAACTGCAACCTGCAGCATATACCTTGGCTGGAGGAGGTCCCCAAACCCCGCCAGCTAAAGCCTCGTCCAGCAACAGTCTCCGGCGCCACAGCATTGCCTGCCCTGTTCTCTCTTCCCCCTCACATCCTGCATGCTCCTTTTAGTGAAACCGAGCATGCTCAATTCCACTAAAAGGAGCATGCAGGACATGAGGGGGAAGAGAGAGCAGGGCAGGCAAATCGGCAGCACTGGAGACCGGCGCAGGACAAGGCTTCAGCTGACAGGGGTTGGGGACCAGGGGCCCAGAGGAAAGTTGGGGGCCCAAGCCCCTGTGGCCCCCACATAGCTATGCCACTGCTTTACACAAATGGGAACAAGAGGCAACATATGGAAAGGAGTGGATACTGATGCCAGTAGTATGGAAATTAGGTTCTGGATCTAGAGACTGTGATGGCTGAGGCTGATTTGAATTTAGCGTCAGTCACTGAGACATGGATCATGGAGAACCATGATTGGGAAATAGTTATGCCGGGCTATAATCTGTTCAGGAAAGACAGAACAGGAAGAAAGGGAGATGTGAACTTGTTGTACCTGCCCTTCAGCGTGTATGTTTAGAGGCTACATGGACTGACACTTTCTCCATTTCTGGACCTATTGAGTGGAATAAACTGCCATTGTGGCTCAAATGTGAAACATGCTTGTCTACAATTTTTATTATATCAGGTATATAATAACTCTGCCTGAAGGAGTGGTGTAGAATAGGCTGGATTTTCTGCTGTATCTGTATATTCTTGGAATTATTTTTGCAATTTGATTTTGTGGTTTGTTAATTTATTTTATGTATATTTGCTTGTGCTGCTCCCTGGATAAGAGAAGATTAGAAATAATTAATTCAATTCAATTCTATGTTAAAGGATAATATTAAAGCTACAGTATTGATGGATCTATAGGGTAAGAAAAAGGCATTGTGGGTCAATATGGAAAGAGAGAATGGAAAACATATCTACATTGGTGTGATATACAGGCTTCCTTCACAGACAGAAGTGGACAGGGATTTAATTGACAACATTCAAAGTATAGCTTTGAAAGGGGAAGCACTACTAATATGTGATTTTAATATGCAAAATGTTATTACCCAAATGTGAACACAATTATAATGTTAATTAATAAGGTTTGAGTGTTACTGAATTCTATTATTCTGACTCACTGTATTTCCAGTTTTGGCACAGTATAAGTCATCAAACCAATGGACTGCATTAAAAGAAAAAGATGACATGTGGGAACTTGCTCCTTTTGTTTTGTGGAATGCAGTGGTATATTATATCAATGCAGTTACCTATTTTTATTACTACTGTTTCACAGAGAACTATTGAATAATGAGGGAAGAGCTTCCTTCATGCAGAAGTTCTATTCCTTATCCAGCCCTTACATGCTTTTGTTGTTGTTCTGTTTTAAAGATTTTTTTTTAAGAAAAAAAAGTTCATGTGGCTCTTCTTGTTTTTTGGTTTTTTTTAGGTGAAGGAAGCAGCTTCATGGCAAGAATAGTTTAAAATTTCCTCTCTGCCCTAAAATTGGTGGCTTTCTGGCTCTTTGTCCCACAGGCTCAAGGAGCTGAGCTGGATTACATTGTGTTTTTAGTTCTTAGTCTCACTGTTTTATAAAAACATATATTTGAATTTGATATCATGCCCTTTTATGCAGGGCCCTTTTTTGTGGTGGTGGTGGTGGTGGTGGTGGTGGTGGTGGTGGAGTATGTTTTGAACTTAATTTTAATACTGAACAATAACTGTAGACATTTTAGAGAAGTAGAGGCTGGTGCAGTTTATCCTGTCATTCCAAAAGGTTTCTTGAATGTTTAAAATGCTCAATTGCTGCTGTCTGTTTGTGTTACTCTGTCTGTTATAATATTAGCATAGGTCTGAGGCTATGTGCCCCTATATTTCAATTAAGCTGAATCAAATCAAATTGAATGGAATCAAACATTTTTTGAGCGAATCAGACAGCACTATTATGTAGAAGCTGATAAAGATAAGGAAGAATTGCTCTACACGTTTTTGTTCTATGTTCATAGCTGAACAGCTAGGAGCACAGAAGACAAATGCAAGTAGGAATGGAGGTGTGGTAGTCCCTGAATAATTTTCAGAGGACTGTGTTTGTGATGTTCTAGCTAAACTAAATGAGGACAAAATGATGGGGCCTTATGGCATACATCCGAAGGTACTGACGGAACTTAGGAAAGTTCTGGTAGCTCAATTGACTGACCTTTTCACAGCTTCTCCAGAATCAGGAATGGTTTCAGAAGACTGGAGAAGGATGGATGTGGTCCCTCTTCATAAAAGTGGAAGTAAGGAATAGGTTGAGAACTACAGACCAGTAAGTTTGACTTCCATGGTAAGTATATCAATGGAAACACTTTTAAAAACTAAGAATAGTGAAGTTTCTGGAATCCAATTGATTGCAGGACCCAAGGCAGCATAGTTTCACTAGAGGCAGGTTTTGTCAGACAAATCTGATTTCTTTGGCTAGATCACCACAGCTGGATCGAGGGAGTGTGCCAGATGTGGTGCACTTAGATTTCAGTAAAACTTTTGATATGTTCCACATAGATGACTAATAAATAAACTGAGTGCCTTCAGTATGGACTCTAAATTGTCTGACTGGGTTAGGAACTGGCTGAGTGGAAGGTGACAGAGGGTAGTGGTAAATGGAACTCACTCTGAGGAAGGGAAGCTATTAGTTGTATGCCACAAGGTTTGGTTCTTGGGCCGATTCTTTTTAACATTTTTATGAGCATTGTTGCTGAAATGCTGCCTGATAAGGTTTGCTTCTTTATGGGTGATACCAAAATCTGCAATAGGTTAGACATCCCTGATGGTGTGGATAACACGAGCAATGATCTAGAAAGCTTGAGGAATGGTCCAAAATTTGGCAGCTAAGATCTAATGGTAAAAAAATGCAGGATCATGCGTTTGGGCTGCAAAATCCAAGGGAATGATGCAGTTTAGGGAGTAATGAACTTTTGTGCATGAAGGAGGAGAGGGATTTGTATGTGACCGTATATGATGACCTTAAAGTGTCCAAACAGGTAGAAAAGGTGAAAGTGAAAGCTAGAAGGATGTTTGGGTGCATAGCAAGAGGAAAGGCCAGTAGGAAAAAGAAAGCAATAATGCCTCTGTATAAGACCTCATTTAGAAAATTTGTCCAATTCTGGAAACTGCACCTTCAAAAAGATATAAACAGGATGCAGTGGCGTTCCTATGGGGGCTGACACCCGGGGCGGATCGCCGATGCGCCCCGCCCCCGGGTGCAGCGCCCCCCCCCCCCCCCCCGGTGAAAGGACACCCCCCCACCCTGGCGAAAGAACCCCCCCCTGGGTGCATGCCGCTGAGGGGGTGCCGCACGCCGGTCAGCTTCGTTCGTTTCCATGCTCCCTCTGCCCCGGAACAGGTTACTTCCTGTTCCGGGGCAGAGGGAGCATAGAAACGAACGAAGCTGACCGGCGTGTGGCACCCCCCCCAGCGGCGTACACCCGGGGTGGACCGCCCCCACCGCCCCCCTTGGTACGGCCACTAACAGGATGGAGTTGATCCAGAAGGCAGCTACCAAAATGATCAGTGGTCTTTGTCATAAAGTGTATGGGGATACACTTACAAATCTCAATATGTATACTTTGGAAGAAAGGAGATATGAAAGAGATGTTTAAATACTTCTAAGTAATAAATGCACAGGATGTGAGTCTTTTTCAATTGAAATGATTCTCTGGAATGAGGAGGCATAGGATAAAGGTGAAACAGGACAGACTCAGTAACCTGAGAAAATACTTTTTCATGGACAGGGTGGTAAATTCATGGAATGGCCTCCCAATGGAAGTGGTGGAGAAGAAAAGTATAACTGAATTTAAGAAAGCTTTGGACAGGTACACAGGATCTATAGGAGAGAGGAAGGGATAGCAGATGGCATAGATGGACAGAAGGATAGGTCAAATAGGCTTTATCTGCCTTCATTTTTCTGTGTTTTTTCTATACTGAGACAAACCAAGACCATTATCCTGTTTCCAACAGTGCCAATCCAGATCACAAGTACCTGGCAGAATCCCAAGAAGTAGCAAGATTCCATGCTACTGACTCCAGGAATATGCAGTGGCTTTCCTCAGATCTACTTTAATAACAATTTATAGACTTAATCTCCAGGAACTTGTCCAAAACCCAGCTAAACTAATTGCTTTTATCACATCTTCTGACAATGAATTCCAGAGCTTATCTATTTGTTGAATTAAAAAAATATATTTTCTCTTATTTGTTTTAAAGTATTATTATGCAGCTTCATAGAGAGGGGTATAATCAAAAGGGACGCCCAAGTTTTGCTGAGGACGTCCTCACAAAATGTCCAGGTGGAGGGGCGGGGAAACCCGTATTATCGAAACAAGATGGACGTCCATCTTTCATTTCAATAATACGGTCGGGGACACCCAAATATTGAAATTTAGGTCGTTCTTAGAGAAGGTCGTCCCTAGACTTGGTCGTTTCTGATTTTTGCTGATATTGGAAACTAAGGACACCCATCTCAGAAACGATCAAATGCAAGCCCTTTGGTCGTGGAAGGAGCCAGCATTCATAGTGCACTGGTCCCCCTCACATGCCAGGACACCAACCAGGCAGCCTAGGGGGCACTGCAGTGGACTTCAGAAATTGCTCCCAGGTTCATAGCTCCCTTACCTTGTGTGCTGAGTCCCCCAACCCCCCCCCCCCCAAAAAAAAAAAACACTCCCCACAACTGTACACTACTACCATAGCCCTTTCGGGTGAAGGGGGCACCTAGATTTGGGTACAGTGGGTTTGTGGTGGGTTTTAGAGGGCTCACATTTACCACCACAAGTGTAACAGGTAGAGGGGAGGGGCCTGGGTCCGCCTGTCTGAAGTGCACTGCACCCACTAAAACTGCTCCAGGGACCTGCATACTGCTGTGATGGGCCTGAGTATGACATTTGAGGCTGGCATAAAATATTTTTAAAAATGTTTTTTGAGGGTGGGAGGGGTTAGTGACCACTGAGGAAGTGAGGGGAAGTGATCCTTGATTCTCTCCAGTGGTCATCTGGTCAGTTCGGGCACCTTTTTGTGGCTTGGTCGTAAGAGAAACAGGACCAGGTAAAGTGCTTATCAGGAATGCCCTTTTTTTCCATTATGGGTCGAGGACACCCATGTGTTAGGCATGCCCAAGTCCTGCCTTCGCTACGCCTCTGACATGCCCCCGTGAACTTTGGTCGTCCCCGCGACGGAAAGCAATTGGGGATGCCCAAAATTGGTTTTCGATTATGCCGATTTTGGCACCCTGTGAGAAGGACACCCATCTTCCGATTTGTGTCGAAAGATGGGTGTCCTTCTCTTTCGATAATGAGCCTGAGAGTATCCCCTAGTCTGAGTATTTTCTGAAAGAGTAAACAATTGATTTGCTTTTACCCATTCCACTCCATTTAATTAAACCTCTATCACATCCTCCCTCAGCCATCTCTTCTTCAAGCTGAAGAGTCCTAATCTCTTAAGTCTTTCTTCATAAAAGAGGAGGTCCATCTCTTTAATCATTGTGGTTACCCTTGTTTGAACCTTTTCTAATTCCACTATGGGTGAAATTTTAAAACTGTGTTAGGGCTTTAAGCAGCATTATTTGCCCCTTAACATAACTTAAAGAGCCCTATTGTCACAGTATACATAGTAATGAGATGCAAAACATGGAAATGTATGTAAAACATCTCATTACAATGTAAAAACCTTAACACGACTTGCAATGTGCAACTGGTGCACACCGCAAGTCCCGTTATGATCCCAAAATCGTGGTAAAATAATTCCGGCCAAAAAACTGGGGTTTACAATGCTGGAAATATGTGGCCTCAAAGTGATGGTCTGGTGCTCCCAGCCCAATTTTAAAGGGGCTGTGGGGCTGCTGTTAGACCCCATCATGGTCCCTCTGAAGCTTGTCCCTGACCAAAGATCCCCCAGAGCCCCTCTCATCAAGAATACCACCGAAGCCCCCTGATCAAACCTCCCTGAAGCTTTCCTCTGATTAAAGCTTCCCCAAAGCTCCCCTGGGAGCCAAGTCTCTCCCGACCCCCCCCCCCCCCCAAGGCTCCTCCTTCAGTGAGAGCATCATGATCTTTACCTGGTGGTCCAGTGAGTGGCAGGAGCAATTCGCCTTCTCTCCTACCCGGCCAATGCATCCTCCAAAATGGCACCTCTAGTGATAGCTTTGGGGGATCGGGGGGGGGGGGGGCTTTGATAGGGGGATATTTTTTTGCCATAGCACATAATCCTTTTTGAGATTCAAAGCAAGACTTGTTATCTCATCTGAGATGTAATAAGAACAGGTATGCTTAACTCATATAACCTGAAAATTTGGATTCAGGATATATTTAGGAAAATTCATGTAGATTCAAATCAAATTAATATGTTTTTTTGCCCAGTCTACCTATTGAATAAGTCAGTAATCTTCTTGTTTGAGAAGGGTAACCCAGATTCTTCATCTCTTTCATGGCACATTTAAATTCAAAGTAAAACGAGGTCTTTTGGGTTTATTAGCTCAGATTCCATGTCGGTGATCATTTGTTCCTTATGGTAAGGCACATCATGCATGAGAAATGTAAAAAGGGAAATAAGAGAAGCTGTCAGCAGAGTAGATTGAGAGTAGGGCAAAATGCTACCACATTTCATTTTCTTTCCATTTGTAGAACGTGTTTTCCAGAAATTAAGAGCTGCAAGTGTAAATATTTTATTTAAAGAATAAACATCTCCATATAGTCACTGTTTAAGTGTGGAGTTGTGACCACATGCCAGAGAAAGTCCTAGAGTCATGAAGTTTGTTTGTTTAGTTTTATTTTAACTATTTCAATCTATTTCTTGCCTTTCTTTAAAGAATCCAATAGAACAATCAAACAAATCATAGCACTGCAAAAATATCATAATATCTTTGAGATCTAAGGATATGTTGTTATAAACAGTCCCTGAGGTGAAGGGTCTCGTTTTATGTCTACAAGGAAGGTTTTTTTTTTTTTTTTAATTTGGCACCTTCCTTATGGAACTCTCTACCCAATCTTTGTGGGAAGGGCAGTCTTGGTTTAAATGGTTATTGAAGGTACAGCTTAGTAAAAAGAGCCTTAAATGATAAAGCACTTTATTTCAAATTTGCTACTAGTTAGTTTCATGGTGTATCCCCTTATCCTTGTTCTATTTGAAAGAGTAAGTAAATATTCCCTATTAATTTGGCCATCATCACTGTAGCATATCTTCCAGATACAACAGTGATCTGTGCTTCACTTCCTCTGAATCACTTCCTCTGAATTTGGTATTTTAAATCCTTGACATGTTTATAGTTTATTAATGTTTGTAGACCGCTAGACTTAAAAAAAAACCTTTAAGATCACAGCAGTTTGCTATTTGGAGTTCTTTTCTGTTTACTTTGATTTTTATAGTATTGCAAACCGCTGTTATCTTAATGGGAGGTTTTTAAGCCTCAATTTTCAGTCCCCATGCTCCAAGATTTTGGTAAATGAACACAATAATCATGTAGTTTGAAAATAAGTCTAAAGTTCTACACTTTCATTCTGGATTCTAAATTGTCTTTTGAGCAACAAATAAGCAACTTATTGAGGAAATGTTCCTTTGAATTGAGGCAACTTCAGACTATTCATTCCTCATTAGGGGGTCATTTTACTAAGCTGCAGGAAAAGGGTCACTGCAGTAGTGGAGGGGGCTGTTTTTCCCACGTGCCAGGGCCCTTTTTACTACAGCAGGTAACCCCCCCCCCAAAAAAAAAAAAAGAATTGCCACATAGTAAGATAATCCTTACTGGGTGGCCATGCAGCAGAGAGCACTTACTGCCACCCATTGAGGTGGTGGTAAGGGCCCTCACGGTAACCCAGTGGTAACCAGGCAGTGGACGATGATGCCCAATTACCGCCAGGTTAGCACCGTGCTAGACAAAAAAAAATCTCTGAATCGCCAGAAATGGTGCGCACTCCAGCTGGAACTACTGCCAGCAGCCATGTTTGGCCAGTGGTAGGTTCGGACTAGCAAGCGGTAATCATTATTATGTACTAGTAAAAAAGGCCCGTTTCTGACACAAATGAAACGGGCACTAGCAAGGTTTTCCTCGGCTCCCCTGCAGCCACCCATGTCCAGCGACCTTCCTCTCCCCCTGCGCCCACTGTAGCCACCCATGTCCAGCGACCCTCCTCACCCCATGCAGCCACCCATGTCCAGCGACCTTCCTCTCCCCCTGCGCCCACTGCAGCCACCCATGTCCAGCAAACCTCCTCTCTCCCCTGCCCCCCTCCTGCCACCCATGTCCAGCAACCCTCCTCTCTCCCCTGCCCTCCTCCAGCCACCAATGTCCAGCGACCCTCTGCCCCCCTGCAGCCATCCATGTCCAGCGATCCTCCTCTCTCCCCTGCCCCCCTCCAGCTACCCATGTCCAGCGATCCTCCTCTCCCCCCTGCCCCCCTCCAGCTACCCGTGTCCAGTGACCCTCCTCTCTCCTCTGCCCCCCTCCAGTCACCCATGTCCAGGGACCCTCCTCTCTCCCCTGCCCCCCTCCAGCCACCCATGTCCAGCAACCCTCCTCTGGACATGGATCAGCTGTGAGGCATGTTTTTTTTGTTTCCCCCCCAGGTTCTGAAGTTGACATCATAATGGCTACGGTGATGTCAGCCTGATCTACGGAGCCTAGCAGAACAACTCAGAATGAGCCATGGTCCCAGGCAAGTCAGAACGTTGGAGGTGAGAATTATTATATAGGATATATTATAGTGTTTAACTCTTTAATGTACTGTAAAGCATTATAGTTTAATAACAGAGAGTATTTTTTGTTAAATCACATTGTATTCTCTCTGACCAGAGTTACGGCTGGAGCGTGCTTCATTTCCAGCTCTCCAGAGATGTTTTGCTTGTCTAGTGTGGCGCTAACATTGCAGTAATCGTGCATCGCCACGCGCTGGTTACCACAGGAGCCCTTACCTCAATGGGTGGTGGTAAATGCTCCCTGCCACATGGCCATGTGGTAAGGGTTATCTTACTGTATGGCCATTTTTGGGGGGGAGCTTTTTACCCACTGTGGTAAAAAGGGTCCTGACATTCAAGAAAAATGGCTCCCATTGCACCGCAGGGCCCTTTTTACCACAGCTTAGTAGACAGACCCCTTTATCTTACTACCTCATCTAGATTATTGGAATTCACTTTACCAAGGTGTGTCAACTAAATTACTCAAAAGGTTGCAATTGTTGCAGAATATTGCAGCCAGGTAGATTTTCAAGAAAGGTACATTTGTTAGAGTTTCTCTTTTGTTGGATAACCTTCATTGTCTTTGTATTAGTAAGCAGATTAATCTGCTTTGTATTCCAAAGCATATATATGTCTCAATTTTTAGATAATATGCACTTGGGATACCCATCGGTATAAAATTTTGCTGTAAGCCTCATAACAAATTTACTTTCTTATATCAAGGGGCAAACGTGTGGAATGATCTTCCTTAAGACAGGTTACTTTTTTTTGTACACTATTTAGTTATTGTATTCTATCATGATATGTTATTCCCTTTATGTCAAGGCTTCTTTGAGTGTGGTGGTAAGGGCTCCTGCGGTAACCCGGTGGTAATCGGGCAGTACACGGTGATGCCTGATTACTGCTGGGTTAGCGTCGTGGTATGAAAATGTTTTTCTGGTGCGCCAAAATGGCACGTACTTGTGGTGGAACTCAGGGGCATAGCCAGACCTTGAGGTAGGAGGGGGCCAGAACCCAAAGTGGGGGGGGCACATTTTGGTCTGCCGCCTCACCCCCTTCCACCGCTGCCCACCCACTGCCACTGCTATACATATCTTGACTGTCAGGGGGTTCCCAACCCCCGCCAGCTGAAGCCTTTATCCAGCACTGGTCTACGGCACTGCCACGTTGCCTGCTCACGTCCGGCATGCTCATTTTAATGTTTCACTAAAACAAGTGCACCGGAATGTGAGGGGAAGAGAGAGCAGGGCAGGCAATGCGATGGTGCCGGAGACCAGCGCTGGACGAAGGCTTCAGCTGGCAGGGATTGAGGACCCCCACCATCCAAATCAGGGGCCCAGAGCAACCTTTGGTGTGCCCAGACCCCCGTGGTCCCACATAGCTATGCCACTGGTGGAACTACCACCAGCATCTGTGCTGGGCCGGCAGTAGTTCCGAGTTAGCATGCTGTTAGCCCATGTAAAAGGGCCCCTCAATTAAATAGTGAAAATAACTCTATTAATCATAAAATAGGACAGAGCGAAAACAGGCACATACAAACATTTCCAGGCAGTGTGTCGAGTCCAACCCGAGCCTACTAAAGACCCAAAAGCTTGCAAAAAAGCCATGTTTTAACTTTTGTTTTAAACACTTTGAAATATGATTCATTGCAAATCTCCAAGGGAAGTGAATTCCAAAGTGTTTCTGGTGAGTTTTGGAGGGCTCACAGTTTCCACCACAATTGTAACCACTGCACCCAGGCCACCACTAGACTACTCCAGGAATCTGCATGCTGCTGTAATGGACTTGAGTATAACATCTGAGGCTGGTAAGTAATGTTTTTAATCTCATTTTTGGGGGGTAGGAAGGGGCCGGAAGTAAGGGGAGGTCATACCTGATTCCCTCCAGTGGTCATCTTTTCATTTATTGCACCTTTCCGTGCCTTATTTGTTATAAAAACAGGTCTAGCTCAGATCATCTTAATTTTAGTCCTGAATGGTTTTGTTTTCTTCCATTATGGCTAAAAAATGTCCAAGTCTTAGTAATACCCAAATCCCACCCTTAACATGCTCACAACATGCCCCCTTGAGAATTGGATGCACTGCAGACGAACAGCGTAGAAAATTTTCTAAAAAATAGGTTTTGAAAATACTGATTTGGACATTTTTGTTAGGAAAAACATCCACATGTTACTTTAGGCCACTTTTTAGACTTTTCTCTTTTGAAAATGAGTCCCCAAGTGATTCTGCTCTTTATTCAAATGTTTCTTACTTAGATTCAGGGGCCCTTTTACTAAGCTGCAAAGGTGCCTACGCGTACCCAACATGCATCAATTCGGAGTTATCGCCCGGCTACCACGTGGTCCAGGTGGTAATTTCATTTTTTACGCGCGTCCACTATGCGCGCCGGAAACTGATCAGTAATCATCATTCTATGCGCAGAGACCATTACTGCCCGGTTAACGCGTGAGACCTTACCGTTAAGTCAATGAGTAGCGGTAAGATCTCAGGCACAAAATGGACACGAGCCAATTTTTATTTTGCCACACGTCCATTTTCAGCCAAAAAAAGGGGCCTTTTTTCAGGTGCGCTGAAAAATGGACCTGCATGCGTCCAATGCACACGTCTACACCAGTGCAGTCCATTTTTCAGTGCACCTTAGTGAAAAGGACCCCTCAGTTCTTACTTGACATGACAGCACGTTCACGTGTACAAATCCGTGTCCTTATAAAGTATTTTACAAAAGGCTCCACATTTAGCAGATCCTTTTGTAAAACACCCAAGCAAATGTGAATGTCCTGATTTAAATGCCAATTTCCCTTCTAGATGCCTTATGTAAAATCAGGCTTTAAATCTATGTAGACAGCATACAGAAACAGCTTGGCAGTGGTCTCTGTTGCCTCTACTCATGTCATGTGTGTGAACTTTTGACTTGAAAAGCTCCTGCAATTTTCAGAACCAAGGTTGATCTTTCTGCTTGAGAGACACTGGTTGGACGAAACACCTCTGTGGAAGGAAAATGAGGGATTATAAATACCAAACCCATGGAAGTGGCCTACTCTTTGGATCTTGCTCCCTGGCCATTGCACTCTTTATATGTGGAGGGTGTGGCTGACTAATACAACTAGTACACAGGGAAAGGGAAGGAGCAAGGGAAGCAGTAACAGAACCTGCCCAGTTGCTGTACTGATTCCAGGTGGATTTGGAACAGGGAAGAGACCACCACCACTGCTTTGGAGAAATAAGGGGAAGAGCAGTGGAAACCATCTATCCAGGAGAAGCATTAGGATAGAGAACTCATTAATGAATCCACCAGAGAAGGGACCAGCTACCAGGACTGTATACCAATAGGCTCATAGAGCCTAGATCTCTCAAAACTACAGAATTCAGAGAGAGAGAGAGAGAGAGAGATAGAGAGAGACAAAGACAGAGAGTTCAGCTGTAAAGAACTTTTCTGCAAGAGACCTCTACCAAGGCAGAGGATTCAGTAGGCTACCTAATTAACAACTGTAGCTGTTGGAGAATTCCTGTCTCTCCCAAGTTGAATAAACTTTTGATTGGAGTTTTTGCAACTGCTGGCCTGGATTGACTTGTTCAATAAAAGGAGTGTGTGTATTGAATGAGTGGATTAATAGCGCCTTCCAGCTTTCTGGCCCTAGTCTTATCTCAAAAACCAGTCCTAAAAATATTGAAAGTAACATGTACCGATGCTCACTGGAAATCTACAATGTGGCTACAATGGTAATAAGTTGTTTTTCAGTAACTCTTCCTTGCACCTATAAAAATAGCAATGTGCACAAATGACAGCAGGTAAATAAATATGAAGCAACGGCATGGTGGTCTTTTCTGTGCAGTGAAACCATTACATTGTGCTCCAGTAGCCAGAAGGATAAGAAACTGTAGCTGAAATATTTGCAGATCTAGTCACATTTAAGTGTCTTGCTCTAGGGACTACTTTTTCTAGCTACTGCATACACATAATTCAATATTTCTCTTTTTTATTTTTGGTTTAAAAAGTTGTTCTGTTTTTCTAAATCCATGAAAGTATTGCACAGTCATTTCATGGCACAGTAAGTGACTCTGCTGTATTCATTAGAGGATCACGATGCACTCAGAGTAGAAGATAAATCATTTAGGGCTTCTTTTACAAAGCCGCGTTAGCGATTCCCACACGGCAAATGAGAGGAAGCCCACAGGAATTGAATGGGCTTCCTCTCATTTGCCGCACTGAGAATTGGCAGTGCGGCTTTGTAAAAGAGGCCCTCAATGCATACTGGGACATGGATTAATATTTATATCATGCATTTTCTAAGAGAATATTTGGGAGACACATTTAAAGGGAATTTTGTAAAGGATTTTTCTTCCATTAACATTATATTTTACCCATAAAAGACTCCTTATAAAAGTGCTCCAGGGCCAGATTCGGTAAATGACGCTAAAAAATCAGCAGTAACAAAAACAATTTGGAAAGCAAAGGTAGCCAGAAACCATTAAAAAAAAAAAAAAACAACTCCTTTGCTAGCTTTTTAAAGAGAGAAACAGAGATTAATGAACCACTAGTACAATCTTAAATTAAAGAAATGAAACCTCAACTATCCAGAGAGGTCAGCCAACACTATCCTTTTCCAACTGGCTTCCTATCACTGGTTTCAACAAATTATACTCGGTAAAAAAAAGCAATAAAAAAAACTCCCCAAAAGCCCCAAGGGGAGAAAAAAATTGCTTTAATAAAAAAACAAGCGCCCTGTTTACTAAGCTGCACTAAGGGCGTGCTAGCATTTTTAGTGAACGTTAAATGCTAAAGACACCATCCACCTTATAATTGAAAGAGAAAAACGCCTAGATTTTGACCCAAATTGGGAGATAGACGTTTATCTGACAAAAACGAATACATCGGTATAATGGAAAGCCGATTTTGGACGTTTTCAACTGCACTCCATCGCCGAAGCGTACAAAGTTGACGGGGGCGTGTCGGAGGCGTGGCGAAGGTGGAACTGGGACGTGGTTATCGGCCGAGGAGAGATGGACACCTTTCGCCGATAATGGAAAAAAAGTATGCGTTTGTAGCTAGAATTTAGGGTACTTTTCCTGGACCCTGTTTTTTCCACGAATAAGGCCCCAAAAAGTGCCCTAAATGACCAGATTACCCCCAGAGGGAATCGGGGATGACCTCCCCTGACTCCCCCACTGGTCACTAACCCCCTCCCACCACAAAAAATGATGTTTCACAACTTTTTATTTTCACCCTCAAATGTCATACCCACCTCCCTGGCAGCAGTATGCAGGTCCCTGGAGCAGTTGTTAGGGGGTGCAGTGGACTTCAGGCAGGTGGACCCAGGCCCATCCCCCCCTACCTGTTACAATTATGCTGCTTAATGCTTAGTCATCCAACCCCCCCAAACCCACTGTACCCACATGTAGGTGCCCCCCTTCACCCCTTAGGCCTATAGTAATGGTGTAGACTTGTGGGCAGTGGGTTTTGAGGGGGATTTTGGGGGCTCAACACACAAGGGAAGGGTGCTATGCACCTGGGAGCTCTTTTACCTTTTTTTTTGTTTTTGTAAAAGTGCCCCCTAGGGTGCCCGGTTGGTGTCCTGGCATGTGAGGGGGACCAGTGCACTAAGACTCCTGGCCCCTCCCACGAACAAATGCCTTGGATTTATTCGTTTTTGAGCTGGGCGCTTTCATTTTCCATTATCACTGAAAAACAAAAACGCCCAGCTCACAAATTGTCGAATAAAACATGGACGTCTATTTTTTTTCGAACATATGGTTCGGTCCGCCCCTTCACGGACCCGTTCTCGGAGATAAACGCCCATGGAGATAGACGTTTTCGTTCAATTATGCCCCTCCATATATTCCTATGGGTGTCTCTAGCATTTACCGTGTGCTAAAAATGCTAGCATGGCTTAGTAAACAGGACCCCAAATATAATAAAAGTACTTAATGGTTCTACAATCAAAGTTCTATCAGGGGGTCTTTTACTAAAGCTTAGCTCGAGTAATCTGCAGCAGGGCCCATAGGAATAAAATGGGCCCTGCTGCAGATAACTCAAGCTAAACTTTAGTAAAAGACCCCCCTCAAATAACAATCTCTCATCATTAAACAGTATTTTAGAAAAAGAGCTTTATGCTGTGCACAGCTATAAACTGAGGCACTTGCCTGAATGAAGATAAACTTCACCACCTCTCCCGTATTTCAAATCCAACATTCAGGAAGATGGCATATCCAAACCATCATCCCCTTTCCTAGAAGCACATTCAAAATTCCTTGACAAGGAATAAGGATCCCGCTTATTTTGCCTCGCTGTGTCAGGAGGAAAAAATAGCTCACTCCAGAAGAAAATCGGCACTCAGCGTTATTCTATAAAGTTCGATCCAGGCGGAGCACCGTTTATAGAATAAAGCATAGTACTGATTACCACGCCCAAATTTGGGCACCAGGAAGTGCACCTGCTGAAATCAGGTGTAATTCTTGCTGCCCAATTTGGATACACATCCCCAGCATTCTATTACACTGTCTGCATGCAAATTTTTTTGAATGCCAGTGACCCGCCCATGCTCCTCCTATGGCCACGTCCCCCTTTGGATTACGCACTATGGGTCCTTTTACCAGGCTGCGGGGAAAAGGGCCCTGCATTAGCAGCGGGGACCATTTTTTCCGCATGCAAGGGCTGTTTTTTTCCATGGCCGGTTAAATCCCCACAAAAAATGGCCACGCGGTCAGTTACCGCGTGCTCATGTGGTGGGGAGCCCTTACCACCACCCATTGTGGTGGCGATGAGGGCTCCCACTCTAACCTGACGGTAACCAGGTAGCGTTTGGCGATGCCTGATTATCGTCAGGTTATCACTACGCAAGTCATTTCCAGGGGGTTTATTCCTCCCGCTCGGAAATGGCGTGCACTCGGGGTGGGACTACCACCGATGGCCAAATTGGGCTGGCGGTAGTCCCGGAAGGGTTTGTAAAAGGACCCCTATGTAGGCCTTTCACTAAGCCACGGTAGTGTTTTTAGCTTACGGTAGAAATCAGCAGGCATCTCGGCGTTCACTGCTAGCTGATTTCTACCGTGAGCTAAAAATGCTACCGTGGCGTAGTAAAAGACCCCCAATGAGATTTGGGTATCCAGTTTTATAGAATAGCGCAGCCACATGCATGCACAAATCCTAATTGGTACCAATTAATGGCGATTATTAGTGTCCAAGTATTGCTGTTATTTGCCTCATTAACCAATTAAGTTGCACATGTATCTCAGGATCAGACCCAATTTTGGCACGCAAATTTGGGTGACTTTTATAGGCTCTGGGGGATTAATGACAAGAATGCACACAGTTTTATGCAATTCAGGCTAAGCATATTTGGGATATGAGTTTGGGTATATACAGTCACAATTTCCATGCATTTTTCAAAAATAAAATGTGCATATACATGCATACTTTCCATGTGCACATTTACACTTGCTTCCAAGAGTGGAAGAGTGGCCTAGTGGTTAGGGTGGTGGAGTCTGGTCCTGGGAAACTGTGTTCAATTCCCACTTCAGGAATGGGCAGTTCCTTGTGACTCTGGGCAAGTCTGGGCAAGTCACTTAACCCTCCATTGCCTCAGGTACAAATAAGTACTTGTATACAATATGTAAGCCACATTGAGCCTGCCATGAGTGGGAAAGCACAGGGTACAAATGTAACAAAAATAAAATAGATACTATTGGAGATTCTATATGGAATGTTGCTACCATTGGAGATTCTACATGGAATGTTGCTACTATTTGAGATTCTACATGGAATGTTAATGTTGCTATTCCACTAGCAACATTCCATGTAGAAGCCTGCCCTTGCAGCCGTGCAGGCTTCTGTTTCTGTGAGTCTACGTGCAGGACGTCAGACTCACAGAAACAGAAGCCTGCGTGGCTGCAAGGGCAGGCTTCTACATGGAATGTTGCCAGTGGAGGAGTAGCCTAGTGGTTAGGGTGGTGGACTTTGGTCCTGGGGAACTGAGGAACCAAGTTCAATTCCCACTTCAGACACAGGCACCTCCTTGTGACTCTGGGCAAGTCACTTAACCTTCCATTGCCCCAGGTACAAATAAGTATCTGTATATGTAAGCCACATTGAGCCTGCCATGAGTGCGAAAGTGCAGGGTACAAATGTAAAAAAATAAAAGTGGCAGTAAATATCTGCAGCTTCCTTTTAGCCACAGTTTCACTGGCTTTGGTGGGTGAAACCTATAAAGATGCATGAGGCACCAGTGTGTCTTTAAGAAATAGCCTTCTTGCCCTCTCAACCTAGGTGACCAATTATACAATTATCCTCTGTCTGCATACTTTTCAAAGTACTGGATGCACTGGCGTTATCAAAACCTCTGTGAAAGCTACCAATTTGTTTCACATTTAAATGACTGAAATATTTGTCTTCATCCACTTCTAAGAAAAATAGTTTAATCCAGTGCCTAGTTGTGTCAGCATAAGTGCTATATTTTGTGCCTGGATTTTTCAATGTGAGCGGTAATGATGTATGGTATATGGTGATTCAATTATGGGTCTTGACATCTGGAATTGCAATTTAGCCTAACTGAAAGCCTGAAACAGCAATTTAATAGCTGGATAAAACCACCGTGCTTCATATAATGTTATTTGGAAAACCAGTACTTGTTCAGATGAAGATCAAGAAATAATGTATTGTGTTGTCAACGTATTGTGAATCACACAACAAAATTCATTTTGGGACTCTTTTGCTAAAGATAAATGCTGTTTGTCCAATTTTATACCTATAAAATGTCCGTTAGTATTTGCTAAGCTTTAGTAAAAGGGTACCTTTGTATCTTTGTGGGTGTGTTACAGGGGCGAAGCCAGACAACAAATTTTGGGTGGGCCTAGGCAAGAAGTGGGTGGGCACCAAGTGTTCTCCCCCCTTCCAACCACCACCAAAAAAAAATATTTCAGCTGGCGGAAAAATGCTTCTTTCCACCTTGGCAGTATGCAGCAGGCATGCGCTGAAAACTGAGTGTGTGCAGGTGCCAGTATCGTGGAGAGTAGCATTTTTGTTACCATCAGGGGGAAGTGTTCAGCTGGCTGGGCTTGAGATCCCCATCAGCTACCGCTAAATGTGTGCTACTGTTGGGTGGGCCTGAGCACTAAATGGGTGGGCCCTGGCCCACCCAGGCCCACCTGTGGCTACGCCACTGGTGTGTTAGCATAGCCTGTACTTGGTAATTTTTTGAAACCCTGAGATTTAAAAACAAATTCCAAACATTACAGGACCTGATTGACCTACAGCAATTAGAATGTCACAGAAAATATCACACACACTCTACTTAGCAACCCCGATTCCAATCCATTAATGATAACTTGTAATAAGGTTTGCAACTGACTACCCTTAGAAATGAATAGGTCTGCTTCTGCCAATAATAAGGTCAATACACCAAAATCAATTCAGCCACTGTTTAGAACAAACTATCAAATGTTTAGATTTCGGCAAGTCAAAATGGTCGTAAAGGCAGGCATTATTTGATATGATCCAAAAGCTAATAAGCATGACCCGTGAAATGATTTTCAAATCATGTAGTAGAAATGGTTCTCAAGCCAGTTCTCTGGACACACAGAAGCCGATAGCGCAAGTTAACTGGCCGGGAACGGCCACTGACCAGTTAACTCGCATCTCGGCAGAAAACAAACTTTATTTGGACCACTTCCACGGAGAGACCATTTCATGAATTTACCACCCTTTCCATTGAGAAGTATTTTCTTATGTTATTACTGGGGCCCCTTTCACTTTCATCCTATATTTCCTCATTCCAGAGCTTCCATTCAATTGAAAGAGATTCCCCTCCTGTGCATTTAAGCCATAGAGGTATTTAAATATCTCTATCATATTTTCCCTCTCCCGTCTATCTTCCAAAGTAACGTATTGAGATCTTTAAGTCTGTCTCTATATGCTTTATGAGAAAGACCATTGTCTATTTTAATAGCTACCCTCTGGACCAACTCCCTCTTGTTTATGTCTTTTTGATGGTGCAGTCTCCAGAATTGTACAAAGTACTCTAAATGAGGTCTCACCAGACTTATACAAAAGCATTCTTACCTCCTTTTTTCTGCTAACCATTCCTCTCCCATATGCACCCAAGCATCCTTCTGGCTTTGGCCATTATTTTTTCTACTGTTTGGTCACCTTAAGTTCATCACATACTCAACATGACTGTGTTTTGGTGGTAGTGCTTATGATATGATGTCACACAGATATTGTAGTGAACTTTTATTTATAATTCTACCAAAAGTCCAAAAACAGTCCGGCAGTGCTTCAGAATCAAAACAAAATTCCCATTTACCCATTGATACCACCTCCCTCCCCAGAATGCAAAAGGCCAAAAAGATTCCACTTTGATCCTGTCCTCTTAACTAGTAGACTTTCTGGTGGTGCCTGTGCATTATGAACCAGTTGGTTCAGGGCTCAAATCCTCTTTCAAAATGACAGGCCCTAGGTTTGTGTGACATTGGCTTGACTCACAGTGCAGTACCAAGGCACATGATCTGTTGAGACACCTTGGAACAAGTCATAATGAGGAACGAGCATAGGTGGAAAGATAGATTAACATGGTGCAGCAACATGGTGGTTACAAATGTTCTGCAGTTGCAGAGCCAGATAGCTCCAGAGGAAGGTGACTTTGTATTCTTAGAAGAACCATCATTATTATTAGCATTTCTAGGTAAGGCAGTGGCGTAGCGAGGGCAGCTGACACCCGGGGCGGGTCGCCGATGCACACCCCCCCCTCCCAGGGTGCAGAATGACGCACCCTTCCCCCTCCAGAGCGTGCCCTCCCCCCCTCCGGAACGCACCACCCCCTCTGGAATGCACCCCCCCTTCTGGAGCGCGTACTTACTTTGAAAGCGGGGTGGGAGGGCCAAACCGCCCCGAGTGCATGTCACTGGGAGCTGCGTCAGCTCCGCTGGTTGCCTGCTCTCTCTGCCCCAGAACAGGAAGTAACCTGTTCTGGGGCAGAGAGAGCAGGGAAGCAGCGAAGTGACACCCCCCCCCAGCAGTGTGCACCCGGAGCGGACCACCCCACCGCCCCCCTTCCTACGCCAGTGAGGTAAGGATTATTATTAGCCTTTCTGAGTACTAACCAACTTATTATAATATATCCAATAAGTGCTAACCACAATATTATCATAGCCAATAAGTGTGATTATTGTTGTATTTCCTATGAATAATTTGTTGGCATAATGAAGGTATAAAAATGATTGTATTTCCTACTTCTGGGGAGATCTAGGTTGCAAATACTTTTGTATAGCAACTGCTCTCCCCAAAGCAATTACCAATTGTACCTGTATTTGGTAGGTTACTAATAAAGGAATTTGATTGCTTTCTCAACTACACGTAGCCTTGGGTGATTTTTTTCCACAAATTACGGGTGGCTGGCCCATTGGTATTTGGGGAGAGGGATAAATTCAGCCCCAAATTCATGCCTCATCAGTGCTATCATCTAAGGTGATGCTATCTAACTTGAGGCTCCATTTACCTTACTTATGAAAGGCACAAGGTGAGACTCAGCTGACACCTTTTAGGATGAAGCTGCTAGCAAGACAGGAGTAAACTGGGATCATTCTTGCCTCATTTCTATCCACAGGTTCTGCCAGATTGTAGAGAGATTCAGAGACATGGAAGGTAGGGCCTGGAAGTATGTGAGTATCTTTTTTTCTTTTTAAATAAATTTTGCTTCATAGTGGGGGTGTAATTGTTACTGGAGGGGCGTGGCTTCACTTTTTATATTTGGAAACCACAGAGGGTTTTTATTTCAGATGGAAGCTAAAGGAACAGGGTGGTGATTTTTTTGACTGGGGGTAAGAACTCTGGGCTTAGAAGCTCCTTTAGCCTTTACTAGGATATCAATAACATATGTACACACAGTTGGAAACTCACAGATGCTATCGGAGGGGTAGCCTAGTGGTTAGTATAGCAGGCCATGAACCAACAAAATCAGGGCTTGAATCCCACTGATGCTCCTTGTGGCCTTGGGCAAGTCACTTAATCCTCCATTGCCTCAGGTACAAGCTTAGCAAGCTCTCTGAGGATAGGAAAATACCTACAGTATCTGAATAGAATTTGCCTTGACCTAGCAATGAAAAGTCATGAGCTAATTACTAAATTAAAAATATACTACTATCTGTGCATTCCTGGCCAGAGAGGTAATGTTGCATGCACTAATTTATGACACTCAAATCCCACAATTCAAGGAATATCTGGGGAGCTATCACACATTAAATTCCATGTGAGTTAACATTACACCTGTGCTTTGCATCCTAGTCTTACCCTGCCCTTGTCAAGGGAGGGAAAGGGAACTGAGACTTGATATACTGCCTTTCTGTGGTATTTTGCAACTATATTCAAAGTGGTTTACATATATACAGGTACTTATTTTGTACCTGGGGCAATGGAGGGTTAAGTGACTTGCCCACAGTCACAGGGAGCTGCAGTGGGAATTCAACCCAGTTCCCTAAGATCAAGGTCTGCTGCACTAACCACTAGGCTACTCCTCCTCCGAAAGTATCTGAGCTGTAAAACTATCTTGGCCCCTTATACCCACACAGCTGGAAGACAATTTCCAGCCAGATTCTACTCAAGGAATTGATTAGTTTTCTGTGTCTTATCATTTGAATTCTGATCCCTAAAAAAACAAAAGTTCATTTAAGGCAGAAGAAATAGAAGGGGCAGCATGTATTTTTATAAAGCTGGAAAAAAATGGTCTGAAGCTATCAGAAGAGCTATGATAATCAGGAGCATGACATATTCTATGTAATACTAGCCGTTGAGCCCGTAAAAACGGGCTGATACAGAGGTTTTCCTCCCCCCGTGGTCACCACCGCTCCCCTCCCCCCCCGTGAAGTCGCCACCGCTCCCCCCCCTCGAAGTCGTCGCCGCCGCCACCCCTCCACCTGGTCCGGGCCCTCTCTTCACTTCTGAACTTACAGATCCATTCGCCGAATGCAGCAACGCACATCAGCTGAGCTGCCCCTTCCTTCTCTGCCTGTGTGTGTCCCGCCCTCACTGACGTTACGTCACAAAAGGGCGGGGCCACAGGCAAAGAAGGAAGGGCTCACTGCAGCTCAGCTGATGTGCGTTGCTGCGTTCGGCGAATGGATCTGTAAGTTCAGAAGGGAAGAGAGGGCCCGGGCCGGGTGGAGGGGTGGAGGGGTGGTGGCGGCGGTGACTCCGAGTGGGGGGGGAGCAGTAGCAACGTCGGCGGCGCAGTTTCCCTCTCTGTCCCGCCCCCCCATCATCACGTATTGACGCGGGGGTGGGACAGAGAGGGAAGTCTCTACTGCGCATTTGCAGTGAGTACGGTCACTCGCCGTTTATATGTTTGATAATGAAAGATGCAACTCAAGGCTATATTATCAGGAGAATGAAAAACTGAAGAAAATATTGTAGATAAGAAGAAATCAAGGGCAATGGGGGGGCTTCTCAAAAGCCTAGAAGTTCATCTGCTAGCATGATTTTCCAAACTGAAACTTTTTCATCGAAACCTTAGTTTCTTGCATTTTCTGGAAAGAAAATTATTCCACAGGAAAATAATGTGGTGAGCAGTGACTTGTACAAAAAATTGACAGTGGAGGAGTGGCCTAGTGGTTAGGGTGGTGGACTTTGGTCTTGGGGAGCTGAGTTTGATTCCCACTTCAGGCACAGGCAGCTCCTTGTGACTCTGGGCAAGTCACTTAACCCTCCATTGCCCCATGTAAGCTGCCATGAGTGGGAAAGCGCAGGGTTACAAATGTAACACAAGTAAAATAGATACTATTGGAGATTCTACATGGAATGTTGCTACTATTTGAGATTCTACATGGAATGTTGCTACTATTTGAGATTCTACATGGAATGTTAATGTTGCTATTCCACTAGCAACATTCCATGTAGAAGCCTGCCCTTGCAGCCGCGCAGGCTTCTGTTTCTGTGAGTCTGACGTCCTGCACGTCAGACTCACAGAAACAGAAGCCTGCGCGGCTGCAAGGGCAGGCTTCTACATGGAATGTTGCCAGTGGAGGAGTAGCCTAGTGGTTAGGGTGGTGGACTTTGGTCCTGGGGAACTAAGTTCAATTCCCACTTCAGGCACAGGCAAGTCACTTAACCCTCCATTGCCCCATGTAAGCCGCATTGAGCCTGCCATGAGTGGGAAAGCACGGGGTACAAATGTAACAAAAAATAAATAAATTGCTATGAGACTTTTATTCTCTATACTGGCAATAAGGTTTAGCCAATAAAGGCCAGAGCACTTTTTGCCAAAGGTTCTTCTTTCTCAGTTTTTGCAAGTGGTAAGTGGTCCTGTGCAAGGTTTCAAATGAAGCTTTAATTACTGAATGACACATGTGATAGTGCCCTGCCAGTAGACCAATATCTGTGGTTGGCCACACAGCTTCACCAGGCAAGCCAAAGGAAACCAGTGGCTGCATTACCACTTTTAGCACAGTCACTATGGGTTTCCCAAGACTGGCTCAGGATGTCTGAGGTCATTTCCCACTTTTCAGTGATCTATATAGCCAAAGTGATATTTTCCAATAACCTGAAAGCAGCAGCAATTATTTTCTGGGGATACTGTGCCTTTGGAGATGAATGATGTGTTAAGCTAAAACCTGTGTGTTTTAAGATTTTCCATTATATATTAAAAAAAAAAAAAAACAGTCACAATCATTTTTGATGATTGGACAAGAAAATCTGTGGTATATCTATAAAACTGATGCTAAGCAGTAAATTTAATTTCAAAAGGAGCTTATGGCCTTATGGGAATTAAGGTTAACATCCACACTTCATAACCATTCAGGCCTTAGCCAATATAGGAGATGAGAAGGCGGTAGAACTAGAGGACATGAAATGAGATTGAAGGGGGGGCAGACTCAAGAAAAATGTCAAGAAGTATTTTTTTCACGGAGAGAGCGGTGGATGCTTGGAATGCCCTCCCGCGGGAGGTGGTGGAGATGAAAACGGTAACGGAATTCAAACATGCGTGGGAGAAACATAAAGGAATCCTGCTCAGAAGGAAGGGATCCCCAGAAGCTTAGCCGAAATTGGGAGGCAGAGCCGGTGGTGGGAGGCGGGGCTGGTGGTTGGGAGGCGGGGCTAGTGCTGGGCAGACTTATACGGTCTGTGCCCTGATAATGGCAGATACAAATCAAGGTAAGGTATACACAAAAAGTTGCACACATGAAATTATCTTGTGGGCAGACTGGACAGACCGTGCAGGTCTTTTTTTGCCGTCATCTACTATGTTACTATGTTAGATAGATAGATAGATAGATAGATAGATAGATAGATAGATAGATAGATAGATAGATGTAATAACCAGTGTTAATTAGTTATTACATTTAATTGTTAACTGTATTTGCATGCATATTCTATGAGTTCCATAATAAGTCTAAAGCAGGAGTGTTCAATGTCGGTCTTCAAGGTTCGCAACCCAGTCAGGTTTTCAGGAATTCCTTAATGAATATGCATGAGAACTATTTGCATGCACTGCCTCCATTGTGTGCAAATAGATCTCATGTATATTCACTGTGGAAATCCTGAAAATCTGACTAGTCTCTGGCCCTCAAGGAGCGACATTGTGCACCCTGGGTCTAATGTATGCAGATGTGGACATGATAAAAAGAAATCCATCCACTCATTAGCTATTAATACTGAATTTGTTAAAATTAGTACTACAGTGAATGAATTCTGATAGATACAATCTGACAAGAACATAAGAATAGCCATATTGGGTCAGAATAATGGTCCATCTAGCACAGTATCCTGCTTTCAGAAGTGGCCAATTCAGGTCACGAGTACCTGGCAGAAACACAGTTAGTAACACCATTCCATGTTACAAACTCAAGGGCAAACAGTGGCTTCCCCCGTGTCTACCTCAATACCAGACTATGGATTTTTTGTCTAGAAAATGGTCCAAACATTTTTAAACCCAGAAAAGCTAACTGCTGTTATCACATCCTCTAGCAATGAGTTCCAGAGCTTAACTATTCTTTGAGTGAAACAATATTTCCTTCTATTTGTTTTTTTTTAAGTATTTCCATGGAGGTTCATCAAGTGTCCCCTAATCTTTGCACTTTTTTGAAAGGGTAAAAGAAATTATTCACTTTTACCCATTCTGTACCATTCTCTAGCCAACTGTTATCCAAGCTGAAATGCCCTAACCTCTTAAGCCTTATGAGAGGAGTTCTATCCCGTTTATCATTTTGGCTGCTCTTCTTTGAACCCTTTCTAATTCTGCTATATCTTTTTTTGAGATACGGTGACTGGATTTGAATGCAATACTCAAGGTGAAGTTGACCCATGGAGCACTAGAGAGGCATTATAATCTTGGTGTTATTTTCTTTCCCTTTCCTAATAATTTCTAGCTTCCTGTTTGCTTTTTTGACTGCAACTGTACATTGATCAGAATGTATACTCTGGAGGAAAGGAGAAACAGGGGTGATATGATACAGACGTTCAAATATTTGAAAGGTATTAATCCGCAAACAAATCTTTTCCGGAGATGTGAAGGCGGTAGAATGAGAGGACATGAAATGAGATTGAAGGGGGGCAGACTCAGGAAAAATGTCAGGAAGTACTTTTTCACGGAGAGAGTGGTGCATGCTTGGAATGCCCTCCCGCGGGAGGTGGTGGAGATGAAAACGGTAACAGAATTCAAACATGTGTGGGATAAACATAAAGGAGTCCTGTTCAGAAGGAATGTATCCTTAGGAGCTTAGCCAAGTTTAGGTGGCAGAGCTGGTGGTGGGAGGCGGGGCTGGTGGTTGGGAGGCAGGGATAGTGCTGGTCAGACTTATACGGTCCATGCCCTGAAGAGGACAGGTACAAATAAAAAGTAGCACATATGAATTTATCTTGTTGGGCAGACTGGATGGACCGTGCAGGTCTTTTTCTGCCGTCATCTACTATATTTAAACGTATTGTCTACAATTACACTTAGATCATTTTCTTGAGTGCTGACCCCCAATGTGGGCCCTAACATCAGGTAACTATGATTTGGATTATTCTTCCCGATATGTGTTTCTTTGCAGTTGTTCACATCAATTTTCATCTGCCATTTTAATGCCCAGTCTTCTAATTTCCTAAGGTTTTTTTTGCAATTTTTTACAGCCTGCATGTGTTTTAACAGCTTTGAATAGTGACTTGTAACATGTTACACAGTAGATGATGACAAAAAAGGAGTGAAATGGCCCAAATGTCTAGTAAGATGCTTAAGAGTTTTAATTTCTGCTCTGTCCTCCCCCCATGCCTTCATTGAGGGTTATAATTGCTGCACCATACAGGCCATTCTCATGCTTTTAAAAAAGGTCATGTTAGTACTGTTTTGAGCTGAATCACTCTATCTTTGGTTTTCCTTTTCTTAGCACGTAGGCATCCTTACTCTTTTTTTGAATTCCATTGCCATTTTTTTTCTTTACCACTTTCTCTAGGAAAGCATTCCATCCTTTCTAAGAAAGAAAGTATGCCCTGCCATTGATCCTGCCCACTGGAGTTAACCATGGTCTACATTTTTGACCAGGTAGCACAGTTCAGAGCAGCTTTAAGCTAACACATAAATTTCTAATCCACGTTTTGCTGTGGAGGACTTTTCTATCCTCTTCCCTGAGTACAGATCCATTAGACCATTCTTTTTAACTTCAGACTTTTCTGAAGATTTATCAGTAGGCACTCTTGGGAGCAATACCCACCCTCTGGAAGTCACTCCTAGACAGCAAGGCAACACACAGTATTACCTTCACTGCTGTATGCAAGTGAAAACCTTAGTCTTTTATCAGGCCTTCAATTTCCGATGGCACTGATTACCTAACTATAAAAACCTAGGCCATTATCAATTACACACACCCTGGCAGATTGCAGTGCACATTAGCTAATTGCATCTTAGTTGTATTCTATTTTTATCTAGATATCTACGTGGATTTTGTTCACACCTTTTCCAGTAGCAGCTCAAGCTGAGTTACATTCAGGTACACTGGGTATTTCCCTGTCCATGGAGGGCTCACAATCTAACCCCCCTGTTTATTAAGCTGCATAGCAACACCAACATGGCCTATTTAAAATGAATGGACTGTGGAGGCATTAGCACACTACTTACATGGCTTAGTAAAGAGGGCGGTAAGTTTGTACCTGAGGCAATGGAGGGTTAAGTGACTTGCCCAAGATCACAAGGAACAACAGTGAGATTTGAGCTGGGCACCTCTGGATGTCAAGACCAGTGTTCTAACCACTAGGCCATTACTCCACTCCCATTTTGTTTTGTACAATGTGACCTGCTCTGAACAGACTTACATCAGTATAAGTGGAATCTAAATTTTAATTAAGTGAAATTTAAATTAAATTATGCTCCATTTTGTCTATTTAAATAGTAACAATTGCAGTCACCTAGTGTGTGCCCCGAGTAGTGGGGACCAGGTACATGAACCAATTTATTGCTTGATACAACCAGGACCATGACTGGAATAATCCAGGAGAACCATTAAGCAGTTTTGGACTTGTACTAAACTCCACTCAATAACTCAGTTGAACCCAAAATATTCTGTTCTGAATCTAGGATTTACTAACGGGTCCTTTTATTAAGCTGCAGTAAAAAGTGGCCTTAGCACATCCTTACACTGATCCTTCCCGCATGCTGGCTGTCATTTGCTCTTCTTTCCACCTTTGTTAATACATGGAATACATTTGGTCTGGGCTTCCATAGTGGTATTTTTAAACAATGTCTAATCTTAAAGTCCTAACCTTTGTGGATGATCCTTTTAGCTTCTTTTTAACCAATTTCCTCATTTTGTCGTAGTCACCCTTTTGAAAATTAAATGCTGCTACAGTAGATTTCCTTAGTGACTTCAGTCCTCAGATCAGCTCAGATTTGATCATGTTATGATCACTGTTTCCTAGCGAATCCAATACCATTACCTCTAGTACCATATGCTGCATTCCACTAAGGACTAGGTGTAAAATAACTCCTCCTCATGTCAGTTCTTGGACCAGTTGCTCCAAGAAGAAGTCATTTATTACATCTAGGAATTTTACCTCTCTAGCACTCCCTGGTGCAACATTTATCCAGTAAATGTTTGGGTAATTGAAATCACCCATTATTATAATGTTGTCCAGTTTCCAGTTTTTCTAATTTCTGAAAACATTTCTTAATCCGTATATTCGTTCTGTCCTGGTGGATAGTAGTAAAGCCTTACCTATATAATTCTTCTCTTCACACATGAAATTTCTATCCACAAGGATTCCATTCTGCTATATGTTTCATATAGAATGTTTATTTTGTTTGACTCAATTCCTTCTTTAACATATAGTGCAATCCCCTCCAATTTGATCCACTCTATCATTGTGATATAATGTGTACTCTTATAACACAGTGTCCTATTGATTGTCCTCCATCCACCAGGTCTCTGAGATGCCTATTATATCTACTTCTTCATTTAGTGCTATATAAACTAACTCTCCCATTTTATTTTGTAGGCTTCTAGCATTTGAATACAGTCACTTCAAAATGTGTTTTTTTTTCCTTGCATCTGCAAGCTGCTTTGAAGTTGGAGGGAATAATTTGCATCCTTTACTCTATTCTCCCATTAAACATTCCTGGCTTTCTTTCACCATTATTGAAACCTTTCTATTGGGATTCTCTAAAGATCCTGTTTTAATAGTATTTTTTAAGAACACTCCATACCGAACAATGCGCTCCTGGGTGACTATTGGCTTTCCCCCCTTTCCCAGAATGTTTCCCAGTTCCTAACAAATCTAAATCCCTCATCCCTGCACCCTTGTCTCAACCACACATTGAGACTTCGGAGCTCTGCCTGCCTCTTGGGCTCTGCATGTGGAAGGGGGAGCATTTCTGAAAATGCTACCCTGGAGGATCTAGATTTCAACTTTCTACCTTTGAGCCTAAATTTGGCTTCATGAACCTCCCTCCCACATTTCCCTATGTCATTGGTACCCACATGTGCCAAGACAGCTGGCTCCTCCACACCACTATTTAGAACTAGATTGACTTACACCTAGAAATTGTTTTACACATTTTTGAATTTTGGATGATTAACATTTGTGTGCCTATCTGTCCTTCACTATACTGGAGCAATTTTTGAAATGTATCCATCCCATGATGTTTCTAGCTCAGGTATGCAAGGAAATTTGTAGGCCAAGAAAATCAAAATGTAAATACATTTAAGGATATATGTGGATCAATTATTCCATAGCATTGAGATCTTCCCCATGTTTGCACAGTAGGTCAAAAGCACAGGAGGAATGAATTGAAGCATGGAATGTTTAGTTTACATTAAAAAAATGGAGGATAGCTTAAGGATGGAAATGATTATGAACAAGTTATCCAGTAGAAACTCCCAGAATAAAATCCATAGAAGAGATTTATTTCAGCTTAAACAGAATAAATAGTGTAGCAGGCTTGAACAAAAGATTAATAGATTTTATATTGCTGTAGCAGTAGGTTGTACTGCCAAGCTTAGGCACAGTTCAGTAGCAATTAATTTACTCACTGGTGGGGGGTACAGCTGTTTTGCTCCCCTGTCAACTTATAGAAAAAAAAATCTGGAGCATCTCAGAGGTTTCTGTTCAGATGACACTTGCACTACAGTTCCTCTGTACCTGAGTTCCGCCCTTAATCCTGCCAACCGGCTGCCGTACTTACAAAACACTACGGTAAACCTGCAGACTTTGTAGTCCATTTAAAAAAAAAAATCTCAGCCTCCCACCAAGTGAAAGATTATTTAGCATTTTTAAAAAATGTGTTGCCTTTTGTTGATTCTTCTGACTGTTGACATTTTTTGGTGGCAAGAGTATGGCATCATTTCTTAGAGTGGTGACTCAGAAGACCACAAAAGCTCAAGAAGCCGGCAGAAAAGATTGCAGGAGTTGAACACAGTCATAGGCCTGCATCCAGTTCTGAGGATAGACAGCTCTGGAAGGAATCCTCTGACCTCACTGCCTTACCCACAGAGGGCAGCTACGAAATTAGTACGCGGTCTTGAATGCAAAAATTATAGGGACAGGCTTATGAACCTCAACATATATACGCTGGAAGAGAGGAGGGGGAGAGAGGAGACATGATAGAGACATTTAAATATCTCAAGGGCATTTATGTACAGGAAGAGAGCCTTTTCCAAGTGAAGGAGAGCTCTGGAATGAGGTGGCATATGACAAAGATAAGAGGGAATAGGCTTGGGAGTAACCTAAGGAAGTATTATTTCACAAAAAGGGTGGTAGAGGCATGGAATGGCCTCCCGGTGGAGGTGGTGGAGTCGAGGACTGTTCCAGAATTTAAAAAGGCATGGGATAAGCATGTGGGATCGCTTAGGAACAGGAAGAATTAGGGGTTACAGAGGATGGGCAGACTGGATGGGTCATATGGCCTTTATCTGCCGTCATGTTTCTATGTTTCTATGTAGGACTGGGTTTTATGCATTCCTAATCACCTTATACAGCTGTGTATCAGTACTTAGGGGCCTTTTTATGAAAGGGTTGCCACACAGCAACCTGGAACTGCCACCGGCCCAACACGGCCACCGGCAGATGTTCCGCCTGAAGCGTATGCCATTTCTGGCATGCTGGATAATATTTTTGTTATTTTTACCTTAGCGCTAACCCTTGCCGCCACCTCAATGGGTGATGGTATATGCTCCCTGCCGCATGGCCACGCGGTAGAAGTAATCTTAAACACATGGACATTTAATTTTTAGGGGCTTTTTACCAGCTGCGGTAAAAAGGACCCTGGCATGCGGGAAAAAGAGCCCCTGCTGCTACCACAAGGACCCCTTAATTGCATGAATGCTGACTCCACCCCACCCCAGACCATCCACAAAATAACCGGCTTCGTATTCAGTGGTTAGTGTTCATATTCAGCAGCACTAATTGATTAAGAGCGGAAGTTATCAATGTAGGCTATCGTTAAGACGTGTTATTTTACCACAAGTCATGCTATTTCAGCACAGTTTCCCATTTTATGCAATGAAACCCTGTGCTAAAATAGCCCGACTTGTGTGCTAAAATAGCACATCTTAATGGTAGCTCACAATGATAACTTCCCCTCTAAGTGCTGCCAAATATCAGCAAATAACCCCCACAAGTGATTTAACTGGCCAGGAACCATTCCTGGCCAGTTAAATCACTTTGAATATCAACCCCATTGTATTTTATAAAGGGAACATCGATCCCCTATAGGGCCCTTTTACTAAGGTGGTTAGGTGCTTACGCACATCCAATGTGCATCAGATTGGAACTACCACCCAGCTACTACGTGCCCGGGGCGGTAATCCCATTTTTGATTTGTGTCCAAAACATGCAGTAGAAAATATTTCCTATTTCTACCGCATGGCACTTACCCGGTTGTAATCAGCAGTTTACGCGCACTGATGCTTTCCACCTGGTTAGTGTGTCAGACCTTACTGTTAAGTAAATGGGTGGAGCTAAGGTCTCAGGCCGAAAATGGGCGCGGGCTGGTTTTAGTTTTGCCGCACTTTTTTTTTTGTTACATTTGTACCCCGCGCTTTCCCACTCATGGCAGGCTCAATGCGGCTTCCATTTTTGGCAACAAAAAAGGCCTTTTTTCCAGGTATGCTGAAAAATGGACCTGCACGCATCCAAAACACACACCTACACCAGTGCAGGCCACTTAGTAAAAGGGCCCCAATGTGCCTTTTTTAAAATAGGCATCCAAACCAGTCCCATTGAGGGTAATTTATAAAGCATTATGAAGCATGTTTTACCTAAGGAAAATTAATCTTCAGAAAAATTGGCTGGATATGTACTAATAACATAGAACATACTTATATGTGCATCATGGGTAGCCATTCCTAGGTTGTAACTAGTGCCTAGCAAGAGCAGAGTTGAGATAACAACTCACCTAGGGAGCATTTTACTAAAGGTTAGCTCGAGTTATCTGCAGCAGGTCTCATTTTATTCCTATGGCCCTGCTAACTCTAGCTAATCTTTAGTAAAAGACCCCCCCCCCCCCCCAGAATGAGAGGTCAAGCAGGTGCATATTTTATAACAAGACATAGGTGTCTATATAAAATTGCCCCAGAAAAGTTGCAGGACTTGCAGCTATAATAAAGACAAGCAGTTTGGGATAAGGGGTAAATATATACATTACACATGTACATGCAAATGTACGTATTTTATGGAAACAGAACATAAATTGCTGTTCTGTCCATGCTGCACCCAAATTACACCATTAAATGTGCCTACACTTGAGCTGCATGCATGGGGGGTAATTATCAAGCTGTATTAGAGCACTAACCTGGGTTATTTGCCACTTAACACATGTTAAAGGGCTCTAATGCCAATAGCGGGACTCCCCATGCGCATTTCTTCAAGGTGCTGGCCCGTTTTAGATGCAACTCAGCAGGATTGGACCACAGCTTAATGACCTGATGGTACCAGAATCATGGCATAGTGTTGCTTGTGAGGTGGCAGCAGCAAGCTGGCTATGAACTGTGGCATTTTCTTAACTGAAGCTTTCCCACCTGAAATAGGAAAAAACAGGAAAGGCATTTCCTGTATGTCATGCAGACCAACTGAACCAGCTGTTGTAGGTCTGATTGATAGCTTTGCTCACCACAGTCAACCTCTGGAAGTTAGTTCGAAGATGTTACTGCAGGGGGGGTCCTGCTGTTGGGAGAAGTGGTTTCCCCTTTGGCACTGGAAACATCTCTGACCTCTGAACAGTGTAGAGCTCTGCTCCAACCAGACACCATAGCTCTGAGTGGTGATTGTGATTTGGAGAGAAGCTTACAGAGAGGTCCCAAGTATTCAGAAGTGCCAACAATGGCATCTCTCCTGTGAAAGAGGATTTACACTTGGAAATCAATATAGTGAGGAGTATTCCAAACATCAAGTTTATCTTGGTTTAGCTGAGCAAAGCTTTCAAGCCATTTCTGGGAAACCTGAAGTTATTACATTTAAAATTTTATGATTTGCAATAGATAATTTGGGGAAAACATTTTCTCTGCTAAGATTCAGTCTACGGAAGAAAACGTTCATAAGCTATCTGCGGACTTCTCTGAACAAAATTTGAGTTGCCTTTAACAACTTAGCAGGAGATGACTTATCAGTAGATAGTTTAAATACATCTGATTATCCCACAGATAGGGCTTTGGGCTAGATTCTATGTATGATGCCTGAAAAATCCATCCAGAAAAAAATACGCCTAGGCTTAAATTTCCACCTGGTATATAGAATACACTGATCACCTCTCCACATGACCAAATTTGGTTACATCCATTTAGGCCATGTTTTACTTGGTGTAAATCCCAATGCCTAAATTAGTCACAGAGCAGGTGCATTCTATAATAATGGGCATAGATTTTAGAAATGCCCATGACCCGCCCATTCCAAGCTCATAATCACACCCTCTTTTCAACTATGCGACTTAGAATTTACAAGCACCACATTACAGAATACACTTTAGCAAGTTGAGAGTATAAATCTTAATTAATGCCAATTAGTTCTGATAATTGCTTGTTAACATCCAAGTGACAGTACTGATTAGCTAGTTATCCAGTTAAGTTACACACATTGTTATAGAGTATGCTTTAATTTCCACATGGAAATTAAGGCACCATATATAGAATTTCAGGGTTTATGCCTACTTCTACTCTTATAGCTATGTTTGATTCAGAATTCAAATGTGACAATATTTTGAAACTTTACTATAAGAAATGAAATGTTTTTGATGGTCAGGTTAGTGTTTTAAAAAAACAGATGGACAATCGGTCCGCTAGTCCCAGTAAAACGAAAGATGAAGAAGCAGACACAGTGAAGGATGAACTTACAAGTCTTCACTGTACAGAGCAGGTAAAAGGATGCCTGACATGGCCGTGTTTCACCCAGCAGGCATGCTTCAGGTGGCGATATAAAACTAATAAACATATAAAAACATTAGTTAAACCAAATTGCAAACCAAATAAATCAATAATTATAAACAAATAATAAAATCGTAATAAAATAAATACTTAAACCGGTCAAAAAGTACATACTAACATAAATAATATAAATACATATAGAAAGAGTCTGGAAATCATTATAATGTTCATACATAAATAACTGTACATCAAGAAATGTGTAAATTAAAAACAGAGATTGAAAACATCATAGAACCAAATAAAAATATATACTAAATAACATGCATATAAAAATATTATACAAAGAAAGTGTATAGGGGGCCCTGTTATGATGTTCTTACATACCCGCAAGGAGTTATTCTCTCACTTTCCCCATAAAAAATCATGAGTATTAGCAGTTAAATCAAGAGGTACATGTACAGCAAAACTAAAGAGAAACTGGGAAGCAGAACTTACCAAAGCATCAAACAAACCGAGGGGTCCTTTTACTAAGGTGCACCGAAAAATGGCCTGTGCTGTTGTAGCCGCACGTATTGGATGTGCACAGGTCCATTTTTCAATGCGCTTTCAAAAAAGGTCTTTTTTGGGGCCAAAAATGGACGTGCGGCAACATTAAAATTGTTATATATCCATTTTGGGCCTGAGACCTTACCGCCACCCATTCACTTAGTGATAAGGTCTCACGCGTTAACTGGACAGTAATCGTCAGTGTGTGTACAATGCCGATTACTGCCCGCTTAGCGCCACAAAACAGAAAATAAAATATATTTTACAGCGTGCATAGTGGACATGCGTAAAAAATGAAATTACTGTCTGGGCCACGTGTTAGCCGGGTAATAATTCTGAATTGGCATTCATTGGGTGTGTGTAGGTGCCTACGTGGCTTAGTAAAAGGGCCCCTGTAAATCTCTGCTCATTCACAGACAAATGCTATGCCTGTCTTGGAAGAACTGGCTCTGAACCTTGACTGGGTCACATGACATAAAACTTTGTTAACACTGTCTGTGACTGTGCTCAAACAAAATGGTGCCTTAAAAAAGTGAATAAAACCCATTAGCAGTAGTCAAAAATTGTAAAAACCTCATATCCTGAGGGACATCTTCTCTTGTCTAACACATGTCAGTTAAAAACAAAAGTGAAACTAAAAAAAAAACACCATTAAAAACTACAATTCAAAATGGCTGCTATGTAAAAAATAAAATCTCATAAAGACCTTAAAAATGCTTGTTTTTGAAAAAGGAGGACAGAATCTTGAAAGGGCAAGCTTCCAGGAGTGGCTAGGGGCCACCCAGAAGAGTTAAAATATTCTCACCATAAAGTCATTCATCCATGCTCATCTTCAAATGTAATGTATATTATTTAATGCAAAAAAAATGTGAAGAAGGAGGCTATGCTGGAAAGACAAGCCAAATGTTTAAGGCTAGGCTAAATTTACATCAGCACCACATTAAACACTACATTGCTAACCAGGGTGACATTTCAGTAGGACAGCATTTTGCCAGACCAGAGCAATGCCTGAATGACTTTATTGTGAGAAGAATACTAAAAGGAATTTTCTAAACCACCCAGGAATGTAAAACCTTCAAAATTAAAGTGATGAAATATTTGACACCCACTAGACAGGACTTAACAAAGATCTGGGTTTCTTATTACATTATAAACCATAAAATTACACTGCTTTGTCACCCTACCACCCATCCATCTCTCCCTGTTCCTCTCCCCCCCCCCCCCTACACACTTCTATCTTTCCACATGAGACTGAAATTGGAATGTTTTTATGTTTCACATAAATATTCTGAGTTTTCATCATCTGCTCATTTCTGATGTGAAGAAGGTATTGCCTTTGAAAGCTAGAAAAAACTGCATTGTCAGTCCAATAAAAATGGTATCATCTTACTTTATTTTCTTTGCTTTGTTTTATTTCTATTTATTACTTTATTTTTTTTGAATGTAGAACCTAATGTTTCTTTTCAAATCCTTTTGTTTAATTGCATTAAAATTAAAAATAAAAAATAAAATAAAAAAAATCAAATTACTGTTAAACAGGAAACCCTATAAAACCCAGGCATTAATGATGAACAAAAATGTTTGGTAGGTCATCACATACTAAATAAACGTACACAAATGTACTTTCAAAAGCTATTAAAAATGATTATCAGATTAATATCCATGCAGGCTCTATGCTTATACTCAATCATTTATGTTGTACAATGAAAACAATAACAGTAAGTCTTAGAGAATTCTGCACTAATATGAACAACTCATATATATTTTGTTATAGGTGTGCTTTTACTAAGCCCCGATAAGCACTAACACATGTTTATCATCTTAAAATGGTGTACTGCAGAATACACACAGGAGTCCTACAGTAATTTCCATATCTACACGTTAAATATGTGCTAAGAAATATTTTTTTATTTTTGTTAGAGGGAGTGTGTCTAGGGGCAGACAATGGGTATTCGTGTGCTAATCAGCACATCTACATTACTGTATATTGATTTGTGCAGGATTACCACAGAAGACTTCACTGCCTACATGGCCATTAATTTTTAAAAAATGAAAAAAAAATCATCCATTTTATTACTGCCGTGAAAATGGTCTTGGCGCATGGGAAAAACCAGCACAGGGCATGCTAAAGTCACTTTTTACTGCAGTATAATAAATTAAGGGACCCTTAATTTCTTAGGGGGTCTTTTACTAAACTGTGGTAACATTATTAGCTCATGGTAGAAATAAGATGGGCATCTCAGCGTTTACAACCACCTGATTTCTACTGTGAGCTAAAAGCGCTACTGTGGCTTGGTAAAAGACCCCCTTATGCATCACCTGCAAGCCCAAAAGCTATCAAAATAGCAGGAATTTTCTGTCCATGGAGGACTCACAATCTAATTAAGGCTTTTTACAAAGGCGTGCGAGGGCTAACATGCAGGTAGTGTGTGCCAAATCGGTACTACTGCTGGGGTAGCGTATGCACCCGGCGGTAATTCTGAGTTTGGTGTACGCTGAATCCAACAGTAGAAAACATTTTTTACTGCTGAGGTGTTCCTTAGTGGTAATTGGCAGGTGCAGCCACATTGGTACGCACTGCATGGTTACCACACAGGTAGCGAGTGAGCCCTTACTGCTAAGTAAATGGCTGGCGGTAAGGGCTCAGGCTGTAAATAAGTGCACACTAATTTTAATTTTTGCACACACTCATTTCCTGGCCCATTAAAATATTTGTATTGTTTATGGGAATTTTTTCTTTATTTGTTTTCGTTTGTCCATTTTTGCCTGCACGTGTGAGAATTTAGGCGCAGTGTATTACAGAATATGCTTAGCAATGTATGTACGCAAATTCTAAATTTTGCCAATTAGTGCTCGTTATTGCTGGTTAAGAGCTGTCAACAATGCTTAACATCTTGTTAAAACAATTAATGTACACATGTAGGTATAGGATGCGCCTAGAGTTATGCACGGAATCACGTATAACTCTAGGTGTGCTAGATAGAATCCGGGGGTTTGTGCTCACCTTTTACGGCACTGATATTTGGGTGTCATATATAGAATTTTGTCCATTATCATTTTGTCAGTTTCTGATAACAGTAAACACTATGTGGAAAAAGGACATACTATTTTCCCAAGCTTACGCATGCACAGTGGTTAGCATATATGTGGGTGGTTCCACCATCAGGAAATAGTGCACACTATTATTGGCAAAAAAAAAGCCACAAAGGAGACCTTTTATGAAACCTTAGCCCATGCTAACAAAATTAGCACATGCTAAATGACAAGAAGATCATTTTATACCTATGGACTTCTTAGCATGTATCGCTTGCTAAACTTTAATGAAAGGGCCCAAAATGTCTTGTTTATTTCTGCTCATGTTTGGTTGGTAGCAACAACCTATATTGTTGCAAATGACAGCCCAGGATGCTGCACACTAAGTGTGGATTCTATAACTATAATCATGTCCACAATTACTGATGTACAGTATTGGCCTAAGTCCGCATTTACGTCTAACTGTACGTAGTTAAGTGCGTAACTGCAAGTATTCTATCATCCACCCACATAACTGTTAGGCATGTCCCTGACCTACTACTACTACTATTACTACTATTTAGCATTTCTATAGCGCTACAAGGCGTACGCAATGCTGCACAAACATAGAAGAAAGACAGTCCCTGCTCAAAGAGACCTCCCAAATTTCAACTGAGTATCCCTGAGCTCCAATCCGCAAAGATTCTGAAATGGATATTTCCAACGCTGACATATTGTAATTGTAGAATAGAAAATAAAATTACTTTTTCAACCTTTTGTTGTATGGTCACTTTATTTTTCTAATTGTGTTAGTCTGGGCTCTGGTTTCTGCTTTTCTCCATCTTCTATAAACTCTCTTGTTATTGTTCTCTCTACAGCTTTTCCTTTCAGCTTTCTTCAATTTATTTTTGTGTCTCGCTGTCCAGATTTAATTAATTCATCCCCCTCTTTTTAATCACGCCTACCTACAGTTGTCCCATCTCTTTCCTTCACCCCATCTGTCCTATTCTCCTTCCTCTTATTTTCCAGCAGCAGTGGCAAAACAAAACAGAACAGGAAGTTGACATTAAAGGAGTGGGGAACCAGCAAAGCTAACCATGTGTGTACGGAGACTGCCGCCCAGCGACTGCTCTATGTTGTTTGGCCAATGCTGCTGCTGGTCTATGTTGCTTTTGGCACCTAACCTTTATACCTTTCAGGAAATCTAGACTGCCCCATTTTGATGACCCCTACTCGACTGACTGTACATTTGTCCTTTAGATTGTAAGCTCTCTGAGCAGGGACTATCCTTCTATGTTAAATTGTACAGCGCTGCGTAACCCTAGTAGCGCTTTAGAAATGTTAAATAGTAGTAGTGGAGGTGGCAGCAGGAAGGAGGTATATCCTTGTCGAGGACTCCTGTAGCCCACTGAGTCTTGAGCCCCTATGGTATATCACAGAGAAATCAAGCTCTCAAGGAGTCAATTCTACACATCTGAAACTTGGATTCTTCAGGCACATTGACCAAAAAGCAGGGTGGTGCAGGAGGCAATAGTTCAAAGAAGTTTTCAGAACCCTCTTCACAAAAAAAAAAACGATTGGCAGGGCTAGCTCTGAAATAGATACGCGGGTCTTGGAATCCCTGTAATCCATAAACCAAAAACAGAGATATATATTTTTTTAAACCTGCAGGCGCAGGTTCCAGTGAAAATGTGAAATATCAGTTGTTTGTTACCATCTTTTCACAGGAACAATAGAAGACAGAGACATTGTAGGTGGGAGGCAGGTTAGGGAAGTACAGGAGACCAACTGGTAAAGTCAATAGAGTTCAGTAACTTGTCCCTTTATGCAGAAATATATGGAGCACGTTTAGGAAGATACTGAATTAGCTGAATAGCTGTATCTAGGAGTCTGTTTAGGCTTTTTCCTCTTATATACCATATGCAGTAACAAGGGATTTGCAATATAGTTATTTAAATTTAGGTGCAGCCATTTACACCAAGTAAAACTTGATGTAAATGCCCACACCTAATTTAGGTACGGATTGAGCATATTCTATAACAGTGTGTATAGTTTTTAGGAATGCCCATGAACTGTCCATTCCATCCCCATGGACACACCCCCTTTTCACATTGGAGTCTTAGAATTTATGTGCATCACGTTATAGAATATGCCTAGCAAGTTGTGTCTGTAAATTCTAATTAATGCCAAGACCCCCTGAGGTTGCAGTTTAGCCACCTTATGGCAGGTGGCGCTAACCTTCCATGTCAGAGGTTGAGTCAGAGTGGTGGGGATCAGACTGGGAGGTGGTTAATTGCCCTGAGAAAGAGTGGATTAAAGAGGTCCCAAAGCAAGAGGTCTCCAGGAGCAAGACCCCAAGTACAGAGGTCTCCTTGAGGAAGACAGTGAAAGGCAAAATTCTCCTATGGATTTTGCTGGGCTTTAGTACTTGGGGAGGCTCAGGGAAGCAGAGCAGCCCTCAAGCTTATATGTTGTGTGTACAGGCTGAAGGCAAACCTGTGTTAAACATGTGCTTGGGCCATGGCCAGAAGCCAGCCCTAGTAAGACTGTTTCCTTAGGGTGCTAACACCGATAGCACTGCACTAAGTTGTGATCCAACAGGCTTGTGTATGGTAGAACACAGTAATAAAGAATTCTTCTGTTTATTGTTACCCCTTGCCTACCTGTGTCTGTGAGTGCTCCCTGCCTGTCCATGAACCACGTTACCACAAGGTCAAAATTAGCTTAAGAGCCACAACCAACAAAAAAAATCATAAAGCTGATCCTGTCCCTTCAGTAGTGAACTTTCCAGACCCAAGGATTTCCAAATCACAATTCGATATGTGAGACTCTCTGAGATATGTAGCAAGCAGGAAATCTTATTCCAAACCACGGTCCAAAATGATTGCAAGTAGGGACAGGAATAAAACATGTGCTCATAGGTCCCAACATCATCCTTACATGACTAACATCTATTACTAATACCAGGACTCAGCTTTGCCAGCTTATTAGGTGTCCAGTAGATTTATGAAGTAGCACATAGCCTATACATTGGACCGAGACAGGTAAAGATACAGTTCGTGTTACATGCCAAGTCTTTCTCCATTGTTGTACATCCAATTCAGTACAGCATTCACTCTCCCAACATCGCTCAGGGGAGCACTTTATAAAAATTGTATTCTGAATATGGTAAAGAGTCCAGCTGTACCAGAGTCTGAAGTAATGGCCAAGTTGGCTCTACATCTGATAACAGAAGAAGACTAAATTGCAAAACATGTTATAGCTGCAACCATCGAAAATATTGCATGCTTAGCAAATTATTCTTTTGTTTTAATTCCTGAAGGGGTATAAATGTTCCATTTTCATATACCTGACCATGTTCCACAAGTTTGCCAGTTTCCATGAGATAGGCATGCATAAAACCAGAATTCCAGAGAGGAGAACGATGTTGCAGAGTCTGAAATGCTGGCAAGTAGCCTCTATAAAAGCGCGGCTATTTATTTGTGAAGAGAGTGACATACCCGGTGCATGATGAAGTGTGATTGAATACAATAGACATCAGTCCAAAAACAGCCAGTTCAAAACATCCATTCCAGCAGAATGCTAAATTCAAGAACTCCCCTGCTGTAACAAAAAAAAAGAAACATGCTATTTTCAAAGGGCTGGAAAGTTAACACCTCAATATCAGTATCAATATAATTCTTATATACAGCATAAATCACCTAAGAGGGTCCAGAGTGGTTTACTTCACATGGAAATATAGAATAAGATTATAATAAATTCATTGCCACAATACAGTGTAAAAGATGGAAAACACATCTTCCATAAAAATAAATTTAAACAAAAAAGTTTTCATTGTTATCTTTATGAATGCAAATAATTCTGTTGTGATAACATTAGGAAGAGAATCATAAAGTTGGAAAAAGCATTAATTGTTTAAAAACTGAACTCCCTTCAAAACCACAGATGGTAAAACCAATAGGCTACACAGCCTCTGTGAAAATCTATTCATAGGGAAACAAACGAAACCCCCTGTTTACAAAGCTGCGCTGACACAGCCCAGTAAGAGGAAATACTGCCATATTTCCTATGATTAAATGTCAGTCTAATGGATGTATTTTGGATAAGTTACAATTTTCAAGATAGCTTAGATGATAGTCCCAGGTAGAGTACATAACAATAATCCAGGTGTGGAAGGAGCAGTAACGTGTAAACAGTCTGATCAAAATATGATCTTAATTGCCTCAGCTTAAAAACTGTCTTCCACCAGATCTGATTAATTTATGGCTTAAAAATTTATGAATCTACGGGGCCCATTTACTAAACCGCGTAGGCACCTACGCACGCCCAACGTGTGTCAAGTTTGAGTTACCGCCTGGCTACCGCATGGCCCTTGGTGGAATTTCATTCTTGATGCGCATCTGCTACGTGCACTGGAAAATATTTTTTATTTTCTGGTGCGCAGGTGGTAAACAGGCAGTCATTTTCATTCTACTTGAGTAGACCATTACCGCCTGATTAGAGTGTGAGACCTTACTGCTAAGTCAATGGCTGGCGGTAAGGTCTCAGACCCAAAATGGATGTGCGGCAATTTTCATTTTGCCGCACATCCATTTTCGGCAAAAATGTTAAAAAGGCATTTTTACAGGGATACGCTAAAAATGATTCTGCACGCATACAAAACACATGTCTACACTACCGCAGACCATTTTTCAGCGTGCCTTTGTAAAAGGGCTCCTAAAATTACTCCGAGGACTCTGGCTTTATCCTCAATTGGAAAGGTCTTATTTTGTGCCAAAGTGACCTGCTAGTGCACAACAGAATTTGAGCCAGTAAACCAAAGAATTTTTGTCTCATTGGAGCTGAGTTTCAGCATATTTTCTAAAGCCCAGTAATGAATCTTTTTCATACAAAGAGATATTCTATATGCAGTAACATGCAGGTCATCTGACCCTGGTACTAACAACAAAATATTGTCTGCATAGGATCACAGCATCTCACCCTGCTTCAGCTTAATATTACCTAGTGATGCCATAAAAAATGTAAAAGAAGGGGAGATAGAGGGGAGCCCTGATGCACCTCACAACGTGGAAACTGTAACTGAATAAAACATTGTCCATCCTAACGCTATAATTCCGATTTATTAAAAACTCTCAGAACCACATAAGCAAAAGGCCCCTTATACCTCTCGGAGCAATCTATGATTCACCACATCGAATGCAGTGGAAATATCAAATTGAAGCAAAACTAATTGCTTCCCCAAACTTAATTGTCTGTTAACATAAGAAGTCACTATGAAAAGGAGCAATTCCATGTTATGACCCAGTCTAAAAACAAATTGAGAAATGTGCAAGCATGAAAATGTATCCAGAAAGCAAACAATTGACTCACATAAGATTTGGTGAGTTTAGTAAGAAAGGGAATGCTAGCAACCGGGCAAAAATTTGAAGGCAAGATGAAATCAAGATCTGAGCCCTTGGGTATTGTGTTAAAATGATCTTTCCCATAGTTGTAATAATTTATTAATTCCCCAGGTAACCTATTGGAAGAAAACCAGAGGAGCTGTAGAAAGCAGGTATTTCAAGATAACACCCAGAACATACTAGAATGAGAAACTTTTTTTCAGCAATACCTTGTTGTCATTGACAGTAATAGGGTGGAAGGAATGCCAACACTGATTTACATGTATTAATGAATCCTGTTTCACAACAGTAGAAGTGAAAGTCAGGTTCTTCTCATTCAATTCTGCCCATATCTTGTCCAACTATTATGAAAATTAATCCGCTAGCCCCTGGGCGGATGGATAACCCTGTAGGCCAGGAATATTCAGTGGAGATGAAACTGTCAGTCCCTTCACCAGATGAAACAGTTTTCCTGTATCAAGAGGCCCAGATCCCACCAGTTGTGTACTCATGTAGGAGAAGCTAGTCGCATGTGATAGCTTATATTTTAATCCTTTGCAGTTGGGAAAGTGCAGATTAAGGAGTTTGCGGGCTGATCGTTTAGCACTTCTGGGAGGCAGATCCACGAGGTCTAGCATGTAGATCGGGGCATCTCCGTGGATGATTTTGTGAACAATCATGCAGATCTTGAAAGCGATACGCTCTTTAAGTGGGAGCCAGTGAAGTTTTTCTCTAAGGGGCTTCACGCTTTCATATTTTGTTTTACCAAATATGAGTCTGGCTGCGGTATTCTGGGCTGTTTGAAGTTTCTTAATAGTCTGTTCTTTACAGCCCGTGTATAGTGCATTGCAGTAATCCAGGTGACTTAGCACCATCGACTGTACCAGATTACGGAAAATGGCTCTTGGAAAGAAAGGTTTTATTTGTTTGAGTTTCCACATGGAGTGGAACATCTTTTTCATTGTATTCTTCACGTGGGTTTCGAGTGTGAGGTTTCGATCAATGGTAACTCCCAGAATTTTCAGATTGTTTGAGACTGGAAGAGAGAAGTTTGGTGTGGATATGGTGGTGAAGTTACTTGTGTTATGTTGTGAGGTGAGTATAAGACATTGTGGTTTTTCTGCGTTGAGTTTTAGTTGGCAGTAAGGGCTCCCATGCTAACCCAGTGGTAACCAGGCAGGACACAGTGTTGCCCGATAACAGTCAGGTAACACCTTGTGGTAATATTTTTCTAGCATTTCCAGTAGTGCTGTGTACTGCTATGGTTTTGCAGCCTGTCTCACTGACACAGACTACTCAATAATTACCGTGGATTCTTTTGGATTCGTATTAGATAAATGAAACCTTTATTAGAGATGCTAAAATCTACAATGATTAAGATATATACAATGATTAGCTATTTAAACAATCATTACATCACTGGTCTCTACATGTAAGCAATGCTAACAGTTCTTAGACCAGGAAAAGAAGCAATAATACACTATACATACAATCATCACTGGTCCTTATATCATCCAGGCTCTTATCATCAGCTGGGGGGGGGGGGGCGTTACAGCGAAAGCCAGGAGCTTTTTACACCAGGAACAAGTCCTCTGCGCAATATGTACGTTACTCATAGATGAGCTCCCGATTTCACTGAAAGAAACTCCTCTTTTTATTAGGCTCAGAACTCATGTTCAGAGCTAAGGAAAATTACAGAGTGCTTCTCTATTTAGGTAAACAAGCCATACTTTGGGAACGTGCTCACATGCTTTCTAAGTCCAGGTAGCAAGCTGAACTTCCGAAAACAAGAACCATCCTCCCCTTTGCATACCAAATTAATTCTTATCTTCCAACTTGTTTTTGTATTTACAAGGAAAGTTACTTTCGGTCAAAGACAGAAGATTTCAGAGTTCATTATCGATCAAAGCAGGGTTGAAAAGCAATCCTTTACATCTTCCATTACATGCCGGAAATGCCGTACGCTGGGAGCAGAACTACCACCAGAGGCTGTGTTAGGCCTGTCTGTAGTAGTGCCAATTTGCTGTGTGGCAGGCTCATTACTGCAAAGCAACCCTTTAGCAAAAGGGACCCTAAATGAGGTCTCACCAGAGACTTATACAGAGGTACTATCACCTCTTTTTTCCTGCGAGCCATTCATCTTCCTAGGTACCCAAGCATCTTTCTGTCTTTTGCCATTGCCTTTGCATTTTGTTCCTGTTTGCCCATCTTAAGATCATCAGACACAATCACCCCCATGTCCTGCTCTTCTTTTGTGCACAAATGTACTTCACCCCCTATACAATACATTTCCCTCAGGTTTTTGCAGTCCAAATGCATGATTCTGTATTTGTTAGCATTAAATCTTAGTTATTCTGGACCGTTCCATAACCTTCACTAGATTACGTCTCATATTATCCACACTGTCAGGGGTATATATATTATTGCAGATTTTGGTACCATTCCCAAAGAAGCAAGCATTGCCTTACAGCCATTCTGTAATAATTGCTTATATCAAACATATAAATGGCGAGTGACCGTACTAACCCGCAAATGCGCAGTAGAGACTTCCCTCTCTGTCCCGCCCCCGCGTCAATACGTGATGATGGGGGCGGCACAGAGAGGGAAACTGCGCAAAGGGGAGGGAGTGAACCGCCGACGTCGCTACCGCTCCCCCCACTCGGAGTCGCCGCCGCCGCCCCCCTCCACCCGGCCCGAGCACTCTCTTCGGTATTGAACTTACATCGCCGACACGCAGCAGGCAGATCAGCTGAGCTCCCGTCAGCCTTCCTTCCCTGCCTGTGTCCTGCCCTCGCTGATGTTACGTCACACGAGGGCGGGACACAGGCAGAGAAGGAAGGCCGACGGGAGCTCTCCTGATCTGCGTGCTGCGTTTCGGCGATGTAAGTTCAATAGCGAAGAGAGGGCCCGGGCCGGGTGGAGGGGTGGCGGCGGCGATTCCGGGGAGGGGGGGGAACGGCATCGACAACCTCAGGGGGGGCCTGCAGCGACGAGGGGAGGGGGCCTTGGAAAAACCCCATACTAGCCCGTTTTAACAGGCTCAACAGCTAGTAATATTAGAAATAGCCAGTGTAAGAACTGTTCCTTGCAGCACACCACTGGAAATACCTCTTTCCTCAGAATGAGTGTGGTGTGTACCTCCCACTCAGGGCCGGTCATAGGCAGGGATGACAGGGGCAATCGCACAGGGCCTTGTGCTCACAGGAGCCCTGCGGCCGGTTGCATCCCTGTTGCGTTGCAACCAAACTCAGCCTTGTCCCCAGCCCACTTCCATTGCAATTTCTGCTGTCTGACTCTCTGCGTGTGCATATCTTAAGTTCTGCGGCTGCCGCTAGATTCCCCAGCCAGCTGGCTGCTTCACCACCTCACCCCGGTCCTGCCGCTGCAGTGTCTGCTGCACTGCCAGAACATATCTCTTTTCTGCCAGCGAACCACTGTCCTATTTATTATGGCATTCTTTTCCCAAAGAGTTGTTTTTAGAATGTAAACTGCTGAGACCTTCTTGAATCAGTGGCTAATCAAGTTTTTAATAAACATAAACATTTACCATTACCCTTTGTCACCTACTCAATCACTTTCTAACCCAGTCACTCACTTTAGGGTTGTTTGAAACTTCTTGAAACCATTGTGTTTTCACAAATCTTTTAAAAAGTGGTAAAGTTGGAATCAAAACGGCACTACTGACATTTTAAATTAGAATGGATTACGGTAAAGTAATACATGCATTTGTTTAATTATTTGGATCTAGTTCATGCCTTTTCAGGATTACTCATGAGTTAAATGCTAGTTTTGGTTTATTTTATTAAGACCTCTCCTTACTCCAATCATCCCTGTAGTTGTCATGTAAATTTCGTGACAGCGTTAAGGATGCTGTAGATAATGTGGAATGCAGAGGAGGAAAATGCAGAAATGCTGAACAAATCTGGTGACCATGAAAGAAAATCCTGGAGAAGGACCAGAGATTGATACAGATGCATTTATGGAAAAAAGTGTTTATCAACAACTTGACAAACTGAAAATGGGAAAAATTCTGGAGGGTTCTGTGCAGGATTTTAAGAGACCCTTGGAGATGAGGGAGATTGCACAGGACTCGGGAATGGTTGATGTAGCCATCTGCACAAAAGTGGTAACAGACTCAAGGCTAGAAGCTACATTAAATGAAAGGCATATCGCTCACCCATTGCTCACTTTCCATTCCCTAATGCATGATTTCTGCATGGGGGGGGGGGGGTAATTTATTAAAAAGTGTGGTAAAAGTCAGGCTTTCACCACCCCTCAATTTCTCACGAGAGTGACTAACCTACAGTAGTTTGGTACCACAGGTTAGCCTCTCTGCTGTTTTTGATCAACCTCAAAATACTGTTTTATTGAAAACTAGTAAGGAAGGCCCGTTTCTGAGGCCAATGAAACGGACGCTAGCAAGGCACTTTCCTTCCCATCCCCCTCCCCTTTTTGCTGGTCTTACCCTCCGTGCTTCAGGGTCTTGGACCCACACCCCCACCCCCACAGTGCCACATGGAGACTGGCTGGCTGGCTCCCTCGCTGCCTCCGACCTTCAGGCTGCCTGCCTCAGTCCCTCTGTTCGTCCGGGCTGGCTGGGTGGGTCCCTCGCTGCCTCCGACCTTCAGGCTGGCTGCCTCACGCCTTGCGTTCGTCCGACGTTTGTGGTTTCGGGCGAACAGCTGACTCCCCGTTGCCCGACGGCCCTGCAGGCGAAATGGCGCCCTCGCGTCAAACGTGTTGACGTCAAGGGCGCAGCGATGCGATTGGGAGAGTGTCATTTCTCCGCCCTTGACGTCATCACGTTTGACGCGAGGGCGGAGCAAGCAGTCCTGGGGAAAAATTCCGATCTCTGCCGCCTCAAGAACCGGAAGTTGCAGCTTCATTAGAACGTTGAGGTAGGGAATTATGTGCGGAAGGGGCGTGGCTGCGGGCGGGTCTATCAGTGAGTGGTGCATGAGTGACAGTGAGAGGTGAGTGGTGACAGCCTGAGTGGTGACAGCCTAAGTGCAGGGCTTCAGTGTTTCCCTGCCACAGAGTGAGCTTCAGAATGTTTGAGGTGAGAATTATTTATATAGATTCTATTCTTAACTTTGTATTTCAAATTGCTATGTAAGCCGCATTGAGCCTGCATTGTGTGGGAAAGCGAGGGGTACAAATGTAATAAATAATAATAATAATAAAGTAATAATAAAAGCAACATTTTTCAACTCCTTGTAGCATTGGGTTCCCAAACTGCAGCCAAGTGCTCCTGGAGCACTTTTTAAGGGGGCTCAGTGCCAAACTACTACTACTACTTATCATTTCTATAGCGCTACAAGGCATACGCAGCGCTGTACACCATACACAAAAGACAGTCCCTGCTCAAAGAGCTTGCAATATCAATGCCTCCCCTGCACCAATGACCCCCCCATCCACAAAAGCACCCCATTCTCCAGTAGGCTTCACCCCAGGGCCTACATATACTAATCCCTGGTGTCTGGTGCGATCAGGGAAGGAGTGATCCACAATTGCTCCTGCCTCTTGCCAGTGCTGGGTTCAAAATGATGCCAGAACCCCTAGTGACATAGTCTTGTGGTACTACTGCTAGGGCACAAGCTGTTGTATAAGGGCAAAAGGTTCCTGCCCCAACCTTACTTGACACCAGGGATTTAAACAGGTAGCCCCTGGAGAGCCTATGGGAGGGTGTGGAGTGTTTTTGTGGATGATATGGAGTCTTTGTGCAAGGGAGCATCAGGAAGCACTTTTTAATGGGGGGAGCATTTGAGGTTTTTGGGGTAGGGGATGCGATTGTGGGTTCTTTGGGGGGAGGGGAAGAATGTGATACAGAGAGATCAGGTGAAGGGAGAGGAGGCCTTTTTACTAAGCTGCAGTAAAAGGGGCCCTGCGCTAGCAGCAGCTGCTGTTTTTGCTGTATGCTGAAGCCCTTTTTACCACACCTGGTAAAAAGACTGAATCAAAAAGAGAAATGGCCATGTTAGGAGTTAGGAGTTACAGATCAAGAAAGGGATCTGGGTGTCGTCGTCGATGATACGCTGAAACCTTCTGCTCAGTGTGCTGCTGCGGCTAGGAAAGCGAATAGAATGTTGGGTGTTATTAGGAAGGGTATGGAGTCCAGGTGTGCGGATGTTATAATGCCGTTGTATCGCTCCATGGTGCGACCGCACCTGGAGTATTGTGTTCAGTACTGGTCTCCGTATCTCAAAAAAGATATAGTAGAATTGGAAAAGGTACAGCGAAGGGCGACAAAAATGATAGTGGGGATGGGACGACTTTCCTATGAAGAGAGGCTGAGAAGGCTAGGGCTTTTCAGCTTGGAGAAGAGACGGCTGAGGGGAGATATGATAGAAGTGTATAAAATAATGAGTGGAATGGATCGGGTGGATGTGAAGCGACTGTTCACGCTATCCAAAAATACTAGGACTAGAGGGCATGAGTTGAAGCTACAGTGTGGTAAATTTAAAACGAATCGGAGAAAAGTTTTCTTCACCCAACGTGTAATTAGACTCTGGAATTCGTTGCCGGAGAACGTGGTACGGGCGGTTAGCTTGACGGAGTTTAAAAAGGGGTTAGATAGATTCCTAAAGGACAAGTCCATAGACCGCTATTAAATGGACTTGGAAAAATTCCGCATTTTTAGGTATAACTTGTCTGGAATGTTACGTTTGGGGAGCGTGCCAGGTGCCCTTGACCTGGATTGGCCACTGTCGGTGACAGGATGCTGGGCTAGATGGACCTTTGGTCTTTCCCAGTATGGCACTACTTATGTACTTATGTACTTATGTACTTATGGTAAGATTGCACTTGCGTGGCCCTGCGGGGGCCCATTTAGGTGGCGGCATGCGCTCCCACGCTAACCCTAGTACTGGAAATGGCGCACGCTGGGGGTGAACTATCGCCGGTGACGGCATTGGGCCGGCAGTAGTTCTGGATCGCAGTGCAGTGAACCCGCAGTGGGCTTACCGCTATTTAATAAAAGGGCTCCTCAGAGCGCCAGCCCCTTTAAGAAACTCCCGGAGGCATCGAACCATGGCTTTGCTGCCCAATGCTCCTGAGACCAGCTTTCTGCTGGCAGCATTTTTCCATAGTAATGGATTGTTTTGCATGAATTTGGATACCTTTTTCATCTCATTACTGTATATCCCGCTATAACTTATTTACTTGTTTAATGCAGTAATTATGGTGTAAACAATTAATAAACTGTATTCAAATAATTACTGGGTGTTCTCTAAATTCAGTTCCTTTATATGTCGAATATATGTAAATCAGGAACCACATTTTAAGCTCAATGCAATAAAAAATAAAAAAAAATAATAAAACAATTATCAATATAAATAAATATATGTGATTTGCGCTCAGTTTTTTTTGGTGTATATACAAAGACTCAGGAGCTGAGATGTAATAACACCTTCATAGACATCATAGCACGCCTTGCCACCTCCTACAGAGGGAGTTATTCAAGTCTTTCTTCAATATACAAAATTGCAAAATTATATGCAGTATAAAGCTGTTACTTAGCTTGAGCAGTAGATTTAATCTTGTTTCTTGACGTGTATGAAGTATTCAGTGTAGCTTCCTGGTCAGTGCAATACTTTTCTAGTGCAACTTATTTTCAATCATTCACAAAACAAAATCAAATATTCCCAAGTTCCCTACAATTAATAAACAGAAAGGCAATCGATCCGCAAGCTCCAAGATGGAAAAGATAAAAAGCAGATCAGTAGTAGGTATATATGGACTTTTATTCATGCAAATATCAATCTCCTTGCATCGCCTGACACTGGCCGTAAACAATTAATATGCTGCATTAACATTACATGTCAGCTCTGAACATCCACTTCCTCACCACATTCATCTGCTCTCATTTTGTCTGTACTCATGTTTTCACTTGCTGTAGGTTGTTTTTTTTTTTTAATAATAAAATTGAAGACGAGTTTCCTTATTGCATTTCTTCACTGAATGGCTTTGTTTCATGGAAACACCATGCAAAGTGCTGTTCTTGCGGTATTTCAAGGACAAAGATGGAAAAATTAGACTAGAGACGAGCCAAAGTGTGGTTTAGGTTAAAGTTAATTTGATTGTCAAGACTGCCAGGCTTTCAATGTTCATATTAAACAGGGATTCACCCCTCAAAAACATTCTGTCTGAAAAATGACCTTACTCAATCTGGCCTGGGAGGTGGGGGAGTTAATTTCCAGTCCCTGTGGATACCCATTTGCTTGAATATTGAGGTTATCCTTAATGAATTTACATCAGATTTCAATGAATACTTCTTCAATAGGAAAAAAAATCGATGTCATGTATATTCATTAGGGATATTCTGAAAAACCTAAGCTAATTAATCTCTCTGTGGATGGGATTTTGCATAACCCTGATCTGGCTAAAAGTAAATTTGCACCTGCTTGATTTAGCCACGTTTTCAGCTGAACACTTAAGGGGAAATTCAGCAAGCTGAGTTAGGGAGTTGTCATATTATTTGCCTCTTAATGTGACTTTTAAACAGGCCTAACTCAACTTCAGTTACAGGCAAGTTGCATAATGGGCAGAAAATGATGGTAAAATAACCCCAGTCAAAAAGGTAGTAGCATAAAGGGGACACAATAGAGATCCCCTAATTTCCGATGCAACCCCCTCAACCTCCTGATCAGGACCCCCCACTCCCAAAGCCCATCCCCATCCCTAAATCAGGTCCTCACCCCTCCAGAGCAAGTCCCCAACCTCCATGATCCCTGCCACCCTACCCCCTGGACCCATACTTCTCTGGCCTGGTGGTCTACTGGTCAGAGGGCTGAAGCGAGGCCCAGTTGCATCTGCCCTCCCAGTACCACCTGTCAAAATGGTGCGCCTAGCAGAAGTCTCGTGTGACTATCACTAGGGGTACCATTTTGACAGTCTTCATCAGTAGGGCAGAAGAAACTGGGCCTTCTTTCTGCCAAAGACCCCCCTCCTCCCGAATCATCACTACAATTCAAGATGAGGGAAGGGGGTTCTGCTGCTGTGGGGGGGGGGGGGGGGGTTGAGTGGGGGGTCTGTTGTCAGGGGGTCCTGCTATGCTGCCCAGGAGCATTGCAACCCAATGCTCTTTAGCTGTGGGAATAACACTGCTTGTGAGGTGGTTCACAAACAGCGTTATTCTCTTAACCCAGGATTCAGAAACCTACTGTGATACCACATGTTGCTGAATCTGGCGGAACAGCAAAAGTAGAGGCTGACAAATGCGCAAACCAATAGGGAGATAATCTCAAAAAACAGTTTATTCAGAATATTCATATCAATATCAAGGACCCGACACGGTCCGTGTTTCGGCGCCAAAGCGCCTGCCTCAGGGGTCACAATCAACTTTCTCTGAGAAGAAGGTGATAGGCTTGAATTCCTTTATGTATGCAAGTAAATCCACAAAGAGAACAAAGGAACAGCCAACTGATCAGCAAACACCATGAATATTCTGAATAAACTGTTTTTTGAGATTATCTCCCTATTGGTTTGCGCATTTGTCAGCCTCTACTTTTGCAGTTTTGCTTTGACTTTCTGTGGAGGCTCCTCCTGTCTTCTTGGATTTGCTGAATCTGGCGGTACATCAAGGTGTGATAAAAGGCAATCTTTTTTCTGCACCTTGATAAATTCCTCCTTAGTCCTCTTTAACAAAATACAGATACAAATTTCAATCAAAAATAAGCTGATTGTTTTGCTGCTCGACAGCTGTTTCAAACTGTCCTCATAGTGGTCTGCACACTTTTAAATGTCTAAACTAACCCGTGTTAGGAAATGGACTTAGTGCATCTTAATGTAGGACTTTCCCTCATGCTAAGTCCATTTCTAATGTGGCAGTATAGGCATTTTTCCTTTAAGTTTGCTGTGTGCTAATGTTTGCATTAGTGCACGCTACCTGAAAAAAATTAATTCGGTACCACTTTAGTACCCCCTATTCAAGAGGTGCCAAGGGCTCCCATATTAACTTCTTGTTAGCCAATTACTGTGGTAATCCAAACACAATAGCTTGTTAGTGCTTCCATGCCCATTCTCTGTCCATGACATGCCCCCTCATTTTTTTTTGGGGGGGGGGATAATAGCTAGGGCTCTTCAGCTTAGAGAAAAGATGGCTGAGGGGACATATGATAGAGGTCTATAAAATAATGAGCGGTGTGGAATGGGTAGGTGTGAATCACTTGTTTACTCTTTCCAAAAATATTAGGACTAGGGGGCACACAATGAAGCTACAAAAGTAGAAAATTTAAAATGAATCAGAGAAAACTCTGGAATTCATTGTCAGAGAATGTGCAAAAGCAGTTAGCTTAGCAGGGTTTTAAAAAGGTTTGGATAGCTTCCTAAAAGAAAAGTCCATAAGCCATTATTGAAATGGACTTGGGGAAAATCCACTGTTTATTTCTAGGATAAGACAGCATAAAATGTACTGTACTTTTTTGGGATGTGTGGCCACTGTTGGTAACAGGATGTTGGGCTTGATGAACCTTCAGTCTGTCCCAGTATGGAAAAACTTATGTACTTATGTACTTTTAAGCTAATGTGAGCCCAATAGGGACAGAAAAAGTACTTGCATATAACAATAAATCTAAACCACATTGTGGTTTTACCACAGAAAGGCAGTACATCAAATCTATTGTCCTTTTAAGCGTGCATTAGTGCTTAACATGGAAAAAGGGCTCCTTTGAAAATTACTCATTCCCACTTGCAAACATATTTTGCAAACAAGGAAAGAACCAAGCCTTTAAGGCAAATAATATACACAATGACACTCTGTGAAGAATCATGCCAAGATTTGCTCTTCTCCCCCGGTTGAAATTCATTGTCAAAACCTTATCATGTCATAGGGGACAATTTGTATGCTGCCTGCACTAGGACAAAGTATAAGGACACTTTCCACTGAATATTAATCCGGTGGCAGGCAGCGCTTTGAATTTCTGCTGCCGGTGTTTAACCTGGATATTCAATGAATATCCAGGTTTTTCAGTGCCGGCTAGCGCATAACCAGTTAAGTCGATATTCAGACTTAACCGGCCATGGTTTAGTGGGCAAAGTTAGGCCTGCTTTTTATGTGGCCTTATTTGGCCGCTAAGCCTGGCCAGTTAAGTGCTGAATATTGGGACTTAACTGGTCATGCTACCAGAATGTTCCTAACATCACTGGCTTTATTGTTTGTGCTAACTGGGCATTTTCAGTGGCAATAACTGGTTAAATGTCGCTGAAAATCCGCTAATTCACAAATTAACCAGTCGGTGGCCATTCCCGACCAGTTAACTCATGCTGAATATTGGCCAGTTTCTGTCTTCATGCATTTGCTTTGAAATTTGCCTTTGGTGCAAGACATCTGTAGATATTTTTGCGGGGGAAAAATGCACCGAGATTGGAAAATGTAATCAGTGAAAATTAATTTTCTTCCCTGTTGTGATTACATTCCCTCTCTCTCAGGAAATGTCTCCTCTCAATGCAGCTAATAGAACACGCTTTGTTTTAAAATAAACACATAGCTCCTTTGATAAAGAACAATTTCCAGACATGCTAGTCCTTCATTAAGAAATGTTTGTCTTAATTTTCCTTGGAATGATTATATGAAAAACAGAAAAGATGTTTATTAGCTGTATTGGCAGCAGTAAGCAATGCAATTCAGAGACAATGCACTTATGCAGAAATACCCAGAATGATGGTAAAGTACTGGATTTATGTACCTGTCAAGGCAGAGTAGAGAATGCACACATAACTAGTCCTGAATTATAAGGACACCTGGTTCCTTAAGGCACTATTAAAAGATAAACAGTTCAACCTGACAGATAGGGTGGGCTCTCCCACACTCATGAACTCTGTTTAGAAGGAATGGATCCATGGAATCTTAGCGGAGATTAGGTGGCGACGCCTGTAAATGGGAAGCAAAACCAGTGCTGGGCAGACTTCTACGGTCTACGCCCTGATCGTGACTGAATAGATATGGATGAGCTTGAGTGTAAATTTTAAGGGGCTTCGACATTAGCTTCAGAACTTTTAGTACAAGAAAAGTGTGCCCTGAGAATGGCAAGGACAAATCAAACTTGGGTATACATATAAAGTACCACATACCATGTAAAATGAGTTTATCTTGTTGGGCAGACTGGATAGACCATTCAGGTCTTTATCTGCCGTCATTTACTATGTTACTATGATCTGGAGACAGTAAGGAACTTGCTGAACCTCTTTGAAGGAAACAGGCACAGCTGGGATGACAGATGGTCTCTCTCTCTCTCTCTGGGTGGTCAGACAGCAGCAGGTGGTCCCACTTTCACCCAGGTAACCCTAGTCAGTCAAGAGGTAGGAGCTCTCCCAAGCTGGGCAAGAACGCTGGACATGGATGGAGGTGAGGGAAGACAGGAAGGATCCAGCTTTTGCCTATTTTCTCCAGCCATGTGCAGTTTTTCTCCTCTTTTCCCTTTCCCTTATCTCCATCAGTATGCATCTCCTTCCTCTCTCTTCCCTCTCCTACATCCATGTCCAGCATTTCTCCTCTCTCTCCCCCCTCCTTCCATGTTCATCTCACTTCATCTCACGTCCTCTCTCTTCCCTCCCCTTCATCTGTATCCAGAATTTCTCCTCTCCCCTCCATCCATGTGCATCTCCTTCCTGTCTTCCCTCACTTCCATCCATGTCCAGCATTTCTCCTGCCCTCCCCTCCATCCATCCATAGCAACTCTCCTCTCTCCCTTGCCCTCCCTACCCATCCATGTCCAACAATTCTCCTCTGCCCTAAACTCCTATCTATGCCTAGTGATTCTCCTTTGCCCCCTGCCCTCCCCTCTCATTCACATCCAGTGATTTTCCTCTGTCCTCTCCTCTCTCCCCTCCCCTCCATCCATGTGCATCTCCTTCCTGTCTTCCCTTACCTCCATCCATGTCCAGCATTTCTCCTGCCCTCCCCTCCATCCATCCATGTCCAGAAACTCTCCTCTCTCCCTTGCCCTCCCCACCCATCCGTGCCCAGTGATTCTCCTTTGCCCTAAACTCCCATCTATATCCAGTGATTCTCCTTTGCCCCCTGTCCTCCCCTCTCATCCACATCCAGTGATTCTCCTCTGTCCCCTGCCCTCCCATCCCATCCATGTCCAGTGATTCTCCTCTGCCCTCCCCTCCATGTCCAGTGACTCGCCCGCCCCAGCCCCCAACTTAACTTACCCCCCTTCTCAGCCCCTGAGTTTCAGGTCCCAATCCGTTTTACCCCAGCCCCATCTGCCCCCTCAGTTTTCTTCAGCTGCTTTCCTTCCAGCCGCCCTACGTTTAAAAAGTCGCAGCGGAGGCAGCAGCAGCGAAAAAGCAGGCTCACTTCTACCCTTTAAGCTTTCCCCTTAGTTCTCAGCATGCACTGTGCCGCCTTTGTGGAAACCTGAAACAGGAAATTGCATCAGTGCATGCTGAGAGAGAAGGGGAAGGCTTAAAGGCGAACCTGCTTTTTCGCTGCTGCGGCTGCTGCGACTTTTAAATGCAGGGCGGCTGGAAAGAAAGCAGCTGAGCGACGATAGGGCAGGGAGCGACAGGAAGTGCCGCGGGGCTCCTGGAGGCTTGAGGCCCTGTGCGACCGCTCCTGTTGCCCCTGCCTAATACCGGCTCTGCCTCTACCCTGTTCATGGCCAGAGCAGTTCGTAACATGCTTATGGCCTTATCTGAGTTCAGTTTAAAAGAAAAAAACACAGCCTTCAACTATGTTGGTGGCAGGGGTGTAGCCAGACACCAAATTTTGGGTGGACCTGAGCCCAAAATGGGTGGGCATGACAACCAGCCCCCTGCTTCCCCTCTCCAACATTTCTTCTTCCCCCCAGGCAATCTAGGGGGGGGGGGTTGTCACTTAACTCTACTCCCCCGCTCTGGTACCTTTAAATTCTTTAGGTCTTCACCAGCAGCAAGCATCAACTCATTCCTCTTGCTTGCACCGGCTCTGAGCCTTCCTTCTGATGCTGCAACTTCCTGGTACCACAGACAGGAAGTTGCGTCAGTGAAGAACTAAAGGATTTAAAGGTAAAGGGGGGAGGGGGTCAAGGAAATGGAGTTAAGTGACCCCTATGATCTCCTAGAGGAAGAGATGCTGGGAATCTTCAGCTGGCATGGGTTGGGGAATCCTAGCCAGTCACATCACAGCTGGGTGGGCCTGAGTTCAAAGTGGGTGGGCCTGTGCCCAACCAGGTCCACCCATGGCTATGCCACTGGTTAGCAGAATCTGTGCAATTTATTTGTGAAAAGGTTAGACCTGAATAAAAAATTAAAATTCAGTACACTTTCAAATACCATGCACTGAGTGAATGTGTATAAGAAGTTGTTTTTTTCTTTGTATGTTTTCTTGTAAAGTTTTAAAGATAACATTCAAGTACAAATCACTTATTACCAAGTAAAAGAACAGATCATGCAATAAAGAAAAATTAGACACCAAATAAAGGGGTCTTTTACAAAAGATTAGCACATGTTATCTATAGCAGGGCCCATAGGAACAAAATGGGTTTTGTGGTAGATAACATGCGCTACTTTTTAGTAAAAGATTCCCAAAGTATCAAAAAGAAAAAGGGCACTAATACAAAGTGCTCTAAGTCCACAAGAAGAGGTGACGCACTCAAGAAATAAGGCAGGTGGTGCTAGCACATCTCAGGAAACTAAGGGGTCCTTTTACTAAGGTGCGCTGAAAAATAGCCTGCGCTAGTGTAGGTGTGTGTTTTGGACACGTGCAGATCCATTTTTCAGTGTGCCTGTAAAAAATGCCTTTTTTATTTGGCTGGAAATGAACGTGCAGCAAAATAAAAATTGGCGTGCGTCCATTTTGGGTCTGAGACCTTACCGCCACCCATTCACTTAGCGGTAAGGTCTCACGCGTTAACTAGGCGGTAATCATCAACGTGCGTACGCTGACGATTACCACCCGGTTAGTACCATGCGTTCAAAAATAACAAACATTTTCAGATGCACGTAGCGCATTCGCATAAAAAATGGAGTTACCGCCCGGGCCATGCAGTAGCCGGGCTGCAGTTCCAAATTGACGCACGTTGTGCCTGCGAAGGCACTAATGCGGCTTAGTAAAAGGGCCCCTAAATGGAAAAAAAGTGATGCTTGATACCACACTAATCCTACAATTCACCTAAATCCTGAACAGGCATACTCAAGAAGAAGAACGTGGCCTCACCATTCTACTATGAGAGCTTCTAATATTTAGGAAACTCCTTCATGACTTCAGATGAAAATAGATACAATGGTTATTATCCAGCATAAGTAAACATGTCCACCACAGGAAACAAAGACATAAACTAGAACCTATGGATTCCCCCTCAGAGCATAGTGCCAGAAACTGTTTTCACTTAATTTGCGTAACAGGACAAACATCAGGCAAAACCCATATCCTCTGACTCCAAAAGAGTTTATCCCTGTTTTGAAAGTATAAGGGCTCATTTTCAAACCACTTAAACTAACAAAGTTCCATAGGTTACTGTGGGGCTCATTTTCGAAAGAGAAAAAACATACAAGAAGTGTCATAAAGCACCGTTTGGATGGATTTCTTCTCAAAACATCCAAATCGGTATTTTTGAAACCTATTTTGCAGACGTTTATGCATTTCATCTGCATGTTGGAAGTGTTTCAAAGGTGGGATTAGGGTGTGCCTAACACTTGGACGTTTTATAACAATAATGGAACAAAAATGTCTAGGGCAGTGGCATAGGAAGAGGGGGCGGTTTGCCCCGGGTGCACGCTGCTGGGGGGTGTCGGCTCCGCTATTTCCCTGCTGCCCCGGAACAGGTTACTTCCTGTTCCGGGGCAGAGAGAGCAGGGAACCAGCAGAGCCGACACAGCTCCCAGCGACGTGCAGTCGGGGCGGATCGGCCCTTCCGCCCGCTCCCCGATTTCCTATGCTAGTAAGAATGCATGCCGAGGGGGGGTGCGCACCAAGGGGGGGGGGATGCGCAGCGGCGACCCGCCCCCGGGTGTCAGCCGCCCTCGCTACGGCACTGGTCTAGGGTGGACACTTCAATGTTTTGGTCTAGACATGTTTTTATAACTAGTAAGGCACAAAAGGTGCCCTAAATGACCAGATAACCACTGGAGGGAATCAGGAATGAGCCCCCCTAACTCCCCCAGTGGTCACTGACCCCCTTCCACCAACAAAAAACGTGAATAAAAATAGCACTCACAATCTTCTATCATAGCCTCAGATGTTAGAGCCAGGTCCATTAGAGCAGCATGCAGGTCTCTGGAGTAGTGTAGTGGTGGGTTCAATGCACTGTAGACAGGTGGACCCAGGCCCATACCTCCCCCTACCTGTTACACTTGTGGTGGAAACTGTGAGCCCTCTAAACCTCACCAAAAACTCATTGTACCCACATATAGGTGCTGCCTTCACCCATAAGAGCTATTGTAATGGTGTAGTGGGTAGTAGGTTTTGGAGGGCTCAGCAGACAAGATAAGGGAGCAATGGTGAGATGTGTACCCCAGGAGAGCAATGTCTGGAGGATCAGTTTGCTAAAAAAGCTGGCCCCTCTTACATCCCAATGGCTTGATTTTCTATGTTTTTTCACTTGTACTTTTTTTTTTAATGACTTGAAAAGATAAACACACAGAGCACAAAACCTTGTTACAAATGGTATTTTCAAAAAAAAAAAAAAAAGATAGACATTTTGCTTTTTCAAAATTGCCATATTTCCTGTTCGGATCTTTTTTGAGATACAGTGACCAGAACTGAATGTACTACTCAAGGTGAGGTCATATCATGGAGTGACACAGAGACATTATAGTATTCTTGGTCTTATTTACCATCCCTTTCCTAATAATTCTTAGCATCCTGTTTGCTTTTTTCACTGCCACTGCACACTGGGCAGAAGATTTCAGTATATTATCTACAGAAGACAAGAAGTAGGGAGTGTTGGCTCTTCTCAAACCACAGAGGGGACGTATTGATGGATAAGAGTCTTTATTGCAAAATATGAAAATCGACTCGACACAGCAGCCATGTTTTGGCGCCTAAGCGCCTGCCTCAGAAGTCTTATGATATATGGCTGATTATGAAAAGAGATATTCTTATCAAAACTCTATCATAAAAGATATCAATCTAACCCAAAGTCGGAGAGGAAATCTCAATGGACTGCCAAAACAACTTCAATGAAGTCTACAACATGCATGCTCAATTTCATTAAAAACGAGCATGCCGAACGTGAGGGGAAGAGGAAGCAAGACAGGCAATGCGGTGGCACCGGATACCAGTGCTGGGTGAGGCTTAAGCTGGTGGGGGTTGGGATAATGGAGTAATGATCCAATTAGCACCAATAATTGGGTGATAATCAATTATCAGCACTAATTGGCCTTAATTGAAATTTTTAATCAAGTGTATCCATGTGCAAATTTAATGCTTGGATCCAAAATGGGGGAGTAGTCATGGGAGGTCATGAGCAGATCGAGGTGTTCCTTAAATTTATGCACTCTGTTTTAGAGTACGGGGGATCTGTACCTAATATAGATGCAACGATTATACCAGGATTTACTTGGTGTAAATCCTTGCATCTAAAGTTAGGCACCTAACTTTCAGCGATATTTATAGAATAGCACTTAGCGTGTTTTTTTTCAGTGTTAATTTTTTGGCATTATTTATAGAATTTGGTCCCCTATGTGCAGACATTGCCAAGCAGTTTATAAGCACATATCACAAAATTTTCATTTTTTTTTTTTAAAGATAAGTTTATTTTATTAAAGAGTGTAGTATAGTCATTTTAAATTATATTGTTTTCCAAATTTAGCTTAGGAGTCAGTTATATGCAAAGAAGAAAGTTAGTTATAAAAACAAAATTTGACATTAATATTTTCTTCTCTCAAATCACCATCAGTTAGTCAGTCATTGAGAGCAGCTGATGAGGTTGAAGACCAGGAAGTAATTCTTTTCCTTTGTATCGTGCAGCTTGAGGAATGCCAGTGGCCTGACAGCAGCAGATCTTGCACATACCCAGGGCTTCCAAGATTGTGCTCAGTTTCTCTTGAACCTCCAGAATTGTCGACTGAATGGTTTCTATTGTAATGGCACTTTATGTATAAACGGTTTTTATTGATGGACATACTTCAATTCAAACATAGTAAATGCTTACAGTTTATATCCTTACCGATATTTCTATAACAGCAATATATCTTACAGCGTGTCTATCCCATCACTTTTTTAACATTTGCCCCCTCCCCCCCCCCCCCCAGGAAAATGAGAAACAACAACCTCTGGATTTGAGCTTCATACTTCCTACTGACACTCTCGTCAAACCTTATCCAGTTCTTAGTCGCTTACACGAGGGGCTTATAACTTCATTATATCGGTCCTAGCCTGTTAAGTATAGCACTTCTGGCTTTATGAGATATATTTTGCAAATAATGAGTCCAAACATTAAGAAATTTCTTTCTTCTCCTCAAGTTATCATAGGCTTCCCTTGCCTCCCACAACATTAGCTCATGTAGCTTATTCCTCCATAGCCAAACAGAGGGTGGCTCTACCTGCATCCAATGTCTCAATATGCATTTTTTGCCCACTGCAAATGCTTTACATAAAAATACCTCCAGGTTTTTATCCGATATCCCATATGAATTGTTTTTGTTCAAGAGTACTCCTCTCCAAGAGGGGTGCACCTTTTGCCCCAATACTTGTTCTAAGTACCCCTGTATCGCTCTCCAAAATGTTTTTATTTTATCACACCTCCAAAATGCATGCAAAAACGTGTTCCTCTCTCTATGGCATTTAAGGCATTGGGGATCAGAGCTCCATCCCGCCCTTACAGCTTGGGATTGTGTTATATAGCCTCAATGAATAACCCTGAATTGACTCTCTTGTAACTCTGCCCCCCCCCCCACCCCCCACCTGCCCAGGTATGCTTTTGATTAGTTTCGCAAAATTTATTCCTTTCAGCTCATATCCCAAGTCTTTGCTCCATGTGTCTTTAAGCTTCTCATATGTTCTGGGGGGTCCGAGTGGGACTAGAGCTTTATGTAGGCTCGATATTGATACCTGTCCATGTGCGTCCCCTTCCAGGAATTCACGTATCTTCTGACCCAATTTTGTGCCCAGGGCTGCCTGATCTAAACTATGCCAGTAATGATGCAGTTGTCTGTATGTATAATAATCCTTCTGGGCCAATACCTGTCTCTGCTGCAGATCCTGAAAGCTATGCAGGTTTCCCTCTTCATTCATTAAGTGTTCAAATAAAGTGATGCCCATTTCCGACCATCTAGCCATTATCCCTTTCTCTAACCCGGGGGGGAAGTCCCTATTCCCCTGTATTGGAAGTTGGTCGCTAACATTAGGGTCTTGTCTCCAGTTGTGCATAAGGAACTGCCAGACACGTCGCAATGGTTGCAACAGTATACTTCCTCTACAGGTAGTTGGCAAACTCTTTGTTTTTGCCTGCAGAAGAAAATTCAAATGCCATGGGTCAAAGAGCGCACGTTCCCAGTTAGTCGGCGTGTGTTGATGTGTATTAAGTGTCCAGTCCCTGATATGTCTCAAAAGGCACGCCTGATTATATCGCCTAATACAGGGGAAGCCTAGCCCACCCTGAGCCCATCCATCATATAAGTATTCAAATCGTATTTTAGACTTCCTCCCCCCCCCCCCCCCCACACAAATTGCCGACACATCCTATTTAATTTCCATAAATCTTTACCTAATATATGTATTGGCAACACCTGCAAAATATAGAGCCATCTCGGGAATATGATCATTTTGAAGAGATTTATTCTGCCTATTAGTGATAAAGGCAAGTGGTTCCATCTCTCCAGAACACTTTTGGTATCCTGTAACAGCTTTTCAACATTTATCCTATACAGAGTGGTAGTATCCATAGTTAATCGCACCCCTAGATATCGAAAGGATTCCTCTGCCCATTTCAATGGAAGCTGTCTGTGCCACTCTCCCACTTGAGCCTCCTTCCTGCATAAGGCTTCTGATTTCTCCAGGTTTAGCTTAAAGCCAGAGAAATCCCCATACTCTGCCTTACATTCTAATAGCGCTTTCAGTGATGTTTCAGGAGAAGTCACATGTGCCAGCAAATCATCAGCGAAGGCCGCTATTTAAAAAATTTCTGTACCAACCTTGACTCCTTGCACATCAGGGTTACGTTGGATATCTCTAAGCAGTGGGTCTAGCGTTAACACAAACAATAAAGGTGACAGGGGGCATCCCTGCCTGGTCCCCCTATGGATAGGAAATGATGGGGATAGAATTCCATTAACCCACACCTGAGCCTGTGGGAGGTAATATAATGCTCTGATTGCATCCTGGAATGATCCTCTTATGCCATACGCGTCTAGTGTGCCAAATAAAAAATCCCAGACCACCCTATCGAACACCTTTTCGGCGTCAAAACTGACTAATATTGATGGCGTGGCCTTTGTAGATACCTCCTCCAATGTTACCAATATCTTTCTTACATTTTTAGTGATGGTTCTGCCCTGTACGAATCCTACCTGTGAGTCCTCTATAACATCTGGTAATATTCGGGACAGGCGGTTTGCCAGGACTTTTGCAAACAATTTTGCTTCAAAGTTTAATAACGAAATAGGTCTGTACGATTCAGGTTTTTGTACATCTCTCCCTGGTTTTGGAAGTACTATAATCTGCGCTGTTCGTAATGACATGGGCATTCGTTGCTCTTGCACTATCATGTTAAACATTGCAGTGAGGGGTTCTACTACTTCCTCCTTCATCAATTTATATAATTCTCCCCTATATCCATCGGGGCCTGGGGCCTTTCCTAGGGGCGCTTGCCGTATTGCCCATGATACCTCCTCAATTGATATGGGAGCATTTAGCATGGTTAGGCTCTGTGCATCTATCTGCGGGAGATCTTGCCCCGCTAGATAGATCTCACTGTCCATCGGGGGCGGGTCAGGTGAAGCGTAAAGCTTCTGATAATATTCTTGCATGATACGATTTATACAATCATCCTTGTTTTCTAATACCCCTCTTGAAGAGTATAACGCGTTTATTTTGTAATTTCCTTGTCTTGGGTTTGCCATCTTGGCCATCATCCTACCACTTTTATTTGCAAATTTGTATAATTGATACCTATAATACATATAATTCTTTTGTGTTTTATTGTGTATTCTCTCATTTAGTGTTTGCTGCATTTCTAGAAGCTTAGCTTTCAGCAGAACATCATGGTGGCGTCCATACTCGCGTCTCAAGCGGGTGATGTCTTTTTCCAACCTTTGCATGTCCTTCTCCCATGTCTTTTTCTGGTGGCTTGTGTACGCAATAATCTCACCCCTTAATACCGCCTTTGCTGTGTCCCAGTATAATATGGGAGCTGTCCTATGCTCCTGATTAGTGTCTTGAAACTGTCTATATTTGGCTAGTATAAATTCCCGAAATTCCCTATCTTTATATAGCCTTGTAGGGAACTTCCATTGGTATGGACTAGATTTACTCTCTGTGGGTTCCCATAAGACCATTACCATTGCATGGTCTGATATTTTTATGGGTCCTATTTCCGCCTTGCGGATTTTTGTAAATAGTGGACGGGAGATAAAAATGTAGTCAATCTTTGACATGGTGGCGTGCGCCCGGGACAGGTGAGTGTAATCTCGTTCCAACGGATGTAGAGTTCTCCACACATCCACCAGGTCAAGGACCCCACTCAGTAGACCAATTCCTCTAGAGTCTGCTCCCGCTCCCCTCTTTTTGTCCCCATGTGACCTGTCTAATTTGGGGTCGCCCACTTCGTTGAAGTCTTCTCTTAACAACAGGGGAACTCCTTCCAGACTTGTTAGGTGATGCAGAAGCTTTTTATAAAATGTTTTGTTATAAGTGTTTGGAGCATATACATTGCACAGAACCATTGGTTGACGCTCTATTGTCAGGTGTGCCAACACATATCTTCCTTCCTTATCTGCTATGATCTTATGTGTAGTGATATGGATCCCTTTCTTGATTAGTATTATTACCCCTGCTTTTTTCCCCTGTGCTGGTGAATCATAATATGAGCCTACCCACCATCGACATAATTTCTCATGTTCTTTGGCTGTTAAGTGTGTTTCCTGAAGCATTGCTATCGATGCCTGTTGCTTATGGAGTGCTTGGAGGATCTTCTGCCGTTTAATCGGCGATGAGATGCCTCCCACGTTCCATGTCACAACCTTAAGGACCATCACATATCCTCAAGCGTCTTTTGAAGTACCTGGCGAATATCTCTCTTTGTGCAGGAGGGGCCTCCCAGCCTATGCCCCCCCCCCCCACCTCTGATACTTTGAAATTTCGTTAGAGTGCCCTCCTCGTGAAGCTCTTTGTGTGTTCCTTATGTTGCCCTTCTCCCTTGTTGCCCTGAAGCTCCTATTCTCCCCTATACCCTCCCTCCCCTCCTCCCCCCTCCCCTACCCCTCCCCCATCTGCCCGTCTTCCCCCCTTCCCCAAATCTGAACAGCACCGAATGTGCTGTCTACCTCCGTGCTTCCGATCAGGGACCCCACTCTTACTTTTTGCCTATGTTGCATATTGCTTCCCCCCCTTAAAGTTCACAGCCCCCCTTAGATAACATCAAATAACAGTATCAAGTCCAACATTAGTAACCACAGCAATTATAGTTACAGATCTTCTGTCTCTCGCTGCTCCCTGTCGTTCAGCAATGTCACTCCCACTGGTGAGCCTCGGATTCATTACTAATGTGTCTCTTGATGCTTCCGAGCTGTCTCTCTCTAAGCGGTCCACCAGTACTTGAGCGGCTTCTACCGTGTCACAGATTCTCACTGTCCCATTATGTTGGATCCTGAGTTTAGCCGGATACAGTAAACTGAATTTTATCCGCATTTTTTGTAGTCGCCCGCAAATGGGCGAAAATTACTTACGTTGGAGGGACACTTTAGTGGAATAGTCTTGAAAGCATAGTATCTTTTGTCCTTCCACCTCCAGCGTTCCTCCTTTCCGAAGAGCTGCTAGGATCTCCATCTTACGTTGATAATTAAGAAGTCTCAGTATGACCACACGTGGGTGGGCATTTGCCTCCTTCCTCGGCCCCAAACGATGCGCCCGTTCTATCTTCAGTTGCCCCACCGTGCTCTGAGTTGGCAATAGCTTAGTGAGCCTGGGTTCCAGAAAATCTCTCAGATCTGCATCTGGTATTGATTCAGGTATACCTATCAGTCTGAGATTGTTTCTACGCGAGCGGTTCTCCAAATCATCCACTTTCTCTTCTAAGGTTAATATCGTTTTTTGGAGGTGTTCAATGGATTTAGAAGCTTCCTGTGAGGCGTCTTCAGGGCCGCCGAGAGCCGGAGCCGGGCCTGGGACAAGGTTGCCCCCGGGCCCCCCCCCCCACCCGAGGTCGTCGCCCACCCGAGATCGCCGGGCCCCCCCGCCGCCCACCCACCTGAGGTCGCCGGGCCCCCCCTCACCTGCTATCGGGCCGGGCCCTCAGAACTAACCTTAAGCCTCCTTTCACTTCGCAGCAAGCAGCGGCAGGGTAGACCTCTCCTCCTTCCTTCCGTGCCCCGCCTCACGGACGTTACGTCAGGCGAGGGCGGGACACGGAAAGAAGGAGTGGCCTGACCTGCTGCTGCTTGCTGCGAAGTGAAAGGAGGTTTAAGGTTAGTTCTGGGAGTGACGGAGGGCGGGCCAGGCGGCGACCTAGGGCGGGCCAGGCAGCGGCAGCGCCGGGCCCCCCTGGAGGCCCGGGCCCCGGGACTTTTGTCCCCCCTGTCCCCCCCTCTCGGCGGCCCTGGGCGTCTTCTACGTCTCCTAGTCGCTGCTGGACCTCCTGAAGTTCGTTAGTAAATGTAGTAAACCTTTGGTCCATGCCATCAAGCTTATCAATTATTTGCTGTAACTTGTGGCTCATGGTTTCCTCCACCGCCATTCTTACCTCTGCTACTATTTCTGAGGCCCAAACCGAGCTCACTGGTGGCGATGGAGGCGGGTTTTTCTCCGTCATTTTTGGTCCTCCGCTCTTGGTTTTGTCCTTCTCCAGCTCTTTTTTTGTACTTCTGGTCGCCATACAAAAAGTTTTTGGGGATAAACGCAGCTTAATCTGTCTGCAGAGTTTGATGGTGTCTGTCCCTTTTCTTTACCGGCTGCTTTGGGGAGTCTCGTGGCTTACTGCTTTAATAGCTTAAACATTGGCCCAAACCCAGACTGCCGATTTTGCTGGCTATTGTGCCTGTTTGGAGAGCTGCCTGCGATTCTTTTATTTATTTTCTTAGATTCTTTCTGAGTTTTTTTACATTCCCACCTGCTTCGTGGCTGCCATTCGGGGGCTGTGCTCGATGTTTCCTCCGTGCCTCGCGACTCGCCTTCCCTCTCACCCTCCGTTTCGCCGTTGATATCGCCGAGCCCTTTTGCTCTCTCTTATGCCTTGCAAGAAGGCTTCTCAGCCTGCGGATTTCGGCGCTCTTTTCTCGGCGCGATTCCTCACATGGGCGGGTGTCTGCCATCGATCTGCTCCTCGCCTTTTCCCCCCCCCCGAATCGGGGTTTACGGGTCTCAATCGCGCTATTGCACCTTCCGGATGAGAGGGGAAGCTAAACCGCTGACTCTGGAAACTATTTTATCGCGTTTTGGTGGGGTCCCCGATCGTAGCTAGCTGGAGCTCACTTTGCGGCGGCCATCTTGGCCGGCACTCCACCGGAAGTCTTTCATTTTTATATAAAGATTTCATCACATGCAAAACTGATATTGGGATGCTGCTAGCTTTGCTGTTGCCCTTTTCTTTGTTTCTTTTTTTTTTTTTTTTGCTGTCCTTGTTTGTTTCTCAAAGTTGTTGTTTTCGATCCATTCACTGTTGATTCATGATTGTGGTTTTTTTCTTTCCATTATTTCTTGTGTTTACCTACTACTACTACTGAAAAAAAAGTGTGAGCAAATCCAAATAAATGAGTTTTCTTGGAAGTATTATTGTTATTATTAAAATTATATAAATAAATACTTTTAAAAAAGGAAGAATCGTCTGTTAAATTGTCAGTAATACAATTTTATTGGACTAATTTAATACACACGTGTACATAGGTACATAGTAACATAGTAAATGACAGCAGATAAAGACCTGTATGGTCCATCCAGTCTGCCCAACAAGATAAACTCATTTTACATGGTATGTGTTACTTTATATGTATGCCCAAGTTTGATTTGTCCTTTCCTTCAGACCATAGAAGTCTGCCCAGCTCCCATTTTGTTTCCCCAATTACCAGCGTCGCCACCCAATCTCCGCTAAGATTACATGGAACTATTCCATTTATACCGGATTCCTTTGTGTTTATCCCATGCATGTTTGAATTCCATTACGTTTTCATCTCCACCACCTCCCGCAGGAGGGCATTCCACATATCCACCACCCTCTCCGTGAAAAAATACTTCCTGACATTACTCCTGAGTCTGCCCCCCTTCAACCTCAATTCATGTCCTCTAGTTCTACCGCCTTCCCGTTTCAAAAAAGGTTCATTTGCGGATTAATACTTTTCAAATATTTGAACGTCTGTATCATGTCACCCCTGTTTCTCCTTTCCTCCAAGGTATACATGTTCAGGTCAGCAAGTCTCTCCTCGTACGGTTTGCAACGCAAATCCCATACCATTTTTGTAGCTTTTCTTTGCACCGCTTCCTGTCTTTTTACATCTTTAGCAAGATACGGCCTCCAAAACTGAACACAATACTCCAAGTGGGACCTCACCAATGGCTTGTAGAGGGGCATCAACACCTCCTTTCTTCTGCTGGTTATGCCCCTCTCTATGCAGCCTAGCATCCTTCTGGCCACGGTCATCGCCTGTCGCATTGTTTCTTCACCTATAGATCCTCAGACACCAACACCCCAAGGTCTCTCTCCTGAGTCGAGCTTACTAATCTCTCCCCTCCTATCTGGTATCTTTCTTTTGGGTTTCTGCACCCCAAGTGCATCATTCTACACTTCTTGGCATTAAATGTTAACTGCTGATATCCTCTGGGATATTTAGTAATCGTTCATTTTTTCTTATATTAATAAGTACTACATCCAAAACCCACAAAACCTAGCTATAATAATGTTTTTATATATATTTATAAATATGCTTATGGTGCTCAGTAACTGGGTATACCATGCTGAACTGACTGGCAGTTCTAAATTGTGTCATACCCAACCATCCATCATAGCACCAGTGTCTCCTCCTTACCACTGATATATCAATAGTTGTACTTTAGGAAAATCTTGTGCATCAACAAGCAATAACAACATTTTCTTAAAAACTTCAAAAAAATGTTTCAGCGTGGGATCAGTTACTTATCTCGGTGTTATGGTGAAGTGACAGTTGGTTTTACAATATCCAACAGGGACCCCAGTTCATTCCGGGACATGCAGCGTAATAATAATGCCTTAAAGAGTGTTCCCTTTCTTCACTGTTGGTTCCCTACATGCGAGCTTCTTTCGCCAAAATGCGTCTTCAGGGGAGCGCTATTCTGTGGCGGGAACTGCCAAGCTCATACCTTCAACCGGCAAAGACGCCGATGCATGCATGGGTATGAGCTGGGCAGTTCCAACTCTATATTATTATAGCTAGGTTTTGTGGTTTTTGGATGTAGTACTTACTAAATTTTAACTGCCAGACCCTCAACCATTCTTCTAACATTCGGAGATCCCTTCTCATCGTTTCTACTCCCACCAGGATATCCACTCTATTGGCTATTTTTGTGTCAACCACAAAAAGGCATACCTTTCCTTCCAACCCTTCAGCAATATCTCCCACAAATATATTAAACAGAATAGGCCCCTGCGCCGACCCCTGAGGAACTCCACTGCTCACTGTCCTTTCCTCCGAGCAGTTTCCATTTACCACTACCTTATGCCACCTGTCGGTCAACCAGTTTCTTATCCAGTTCACCACTTCCAGTCCTAAGTTCAACCCTTTCAGCTTATTCACGAGTCTTCTGTGGGGGACTGTATCAAAGGCTTTGCTAAAGTCCAAGATTACATCTAGCGCACGTCCCTCATCCAGTTCTTTGGTTACCCAGTCAAAGAAGTCAATAAGATTCATTTGGCAGGATTTTCCTTTGGTAAAGTCATGTTGCCTTGGGTCCTGTAACCCGTCGGCTTCTAGAAAGTTAACTATCCTTTCTTTCAGCAGCGACTCTATTACTTTTCCTACCACCGACGTGAGACTTACCGGTCTATAGTTTCTCACTTCTTCCCTGTCTCCACTCACATCCACTCATCTCCAATCTCGCGGAGCCTCTCCCGCCTCAAAAGATCTATTAAATAAATCTTTAAGAGGTCCCGCCAGGACCTCCCTGAGCTCCCTCAGTATCCTGAGATGTATCCCATCCGGTCCCATAGCTTTGTCCATCTTCAGATTCTCCAGTTGTTTATAAACTCTTTCTTCCGTAAAAGACGCAGTATCCACTCCATTCCCAGACATTCCCTCAGCAGCCGACTGCGGTCCTTCTCCAGGATTTTCCTCTGTGAACACCGAAGAGAAATAATTGTTTAGCATGTTTGCTTTATCTTCATCTCTGTCCACATAGCCATTCTCATTATCTTTCAGTCTCATAATTCCATTCCTATCTCTTCTCCTTTCTCCAATATATCTGAAAAAAGTCTTGTCACCTCGCTTTACATCTTTAGCCATTTTTTCTTCCGCTCGTACTTTCATAAGCCGTATTTCCCTCTTCGCTTCTTTGATTTTAATCCGATAATCTTTTTCCGTAATGCTCTTGTTGCGTTCTTTTGTATTTCTTGAACAAAGCCTCTTTTGCTCTTATTTTTTCAGCTACTTCTTTTGAGAACAATATAGGCGTCCTGCTTCTCTTGTTTTTGTTTACTTTCCTCACAAAAAGATCAGTCGCCATATTTAGAGCAGCCTTTAGCTTGGACCACTGTTTTTCCACTTTTCCTACGCCTTCCCATGCCAATAGCTCCTTCTTCAGGTATTCCCCCATTTTATCAAAATCAGTAAGTCCGCACTCCACCTTCTTCCTTATATCAAACCATACGGTGTGATGATCACTATTACATAGATAGACACCCACCCGAATATTGGAAACACTACCTCCATTAGTGAGCACTAGATCCAGCATCAACCCTTCCCTCATGGGTTCTGTCACCATTTGTCTGAGCAAGGCACTTTGACAGGCATCCACAATCTCCCTACTTCTTTCTGATTCCGCAGACGGGACATTCCAATCCATATCAGACAAATTGAAATCTCCCAACAGTAGCACCTCCCCTTTCATACCAATCTTTTGAATATCATCTATCAGATCCTTGTCTAACTTCTCCGTTTGCACAGGAGGTCTGTAGATAACCCCTGTGTGGCTACAGGTTTTGTCTTCTCTTTCCAGGACGATCTATAAAGCTTCTTCCTTTCCCCAGGTTCCCCGCATTTCAGCCGCTCTGATATTGTCTCTCACATATAGAGCCACTCCTACACATCTTCGGCCCTCTCTATCCTTCCTATAAAGATTATAGCCCAGTACGGTCACATCCCATTCATGGGAATCATTGAACCACGTCTCCGTAATAGGAACAATATCCAAGTTTTCTTCAAACATCAGGGCTTGCAAGACTTGAACCTTTTTACTTAGAGTATGAGCATTTGTGCACATAGCTTTCCATGTGCTTAGTGAGTTTGGGTGTTTTTTTATATTTACATGACCTTTCCCTCTGCCGTCTTGTTTATTCTGGGGGTGACTTTCCAAAATCCCCTGTTTCTTTTTGTTACCCCCACCCTCTAGTTTAAATGCCTAGAAACATACTGTCTGAATTTCTCCCCAAGGATCCTTTTTCCCATCACAGAAAGATGTATCCCATCATTACAGTATAGCCTGTTATTTTTCCATGTATTACCCCATTCTCCTATGTATCTAAAACCTTCTTCTTTACACCAAGACTCAAGCCACTTATTGAATTACTCTGTTTTGCGTAGTCTTTCCTCTCCCCTCCCCTATGTAGGAATTATTTCAGAAAAAGCCACAGTCCGAACCAAAGATTTTAGTCCCTTTTCAAGCTTCTGGAATGCTCTCTGTGCTGTAAACTTGCTATTGTTGGCCAGGTCATTTGTCCCCAGGTGAATTACAACATCAGCGTTTGAAGCCTCGCTCTCTTCTTGGATCATTTTCAGTATTTGGTCTGTACATCTTGTAGCTGAAAATCCTGGAAGACATTTCACTAGGTTGGAACCCCTGAATTGTTTTCCTAAGTTAATGCCTCTGATAACGGAGTCTCTGTACAGTAAGAATTTTCTGCTTTTCACCACTCTGTCATTATTTGGGGGACATGTGTCTAGGGTCAGAGAGCAATCATCTCCTGGTAATAACTACCAAAAGCTAATCATAAATGTCTTAAGCTAGACCAATACAATGATTTTATTTATTTATTTATTTATTTATTTATTTATTTATTTATTTATTTATTAGGATTTATCTACTGCCTTTTTGAAGGAATTCACTCAATGCAGTGTACAGTAAGAATAAATCAAACATAAGCAGTAGACAATTACAGCAGTAAAAATATTCAAATAACAATACAAAGTATGGTATAGTATGGAGTGGAGGAGTGGCCTAGTGGTTATGGTGGTGAACTTTGATCCTGAGGAACTGAGTTCAATTCCCACTTCAGGCACAGACAGCTCCTTGTGACTCTGGGCAAGTCACTTAACCCTCCATTGCCCTATGTAAGCCACATTGAGCCTGCCATGAGTGGGAAAGCACAGGGTACAAATGTAATAAAAAAATAAAATAGTATCCTACTTACCATTTCACCTACAACTTATTTGTTGACACTTACTCTTCATAAATGTCAAAATTAATAAACATAATTCTGCATAAATCTAGATCTTTGAATCAAAAAAGGAATAGTGTAGGGAATAGGGGGGTTAAGTAAGGGAAAGAAGACTACCATTTAAAGAAAGGTGGTAGCAATGATAGATGAATGAACAAAGGCTTATATTAATTGGCACTAAGATCATGTGATGTCAAGGTGATATCATTCTTGCAGCTGTTCAGTTTTTCCAAATCACTTCCATGCTGTGGTTTTGTTTATGTTTACTTTTCCTTTCTGTTATGAGGTCTCACTTTATTTCTTTATTAACTATGTCAAACATTTAGACTGAAAACTTGCCACACTTGACCAAGGCAGGCAGTTCACAGCACGGATGAAGACCTTTGAAGAAGGAGTCTAAGTTTACAGGAGCTGTCAAAGAAGAAGGATTTATGGGATTCCACAAAACGTTCTGTTTTCCTGTTAGCTCATGTAGAATAACAGAAGTACACTTTGGGGGTAATGTTATAAAGGATTTTCACATGTAAAGACCTTTTTATTTGTGTAAAAGCAATGTCACGTCGTGCAATGAGCAGGAGCAGTAGGTGAACAGCCCTGCTCAAAGGCCTGTTTTACCCACCCCCTGAACTCCCCACTAAGTTGTCCAAGTACCCAAATAAATCTGTATAGTGTGAAAATACAGGAGATGGAGGCCAAGATGACTGGAGAGTGAAGAGAGACATAGAGAGGCATTTTTGAAAGAAACGTCTAAGTTTGGATGTGGACATCTTTGTAAAACGTCCAGATCCGGAGGCAGGGAAAAGCGTATTTTCAAAAATAGATGGACGTCTATCTTTAATTTTGAAAATACCATCAAAGACATCCAAATCCAAGGAGGTCCTTAGATTTGGACGTCCTTGGATTTAGACGTTTTTGACTTTCGGCAATTTTCAAAACCAAAGACGTCCAAGTTAAAAATGTCCAAATGCAAGCCCTTTGGTTGTGGGAGGAGCCAGCGTACGCTTTGTAGCGCTATAGAAATGCTAAATAGTAGTAGTAGTATATCCATCAGTTTTTATATTTATATCTTTGAAGAATGAAAAGGGACATTATTAGTTAAAATAAAAAAAATATATATTTATCTCAAACAAAATTGAAGTTATTTTTACTTGTTTCACTTGTTGTGGGAGCCTATTCTTGTCAACTGCTGACGATTTCTTGTTGATTTTTGTTGTTAATGACTATCTGTACTGGCGCAATTGCTACTCACCTGTTTGTCTTTGGCATTCGCTCCTACTTTCTTTTTGAATAAAGGCTTCTTTCAATTAAAAAAATATATGTATACAGAATAAAGAAAGGGAGGAGGAGGTTTTTGAGTTGTGGTGACTTAACTCAAACTGCCTTTAATCTGTCAATTGAATAAAGAGGCATTGATTGCATACTGAAGTTTTTTCCTCCATTTATCAGTAAGAGTTAAATCAACAATTTTCAGCATAAATAGATAATGTAACCTGTCATTGCAAGTAGAGACTTACTGTATGAGGCAAACTATCAGCTATTAGAAGTATTAATAGTTGCATCCATTTACATTTAAAAGTAAATTATATATTAAACTTCTTATTTAGTTTTCCAGAGGATGACCATTTAGAATTAACAATTAGTTGTCCAATATACTATATCCCAGCATCTTGCTACTTCTTCCAATTGATGGTTTTGCCTTGAATCTTAAACTGGGCATTATTCCATATTGGATTACATGCCGAATGTGAGCACTTGGATGGTGACTCCAGCAATGAAGAACTAAGGCTAGTTCCGGGCAACATATTCGTATATGGCATGACAGATTAGGATGGGCTGGAGAGTGCTTTGATGGCAACTCCAATAGTTGGACCGTGAGAACAGAGCTGGGCAGACTTCTATGGTCTGTGTCTCATGAATGGAAAGACAGATTGGGATAGGGTGGAGCAAGCTTCAATGGTAGCTTCAGTAGTTGCAACATAAGCTTAGTGCAAGGTAGACTTCAATGGTCTATGTCCCAGAAATGGCAAAGAAAGACCAGGAGCAAGTGTTTTATACCACATTCATTGTAGGTTTAATCATGAATTAAAATGAATGAGGCTGTTGGACAGACTGGATGGACCATTCAGGTCTTTATCTGCCATCATCTACTATGTTACTATTGGGCTCATTTTCGAAACAGAAGGACGTCCATCTTTCACCATAAATCGGAAGATGGACGTCCTTAGCTGTCCCACAAGCTTTTATCACTCCATCAGCTTTAATTCCTCACCGTGGCTGTATGGAGCATCTCCGTTTCACATAAGTGCTTTGTCAGGAGCTGCCAAAACTATGCTTTACTGCCAGCACTAAGTTATTCCATCTAGAAGACCAAAATGTTCTCTCAGCAATATCAGTGAATTGGTTCCATCGCAAAATATATATATATGGTAACCCTTATCGCACAGGTCCATTTTCTTACTCCACTGAGTTCTATTCAAAAGATGGTGCCTTGGTTTTTAAACAGTTGTCGTCAACTAAACATACATCATGTCCGGTTTGATAAATCACATATTAAAATATACATCAAGATCATTTTTGTGGAAAGATATAAAAAGATGCAAAAAGATTTTTAAACAATGTGTTTGAATCAATAGAATGCTCTCCAATCAATATTAATATTGAAACCATTGCGCTGTATTGTGTTTAAACGTGATATCCATTTTTGTTCTCTCCTCAGCTGACCGGGTATATTCTATAACAGTGCATATACATTTCTGAACCGCCAATGAACTGCCCATTCCATGCCCGTGGCCACGCCCCATTTTGGGTTCTGCTTAATAGAATGTATGCACATCATTTTATAGAATGTGCTTAGCAAGTTGTGTGCGTAAATTCTAATTAATGCCAATTAGTGTCAATAATTGCTTAAGTAGCAATTATCAGTGCCGATTGGCTTTTTAAGATATTAAGTTGTGAACGAAAATCAGAATATGACCTGATTTACAAGCGCAACTCCAGTTGCACTATACAGAAACCGGGGGATTATGCAGCATCTGGAAAATTCACTGAAGTTTTACTGAATTTTGCTAATGCCTTCATGTAACTGGTTTTAATCTCCATGTATAAGAGCATGTATTTAAATAGTTTACAGTCTTAGTTATTGTAGGAACAGTGCTCTAAGGAAAAGGAAAATCTACAAATATATATGTTACTATTCTTTTTTTCAGCCTTTAAATATAAAGCTTCTTAGATTTTATTTTGTATTCATCAAGTTAACAGACAAACTCAATTGTTGATATAAGCAGAGAAAACTAAATACCTTTTCTTTCTGTTTTTGGCTACACAAGACTTTTGATGGGAGTACCCTACACCAGCCTTCAAGGAAAACCTATGTTCTACCATGGAGTGGTCATTGAGTGATATAGTTGAGTAAATATTACTTGAACTTGAGCTATTTGGTTCTCTAACATCACATACTTGAGTAAATGAGCCAGAAATCAAGTTTTTCCATATAGTTGGCAGTTATGGCTCTGCATCTTCCTTATACCTCTCAATTTACTGCACAAGAAATATACTTTTTGCTGGGAGGACTTCAGTTCTGGTACTTGGATATATTCATACATGCCATAGACAATTTATCTCGAGATATTCTAATACCTCAGAAGAGCAAAGAGTTGAAATATAGTAACATAGTAAATGATGGCAGATAAAGACCTGTGTGGTCCATCCAGTCTGCCCCGCAAGATAAACTCATAGCATAAGGTATGATGTGAAACTATATATGTAAACTTGATCTTGTTTTGTCCTTACCATTTGCAGGGTACAGATGATAGAAGTTTGCCCAGCACTGGCTTTGCTTCCCAATTACTGGAGTTGCCATCTATTCACCGCTAAGTTTGTTTGGCTCCATTCCTTCCATACAGGATTTCTTTATGTACTTATATGTCAATGTGGCGGTCCTTTACAATGGCATGCTAGCATTTTTAGCATGTGGTAAATGCTAGAGATGCCCATAGAAATATATGAGTATTCAAATTAAAGCCCACCCAAAGTAATGAGTGTGGGGACTAACACTTATACAAAACTCAAAACAATGTCCCAGACATCCAGTTTTTAATCACAACTTTCATATACCTGCAGTGAACTAACTAAAATTACTTAATTTAAAAATTCAGGGTGATCTAATGAGGATGTGCACCACAATCATTTCTTTTGCTAAAGAAAGAACAAAACTGTTCATATGAGCTGTGCAGAAGTTAGATCTGATGATCCCCCCCAAATTAAGTAATTTTAGTTAGTTCACTGCAGGTATATGAAAGTTGTGATAAAAAGCTGGATGTTTGGGACATTGTTTTGAGTTTTTCATAGAAATATATGGGCATCTCTAGCATTTAGCACACGTATATTTAAGGCACACGCTAAAAATGCTAGTTCACCTTTGTAAAAGGACCCCTATATTTCTTAGAGTTACCAAGTTTTGTTAAATGGCTTGAGAAGTGTAGGGATTAGGCAGCCATTTTGGACTCAACTCAATAGTGCTCCCCTCCAATATATAATTCTATTGGTTTAAAAATACCTTGAAGTAAATCTGAATTGGGTCTCCCTTCCTTTGGATGGTTGCTAGTCTTCAATGAGCACCATGATTATTGAATCATGGATTTTGTCACAGCAGTCCATAGGGGATATTATACCATGCTTCCTTGGCATATGAACAAGCTTGACAGAGCTTTCTGATGAACTGTGAAGGGCAGGATTTCTGTTCTATATCCAGAACACTTAGATCAAGACCTAAAACTGCAGCCAAATGCTAAGAGCATGGATACTATTAAATACTTTTTCTGAGTAATAGGTAAACTTTCCTTTCACAAACAATGCAGCTGGCCGAAACTTGTTAGAATAATGACTCATAAAAAGACCTTTATTAAAACAATGACTTATTTTCACATCCTCGGTTTATTTCCTTTAATGAGCTCATGTTAATAGCTTTGGTTAAAAAGAAAAGACATAATCACAACATCCATAACTATAATTATTATTATAATAATGATCCTCATACTGAGTCCAGTGATGCATTTGACATATTGCATATGTAATGATTTGCACCATTTACAGATGCTTTAATATCTTATGTTCAAAATTAATTTTGCCCCTTTTGAGAACCACACATTAGACTTTACGCGCACCACTTTATAGAATATGCTTAGAAAGTTGCATGTATAAATTCTAATTAGTGCTAATTGCTCATTATTGGCCAATTATCAGCCTCGACTGGCTTGTGACTTACACCAGCTTTTCATTGGCATAAATGGGCACATGTAGATTTAGTCGCAGGAATTACACCTAAGCGTATTCTAAATATGCACGGTATGAAGAATACTCTTAGGAGTGATTGCCTAACACACATTAATTTTAGGCCCTGTATATAGAATTGGGCCCTAACCGCTAAATTTCAGAGATGATAACCGGTTAAATGCCGCTGAAAATGAGTGGATAGTCCCGAACAAGTTCTTTAACTGCTCATTGTCCATTTCTGGCCAGTTAAATGATTTTGAATATCGACCAGTAAGTTTATACATGAGTCACAGAACATTTGTGGGGCAGAGTCTGCTACACAGAACTGTTGATTACAAATACCATATTACAAAAAAGATTTTTGACTTTTCCTTTTCTGTCAAGGATCAACTGCTTTAATAATATTATTTGGTCTACTGCACAGTCATAGCGCTCCACTTCAGTTCCTCAAGTTTTGAAAGGCTACTCTAACCTTCCTAAATTTTGGGATAGGTTTGCCTGTTTTCTTAGACATATGAGATTGCTTATCCTATGGCTAATAGTTTCCACTTCTCATGCATTGTTTTTCAGTGTTATTTTAGGAGGGTGTGGCACATTTTAAAGTCTGACAACTGCTTTTGAACTGACTTTCACATTGTTTCTTTTCCTGCCTAGCCCAGTAGTAACATTTCTCATTGCTAATGCTGTGGTCTGTTCTTCTACAGCTATTTGACTCAGAGTTATTTCTTTTCCATTTCAAGTAGACTGATGTGGTAGCCGTGTTAGTCCACTTTTAAAGGTAATCAATAGAAATAACATAAAATAAAACATAGGAAAGAAAATAAGATGATATCATTTTTGTTGGACTAACAATACATTTTTTGATTAGCTTTTGAAGGTAACCCTTCTTCATCAGATCAGAAATAACTAAGGAGTCCTTTTACTAAGGTGTGCTGAAAAATGGTCTGTGGTAGTGTAGGCACAGAATCATTTTTCAGCGCACCTGTTAAAAAAGGCCTTTTTAACATTTTTGCTGAAAATGGACATGTGGCAAAATGGTAAAGTATCACACTATAACTGGGCGGTAATGACCTACGCATGCCAAATGCCACTTCATGCACATACGAAAATAAAAATTCTTTTTCAGCTGTACGTATCAGATGCGTGCCAAAAATGAAATTACAGCACAAGCCATGCAGTAACTCCATTTTGGCGCACGATCAGTGTGCGTAGATGCTTAATGCAGCTTAGTGAAAGGGCCCCTAAATGTTGATAAATAACAGTCACTCTCTTATCACCATGCATATCTCCCTGTCCCTCATCCACCCAGCTCTGCCCAGCTCTCTCCTAACCTACCTCACCCTCTTCCTGTGAGACTATCATTGGAATGCTTTACTGTTATTTATCAACATTTGCTTATTTCTGATCTGATGAAGAAGGGTTACCATTGAAAGCTAATCAAAAAAATGTATTGTTAGTTAAATAAAAAAAAGGTATCATCTTATTTTCTTTTCTCTGTTTTATTGTATTTTATTTCTATAGATTTTCCATTTAATATACATGACTTGAACTGGTCAGTGATGATGTTCAAATCAGCTCTCTAATGTTGCTAATATGTTGGGCAGTGTGTTCTTTTCCTAAGCTTACATAGATTGAAAATTTTGGAGCATTGCTTAATGAAAAGGAACCCTTCACATAGTATCTCCTTTTGCAAATTACCTTTTTGCATTATAAAGTTGTATTTAGCATGACATGAGTATTTCTATACCATGGTTTTCTATTGATGACATGCTTTAGTTAGAGGGGGGAAAGAGTGAGGAGAACTCAAGGAGGATATACAAAAGAATTTTAATTCTGACAAGCATAAAAAATGACCCAACATGGCCGTGTTTCTGCGCTAAGGCCTGCCTCAGGGGTCAATATATCTCTTACACTCTTGGCGATAGGATTGTATAAGAGAAGATGACAAGGTCCTCACTGTGAGAATGTTGTACAGTCTTTACAAAACCCTGTGTAGGATCGCCAATCCACCGGCGAGGGGACCACAAAAAGAGAATGAAATACCTTCACGAGTGGAGTAAATCCAAACAAAAGAAACAAAAAAAGTGGAGTCCACAATAAAGAATGGGAACCACGTATCCTTTATTTCCAGCAACAATTATATGACCTGATATAGCTGTGGCATCTGTTTTAAAGGTATGCAGTTGAAGGTACTGCAGTTGAAGGTAAGATCGCAGTGATTGACTGACACTCAAAAACTCCACAACATCTAAAAATGGAGCTTGAAGATGTTAAGAATCAGAAACAGTAAAATAATCTTCGGTTTATCAGTATCCAAAAAAATGCTGAGGCAGGTGACACAACTATTTGTACTAAATTCTTTACCGATACAATGGCGATCCAGTTTATTCCAGCTTTAAAAATTGAATGTGTCCATCATGCCTCACGTTAAATCACTCCAAAATTCCAAGTACACATGTCCAATTGTTCTAAAGCTATTACAATACACTCAATACTAGCTGCTGCAAGAGTGAAATCGCCACTGCTATGATAAGGTCATAAGATTTTCATTTTGCCTGATAGAAGTAAAACAACAGTGGCTAAACACAAACTCTTTTTGGCCATATACCCGGATTTGAAGAGGATCAGCTCTAAGTATGGATTATTTTATCCTGCTCAGATGAGGATCACTATAAACGTTACTGAAAATGTTGATAATCCGGCCAAACTCAAAAAGTATCTTTATCAACAAGGATACTTGAGTATGACCACATGAACTTTGTGTTGCCTGGTTCCCTAATCGTGCGCCTCATTAGACACTGTCTGTGTTTACTTTTGCCTATGACTTATGTATGATTGCTGTATTTAGATGCTATGTTTTATGTTCTTTTTGCTGTAGGCTGTTTCTGCTTTATTATTCGGCTGTTATATATATTACTAGCCGTTAAGCCCATAAAAACGGGCGGGATTTCCAGCAACCCTCCTTGCCGCCGCTCGCTCCCCCCCTCCGTGCGGGCCCCCTGCACTGACCTGACAGCGCTTCTCACTTCCGTGTGAAAGCTCTGCTGCTGCCTGCAGCGCTTCCACACGGAGGTGAGAGGCGCTGTCAGGTCAGTGCAGGGGGCCCAATATGGAGAGGGGCCGGAGCGGCGGCGGGGATGGGGGGGAGGGTGGAGGTTGGTGCGCGCAATGTTCTTTTCCAGGCGGCAGCGTCTGACAGTCCGACTCCATTTCCCTCTCTGTTCCGCCTTCTGACGTCATCACGTCTTGACGCGATGGCGGGACAGAGAGGGAAGTCTCTACTGCGCATTTGCAGGTGAGTCGGTCACTTGCCATTTATATGTTTGATATCTTCACAGGTTGGCCTGCCTTTTGTCAATGCCAGACTGCTATTTTAATGTATAGCTCTGTTTCACTTATTTCTACTGTATGCCCCTAGGGACTCCTGAGATCCTTCTGTACCTCCTCTCAGCACCACCGATTCTATCCTAGTATGGTGATGGAGGAATGTTCTTAGTTATATATCTGATTGTTGTTGTTCTGTTCTTTGGAGTAGTTCTTATGTATTACCTGACAGTCAATTGTCCACAGCACCAAAATAACAACTAACTGGCAGGCTCAAGAAAATCATAAACAAAGAGCCTTGTATATAAATAGTATACAGGACAGGCACCCACAAAACCACTGTAGTTTCAAAAAAATTCAACACTTGCTCAATTTTTATTTTGACCTCGGCAGTGCAACTCAATTGACTTAGGGACCGATATAAAAAAGTCCCCGTAAAGTTCCACTCATTATTTCTACCTCGGTAAAGATTACCAAGGTGGAAATAAATAGTGATGCTCACAAAATCACATGCAAATGAGCTGCACAAACTTTTACTTTGCAGCTCAGGCCAGAGAATGCGCATAGCAGTCAACCACTAAGCGTGGCAGCTATGCACATACCCTGAACGGCTAAGCGTGGCTCCATGACAACTTTTCAGGACAGCAGAGCCATGGCTTTCATATGTGGGTTTATTTTATGTGTATAAAAACCATGTGTAGCTTTTTTCTAAACCATGGGACACGGCAGCAGGATCAAGGATAAAACAGGGCTGCGCATCTTGCAGTTGGTGATGGGGCTATCCCGGTTCATTCTGCTTTTGCTGGGTGATTCTGTGCCTGCCCACCCTCTGGCCAGCTCCACAGTGAGCTAGGGTTGAAGGTGTTGGGAGGGGGATAGCAGGCAACAGGGGTGTCCGACACTGCCAGCCTGCAGGGAGGATCTGAGTTCTACCAGAGGTCTTTGCTCTGCTGGCTGTGGAAGGTTTCCCTGAAGAAGATGTTGACGCTGACGGCCTGCAGGGGTGCTCCAAGTTCCTGCATGGGTTATAAGTGGGCCCAATCTTCCACCCTACCCCATTCCCCAGCCCTGCACACAAAGATCTCACGGCTGACAGCTCCAGAGGCACTTTAGAGAACCATTACCAACAGCTCCTGACCCTCCTGTTAAAATTCCCTCGGACAAAGTAGTTGCTCCTTTCTCTACATCGCTTAGAAATGGTTGTGTATTCCTCAGAATGCTCATGTGAATTGTAATCAGCTCATTATCATAGTTTCACATACAATTCTTGTTGGCTGCCACCACATATGGAAAAGAGCCCACAGAACCCCTTTCTGCATGTTTTGAAGAATACCATCCTCGCTTAATTGGCTTGAACCAGTCTAAATAACACGTTGCTGCCCAATAAGTTATGTGCATTGGGGCCTTAATCTACTCATCTACTATAATAAAAAGCACTTCCAACGTTCTGAAGCTGACTCCGTGGCAGTGAAGGGCTGTAGGGTTTATGCTGCCTAAAACGCTGTATCCATCTCCTGTTGTGACAGCGTACTTCCTGGCTCGTCACACACGACGTCACATGCATGAGGGTGTTATCGTCCCTCCCTCCCTTCCTCCCTCCCTCCCTCCCTCCCGTCCAATTCCAGGCCCCCTCCCTCCGATTTTTAAAAGTCATCTTCACTTACCAAGTCAGGGTTACGGCGGACGGCAGCAGCGATAAAACGCATGCAGGCTCGGCCCTTCTCGCTCTCTCTCTCTCTCTCAGCTGTGGTCCCACCCTTGCGGAAACAGGAAATGAGGATGGGACCACAGCTGAGAAAAAGAGAGAAGGGCCGAGCCTGCATGCCTTTTACCGCTGCTGGGTAAGTGTAGATGACTTTTAAAATTCGTAGAGAGGGGGCCTGGAACTGGAAGGGTGGGAGGGAGGAAGGGAGGGACGACGAACCTGGAACTGGGACTGAGGGAGAGAGGGGGAACCCTGGAACTGGGAGGGAGGGACAGACCTAGGGGGACCCTGGAACTCGGACGGAGGGGGGACCCTGAAACTCGGATGGAGAGAGGGAGGGAGAGGACCCTGAAACTCGGAGGGAGAGAGGGAGGGGGACCCTGAAACTCAGAGGAAGGGGTGACCATGAAACTCAGAGGGAGGGAGGGGTGGACCCTGAAACTCAGAGGGAGGGAGGGAGGGGTGGACCCTGAAACTCAGAGGGAGGGAGGGATGGACCCTGAAACTCGGAGGGAGGGACCCTGAAACTCAGAGGGATGGAGGGAGGAAGAGACCTGAAACTCGAAGGGAGGGAGGGAGGGACCATGACACTCAGAGGGAGGGAGGGGACGACCCTGGAACTCGGATGGAGGGAGGGAAGGGACAACCCTGGAATGGAGGGAGGGAGGGAGACGATGACCGTGGAACTTGGAGGGAGAGAGGGAGGGGGGATGACCCTGGAACTCGGAGGGAGGGAGGACACCCATGGAATTGGAGGGAGGGGGGGACGACCCTGGAACTGGGAGGGAGGGGGTCCCTGGAACTGGGAGGGAGGGGGCGCCCTTGGCACACACTTTCAATCTCACACACACACACACTCTCTCTCTCACAGACACACTTGCACCCAGTCTCACTCTCTCTCTGTCACACACACACACACTCGCACATTCACTCTCTCTCTGTCACACAGTCACTCTCACACACACTCTCTCAAACATACACATCTTTGAGGAAAACCTTGCTAGCGCCTGTTTCATTTCTTCCAGAAACGGGCCTTTTTTTACTAGTCTGTTATAAAGAACAGATCGACTAGGGGACAGTGCTCCAACATGGCTCAACTTTCACAAATGCTGTATCAAGGAACATACAGCACGCACAAATGTGGCCGCACTGCCAATTACCGCCATGAACACTCCCTGCGGTAGTAAATAGAAAAATATTTTCTACCGAAGGAAACAGCGTGTACCAGCTTTGACATTACCACCGGGTGGGCGTGCTAACCAGGCGGTAGTGTTGATTTGGCTGGTGCAACACACACAGTAGCCCTACCATCGCTTTGTAAAGGGACCCTTAGAGGGGGGAAGTTATCAACATGGCCTGCTGATAAGATGGGTTATTTTACCACAAGTTGTGTTCTTTTAGCACAGGTCCCCATTTTATGTCCTAAGACCATATGCTAAAATAGCACAGCTGGTGGTAGAATAACCTGCCTTAACAGTAGCCCATCTGGTTAACTTCTCTTCTTAGTCTTTCTCTTTGTGCTTTGTCTTTAGTCCACAATATAGCGTGTGTCTCCTATCCCATGACTGTTTATTGTCCTCAGGAGTCTTTCACGATGGACTTTGTTGCATGCAATAAGGTATGAGTTAGCACAATTTTAAGACGCAAGTATACAATCCAGAGCACACGCATATCATTATGTATTGTAAATAAATGTTCCTCAAACAGATGCTTTCCTTTAAAAGCTACAAGCACTGAACATTTGAGGTTAAGGTTTGACTTGATTTGAGGTTTGTAGTTTGAATTTGGTCTAGATTTGTTGTATTTTCACATTTTCACAATTTTAGTTTTGCAGTGCAAAAAAAATGGATAGAAATACATGATTGAGACAGAGTGGTTCCTTTGTTTTGGAGGCCGGAAAAAAATCTGCATATCAGAAAAGTCCCCAAAAAACATCCTGAAATTCATTTCCTGGAACACTGTCATTTCTTCTTTTAAGCGAATTCATTTGGTAAGCCAGATGGGTTTGGCAAGTGTCCTTTGAGGCCTCAGGGAGGAAGAGCATCCTAGTTCTGATCAAACTGCTCTACAATGTGTGGAATGGATACACATGAATATAGCATTGTGGGTTTAGTTTGGGTTCTTTTAAGGTTTTGTGCTGACAAAGTAGTAAAATGCTGTTTATCATTCCTTTTAAAGACAGCGTACTGTGAAATTGTTCTCGCTTTGAATTTCCTTTCAGAGCAGAATTTTTAAATAGCACAGCCCACTCGGTCCTGTAATGTGTTTTTGATTTAAACTAAAGTACATTTTTTTATAATTGCCTTTCTTTGTGGGGAGCAATTTGATAACAGGGTGATTATTTCAAATAGGATCGTCCCCTAGCCCTGTGAGACATGCCCCCTGGTGTCCCTACCCTGCCAGTGCACCAGGACCAAGGAGGGGAGACATTGCAGGGGGAGTGATTTATGCATCCTCCCCACCTCCCTTGTGCCCTGTACAGCCATACTGCTTGCAGAGCCCTCGGGATGGCCCTGATCTCAAAGCGGTGAAAAAGTGCCCATTTTATAATAATATAGAGGCATTTCTGGTTTATAAAATATGCATCCGGAACCAAGCCCGGAACACAAATGCTCTTGCACAAATTTATACCTGTTCAAACAAAGATGATTTTAAAAAAAAAACCTATATTTTAATGAATTATGCAATATTCAGCCTTATGAGGCCCTTTTAACAAATTGAGTTAAGCCTTAATGTGCACTTAACGTGGGAAAAAAAGGCTTAGCACAAAACATGCTAAAGCATTTAATGGTACTTTGCTGTTAGCGAGCCCCAACTTACATATTAGCTATTTGTTTTCTTTTCTTTTTTTTTTGCTGGGGGAATGTCATGGATGGAGAATGGATGTGGAGGTGTTAACTATCTAGCACATTCACATTAGCGCATACTGACTGGTTAACTCAGAGTTTATATGGAAGCACTTATCACCTCCTATTTAGGAGTTGGTGGGGCCCATTTACTAAGTAGCACTAAAAAGTGGTGGCACTATCCCCAGCATGAGTCTTTCCCATGCGCTGAGGCCACTTTTAATCTGGCGGTAAAATAGCGCCATTTTCATTTTTCTTAAAGAGCCATGCACTGATTTCCCCATTAGCACATGGCTATTGGTGTGTGAGCCCTTACTGCCACTTATTTTGTAGGCAGTAAGGACTCGCGCGCTAACCAAGTGCTATTCGGTTAGCACACGGTGATGTAGCTACGCTAGCCAATTACCCCCAGATTCTATATAATGCGCTTAGATTTAGGTGCCCAAATCATCATGGATTCTATAACACTGCACATAACTTAATTGGCTTAACAAGCTGAGTGCTGATAACAGCACTTAACAAGCAATAATGAGAACTAATTGGCACTGATTAGAATTTAGGCACAGAACTGGCTAAGCATATTCTGTAATGATGTATGCTGAACTCAAATACAAATCAACATATGCATCCAGCTTCTCCTACATAAGCACACAATTATGGAACGCACTACCAAAAGCCGTGAAAACAACGTATAACTATCGAAACTTCCGAAAACTACTAAAAACCAACATGCTCAAAAAGGGATACCCTACCGACCCAACATAAATGCCTGAACCCTGCAACACAATGAAACCAAAGCTCGTAATGGTCACTAACTAACTCTTCCTCTTCATGATTCCTTAATGTGTCTGTACACATGAACCTTATTCGACCACAACACCTTATTGTATTTGTTTCTCTACCGGAGTTGGTGAACGCCTTCACGGTATTATGTAAGCCACATTGAACCTGCAAAAAGGTGGGAAAATGTGGGATACAAATGTCCAGCCAAAAATACAGTCTTCACTCAATATCAAGAAATAGTGGAATGACTTCTAAGTCTCACTGAAGAATCAATGTATTTCATTCACAACTACCAATTCTAATTCCCGCTGGAATTTTGTTTTTGATAGTTCAGAGCATTTATTCCTTATCTTTGACCACATCTAGCTTTTTTTCTGTCATTGGCTATAAAAATACCCCCAAACAATGTCCTCTTTATTTGAGTTGTTATTTTTTTGTATATTTTTAGTATTTGTATATTTTATAGCTGTGCAGGTTCCTTTGTGAATATCGTGCCATATAATCTTTATGTGGGAAAAATAGAAGCACTTAACTTTAAAGTAGATGATCCCAACGGGGACGCTTTTTCACACACATTTCATCAGGTGATATCTTTCTGTGCCTCTCTTACTGAAACAAAATAAAGAACTCCTCTTCTAATCTGTAAATTGTATAAAAATCACAATATTGCATTCTTATCGTGTATTGCAGCTCACCTCGTCAACTTCAATGTCTGTCCCACTCATAACAATCCAACATGGCTCCCACAGATAAAATAGATGCTGAGACATAATGCTTTAAATTGAACCGAAATATATATAAAAAATACAAAGAAAGGAATGATGGAATTAAAATTAAAGACCCTGTTTACTAAGCTGCGCTATAAGTGCGCTAGAATTTTTAGCATGTACTAAAAATTAGTGCACACTAATGCTAGAGACACCTATAGGAATATATGGGGGTCTCTAGCATTTAGCGCATGCTAAAAACACTAGCGCGCCTTAGTAAACAGGGCATTACATTGAATAGGAAGTTTTTTAGACTTATGAAGAAGCTCCTCGGTAAAATTATGCATATATTGCACTGGTAACTAAGTGTCTATGGTCTTTTCCTCCTATTTTTTGGACAACTACTCAGTTGAGTTAAAATTATTGACTTGCTGTTTTGTACTTTTATACAACCAAATCACAAATAGGGCTTCTAAAATAATCATCACCTTAACCAGAAATGTCATTAAAAAATCACTCCAAAATTATTTATACATTGACATAAACCTAGGAAAGCTCTCTATTTAATCTCTCTGTTTAAGCTGGATGGCTCTGGAAAAGTCCCAAAACACCATAACTTTAACATTATAGAAAAGGAAATTGTTGTGACAAAAATAAAATCCTTACAGTGTATTCCTTATCACGCTCTAATGTAAATGATACCACAAGTGCAGGACTAATGATAGTCTCCGTTGAGGGTTCTAACATAGCAGTAAGTTCCAAACTCCACAAGAAGATGCAGTCCTGGTTTCTCTCTTCAGAAGATGCTTTCCTATAGGTGGGGATATAATACAGACTATAGGTGGAAATGCTTCAGCTGGGTCCTTTAATATACTGGAGATGTTGCAGGATCATGCTCAATGAAGGGAACAACTTAGCGGAACTCTTGCTGTGACCAGGCCACAAAGCAGAGCTCAATAGCCCAAGAAGCACACATCTGCTTTCATGAGTAAGCCTCTCTCCAGAAGGTGCAAATGTATGTATATATACTGAGTATATACTTATTGGGCAAGATTCAGTCAATAGCGCTGAAAAATGGGTGTGGGAAAAGATTGGCGCTAAGCATGATTCTATAAAGGGTGTGCACCCTTTATAGACTCGTACTTAAGTGCCAATCTCATGACTAACTTTGTGCGCAAGACTTACGCTTGCTGAAACCAGGTGTAAATGCTGGTGCCCAAGTTAGGCGTGCTTAGGCGCTATTCTGCAATTGCACACATAACTTTTTGATATGCCCCTGACACAGTTCTGTCCACGCCCCTTTTTCAAGTACCATGGGATTTAGGGGCCATGCCTTATGCAACAGTGTACGGCCAGTTGCACATGCAACTCTTAATTGATGCCAATTAACTGTAATAATTGTTTGCTAGTACCCAATTATTGCTAGATAAGGGCTTGTTAATCAATTAACTTGCACGTGCATTTTGGGCACATGCTCATATTTAGGCACACAAATTAGGGTGCCATATATAGAATCTAGGGGATTATATATTTTATTTTATTTATTATTTAAAGATGTGCATGGTAACATTTTTCAGTTTGGTTCATTTTCAGATCAATCATCCATTTAGTTTGGTAACATGAGGTCATATGTGTGTACTCAGTGCAAAGAGCTCCTAACACTGAGAGAATGGGTCCAATCCCTAGAGGCTAGAGTAGCGGAGGAGCAGAGGCAGACAAAGAGGTATATAGAGGAGGTCTACAGAGACATAGTAAAGGAGTTCCCCTCCAGTCTGGCAACCTCTGTGCTGACATAAAAGATAAAGGTCACCTGAAGGGAGAGCATCACCTTGGAGAGGCAGGAAGTGATTCTGTAGCCAGGACCTGCACCCCAGGGCATGCCATATCCTCTCACACTGAGCATGTGTCTCCAGGAGCTGCTGCCCAGGAGGGAAAGATTAGGATGGCCATACTAGTTGGATATTCAGTCACTAGGTATGTAGATAGCTGGGTGGCTGGTGGACCTGGCCGTCTTCAAATCTAAGCTAAAAGCCCACCTTTTTGATGCCGCTTTTAACTCCTAACCCTTATTCACTTGTTCAGAACCCTTGTTTTATCATCCTCACTTTAATATTCCCTTATCTCTTGTTTGTCCTGTTTGTCTGTCCTAATTAGATTGTAAGCTCTGTCGAGCAGGGACTGTCTCTTCATGTTCAAGTGTACAGCACTGCGTACATCTAGTAGTGCTTTAGACATGATAAGTAATAGTAGTAGACCTGGAGATTGCTCAATTACTTGCCTGCCTGGTGGAAAGATTATAGATCTCATGTGTCACCTAGAAAAGATTTTTGACAGTGCTGGAGAGAAGTTAGCTGTCTTGCTACATGTGGGTACCAATGGCATAGGAAAATTTGGGACGGAGGTTCTGGAAGCCAATTTTATGCTTTTGGGTAGAAAGCTAAAATCTAGAACCTCCAGGGTAGTATATTCAGAAGTGCTCCCAATTCCATGTGCAGAACTCAAGAGGCAGGCAGAGTTCCAAAGTTTCAGTGTGTGGATAAGATGATGGTGCAAGGAGAAGGGATTTAGATGAGGTAGGAACTGGGCAATATTCTGGGGAAGGCGTAGCCTATTCTGAAAGGATGGACTCCACCTTAATCAGGGTGGAGCCAGGTTGCTGGTACTAACATTTTAATAGTAGATAGAACAACTTTTAAATTAGAACAAGAGAGGGGAAGTCAACAGTTGCTCAGGAGCACATGGTTTGGAGAGAGGCATCCTTGAAGGATACTATTATAATAGGACAATTAGGGAATCCCAATAGAGAGGTTTAACAAAAGGTGAAAGAAAGCCAGGAGTGTTTAAGGCATAGGCGCCGACTCCGTGGGTGCTGTGGGTTCTGGAGCACCCCAATGTTTTCACCCGCCCAGGCAGGGGGCGCCGCTTACCCCTCCGACGTCGCAGCACCGTACCAAATACGCAGCATCAGTGAAAGCGCTGCCCGCTAGTCTTCCCTTTGCTTCGCTCGTTCGTTCCCTGTCAGTGTCCCGCCCTCGCGGAAATGATGTCAGAAGAAGGCGGGACACTGACAGGGAACGAACGAACCAGCGAAGCGAAGGGAAGGCTAGGGGGTCAGCACTTTCACTGACGCTGCGCAGGCTCAGCTGCTGCGACGGAGGTAAATTTAAAATATTTAGAGAAGAGGGGCGGGTAGGGCAGATGGACATGGGAGCGGGAGGGCAGGGGAGAGCGAAGCATTGATGGATGGATCTGGATGGGAGGAGAGGGCAGGGCCCAGGGAGAGTGGAGAAATTGCTGTACAGGGAGGGAAGGGAGGAGAATTGCTTGAGATGGATGGATGGAGGTGGGCAGGGGACAGAGGAGCACGGATGAACGTGGATTGGAGGACAGGGCCCAGAGAGAGAGTAGAAATTGCTTGATATGGCTGGATGGAGGTGGGCAGGGGACAGAGGAGCATGGATGGGAGGACAGGGCCCAGGGAGAGAGGAGAAATTGCTTGATATGGCTGGATGGAGGTGGGCATGGGACAGAGGAGCACGGATGGACATGGATTGGAGGACAGGGCCCAGGGAGAGAGGAGAAATTGCTTGATATGGCTGGATGGAGGTGGGCAGGGGACAGAGGAGCATGGATGGACATGGATTGGAGGACAGGGCTCAGGGAGAGAGTAAAAATTGCTTGATATGGCTGGACGGAGGTGGGCAGGGGACAGAGGAGCATGGATGGACATGGATTGGAGGACAGGGCCCAGGGAGAGAGTAGAAATTGCTTGATATGGCTGGATGGAGGTGGGCAGGGGACAGAGGAGCATGGATGGACATGGATGGGAGGACAGGGCCCAGGGAGAGAGGAGAAATTGCTTGATGTGGAAAGGAGGGCAGGGGAGAGAGGAGAATTGCTGGATATGGATGGATGGAGGAGGACAAGGGAGAGAGGAGGACCCAGCTTTTACTTATGGATATAGAGCAAGAAATGAAGAAGAAAGGAGGAAAGTAAAGAAATAAATGGAAATGAAGCCATGGAAACGGAGTTAAGAGGACAGATAGCAGCAGAATCAGATACTGGGCCAGCATAATCAGAAAAACAAAGTCACCAGACAAAGGTAGAAAAAATCATTTTATTTTCATTTTAGTGTTTGTAATATGTCCACTTTGAGAATTTACATCTGCTACATCTGCTGTCTTATTTTGCAATGTATAGCAATGTGTTTCTTTCTGTTTGTCTGGTATTGTGCTGCATGCAGGGTCTATCTTCTTAGGTTAATTTTTGAAGAATTTGAAGAGGGGATAGCTCTGTTCTGCATGTGTGACTGCAAGGCCAAGTGTCTGAATAGGGATCTGTTAGATTCTGAGATTTTGCTAACACATTGTTTTTCAGAGTTGGCAAGACTGTTCACGTATGCTAATTTGGTTTGTGTCATTTAGAGTATAATGAAGCTGTAACAGCTTACAGAAACTATTTATAATGAAAACAAAAAAGAAACAAGTTATTTTTCTTCTTTACTGGTGTAATATTTTCAATGACGCCATGGCTGGTAAAAGGGGTGTGACTACAGTGATCCAACCCCTGGATGGGTAGGGGCACCGACTAATAGGCTGCAAGAGGGTGCAGGAAATCCTAGGACCAGCTCTGCACCCGCCGGAAGTCGGAAGTTCCCTTCCCAGCCAGCCCACCTGCCCGGTGCCTGCCCTCTTCTCCTTCAGTTCTCTGCCGGTCCGTCCTCGCCTTCCTGCGTGCCGCCCAGAATTTTAAAACTCATCTTACCTCGGGATCCCCGCGGCAGCAGTGAAAGGCGAGCAGGCTCGGCGCTTCAGCCTTCCCTTCTCTCTCAGCTCTGGTCCCGCTCTCATTTTCTGTTTCCGCAAGGGCATGACCAGAGCTGAGAGAGAAGGGAAGGCTGAAGCACCGAGCCTGCTCGCCTTTCACTGCTGCCTCGGGGACCCCGAGGTAAGATGAGTTTTAAAATTCTGGGCGGCATGCAGGAAGGCGAGGATGGACCGGCGGAGGACTGTTGTGGGAGAAGAGATCAGGCTGGGGTTGGGACTGGCATTCGGAGGAGGGGGGCCTGGAACTTGGTGGAGGGGGGCAGCAAGGGGGAGGGAGGGGGCGGGGGAATGCGCCACCTGTTAAAAAAAAAAATTCAGCACCCCCAATCATTTTGAAAAGTTGACTCCTATGGTTTAAGGGTAGAACAGAGCAAAGGTTGCAAATTATCCATGTCAACTTCTAAGCAGCTTGTAGATGCAAGGGAAAAAAAACACTTTGAAATGTCTGTATACAAATGCTTGAAGCCTACAAAATAAGGGCCCTGTTTACAAAGGCGTGCTAGCTTTTTTAGAGTGCGCTAAAAATTAGCACACACTAACCATGTAGATGCCCATAAGAATATTATGGGCATCTGCATGGCTAGTGCACACTAATTTTTAGCATACGCTAAAAACGCTAGTGCACATTTGTAAACAGGTTCCTAAGATAGGAGAGTTAGAGTATATAGCACTAAATGAAGAGATAGATATAATAGGTATCTCAGAGACCTGGTAGAAGGAGGATAATCAATAGGACCCTCTTACCAGGGTACAAATTATATTGCAATGATAGGATGGATCAAATTGGAGTTAAAGAGGGAACTAAGTCAATCAAAATCAAAATTCTGCATGAAGATTACAGCAACATGGAATCCTTACAGATAGAAATTCAATGTGTGAAAGGAAAGAATATATATGTAGGTCTATACTATCATATGCCATGCCAGAACGATCAGACAGATAAAGATATGTTAACAGAAATTAGAAAAGCCAGCAAATTTGGCAACAGTATAATAATGGGTAATTTAAATTACCCCAGTACTGAATAGTTAAATGACATCAGGGAGTGATAGAAAAGTAGAATTCCTAGATGTAATAAATGACTGCTTCTTGGAGCAACTGGTTGAAGAACCAGCAGTACTTTTCTAAACTTATAGCTCCCTTTGAGAAACTCCTGCTTAATACGATGCATTAAGTAGTGAATCCTATCCAAAACCATAGCATCTAATTGTCTTTTCAATAGTAACATTTGGGAATACAGAGCTGGTGTGGGTGTAGCTTCAGGCAGTCTTTGCATCTTCGCTATATTCTCAAGAATATGCTGCCTAGTTCTTGTTACTTGTTACTATGCAAATTAAGTTTAGTATCCTCCCCCAGCAACATATCTCGAAGTTGGAAAAATTGAAAAAAAATTTAATTTTCTCATAAAGTAACTCCTGAAGGTGAGCATGGGATAAAAGAATATGTGTCAGGAGGGTTCTGAAAATGTATTCATGTAGTTATGGCATACTGGGTAAGTGCACCTAACTTGGGTGTCAGTATATACACCTGGTTTCAGCCAGGGGCGTAGCCAGACTTCGACGGGAGGGGGGTCCAGAGCCCGAGGTGAGGGGGCACATTTTAGCCCCCCTGGCGCCACCGCCCCCCGCCGCCACCCCCGCCACTGCAACCAACAACTTTGACCCCCCCCCCCCCCGGCCGATGACCCTCTCAATCCCCCCTCACGCTGCCAACCCTCCCCCGCCGTTGCCTACCTTTGATGGCGGGGGACCCCAATCCCTGCCAGCCGAGGTCCTCTTCTTCTGGCACAAGGCTTCATTCTGTTTCTGTGAGTTTGACGTCCCGCATTCCTCATTCCAAAGAAAGACGGAGGAACAAGACAATGCTGAATTTAAGAAAGCTCAACAAATGTATCCATCTCTTTTTTAAGATCTAATGCTGTGAACCAGACATCTTGTTGTAATAGTGGAAGTATGGTAGCTAATGTACTGAGTCAGAATTTTTCTTTCAGAACAAATGTATTCTGAAAGAAAAATTCTGACTCAGTACATTAGCTACCATATTTCCACTATTACAACAAGATGTCTGGTTCACAGCATTAGATCTTCAAGAATGCTTATTTACATATTCCTATCCATCCCACCTTCAAAACATTCCTCCGGTTTGTTCTCCAAGGTCACCATTACCAGTACAAAGTTCTACCATTCGGTTTAACTTCAGCCCCCATAGTATTCACAAAGTGTGTTATAGCTCCAGTAGCTCATTTACACCAACAGGGGATCATGCTATTTCTATATCTCTATGATTGGCTAATTGCAGCACCTTCTCTACATCAAAACCTTCAAGCTTTAGAACTCATGATCCATCTTCTCAGAAAGTTAGGTTTTTTAATAAATTACAAAAAATCACATATGATCCCAACTCAGAGATTAACGTTCATAGGAGCAGATCTTATTTCTCAGGTATCTCCGGCAGTATCTCGAGCCCAACTTTTGATACAGTAAGAACAACACCTGCAATCAGTTCACAAGACAACTGTCCGTACTATTGTAACTCTACTAGGGCACATGGTCTCCACAATCAGTGTTCTTCCTTTATTAAGTCTAAAAATGTGTCCACTACAATGGTACTTAAAAAAGAGATGGACTCAACATCTACATCCTCTTTCATCAAAAAATGTTATTACCAACCACATAAAACTCCAGCTTTTATGTTGGACACAACAGGAAGCTCTTCTGGTGGGAGCTCCTTTTCAAACACCTCAACCAACCAGTATTATAACAACAGATGCCTCCAAAGTAGGTTGGAGAGCATTTCTAAATGAATATTCAACACAGGGGCATTGGACAGTTCAAGAATTAAAAGCAATAAGATTAGCTGTTCAAACATTTCGATATCTACTTCATTCCCATGTCATACAAGTTTGAACAATCAAGTGGCAATCAAGTGGCAATGGTCTGTATAAACAAGCAGGGTGGCATGGGATCATACCACCATTGTTGCGAAGCTGTCAAGTTATGGACTCTATGTCTCTAGATTCCACAATTCAAGCAACTTACCTACCAGGATTCAACAATCAAATAGCAGATTTCTTAAGTAGGAAATTACAACCACACGAGTGGTCCAGCAAGGCCACAGTTATTCAAAACCTATTTTGTCTTTTCGCATCCCCACAGAACAGCAAGTGTCACAGATACTGTTCCAGGTGGCCCAATCAGAAAAGAATAGCAGCAGATGTCTTTGCTATCCCTTGGACACATGCCCTGTTTTACGCAATCCCTCCATTCCCTCTGATTCCAAGAATATTACAGAAGGTTAAGAAGGAACAGAATGTTGAGTATTATTAGGAAAGGGATGGAAAACAACATGAGGATGTTATAATGCCATTATATCGCTCCATGGTGCGACCGCACCTGGAGTATTGTGTTCAATTCTGGTCGCCTCATCTCAAAAAAGATATAAAGGAATTGGAGAAGGTGCTGAGAAGGGCGACAAAAATGATAAAAGGGATGGGACAGCTACCTATGAGGAGAGGTTAAGACGGCTAGGACTCTAGCCTGGAGAAAAGGCGGCTGAGGGGTGATATGATAGAGGTCTGCAAACTAATGAGTGGGGTAGAGCGGACAGATGTGAAGCGTTTGTTTACACTTTCTAATAATAATAGAACCAGGGGACACAAGATGAAATTAGAATGTGGCAGGTTTAAAACAAATCGGAGAAAGTTTTTCTTTACTCAGCGCGTAGTTAGACTCTGGAACTCATTGCCGGAGAAGGCAGTGATGGCAACTGGCCTTGCTGAGTTTAAAGGGGGTCTGGACAGATTCCTGCAGGAAATGTCCATTGATCATTATTAAATTTGGGGGTTTTTCCAGGTTCTTGGGGCCTGGATTGATTGCTGTCGGAGAGAGAGTGCTGGGCTTGATGGACCTTTGGTCTTTTCCCAGTGTGGCAGTGCTTATGTACTTATGTAGGACAGATCATCTCTAATTCTCATAGCACCATATTGGCCAAGAGAACCTTGATTTCCAATACTCAAAACATTAGCTCTCCTTCCTCCACGGAGATTTCATTTAATTTCAGACCTCATATCTCAAAACAAAGGTCTACTACTGCATCCAAACTTAAAGAAGCTTCATCTCACAGCCTGGTACCTTCAAGCAATACATTAGATTCTTCAATTTTTTTTTCTCAACCACTGATTAATGTTTTGCTAGCCTCCAGAAAACAGTCAACTAGAAGTTCTTATTCTTCCAAGTGGACCCGATTTCTTTTATGGTGTACACCACATAATATTAATCTGGTCTCCATTATTAGATTATTTTCTACTTTTCTAATTCTGGACTAGCTTGTTTTTCAGTTAAAGTACATGTCACAGCTATATCTGTTTTTCATGATCCTATTGATGATACAACAGTAATCAGACATCCTATAACCAAGCATTTTATGAGAGGATTATTTAACCTGAAACCTCCTATTCAAACTCCTCCAGTAGTATGGGATTTGAATTTAGTACTAGAGACTTTAATGGGACCTCCATTTGAACCTTTGCAGTCTGTACCCTTCAAATTTCTAACCTGGAAGACGTTATTTCTTATTTCCATCACTTCCAAGACTTGGAGAAATACAAGCGTTTCTGTGTTATGCTCCTTATACTAAAATTTTGCATGATAAGGCAATACTACGTCCTCATACAAAGTTTTTACCTGATAGTCTCCTATTTTCATATTAATCAATCAATCAATCAATCATTTTACTAGTATTTTATCCACCTCCATATCAGAATAGTCAACACAGTCGTCTTCATACTCTAGACTGCACCAAAGAACTGTCAATTTACTTACAACGTACATCACAGGTTCACAGACGTTCTCAGTTATTTCTTTCCTATAATTCAAAACATCAACAACCAGTCTCGAAACATGCATTATCATCATATATTGCCAGTTGTATACACTATTGCTATTCAACATCATCTCTTCAGCATCAGTCATCGACACCTCATGTCACAGCCCATAGACTATGTTCTATGGTCACTTCAACTGCATATTTACGTAGAGCACCTCTTCTAAATATTTGCAGAGCAGCAATGTGGTCTTCAGTGCATATGTTTTCAAGACACTACTGTCTAAATGTGGCATCACAGGCAGATTCGAACTTTGGCCTGACAATTCTTCAGGAGGCAATTTAAATGACAACTATCCTCCTCTCACAGGTAACAGTTTCATATCAGAGATCAATGGATTGAATGTAAATTATATTACTCAGTATATGTTACCTGTGTATGCTTGGGAGTCTTCAGAGGTGTGGCTAGAAAATCCTGTCCATGGAAATATATTAGTTACTTACCTGTAACGCTAGTTTTACATGGACAAAGGATCTTCTAGCCACACAATCCCTCCCTACCCTCCCTAAGTTGTTGTAGTTATTTTCATTAAACTGAGGTTTGTCAACTGTTTCTACTGTATTTATATTGTATAGTGGGTGGAAATTATTGAGCATGCTCGGTTTAAAAAGCTTAGAGCTTATGCTATTGGAATGCCGGGTCGGTCATGTCAGCATGACGTAACTTCAGAGGTGTGGCTAAAAGATCCTTTGTCCACGGAAAACTAGCATTACAGGAAAGCAACTAATATTTCTGTGAACAATTTCCCTGGGGACTTCTTTTTCTGGGAGAAAGTTTCTAACTCTTTAGTACCTTCTGTTGGAAGAAGAAAGAGTTAGCTATTTTCTAGCGAGAAGGAAAAGTAGCTGCTGATAGTTCTCCACCTGGAAACCTAGGATAAAGGGGAGAGTCCCTGGAGGAAGTCAGAGGTTATTTCCTGATCGGAGGGAGTACATCACTTCCTGGCTAGCAAGGAATATGTCACACCAGTCTGGTGGCCCACAAAGCACCTCACTGGCAGTGCTTCACACCTCTCTCTCTCTCTCTTTCTATCTCTTTCACCTTCATGGCAGCTGCCTTTCTCTCGCTGAACCTCCTGCCCCACCCCCCATCTAGCTTTGAACCATCACCAGCAGCGATTCCTGTAAGCAACCTGCACCAGCCTTGCAGGCTTCCTTCTACTGTGTCCCGTTCTCAATGATATTGCTTCCTGTTTCTTCACTGGCAGGGAAGCAGTAGAGGGAAGCGGAAGCCTGCAGGGCTGGTGCAGGCTGCTTACTGGAATTGCTGCTGGAGACGGCTTGGAGGTAGACCAGGGAAGGAGAGAGGAGCACATGACAGGCAGGGGAGGGGGGAGAGAGGAGTGGATGCCAGGGGATGGAGAAAGGAGAGGATGCTGGGGGGGGGGGGGGGGAGAAGATGATGATAGCAGGGGCAGAGGGAAAGTTTTTAAAAATCTGTATGTATGGATTGAGGTGGGGGTAGGAAGGGCCCGCCCAGGTTTGTCTGTTTATTTATTTATTTAGATTTTGCTCACACCTTTTTCAGTAGTAGCTCAAAGTGAGTTACATTCAGGTACACTAGCCTGCTTATAATCGAAAGAGAAAAATGCCTATATTGCGACCCAAATCGGGAGATGAGCGTTTTTCTGGCAAAGGTGCCCAAATCGGTATAATCGAAAGCCGATTTTGGGCGTTTCCAACTGCACTCCGTCGCGGAAACGAATAAAGTTGATGGGGGGGGTGTCGGAGGCGTGTCGGAGGCGGGACTGGGGCGTGGTTAGCAGCCAAGGAGAGATGGGCGTCTTTAGCTGATAATCGAAAAAAAGGCGTTTTTACCGCGATTTTGGGTCACTTTTTTTGGACCCTTTTTTTTCACGAACAAGTCCCAAAAAAGTGCCCCAACTGAACAGATGACCACTGGAGGGAATCGAGGATGACCTCCCCGGACTCCCCCAGTGGTCACTAACCCCCTCCCACCCAAAAAAAAAAACACTTTACAAACTTTTTTTCCAGCCTGTATGCCACCCTCAAATGCCGTACCCACCTCCATGACAGCAGAATGTGTTTGATCCTCTCACAGCCTTTCCCTGGGTCAGATGTGGCTCTCAGGTGCACTACAGGGTCACATCAGCATTGCATTGTGGTGGGTGTAGGGTACTGGGCTCTGTGATTTCATTAGCTTGTGTTACAGTCTCACGATGTTGGTAGTTGGTAGGCTCTTCTCCCATGGTGCTTTTCCCCCTGCCTACTGGGTCAGAGTGTGCCCTGTTGTGTTTCCGGTAGTCCATGAGGTAGTGGCCATTTTTGTTAGCCAGTTTTATATCCCTTCCATGTCTTGGCCACGTTAGAGAACTTAGTTCTTACCTTGAATTTGGCTGAAAGAGGGCATTGTACAACATTCTGCCAGCTCTGACCTGCTAATCTCACTACCAGGGAGACTCGTTGCCAGTGGTGGGGCACAGCCTCTGATCTGCAGTTAAATGTGAGTAAGCATGCTTATTCCAATAAAGGACGTTTTCGGAGAGATTAGTCTTCAGGTGTAAACTGGTGTGCCAATGTTATACAGCAGTAACAAGTCCTAGAGGCCTGCGTGTATGCAGGTCCCTGGAGCACTTTTAGTGGGTACCGCAGTGCACTTCAGCCAGGTGGACCCAGGCCCATCCCCCCTACCTGTAACACTTGTGCTGGTAAATGGGAGGCCTCCAAAACCCACTGTACCCACATGTAGGTGCCCCCTTCACCCCTAAGAGCTATGGTAGTGTTGTATATTTGTGGGTAGTGGGTTTTGGGGGAGGAGGGTTGGGAGCTCAGCACCCGTGGTAAGGGAGCTATGCATGTGGGAGCTTTTTCTGAAGTCCACCGCACTGACCTAGGGTGCCCATTGGTGTCCTGGCATATCAGGGGGGCGAGTGTACTACGAATCGTGGCCCCTCCCATGACCAAATGGATCGGAATAGGACATTTTTGAGCTGGGCATTTTTAGTTTCCATTATCGCTAAAAAAAACAAACAAAAAATAATACAAGGAACTAAACAAAATGAACATTCTTGGTCAGTACTCTTGGGGAGACCATGGAGCGATAGTTGAGTAAAGATACCCTATTGCGCAATATTCTGTTAACCTTCTTGGGCAAATCACTCCAACATCTCCTTAGCAATATTTTCTACCAAGTGAGAAAAAGAAAACCTGAATTATAAACAGTTTGTCCTGATGTTGAATAGCATAGAAGAGAAATCATATATTGAAGAATCAAGCCACATACAATCTCAAATAATAGACAGCCTAATTTAAACAGCGCCCTAACTTCTACAGGAAATCAATGTAGCTTAATAATATATGGTGTAAAATATGGAGTTTGAATAGGCTAATAAAGAATTCTCAGAGCTATGGACAAGCAGTTTTGACATACATGTTAACAGAGAGATGTTAACTGTTACCACCTTCGAAGTCTATCCACCAGCACAGAATCTTATACATAGAAACATAGGCAACATTACGAGGCAGGATATGAAGGCACTTTCTATCCATTCTACACTCTTTCCGCCGGATTCTAGATAGCTTGCCCAAAGTCGGGTAAGCAAATTTAGGCATTGATCCCAGATCCTTGCATAAACTAGTTAATTAGATTATAATCTATTCTTGGTGATTATTGCAGTAATTAGGATTTACATGTGGATATACCCTGCATCCTGTTCTCTAACATGCACACCTGATTTTCATAGTGCACAACTCCAAAGGGGGCATGGCTATTGGGGGGGGGGGGGCATGGGCGGATCAGGGGCATTCCAAGAATTTAGACATGATGTTATAGAATACAGTCATTTGCATGCCTAACTAAGACTATTGCAACTTGCTTCTCACAGGTCTCCCACTTAGCCATCACTCTCCTCTTCAATCTGTTCAAAATTCTGCTGCACGACTTATATTCCGTCAGTGTAGCTATGCTCATATTAGCCCTCTCCTCAAGTCACTTCACTGGCTCCCTATCCATTTCTGCATACAGTCTTATTGACTTACAAGTGCATTCACTCTGCAGCTCCTCAATACCTCTCCACTCTTATCTCTCCCTTCACTCCTCCCAGAAAACTCAGTTCAGTGGGTAAATCTCTCTTATCTGCGCCCTTCTCCTCCACCGCTAACTCCAGACTCTGCTCCTTTTATCTTGCTGTACCATATGCCTGGGATAGACTTCCTGACTCAGTACATCAAGATCCATCTGTGGCCATCTTCAAATCTAGGCTATAAGGCTACCTTTTTGATGCTGCTTCTAACTTGTAACCCTTACTTACTTGTTCAGTACCCATGTTTTATATGTTTTATCATTCCCACCTTAGTAATTTCCTTATCCCTTATTTGTCTGTCCTAATTAGATTGTAAGCTCTGTCAAGCACGGACTGTCTCTTTATGTCCAGTGTACAGCTCTGCATACGTCTAGTAGCGCTATAGAAATGATAAGTAGTTGTAGTAACTGCCATTAGTTAGTGCATTTGACATGGTAAAGCCATAAAATATTATTATATATCCTGGAATACTTCGGAATTGGAGGTAATGTTCTAAATTGGTTCAAAGGCTTCCTAACTACAAGAACTTATCAAGTGACATCTAAGTCGAATATGTCAGCTTCATGGTCACCCGAGTGTGGCGTTTCCCAAGGATCTCCACTCTCGCCAACCCTCTTCAACCTAATGATGACACCGTTGACCAAATCGTTAGCCAATCAAGGCCTTAACCCATTTATATATGCAGTTGATGTCACGATTTACACCCTGTTTAAACGTGATTTAAAAGAAATCAGCAATAACATCAATCACAGCTTCCAAATTATGCACTCTTAGGCGGATGCATCTCAATTGAAATTTAATACAGAGAAAACTCAATGTCTTGTACTTACATCACAATATAATACTAATAACTTCACCACTATATCCACACCAAACTTTACACTTCCCATTTCAGATACCCTGAAAATTCTCGGAGTAACCATTGATCGAAATCTCACACTGGAAAGTCATGTGAAGAATACAACAAGGAAGATGTTCCACTCAATGTGGAAAATCAAGAGAATTAAGCCTTTCTTCCCCAGGGGAATCTTTCGTAATCTGGTACAATCAATGGTATTGAGTCATTTAGACTATTGCAATGGTCTTCTTGCTGGTTGTAGAGAACAAATCATCAGAAAACTTCAAACTGCCCAAAACACTACAGTCAGACTTATATTTGGAAAGACAAAATATGAGAGTGCTAAGCCCCTAAGAGAAAATTTACATTGGCTTCCTCTTAAAGAACGTATAACTTTCAAAATATGCACTCTGGTGCATAAAATAATTCACAGTGATGCCCCGACTTACATGTTAGACCTTATTGACAAACCACCAAGGAATGCTAAAAGATCAGCACGCACATTCCTAAATCTTCACTTCCCTAGCTGTAAAGGTCTAAAATATAGCTTAATACATGCATCCAGCTTTTCATACTTGAGTTCGCAAATGTGGAATGCTCTACCACTTGACCTGAAAATAATTCACAACGTAATTAACTTTCGTAAGGCACTGAAGACACATCTCTTTAACATGACATACCATAAGGACTCATAATTGGAACCGTAATTCACCATCATTTACTTATTTACTTAATAATCGGTTTATTTTCTCCCTATATCGTATTGTCTAAGTTTATTATGTAATTCATGTTTATTTACGATACCAATTGTATGTTTTCCCTTTTTACCTGATGTTCACACTGTTCATGATATTATCCATGTTATATATATATATATATATATATATATATATTACCAGTTGTATCCGTACTCTGAAATGGCATAAGTCATGACGGAAAATTGTAAGCCACATTGAGCCTGCAAATAGGTGGGAAAATGTGGGATACAAATGAAACAAAAATAAAAATTAAAAATACATTAGTTTTTGGCAAGCATAAAAGCTCACTCTCAAAGTTAAACGCAAGATGTGCGCTAAGCTAGTATTCTGTAAAGTTTACCATGAATCATCCCGGCACCTAACTTTGGGTGCCATTTACTGAATTCTGTTAGACAGCAAACTCAAACAACATGGAACCATAAACTCGGGTGGGAGGGAACATAAGGTTAGGGACTGACAGTGCGTATTTCCTAGTAAAAAAGGTGCCGGTACTCAAATGCTAGGCCACTCTTCAGGGGTGGGGTAATCACTGAGGGACCCATTCCACAATAGCCAAGCCCCCTGCAACCGGTCACAGAATGTATGACAAGGCAGGATTGTTGTGTAGAGCCTCAGCTTTTTCATTAAAACTTGGGGTCCATGGGTCAATTTTAGCAGACAACAGAAAAGGTGCCGGTACTCAGTATCCCCAAGTACCCCCTCAAAAAAAGCCCTGGGGACTGATGAGCATTTTCAGTCAAATGACTGATGAAGTAATTGGTATTTGAAGTCCTTTGTCTGGATTCTAGTTGTGGCCAGGGCACCTGGTTTCCTCTGCATTGCATTACTTTTCCTGGATTCCCTCTTACTTGCTGATATGCTGCATAATGATCTCAGCACAACACAACTAAGGATTCTCTGTTATTTGCACAAATTCTTTCCTCATATATATCAAAAAGCTATGGTTTTCAATGTGTAAAGCATTTGCCTTGCATCTGTATGTAATTTTCTGTCCGTGCATATTTCTTATATGTCTGAAGTCTCTGATTGTTTCTTTGTAATCAAAGCATATTATTTTACTAAACTGATCGGAGTTTTGGTTTTCATTTTAGTCTGTCAGGATGCTGTGAGGTTTAGAACTTGTGGTCTGCAAACCTACACAATTCAGCTATGAAACGTTTTGTCTAAGTCTACACTCGCAGCCCCAATTTTGGATAGCTCAGGATATGTACAATTGTGTTTATTTTAGAAAAGGATATGTTGCCACAGATTCTTTTCTAAAATGCACACAGAAGTGCACGTGTAATAGGAGCAGATTTTTTTTTACAAAGATACGCAATGAAAACCTGAACAGAGATAGCAATTTATATACCTGGATGCTGATATTCCACATTCTATACACGTATCTGCACATTTTTTTTTCTAATATAATATTTACGTGACGTAAGTATCTTCTTGGGCCTAGAGTGCTCACAGTCTAATTTTGTACCTAAGACAATGGAGGATTAGAAGGACAATTCTATAAGGCATAGATTGAGCCTACAAATAGGTGGGAAAATGTGGGATACAAATGTAACAAATAAATAAATAAACAAATAAATAAATACCTAAATTAAGAGGCCAAATGTGTACCAATGTTTATAGAATACTAGCACTTTAGTGCGGGATTGGCATCATTAATTAGCAAATACACATGTAAGTGCCAGTGGCATAGCCAAGGGTGGGCTTGGGTGGGCCCAGGCCCACCCACTTTGGGTTCAGGCCCACCCATTAGCAGCATACCTATGATGTGGCTGGCAGGGATCCCCAAGCCCAACCAGCCGAAAACTCCCAACAAGTGTCCCTCCTGCATACCTTGTAAGTAGCAGATCTTCGCCTGCAGTGAGCAGTGACATACATACTGCTCGCACCGGCCCCACAGCCTTCCCTCTGATGTATTTCTGTCTAGGCGGAAACAGGAAGCTGCATCAGAGGGAAGGGTGTGGGGCCAACATGAGCAGTGCGTATTAGTTGCTGCTCGCTGGTGGTGAAAATCTGCTATTTAAAAGGTATGCGGGGGGGGGGGGGGGATGTTTGAGAAACCATATGGCATGCAGATGAGAGAGGGAGAGACCAAATCACCTGTGGGACGGAGCGAGGTTCTTCTGCTCACCCATCTTGGGCCCAGGCCCACCCAAAATTGGGTGTCTGGCTACGCCCCTGGTAAGTGCTAGGTGCTATTCTGTAAACATGCTACTACTACTACTTAGCATTTCTATAGCGCTGCCAGGGTTACGCAGCGCTGTACAAGTTTAAACACGTGTAGCTTAGTGTGCAGACGCAAGTAGCCACACCTGGGGGTGGAGCATGGGCGGGTCATAGATGTTCTGTCTAGTAATGCATGCAAGTATTGAATACTATGAGTTGTGCAAGCTGTAAAGCACACTTAAGCACAGCAACTTACTCCTGCCATTGACATGAAATAGTCATACCCACTGTTCCTTCTAAGCTCAGCGGGAGTCCTCCACTACTACTACTACTACTTAACATTTCTAAAGCGCTACTAGGGTTACGCAGCGCTGTACAATTTAACAGAGAAGGACAATCCCTGCTCAAAGAAGCTTACAATCTAAAGGACAAAGTGTGCAGTCAGTCAAATTGGGGCAGTCTAGATTTCCTGAATAGGGTATAATGGTTAGGTGCCGAAAGCAACATTGAAGAGGTGGGCTTTGAGTCCTATAGTCCTGCCAGCAGAGGGCACTGTTTCACTCTCATATTTTCAATAGTGAGACACAGGCAAGCTCTGCAGGACTCTAGGGAATTTGCCTGGCTCTAGTGATGGAAGGCACAATATTGAAGCACCGACCCCTATTGGCAGCAATGCAGTTGAATGACTCCAGCTCAGCTTAGAGGGAACAGTGGTCACACCTAGATATTGATGCACCAAGGCCGCTTTGTGCTAGTATTCTTTAATGGGTAAAGTGTGCCCTAACGCCTTTATGTTTCAACTGTTTTTATTGATGATACAAGATCTGTAACAAATCCTTAATTTACAACCATTGATAAAGCCATTGATATAACATTTTGATCAAGCATGTCTGTAACTTGTGTCACCAACTTGGGTTTTATAATTCCCCCCCTTCTCCCCCCCAGCCTCACACACTACTATCGATGTACCCAAAAGAAATTGACATCCTTCCCTCCCTTCCTTGGACTACCGCGTTCCTTTCCTTTCTTCATGGTGTCTTCTGTTTCAATCCCACAAGTGTGCCCTAACGCCTTTATAGAACTGGTACTACATGTGTCCCTTTGACTTTAATTGCTCATGATCACAAGGAGCCATAGTGGGATTTGAACTGGGCTTCCCTGGTTTTGAACCTGCTGCTCTAATCATTAGGTTACTCCACCACTTACAAGTGTATGGATGCCATTTTGCAAACTTACGTGCATACATGTTGCTAATTAACAACAGAGGTCTCCTTGCTTATTTATTTTCAAACTGGAGGGGGAAATAAGCAATAGGGAGTATGTGAGAGGTGGAGGCGGAACTCCCTTAGTCCCTTCTCAAATGAGCAATTTTTCCAAACCTATACGTTGATGCGTTGAGACACACACATGAATTCCCTTTCTGAATGTAGATTTTATTTTAACTCGAGCCCTGCCCAAACCATGCCACCTTGTAATCTACACATAGGACTAAATTCTATAAATGGCACCCAAATTTGGCACCATGCGTTGTTCTATAAATGGCACTCAAAGTTGGGTTCCTCGTATAGAATAGCGCCTAGCTCCAGGATCTGTGCCCAATTTTAGGTGTGAAAATTTACAGTGTAAATCCTCACACCTGAAGTAATGGCAGACCTGCCTTATTCTGTAACACTGTGCACAAAGTCTAGGAACGGCCCTGACCTGCCCATGCTCTTCCCATAGTTACGCTCCCTTTCTGGATCCACGAGTAAAAATTTACGCACACATCTTTACTACTACTACTACTACAAGGCGCAAAGTCTGGAGTTGACAGTAGTGGACTAACAGATGTGCATGTAAATTCAAATTGATGCCAATTAGCATCAATAATTGATTATTAGCGCTCAACTATTGGTGCTAATTGGCTCATTCAATTTAATTGCGTGCACAAATTGAGCATATGCCCAAATTTATGCATGCAATTTTGAGCACCATATATAGAATTAGGGGGATAAGAGCAATTTTATAATCTAGTCACCTGCATTTACACGCTCCCTCCGAGCATCAATATGTAGAATTATAGCACTTACACACATAAATGTCCACTTACCTATGAAAGTGCCAGCAGGGTGTTTAAGCACTATTATGTAACTGTGCATGTAATTTATATAGCATGTACATGCAAGGGAGCATACACATGGGTGGACCATGAGCAGCGTTCCTTGTTATGTATGTAACTACCAAATAATATGTTACATGCAGGGCCAGCTCATGGGAGTGTGGCGCCCTGAGCCAACTTTAGGTTTGGTACCCTCCCATTGGCAATCCCCCCTCAGGCCACCCCCTGGCCTACCTTTAGAGGCAATTTCCTCCTCCTGAATACCAACAGCGTTTCAGCTCACACTACCTGCATCAGCCCCTGCACCTTCTCTCTGCCGAATCCCTGTGGAAAGTTATGTCAAAGGAGGGGCAGGGCACAGCAGAAGAAAGATGTTGGGGCTAATGTGGGTAGTCGGGGGTGGCCCAAAAAAGTCTGCCACCTGAAGAGAGAGGATTGTATGGATCCCTTCCCCCAAGTCTGACATCTCCTTCTTTTCCATGAAATAACTTTTTTTCTGGCTTTCCAAAAGTCAGGGTGGCAGCAGTTCCCATGTGCTGCCCTGCAGCCAGCCCCAGCCCCTTCTCTTTACTATGGCTTGCCCCCGCCTCTGAGGAAACAGGAAGTACATCAGAGAGGCAGGCTATAAGAGAGAAGGGGTCGTGGCAGGGCAGGATATTGCCGCCCTGACTTTTGAAAAGCAAGAAAAGAAGGTACATTTGGTGAAGGAAGGGCGGAGGTAATGCCAGATTGTGGTGGGCATGGGGTGGATGCCGCTCTAAAAGAGTGGCCTAATGGTAGGGTCAGCACTGTGGGTAGTGTTAGGTGAAACACTGTCTGTGCTTGGTAGGCAAAAACTGCTTTCAAAGGTAGACGGGGGAAAGTGGCCTGAGACAGAAAGAGGAAGGGGGTTGTCAGCTTTTCTTTTTTACCTGCACACACAACACTGCCAGGTAATCTCTGGGACAGCTTAACCTATAGGGCCAGTGACATCACAGGCTGATTCAAATGCCCTTGGGAGAACACAGGACCATTGACTCCTTTAAGCATATGACATCGCTGCCTGGACTGCACCAAGGCAGGCAGTTTTTAATTTAATCTCTGGTGAATTTGTAATGTTCCTGGATGTGGAAATTTTCTATTGAAATGTAACCAATGCTGCACAACAGCCAGAAGTTTATTTTGAAAACAACATCCATCAATCTGTGAATTTTGTTGTGGGTTAGTATATTGGCCCAAAATTAATTATCTTGTTGAGTACTAAATAAGAATTACAGAGGCAATTTTATAAGGAAGTTTTGTACATTAACCCCTAATTCTATTTTTTTTTTAAGTAAGCACAAATGAGTGATCAGCATGTATATTTGCCTGCACCATTACAAAATAAGGGCATCTGTGCACATAATTTGATAATTAGATACTAATATTTATTTATTTATTACATTTGTACCCCGCGCTTTCCCACACATGGCAGGCTCAATGCAGCTTACATAGCAACTATAAATATACAGTTTGTAATAAACGTAATAATGATGGGGTTAACGGATAAGTAAATAGAACATAGGAGGAATTAGGTGTGGAAGGAAATGGGTGTTAGGAGGTAGGTGTAGGAAGATGAAGAGGAATAGATGGAGAGGAAAAGATTAGGGATAGCAATAAGGATTATGGAAAACATGGTCAATAAAAACACTCGGTAAGGATCATGTGGGTGCTCTTTAGTTAGTTGAATTGTTAGGTAGGCTTTCTTGAAAAGATGGGTCTTCAATGCTTTTCTGAAGGGCAAGAGGCTGTTGATTGTTCAGATTGGTCTTGGTAGAGCGTTCCAAAGCTGGCTACCCAGGAAGGAAAAATTGGATGCATAGAAAGATTTGTACTTGATACCTTTGCAGTTGGGAAGGTGTAAGTAATAGGATACTATTGGTGTTAATAGGCACTAATTAGTATATGCCTTTAGTCTTTATTCTATAAACTGTGTGCACTAATTCGAGGATTCGCATCTGCAATGGGGCGTTGATGTGGGAGGGGCATAGGTGAGTCAGGGGCGTGGCCTCTATTAGTATATGCATGTTATAGAATACTTACATTTAGACACATATCTGCAGCATTTAGGGGCCCTTTTACTAAGCCACGAAAAGCGTCTATGCGTGCCCAATGCATGCCAAAATGGAGTTACCGTTCGGCTACTGCGTGGCTCTTGTGTTAATTTCATTTTTGGCGTGCATCCGATAAGCTCATCTGAAAACTAATTTTTATTTTCGACGCACGTATCGGACACGCGCCAAGTGGCATTTGACGCATGTAGGTCATTACCACCCAGTTACCACATGAGATTTTACCGCTAGGTCATTGGACACATGGCAATTAAAAAAGGCATTTTTTGTAGGTGTGCTGAAAAATGATTCTGCGCGCGCCCAAAACACGCATCTACACTACTGCAGGCCATTTTTCAGCGCACCTTAGTAAAAGGACCCCTTAGTCACCTGCATGTACAGTATCAATTGTGCTGGCGAAAGTCAATGCAGATTTACATCCTATTTATAACGTCAATTATGCCGTTTTGAGAAACTACCCAGGAATAGCTTTTTTTTCTGAGCAGAAATCACATTATATAAATGTACCTGGGTATGGACACTCATTTTTATTCCTGCATCCCTTGAATAGGTCTAAGGGGTCCTTTTACTAAGGTGCACTGAAAAATAGCCTGCGGTAGTGTAGACGTGTGTTTTTGGCGTGCTCGGTATAATTTTTTAGCGCACCTACAAAAAATGCCTTTTTTGCTGAAAATAGATATGCAGCAAAATGAAAATTGCCACGCGTCCATTTTTGGGTCTGAGATCTTACCACAAGCCATTGACCTAGCGTAAGCACCTATGCACGCCCAACGTGTGGCAATTCTGAGTTACTGCCCGACTACCTAGTGGCCTGTGCAGTAATTTCATTTTTTACATGTGCCCACTACGTGTGCTGGAAAATATTTTTATTTTCTGGCATGGCCCATGCGGTAATTATATTTTTTACATGTGCCCACTACATGCGCCATAAATATTTTTATTTCCTGACATGTGGGCAGTAATCAACATTTTACACATGTAGACCATTACCACCTAGTTACCATGTCAGACCTTACCACTAGGTCAATGGCTGGCGGTAAGGTCTCAGACCCAAAATGGACGTGATGCAATTTTCATTTTGCCGCACGTCCATTTTCGGCAAAAATTTTAAAAAGGTATTTTTGTATAGGTGCACTAAAATATGATTCTGCGCATGCCCAAAACCCGCATCTACAATACCGCAGGCCATTTTTCAGCGCACTTAAGTAAAAGGACCCCTCGGTGCTTTTTGCTGTATCTTGGACTTTATTCTGTACTTTGGACCCTCTCTGCGTTTTTATATAAAATTATTCTCCCCGTGGATATACTATAGCTACTGTACTACGAACATTGTAGTGTGGATAAACCACAAAGTCACAAATCGTTTGATTCTATGACTATATGCACTTCAGTGATATTCCTTCTTGGACGAGTCAGTATTTTCCCCCCTACTCCTTACTGAAGAGAAATTCTTTGAAAACAAAATGATTTTTGTATAAATAAACATGCAAGCTGAAATGTGAAAAAGGTTTAGGAAAATTACAACTGTATAAACTAAAAATGGTGCAGTTACCATCCAGATGTTGCTAATACAGTCCCGCAGACTAGCCTTGGAAAGAATAGATGCCGAGACACACGAGGGCTGCCGGCCAATATGTTTGGATTAAGCACTGAGCACAGAATTACTCCAAGCAATCTGAAACCAAGTTTACCATGGGGAAGGGCGAATGCAACAGAGTCTCACAAACTTTCCATGATGCACTTCTCTTTGGATCCCTGTACATCACACATACAATTTCAGTGCTCTAGAGCCTTTCCCTTTCCTCCTCATATGTACTGCAGTGAAGTCGTTTTTGTCTTTTTAGTAATATTGTCTCTCTTTCACCCACTCCTCTCTTTTTAATATATTTTTAAGTATCTCAACTGCTTAACAATTTCCGGTACAGCATCCAGATATTCTAGGATCCTATATTAAAATAAGTATTAAAGTCAAAATGTCACACTGGTGCACAATGATGATCACTAGGGCTATGAAGATATGGAATTATATAGAATTGAAATTCTCCCTGTTACATGAAGATGAATTCCATATCAAATTAGAGCTGCACATTGATAAGTGTGCATTTGAGCACCTAAAAATTTAAAGTGCATAAGTATATAAGTGTTGCCATACTGGGACAGACCGAAGGTCCACTAAGCCCAGTATCCTGTTTCCAACAGTGACCAATAAGTACATAAGTACATAAGTAGTGCCATACTGGGAAAGACCAAAGGTCCATCTAGCCCAGCATCCTGTCACCGACAGTGGCCAATCCAGGTCAAGGGCACCTGGCACGCTCCCCAAACGTAAAAACATTCCAGACAAGTTATACCTAAAAATGAGGAATTTTTCCAGTCCATTTAATAGCGGTCTATGGACTTGTCCTTTAGGAATCTATCTAACCCCTTTTTAAACTCCGTCAAGCTAACCGCCCGTACCACGTTCTCCGGCAATGAATTCCAGAGTCTAATTACACGTTGGGTGAAGAAAAATTTTCTCCGATTCGTTTTAAATTTACCACACTGTAGCTTCAACTCATGCCCTCTAGTCCTAGTATTTTTGGATAGCGTGAACAGTCGCTTCACATCCACCCGATCCATTCCACTCATTATTTTATACACTTCTATCATATCTCCCCTCAGCCGTCTCTTCTCCAGGCTGAAAAGCCCTAGCCTTCTCAGCCTCTCTTCATAGGAAAGTCGTCCCATCCCCACTATCATTTTCGTCGCCCTTCGCTGTACCTTTTCCAATTCTACTATATCTTTTTTGAGATACGGAGACCAGTACTGAACACAATACTCCAGGTGCGGTCGCACCATGGAGCGATACAACGGCATTATAACATCCGCACACCTGGACTCCATACCCTTCCTAATAACACCCAACATTCTATTCGCTTTCCTAGCCGCAGCAGCACACTGAGCAGAAGGTTTCAGCGTATCATCGACGACGACACCCAGATCCCTTTCTTGATCTGTAACTCCTAACGCGGAACCTTGCAAGACGTAGCTATAATTCGGGTTCCTCTTACCCACATGCATCACTTTGCACTTGTCAACATTGAACTTCATCTGCCACTTGCACGCCCATTCTCCCAGTCTCGCAAGGTCCTCCTGTAATCGTTCACATTCCTCCTGCGACTTGACGACCCTGAATAATTTTGTGTCATCGGCGAATTTAATTACCTCACTAGTTATTCCCATCTCTAGGTCATTTATAAATACATTAAAAAGCAACGGACCCAGCACAGACCCCTGCGGGACCCCACTAACTACCCTCCTCCACTGAGAATACTGGCCACGCAATCCTACTCTCTGCTTCCTATCTTTCAACCAGTTCTTAATCCATAATAATACCCTACCTCCGATTCCATGACTCTGCAATTTCTTCAGGAGTCTTTCGTGCGGCACTTTGTCAAACGCCTTCTGAAAATCCAGATATACAATATCAACCGGCTCCCCATTGTCCACATGTTTGCTTACCCCCTCAAAAAAATGCATTAGATTGGTGAGGCAAGACTTCCCTTCACTAAATCCGTGCTGACTTTGTCTCATCAGTCCATGTTTTTGTATATGCTCTGCAATTTTATTCTTAATAATAGCCTCCACCATCTTGCCCGGCACCGACGTCAGACTCACCGGTCTATAATTTCCCGGATCTCCTCTGGAACCTTTCTTAAAAATCGGAGTAACATTGGCTACCCTCCAGTCTTCCGGTATTACACTCGATTTTAGGGACAGATTGCATATTTCTAACAGTAGCTCCGCAAGTTCATTTTTTAGTTCTATTAATATTCTGGGATGAATACCATCAGGTCCCGGTGATTTACTACTCTTCAGCTTGCTGAACTGACCCATTACATCCTCCAAGGTTACAGAGAATTTGTTTAGTTTCTCCGACTCCCCCGCTTCAAATATTCTTTCCGGCACCGGTGTCCCCCCCAAATCCTCCTCGGTGAAGACCGAAGCAAAGAGTTCATTTAATTTCTCCGCTACGGCTTTGTCCTCCTTGATCGCCCCTTTAACACCATTTTCGTCCAGCGGCCCAACCGACTCTTTGGCCGGTTTCCTGCTTTTAATGTATCTAAAAAAGTTTTTACTATGTATTTTTGCTTCCAACGCTAATTTCTTCTCAAAGTCCTTTTTTGCCCTCCTTATCTCCGCTTTGCATTTGGCTTGGCATTCCTTATGATCTATCCTGTTACTTTCAGTTGGTTCTCTTCTCCACTTTCTGAAGGATTGTTTTTTGGCTCTAATGATTTCCTTTATCTTACTGTTTAGCCACGCCGGCTGACGTTTAGTCTTTTTTCCCTTTTTTCTAATACGTGGAATATATTTGTCCTGAACCTCCAGGATGGTGTTTTTAAACAGCATCCACGCCTGATGCAAGTTTTTTACTCTGCGAGCTGCTCCTTTCAGTCTTTTTTTCACCATTTTTCTCATTTTGTCGTAATCACCTTTTCTATAGTTAAACGCTAGCGTACTTGATTTCCTAGTTTCACTTCCTTCAATGCCAATATCAAAACCGATCATATTATGATCACTGTTATCAAGCGGCCCTCGTATCGTTACCCCCTGCACTAGATCATGAGCACCACTAAGGACTAAGTCTAGTATTTTTCCTTCTCTTGTCGGCTCCTGAACTAGCTGTTCCATGAAGCTGTCCTTGATTTCATCAAGAAATCTTATGTCCCTTGTGTGTACAGATGTTACATTAACCCAGTCTATATGCGGGTAATTGAAATCCCCCATTATTATTGTGTTGCCCAGTTTGTTTGCGTCCCTGATTTCCTTTAACAATCCAGGTCACAAGTACCTGGCAAGATCCCAAAACAGTACAATACGTTTTATGCTAGAAATAAGCAGTGGATTTTCCCAAGTCCATAATAATAATGGCTTATAGACTTTTCTTTTAGGAAGTTATCCAAATGTTTTTTAAACCCCCCCTAAACTAATTGATTTTACTACATTCTCTGGCAATGAATTCCATAGTTTAATTACACATTGAGTGAAAAAATATTTTCTCCGATTCGTTTTAAATTTACAACTTTGTAGCTTCATTGCCTGCCCCCTAGTTCTAGTATTTTTAGAAAGAGTAAACAAGTGATTCACATCTACCCGTTCAACTCCACTCATTATTTTATATACCTCTATCATATCTCCCCTCAGCCATCTTTTCTCCAAGCTGAAGAGCCAAAGCCGTTTCAGCCTTTCCTCATAAGGAAGTCATCCCATCCTGTTTATCATTTTCGTTACTCTTCTCTGTACCTTATATGCATAGGGCTTAATTCTATATATGGCGCTGTAAAAATCGTCACTAAAAAAAATACAGCTAGGTGTAGAAACATAGAAACATGACGGCAGATAAAGGCCATATGACCCATCCAGTCTGCCCATCCTTTGTAACCCCTAATTCTTCCTGTTCCTAAGCAATCCCACATGCTTATTCCATGCCTTTTTAAATTCTGGAACAGTCCTCGACTCCACCACCTCCACCGGGAGGCCATTCCACGCCTCCACCACCCTTTCTGTAAAATAATACTTCCTTAGGTTACTCCTAAGCCTATTCCCTCTTATCTTTGTCATATGCCCCCACATTCCAGAGCTCTCCTTTATTTGAAAAAGGCTCTCTTCTTGTACATAAATGCCCTTGAGATATTTAAACTTTTCTAACATGTCTCCTGTCTCCCTCCTCTCTTCCAGCGTATACATGTTGAGGTTCATAAGCCTGTCCCTATAATTTTTGCATTCAAGACCGCTTACTAATTTCGTAGCCGCCATCTGGACCGAATCCATCCTGTTTATATCTTTCCGTAGGTGCGGTCTCCAGAACTCATGCAGTACTCCAAATGAGGCCTCACCAGAGACTTATACAACGGCACTATCATTCTAGAATTTATTTATAGAATAATATAGAATGCATTCTATAACTACACCTAAAATTAAGAACAGTTGACACAGGCCAGGTGTATTCTATAACAATGTGCATAGGGGCCTTTTTACCAAACTGTGGTAAAAGGGACCCCACACTAGCGGCAGTTTGTGTTTTTCACAAGCGCCAAGGTCCCTTTTACTGCAGAGGATTAAAAAAAGGCTGAAAAAAGAATGCTGTGTGGTAAGTTCACACTTGCCGCATGGCCATTTCAGGAAGGAGCACTTGCTGCCACCCACTGAGGTGGTGGTAAGGGCTTCCGTACTAGCCCAGCGGTAACTGGGCAGCATGTGGGACTTCCTGATTACCTCTGGGTAACCTTGGTGGTAAAAATATAGAAATAAATTTCTGTAGCACCGGAAATGGCGCACAGTGGGAGCAGAATTACTACTGGGCTGCTGAAGTGGCCTGGCATTAGTTCCAAAATTGCCACATGCCAAGCCTTTAGTAAAGGGGCCCCATAGTTTTTAGAAATGCCCACAACCCACCCATTCCATGCCCATGGCCCCCTTTTCACATGCACGCCTTAGAATTTATACACATTCCTTTACAGACTATGCTTAGATAGTTGTGCACATAAATTCTAATTAATGAGAAATTAGTGTCAATTATTGCCTATAAAGTGGCAATTATCAACAGTGATTTGCTTGTAAAGGATCCTTTTACTAAGCGGCAGTAAGCCCAATGCTGGCTTACTGTTCGCTACACATGTCAGACCTGTGAGTTCTTGTACCAAGTACAGCGTTGCCGAGCCCGGTACTAGGACCAGGTTCTGCTTGGCGGCAGGACAACCCCGGGTTTCACCTGCGCTAACCGCCGTTCCCCAGAGGTTGAGCCCCTAGGTGTGGGTGGCCTGCAGGGCTTACGAGATGGAGCAGGAAGCGGGGTGATGAATGTGACAGCCAGACCGGCAGCAGGCAAGACAGTGATCCAGGTACAGGCAGAGTCAGTAGGCAGGCAGCAGATCAAGAGAGCCGTCCTTCTTGGTTACAAAAAAGAAACCTGCCCCTGCCGGAGAGGAAGAGGGTCTAATGAAGCCTTCTTGGAGGTTTTCTTGAATGTATTCCTGCATGACTTTAGATTCCTCCTGGGAGAGAATATACAGCCAACCCCGAGGTGGTGTCTTGCCCGGAAGTAATTCGATAGGGCAGTCAAAAGGACGATGCGGAGGAAGGGAATCAGCCTCCTAGGCATTGAAAACATCTTGGAAATCTCAATATTCCACAAGAAGAGAAGCATCGCAGGAAAGCAGGCCCCCGGGAGAGGCAGAAATAGTCCTCAAAGGAGGAACCAACGGCGTGAGTCAGGAAGAAAAACATTGGGAGCCGCAACTGTCGATATCGTTAGTGGTCCAGTTGATACTAGGTGTGTGTTGTCGTAACCAAGGCAGGCCTAAAATAACAGGATGGATGGCCCCGGGAAGAACCAGAAGCTGAATCTCTTCCTTATGTAAAATTCCTACTTGCATCTGCAACGGCGGAGTGACATGGGTAATGGAGTAGGGTAGAGTCAGTCCCTGAAAGGAGGTCACATGTAACGTAGGTTTACAGGCCATTCAGGGAGTTCCAAGCTGGACTGGTGTCAATAAAATTTCCTCCAGCCCCTGAATCGATCAACGCCATGGTGCTAATATAAAGTTCCTTCCAGTGCAGGAAAATAGGGACGGAGACAAGATTATCCGGAAGAGTTGAGAATCGACCCAGGGTCACCCCCTTCAGAGGCCCTGGGTCAACGCATTTCCCAGTTTATTCGGGCAATATCTCAGGAAATGGCCAGCCTGCCCACAATAGAGGCAGAGTTTATTGTCCCGACGGTGAGCCCTTTCCTTTTCAGAGAGGCGATGTCGCCCGATAACCATCGGCTCTTTGGAGATTCCAGAACTGGTGCCAGTAGCTCCTTTAGGAGAAGAAGGATGTGACACCCGAGGAGATGGTCTCGGTTCCTGACTCCTCTCTTGAAACCGAACATCGATACGGACACAGAGAATAATCAGGGCATCCAATGTGTTCGGAAGTTCCTAGCTTGCCAACTCGTCTTTGATTTGGCCTGTTAACCCCTGCCAGAAGATGGCCGTGAGGGCCTCCTGGTTCCATCTCACCTCGGAGGCTAGAGTTCGAAAGCATATGGCATATGCCCATACAGAGCAATTGCCTTGTTGAATCAGTAGAAGGTCTCCGGCTGCTGAGGAGGGACGTCCAGGCACGTCGAAAACTAACCTAAAGTGGCGAAGAAATTCCCCAAGATCAGTGAGTAGAGGGTCCTGCTGCTCCCAGAGAGGAGAGGCCCAAGCCAGGGCTGGTCCGGAGAGCAGGGAGATTATATAAGTAATCTTGAGTTTATCAGAGGAAAAGACTCCGGGTTGCATTTCAAAAAACATAAGACATTGGTTGAGGAACTCTTGACAAGCAGAAGGGGTACCATCAAACCGGGGAGGCTCAGGGAGCCTTAAACCAGGAGTGGGTAAAACTGGTCCGGACGGTGCAGCAGAAACTTGCCGTTTGGATTGAAGAGTAAACAACTGGGAAGAAATGTCCTGCAGGACTCCGGACAGACGATTCACCTGGGCCTATTGTTGCTGAAGAACCTGGGCCAAATTCGCCAAGTTGGGTTTGTCTGGCAAACTCATGGCTTCGGCTTACTGTCAGACCTGTGAGTTCTTGTACCAAGTAGAGCACTGATGAGCCCGGTACTCGGACCAGGTTCTGCTTGGTGGCCGGACAACCCCAGATTTCACCTGCACTGACCACCGTTCCCCAGGCCCTAGGTGCGGGCAGCCTGCAAGGCTTATGAGATGGAGCAGGAAGTGGGGTGATGACTGTGACGACCAGACAGGCAGCAGGTCAAGAGAGTAATCCAGGTACAGGCAAGGTCAGGTGGCAGGCAGCAGAGACAAGAGTAATCCAAGTACAAGCAGGGTCAGGAGGCAGGCAGCAGACACAAGAGTAATCCAGGTACAGGCTAAGTCAGCAACAAAGAACAAAGTAGAGGAGAAGCACACTAATGAGCAAGTAACACCTACCAAAGTAGAAGCCGAAGCACGGAGTCTAGGGAGAGCTCAGCTGATAAAGTGCTGGCGTCTGACATCAGCAGGGAGAAGGGGCACAGCCATAGGACAAGAGCAGGGGAAGGAAGAACCTGAAGACCAATAGGAGAGAAGCAAGGGAAGCCAGGCAGAGGAAGAGCAGACCTAGGTGGGTGGAAGCAAAGCAATCAAGGAGCCTGGAAGCCAGGCAGAGAGAGAGCAGAGCCAGGTGCATGGAAGCAAAGCAATCAAGGAGCCTGCAGCCAGAGAAAAACTACACACACATGGCTCAGGGCTGTGCCAGTCAAGTGTGCGTGTCAACGGGACCCTGCACAGCCTGAGGACGCTGCTTGAATTGAGGTAGGGGACATGACAATACAGGAAGTACCGCCGGGCTACCGCAGCAGCCCAGCGGTACTTCCCATCCCTAGCGTGCAGTCATTTCCAGTGCTACAAAATTTTATTTATTTATTTTTGTAATGCCAGAGTGTACCCGGCAGTAATCGGGCAGTGCTGCGTGTTGCCCAGTTACTGCCGGGTTAATGTGTGAGCCCTTATGTTACCTCATTGGGTGATGGTAAGGGCTCCCCCCCCCCCCATAATTGCCATGCAGCAAGTGCTTTACTTGCTGCCCGGCCATTTCCTATAGGAAAGCGAGACTTCCCTTTTACCAGCTGCTGTAAAAGGGGGCCTTGGCATGCGAGTAAAACACATACTGATTCCAGCATCGGCCCCCGTTTGCCACAGCTTGGTAAAAGGGGCCCTAAGATAATTAAGTTGCACACACTAATCAGAATATAACCTGATTTGCGTGCGCAACTCAAGTCGCACTACATAGAATCCAGGGGATAGGGTGGAATTCAGTAAATGGCACCCAAAGTTAGGAACTGGGAGATCCTCACTAAGTTGGTATTCTGTGCAGAGTGCCCTTTATACAATATTAGCTTGGTATGGATATTGCAACTATCATTGGGCACCAGCATTTATGACTGCCAAAACCTGCTGTAAATGCTGACGTCAAGAAAGTTCCTGGATTTGACAGCTGTGCCCATGATTTAAGATAAGTGCTTTTTTGGATCACTGGGTTTTGACTTTTGAATTATAGAATGTTGATATGAGATCACATTTGCGGATAAGTTAGTATACATGAGAACAGTAAATGACTATAAAAGATGTGGTAATTTTGGGTTGTGGTTTGGAATGGGATGTCCCATAAGAGATCCAATAACCCTTAACTGATTCCACAGATATTCTTCTCATGTGTGTGGGTTATTTAGGGGTCCTTTTAGTAAGCTGTGGTAAAAAGTGCCCTGTGCTAGCGGTGGGAGAAGTTTTTGCCACGTGCTGAGGCCCTTTTTACTGCAGGGGTAAAAAGCCCCAAAACGAACTGACCCTGCGGTAAGATTTCACTCATTGCGTGGCCATGCAGGCGGGAGCACTTAACGCTTAGCGCCTGAGAAATATTTTTCAAATATTTCCACTAGTGCCAGAAATGTCACATGCTGGGGGTGGAACTACCTCTGGCACCTGCGTTGGGCCAGCAGTAGCTCCAAATTGGCTCACGGTAAGCCCACGTTGGGTTTACTACCACTTAGTAAAAGGGCCCCTTAAGTTCCAACTTACTACTACTACTACTACTACTTAACATTTCTATAGCACTACTATAGCGTTAACGCACGAGACCTTACCGCTAAGTCAATGGGTGATGGTAAGGTCTCAGGTCCAAAATGGACACGCACTGATTTTTATTTTACCACACATCCATTTTCGGCAAAAAAAAAAGAGGCTTTTTTGCAGGTGCACTGAAAAATGGACCTGCGTGCGTCCAATACACAGGTCTACACCAGTGCAGGCCATTTTTAAGTGCACCTTACTAAAAGGACCCTTTAGTGTTTAAGGAATAGGAATTTTTTTCTTGGCACACCTACAGGCCACATAACTTCCTCTCAGGCACCGGGGTGCCACGACACAGTTTGGGAACCACTGATTTAAGGCTAGCTTAGTGGCTCAGTAGTAAATGCCATGTCCTTCTATACTCCCCAGTTGGATTCCTGATTTGAATCTGTTTGCACTGGATCAGCTGGGACAGGAGGTGCTACAGAGGATGAGGAGGAGTTGTGGTTATCAATAAGGCTGAGACTTGGTGGTCAGATTAGAGCTCATGATACGGAATTCTGGAAGAAGACCCTTGTATGGCTCTTATTCTCAGCACCACCACAGCAATGACCAGACTACGTACAGTGGGATGGAGGGTATCTTAAAATCAGGAAAAAATTCCAGGTCATTGTGTATGGAGGATCATGGCACACAGGTCTGAGTATCAGTTCTGTCTGAAGTGGAAACAAAGAAGAATTACAGGACCAAACATGTTAAAGTTTGCAAATTAATTTGACTAATCCATTTGAATTTCACGGCTCATTCAAATTAGTTTGACAAATATTTTTTGTAAAAGTTTGATGAAATGACATTTAATTTTAAACACTTTTGCCAAGTTGCAGAAATCCACAAAGGGGAAACAATGGGGACCTTTTACTAAGCCACGTAAGCATGTACTCGCGCCCAACCGTGTAAATTACCACGTGGTTCTTGCAGTAATTTAAATTTTGGAGCTTTTCCAATACGCACATCTGAAAAATATTTTCAGATGCGCATATCGGACGCGCACCAAGTGGCACTTGACGTGCCTAGGTCTTTACCACCCAGTTACCATGTGAGACTTTACCGCTAGACCAATGGCTGGCGGTAAGGTGTCAGACCCAAAATGGACATGCGACAGTTTTCATTTTGCCACATATCTATTTTTGGCAAAAATGTTAAAAAGGCATTTTTTGCAGGTGCGCTGAAGAATGATTCTGCGCACGCCCAAAACACACGCCTACACTACCGCAGACCATTTTTCAGTGCACCTTAGTAAAAGGACCCCAATGTCATTTTCTATTGATCTATATCGACTCTCACTGAATCTGATTGGATTTTCTAAATAAAAAAAAAAAAGAGTTTTGCTTGCAGCAACTATAATTTTTCTTTGCTGTTGTTTTCATTGTATTGTCGCAAACCTGAAGCAGGCTGTAATTTGAAAGTATTTAATGAAATGAGCACAAGGTGATCTGCAAAATGCACAATTCCTTCTGAGAGCAAAGGGGCATGTTAACAAATATGCTATACTGCATAGCCTATTTTGAAAGAAATTTGGACTGCTCTTAGCAAGCTTCTTACATTTGAATGCAGACTTTTGCTTTTTTTTCCCTGTGGACTGTTGTCTGGAAAAAGCACAAGGCAGAACACTTATGAGATTGCCAGAGCACCCCGAGTTACATAAATGCAGCTCCTGAACTTACTCCCACTCTTCCAAGAATGTGTGGAAAGGATGTTTCTCAGCTTTCCAAAAATGTCCACAGATCTTGGTTCTGTTTTCCTTTCTATTGTTTCATGAAACATTTCACTACAGGGCACAATAGAAAACCTTTTCTACTGCAAACAGACACAATCTTGCATAAGTTTTCAAAAAAAAATGGAAAAAAAACCCAGTGTAATCTCAGTGGTTCCCAAACTCGCGGGCAGATGATCAGAGGTAAATGCAGGTGCTACAGGACATTAGCGTCAGACTAGCGCCCACATTAACCTGTGCTTTATGATCAGCTGCCTGTAGCGCCGGAACGAAAGTGTGCAAAGCAGATCAACACAAGTAGCAAGTGTCAGCAGGCCACCTCCTTCAGGCCTTCCTGCAGGTATGAACTCGGCTGACCCTGGAAGGGCCCTTCCCTGGACACAGCACTCCCAGAAGCAGACTCCAAAAATATGTTTAAAACCGCTTTATTCCATCAGCAAGGCCGAGACATTTCCTCTTCCAGACACAGTCCTTGGTTACAGCACATATCACCCCTTGCTCCTCCCCCCCACCATCCACAGTTTCTGGATACAGTTTAAATCATTCACTGCTTCCCCAGCATGGCCTGATTCCTGGACACAGTTTTAAATCACTCACTGTTTCATCAGCATGGCATGACTTCCGGACACAGTTTAAAGCTCTCACTGCCTCCCCAGCATGGCATGACTTCTGGACATAGTTCAAATCACTAACTGCTTCCCCAGCATGGCCAGGTTCCTGGACACAGTTCAAGTCACTACCTGTTTCTCCAGCCAGGTCTGACTTCTGGCCACAGTTGAAATCATTCACTGCTTTACAGCACAGCACCTCTCTCCCCCTTGAGTGGAACAGCTGCTTAACTTTTCCTCCAAGCTTTCCCTAGCCTTGAAGAAAGTTTGATATGAAGCCTTTCAACTTCTTCCCTTGTACCTGAGCTACAGCACTGGTGTTTTAGAGCCCGGTGTAATTACAGTTGCCTTTCCACGCCACGCATAAGGTTGTAGCTCGTCCTGTCCTTGGAATTAGTGCTGTTTATGGTTTGTTAAGGTTATGAGTGTGTTTTTGCACACGTTTGTGTATAGTGTTTTGCAGTGGAGAGATTGTGTATTGGCCTTACTAAGGTGGCACCAAACATCGGAAAGGGTGTAGAGCCTAAATCATGACACACTCTCTCTAAAAGGGTGTTTTGTGGCTCTACATGAGAATTGTGATATTATGATCCCTTGCTAGCTTCATATTGTTGATAATCTGCATTTTCCGTATGGCTGGTATATTGGTGTATAAGGTATTAATTGTGACTTTTTTTTTTTTTACTTATTTTTTTCTGTGTGTTGTCAGACAATTATGGATGACAGAGTCGGAGTCTTCTTGAGTCAGAGAGTTGTGGTATATATTTTAAAACAATTTTAATACCTTGGTGGTCTATATGTTTTTATATTGTACATTATATTTTACATATCACTTAATTTTATTGTATATCTTTTCATTTCATTTTTATTTTATTGCATATATGGGTTACAGAGTAATAGGGGAATTTGAAAGTACTGAATCTTTTCTTAATATTTTTCCTTTATTCTCCTTTGTTATGAGAATTGGAACTGCTAATTGTAGTGGACTTGAACTGAATAATTTCTGGGGAGGGGAGGTTTCATGATAGCATTGTGCTTATTATTTCAATCATTATAGGTGTGCTGCTACTGGGGCCCACCCTTGGCTACGCCACTGATGCAAACGCTATTCTATTAAGGACGGGCTCCCTTTATATAATGGTACTTAGGTCTGGATTCTATATATGGCACCTGAAAACATCCGTGTGGAATACATTTCCGCCTAAGCTATTCTATAAGCAGCGCCTAGATTTATAGAATATGCTTAATTGATATTCCAGTGCAAAGAACTATGCGCATTCATTTACACCAATGAAAATGTGGCATAAATACTGGCACATAGATTTAGGTGCAGGGGGCCATATTGTATAACAGTGCAAATAAATTTTGGAATGCCTATTTCCCCACCCATAATCATGCCACTTTTTGGCTCCAAGCATTACAATTTAGGCGCTGTGCATTACAGAATACACTTAGTGAGCTACTATTACTACTACTACTTAGCATTTCTATAGTGCTCAAATTAGTGCTCATTATTGCTTGTTAAGTGCTGATACAAATGTTGATTGGCTTGTTAAGCCAATTAAGTTACTCAGGGGCCCTTTTACTAAGGCTAATAGGTGCCTACGCATGTCCAATGTGCGTCAAATTGGAACTACTGCCCAGCTACTATGTGTTCCGGGCAGTAATTCCATTTCTGGCATGTGCCCATAACAAGCGGTAGTTTTCTTCCACGTGGCGCTTACCCAGTGGTAATTGGCAGTTTGCACACACTGAATGCTTACTGCCCGGTTAGCGCATGAGACCTTACCGCTAAGTCAATGGGTGGCAGTAAGATCTCAGACCAAAAATGGATGTGCGCTGGTTTTAATTTTGCTGTACATCCATTTTCCAGCACACAAAAAATGCCTTTGGACCAGCACAGGTCCAAAACACGCACCTACACCAGCTTAGGCCACTTTTAGGTGGACCTTAGTAAAAGTGCCACTCACATTGTTATAGAACATGCTTGGATTTTGGTGTGGAATGCTAGGCATGATATATAGAATCCGGTGGTTAGTGCATACGTTTTTCAGCGCCAAATTTTCGGTGGTATTTATTGAATTCTCACCTTAGAGGTTGAACTTTGCCACTGGATGGATAAGTGACAGCATTTATACAGATCAAATCTAACCTCTCCTCCCTATATACAAAATTTGATGTGTGTAAAGTATCATAGCACTCACTATCTTGCTATGCATACAATTATGCATATATCATGCCCCCACGGATTATTCTAGTTTTAAAATGTTTTATGTAAAAATCGGTGCTCTGAGAATTGGTGACTCTGTGTGGCTTAAAGTTGGTATGTTGTCCCATGGGGATTGTTTAGGCTGAAGCAAGGAAAATTAAGAGGGGAAGAGCATATTAAGAAAAGCATGGGTGTAGATTACATTTTTAGATCAATGATTTAACGGAAATAAATAATGCTTGCCTGGAAGAGGCAATGTTCCCTCTTGGGTCATCTATTCATTTATTTAAAAGAAGTTCTAATTTGCAATGTCTGAACGAGGTACAAAATATATCTATTGAAACTGTGATCATATGAATAAGTAAAATAATAATAAGACCATAAACTATTAAAAATAATATAAAAATATTAAGGGGCCCTTTTACAAAAGTGCAGTAAGGCTACCGCAGAAGTAGTGCGCACCAAGGGGTCCTTTTACTAAGGTGCGTAGGCGCCTACTCGCGTCCAGCGCATGTCGATTTGGAACTACCGCCTGGCTGCTATGTGCCCCGGCCGGTAATTCCATTTTTTATGTGCGTCCAACACGCGCAGCAGAAAATATTTTTTATTTTCTACCGTGTAGCGCTAACAGGTGGTAATCGGCAGTGTACGTGCACTGACAATTACCGCCCGATTAACGAGTGAGACCTTACCAGTAAGTCAATGGGTGGTAGTAAGGTCTCAGGCCCAACATGGACGCGCACCAATTTTTATTTTGTGGCATGTCCATTTTTGGCAAAAAAAGGCCTTTTTTGCAGGCGTGCTGAAAAATGCACCTTTACACGTCCAATACATGCACCCACAACAGCGCAGGCCATTTTCCAGATCACCTTAGTAAAAGAACCCCCAGGCTCCTGGCGGTAGTTATGATTTTGGTGTATGTAGTTTCCCACAGTAGAAAATAATTTTTTATTTTCTACCACAAGGGGAGGGGGGGGGGGGTCCCGGAAGTATTTAACAGCATGGCAACATTGGTGCATGCTGCCTGATTACTGCCAGGTTAGTGCATGTGCCATTAGTGCCTGGCCATTATTACCATAAATGGAAAATCGGCTTTTCGCAGCCGCACTAAGAGGTGGCCGGAGCGCACGGAAAACCATGCACTACAACTACCACCAGTCACCTTTTAGTGTGTCTTCGGAAAATGGCCCTTAAATGTTTTGCTGATTCCTACTTACTCATATCTCGAGTGTGCTTAAATGCAAATGAAACCTCTAGGATCCTATTCTGCTACCAGCAAATGTCATTATTATCAACCTTAATTGAACCCAGCTGACACAATGGAAAAAATTAACAATGAGACCTAAAATATAAACAGGGTAAGGATTAAAGAAAAATGAAAAGCAAACAGAACTCTAGCCCTGCATTTCCAGAGAAGAAAAAGCTTGCCTGAAATTAACAAAAATAAAAAGCCTTATGATGCTTTCTAAGCCTTTATTCAAAAACCCTCCCCTGATGTTAAGCCAGTTGAGATTCGCCAAGGGCGTAGCCAGACTTCTGCAGGAGGGGGGGTCCCGAGCCCGAGGTGAGGGGCACATTTTAGCCCCCCTGGCGCCGTCGACCCCCCCTGCCACTTTTGCCCTAGTCCCTTTCGACCTCCCTCCCGCCGCCAACTCTCCCCCACCGCCATTGCCATCGTGTACCTTTGCTGGCGGGGGTCCCCAACCCCCGCCAGCCGAATTCCTCTTCAGCACCGGTCTCCGAGTCCGGCATGTTGCTGATCTGGATTCTGTTTCTTAGTCCTCCTGACTTCCTGCACATAGGAAAACGTCCTGTACGTTCCTACGTGCAGGACATCAGGATGACTCAGAATCCAGATCAGCAATGCGCCAGCCTTGGAGACCGGCGATGAAGAGGACTTCGGCTGGTGGCAGCAGAAGCAGGGGGCCAAGGTTAAATCTGAGGGGGCCCATGCCCCCGTGGCCCCACCTAGCTATGCCCCTGGTCTACGCATGTCCAATGCGTGTCAAAATGGAGTTACCACCTGACTGCTGCATGGCTCTTGCGGTAATTTCATTTTTGGCACGCGTCTGATACTCGTGGCTGAAATTTTTTTTTCCGGACGCATTCTAAATGGCATTTGACATGCATAGGTCATTACTGCCCAGTTACCGCATGACACTTTACTGCTAGGTCAATGGCTGGCAGTAAGGCAATTTTGATTTTGCCACATGTCCATTTTCAGCAAAAATAAAAAAAGGCCTTTTTTACAGGCACACTGAAAAATGGATTGACGTGCACCCAAAACCCATGCCTACACTACCACAAGCCATTTTTCAGCACATCTTAGTAAAAGGACCCCATAGGTCGGTTAGGTAATTATAGTCTAAAGGCAGATTTGCTTAATGGTTCCACTCATCCCTTACTGAGAAGTTTCAAATGCTACTTGGAAGGGTGAAGTTTCTTCCTCAGATTCATTAGATTGTGGAGTTATGCAATCAGTACTTTTAACACCAGTTTTAACTTTGCATTTTCCCTGTTTGAAGTGATTCTTTTGTGCTATAGCATCATTGCTATAAAAATGATCTGCAAATTTATTGCTCAAAAGAGAAATAGGATAAATCCCTCTGTACAAAAAGTCAATCATTGTTAAGTACAGTGGCCAAGTGAAGTGAATTCTATATATATGGTGCCAAAAAAGCACTATTTTTTTATAAGATGTGCTTAAAGTTAGGCATGGTTTATAGAATAGCGCTTATACCCTGAAACAGTGCCTAATTTTAGGTTCGCAATACTAACAAGCCCAGCTCCAGTATGTATTTCTCTCAAACATACAGTTTAGAAATCAATTATAGTAATACTAGATGTAGGATGAATATAGGATGAGCATGTAATCGTCATCGATCCTTTATCTATATATTTTTGTATCATTTTCTTCTCAATATTGTAGTATATAACCAAGTACTTATCTTTATTCCTTCTTAAATCCTTCATTTTGAAGTGTAAGTAAAATCATGATAGGAGACACATCAAAACCGACATGAATTCATGTTTTGCCAATCGCTGTCTCAAGGTCAGTCTCCATATAAGTATAACCGCAGTGAATGAGAACAGATACTGACCTTGAGACAACCTTCGTCAAAACGTGAATTCATCTTGGTTTTGACGTGTCTCCCATCATGATTTTACCTACACTTCAAAATGAAGGATTTAAGAAGGAATAAAGATAAGTACTTGGTTATATACTACATATTGAGAAGAAAATGATAAAATTATTTGAGCCAAGCATGAATATAGGATGAGCATGTAATCATCATTGATCCTTTATATATAGGTAAAGGATTGATGATGATTACATGCTCATCCTATATTCATGCTTGGCTCAAATAATTTAGCCTAATGGTTGAAGTATGCGTATCTGATGGATCCGACAGTATTACTATAATTGATTTCTAAAGTGTATGTTTGAGAGCTATACATATTGGAGCTGGGCTTGCTAGTATTACAAACTCTTTTGCCTCCTCCTTTACTATAGAACCTATTGGTGCTTATCTGGCATAATTTTAGGTGCAGCCATTTGCATCAACTGAAACGTGGTTCAAATGTACATCACTAAATTAGGTGCCCATCCCCCCTCATTCTATAACAATGTATGTAAATGTTAGGAATGCCCCCGTTCCACCCAAAGTCCTCCCATTCACAAGCCCTCTTTGAACTCGCACATTAAAATTTAAGTGCGGATCCAATGCCTAAATTTGCATGTATGAATTCCAATTGAATCTAATTAGTGCCAAAAATGTGTTATTTACCAGCTAATTATCAGCACAGATTAGCTCATTATTCAGTTAAGTTACATATTCAATTTGGGTGCATGCCCAAGGGCCCTGTTTACTAAGCAGCGTTATAGGCACGTTAACATTTTTAATGCGTGTTAACCATGTACTTGCCTACAATATCCCTATAGGTGCCTATATGGTTAACATGCACGCTAAGTGTAGGTGCGCCAAAAACACTAATGCACCTTAGTAAACAGGGCCCCAAATTTGCACATGCAATTTTTAGCAACTTATAGCAGGTGTATAGTATCTAGCTGAATGCAAGCTCAGAGGCTTAATTTGAATCAGCTTAAAACTCTAACTTTATGGATCTGATACAATTAAATTATCTATATAAATAATTCTCACCTCAAACATTCTGAAGCTCAGTCTGTGGCAGGGAAACACTGAAGCCCTGCACTGTTGGTAGGCTAGGCTGTCAGCACCACTCACTGTCACTCATGCACCACTCACTGTCAGTCATAGACCCACCCTCAGCCACGCCCCTTCCGCACATAATTCTCAACCCGAACGTTCTAATGAAGCTGCAACTTCCGAGGTGGCATAGATCGGAATTTTTCCCCATGAGTGTCTGCCCCGCCCTCGCATCACAATGTGTCATGGCTATGACACTCAGCGAATCGCATCGCTCAGCCCTACACCCCCCACGTTGCCACCTCTACCACCCTCCACCCCCCCCAACGTCGCCACACCCACTACTCAACCCTCCACCACAGATCGCCGCCACTCCCCCTCCCTCCATCCGACGTTAGCTGTGTTAAAAAGGAAGCGGGGCACCGCAGGCAGCCATCACCTGACAGCTCTGCATCTTCTACTCCTCTAACGTCACTGCCCCTGCAGTAGAACCCCGGAGGAGCGCAGCGACATGAGAGGTGAGAGCAGGAAAACCTTGCTAGCGCCTGTTTCATTTGTTTCAGAAACGGGCCTTTCTTACTAGTAGCCTATAACATCATACATTCCAGGTTAGATGGGTTTCCTCTTCCTTTTTAGTCAGAGGTCAGAAATTTGTGGACGATTCTGTACTCAACCTTGAATTTAGAAAAGCATATCTCGTATTTCAAGATCTGCTTGGTTTAAAATGTGAGAAATCAATTTGCTGAAACTTTATTTAACAGACCTGCAGCATAGAAATGCTTTGCAAGCTTTGGCAACCTCACAGTTATATTTGTGTAGATCTTTATTGTTTACCAGCAGAGAGTTTGCATCATCTCCAACTGATTGAGAACTGGCTGTGCTAATAGAGCTCTTATTTATTTGACCTTGGCCAGTTTGTACTGGCTGCCATTGCATTTTATTTTATTTTTATTTTATTTATTGCATTTGTATCCCACATTTTCCCACCTCTTTGCAGGCAGTTTCATTTATGTATGTATTTATGTATAAAGCCTTTCACATATATTTGGCTAGTAAATTGTGGAAATGTGTACCATTCTAGCCTCTTAATCAGTATTCGTTTTTGTTTATATCTTCCATCTGTGAATGATGATAGGGCTTTTGCATTCACTGTTGCTCTATTGTGGAATACCCCCCCTCCCCCACCTTTTCATAGCTTTGTACCTAGAAAGATATTATTTCAGACTCAAGCTTAAGGCCTATTTCTTTAAGCAGAAATGGGTCTATTACTTTTTTAAAAAGTACTTAAGTAAAACGTAAAAGCACTGGTTTCAAAAGTAGCAAAGTACAAGTAGAAAGCAATATCAAAAAAAAAAAAATATGCTCAAGCAGAAGTAAAAAAGTACAGCTCTGTGATACCCCGGCAGAGGGTTGTGGGTGGCCCTGCAAATTAGCCAAGCCAGACACGGTATGTAAATGAGAAAATAACTGGTTTATTAACTGAGCCCTGAGACCTGTTACTTCATAGGCCAGGAATATAGGGGAAAACCTCTGTGGTTCAGTAAACACAGTCTTAAGCAGGCCTCTGGTGGCTGCTGGATTGAAACGCACCAAACTCAGCCATAAGCTCTCTGTTCTTCTCTTAGTCCAAAGGCATACAAGTCTTAGTCCAATTTCAAACGTGGCTTACCTCAGACAGGTTCTGGTAGCATACACATCAGCTAGGGAGCCCTTACACTACAGGATGGCTTCTCTCCTTCTGGGACCTATGTATCAAGGCCTCCCTGTTCTGACCTGCAGAAGGGCTTTTACCTCTTGCTCACTACCATGCCCTGCCCTCCTGGCCAGACAGTCCAACATCATATGTTCACGTGACTGTGCCAGTGGTGTAGCCAGAAAGCAATTTTTGGGTGGGCCAACAAGTCAGATGGGTGGGCACCAGGGTTGCCAACTTTTTTGAAATTGAAAAACTTGCCACCTGATACCCCACCCCATGCTCCAGCTCTACTCCACTCCCAATAACTTCAATAAGGGTAGCAGTGCAGGCTTCAGGGGGAAGTACAAGAGATTGCACTCTTCCGCCTCCATTGAGTCTCGGGTCCCTAACACACATGCTTAGCCTGTATAGCAAGACCAAATACTTTTCAACATATCTTTCCAGTTACACGCTATAGAAATGATCCCAGAAAGTATAGTCTAGTATTAAAGGCAAATAAATTCTGCATCCACAGAACCCTCCTGTCCCTCCCCCAATGGGTACAGAGCAGAGTTAGGACATTTCCCCATAAAACTCACCATAATCTCAACAGCCGCCATATAGTAAATTAAACAATCTTTAAAACAAAATGTCACTCATAACCTAATGCAAATCTACAATGCCAGCACTAACTTCCAAAAGAAGGATCCTATCTATGAAACAGGCATTGCCCTACATATTACAGTGGGGCCGTAAAATATCAACACATCTATTGGGAAAACTAAACAAACCAAACTTACTACAGAAGGCTACATAGAAAATTCATGCTAACAGAATACCTCGATCACACACACGGAATAAAAATGCCAAATATAGAATAATTGACTAAAATGTATAAACATAAATATAACCAAAACCCCAAAAAGCCAAACCTTGCATGTAATACAATACCAGAGATACAGAAAGAAATGCATTTCCTCCTGTGCAAAATATAAACATAGTACGTGCCAGGGATGGTGTTGGAGTGCAACTAGAGCAATTGCTCTTGGTCCCCTGGCAGCCTGGCCAGAGAGAGCCACAAGCATGATGGAAGCTGAAGGCAGTGCAGTCTGGTGATGGGCTTTGGGGTTCCCTCCCAGATTTATGGCTTGGGCTCCAGCCATGTCTAACACCAGCTCTGGCAAGATGTACATTCCAAATGTGACACATTTTAATCACAAAATTGATGTCTGGTTATTTTATTTTTCAAATCAGCTTGGTTCTAGTCTCTGGTTTCTGCTTTCTTCTGTCTTAATTCACTTACCAGGGTCTCCTGTCTATTTGTCATTTCTTCTCTCTCCATGTCCACCATCCATCTCCCATCTCTGTGTCCCTATAGTTCCTTGTCCAGTATCTCCACTATGTTCAAATTCCTGCATCCATCACCACCCTTCTATCCCCTACCCCTGTGTCCAGCATCACCCCTTGTGTCCCTATGCCCTCACATGCCCAGTATCTCCCTTTTGAGTTCCTATTGTCCCCTATGTCTAGTATCTCTCCCCTGTGACCATATACCCCTCCCTCCAAGTGTCCAGCATAGCCTCTCTATTCTCACATTCCCTCCTCTCTGTCAGGCATTACCCCTCTGTGTTCATATGTCATTCCAATACAGCATCTCACGTCTGTTTCTGTATCTCCCCTTTCTTCCTCACTCACACCAATGTCTCTCTCTGCTCTCCGATCCCACCTATCCAGCTACTCTGCTTCTCTCTTCCAGCTTTTGGCTCTTTCTCCCACTGTGGGTTAAACAATTTGTCTCCCTCTTCCTTCATCCCCTTGATCCGCCATCTCTCTCCCTTCCCTCTAATCTCTCCTCCTGGTACAGCACCTCTCTCCCTTCCCTCAAGCCTCCCCTGCAGGCCTTCCCTCCAGCCTCTAGCCCCCCTCCCCACAGGTCCAGCACCTCTCTCCCTTCCTTCCAGCCTGCCCCCCTTGCAGGTCTAACAACTCTCTTCCTTTCCTCCAGCCTCTCTCCCTTGCAGGTCCAGCACCTCTCATCCTTCCCTCCATCTTCCTCCCCCCCTTTCAGGTCCAGCATCTCTCTCCCTTGCCTTTTACCCTTGCCTCCAGCCAGCCAGCCACCCCCCATTGCAGGTCCAGAACTTCCCTTCCTTCCAGCTAGCCACCACCCCCCTTTGCAGATCCAAAACTCTCTCCATTCCCTCCAAGCAGCAACCTCTCCCCTTGCAGGTCCCAAACTTGGCTCCCTTCCCTCTAGCCAGCCAGCCCCACCCCCCCTTGCAGGTCCCAAACCTCTCTCCCTTCCCTCCAGCCAGCCATCTCTCCCTTTTTGCAGGTCCAGAATCTCTCTCCCTTTTCTCCAGCCAACCCCCCCATTTTGAAGGTCCAGAACCTCTCTCCAATCCCTTCCCTATGGCCTCAAGCCCCCCCCCCCACCTCCCACCCCCACGCAGGTGAAACCACTGTCTCCCAGCCTGTCCCTCTCCCACCCTACAGGTACAGCCACTCACTCCATTTTCCTCCCTCACTATCGCTGATCACAGATGAAGAGACCTGCTCAAGAGCCTTCCCTGCCACGATCAGCTCTCTTCAGCGCAACTTCCTGTTTCCCAGAGGGCAGATCGTGGCAGAGGGAAGGCTCTGGAGTGCTCAGCGAATCACTGCTGGCCCCGCCCTTAATTTAAACCGGATGCTTACGGCAGGGGTGAGGGAGGGGAAAGAGATTCATCTCAGCAGCAGGTCACAGAGGGAAGGCTCCGGAGTGGGTCTGAAACGCTGTGCCCAGATGCTTTGCGGTGGGGGTGAGGGAGGGAAAAGAAGACTCACGTGAAGCTGCGGTTGCGATCGCGGTTGCGGTTGTGATCCATTATTTTTGGGTGGGCCTTGGGTGGAAATGGGTGGGCCTGGGCCCACCCAGGCCCACCCGTGGCTACGCCCCTGGACTGTGCAGTTCATCTCTCACCCGACAGGTTTAGCGCCACCTGCTATGAAGTGGCTGAACTGCAATTTCAGTAAGGAAGTGCTGCCAGGGATGCCTGGACCTATGTCACTCACTCCCTCACAAGATCTTAAAACTACTTTTTTTTATTACTAAGTAAAAAATATTCTTAACAAGTTGGACCACAGAATCTAGTTTGTTTACAAGCAGCAGTACTGTATTGTGAATATATCAACTTGTGATCTGTCTGGATCTCTGAGGGTACAATGGAACAGTAACTTAATAAGTGAAATTACAAGTTTAATACCTTTTTTTTTACAAGACTAATACCTTTTCTAACAATATGGCAAAAAATCTGTGAAATATTAAACAAATCTGTAAAGTACATGGGGGTAAAGAACACAGACTAATTTCAAAATTAAATCCATATGCATAAATCACCAGGCCCTCTAGAGGTGTTTACCCATGGAATCAAATAGTAATGTAGCTCTGCCTATTACCTTCACTTTCATCAAAGCAAATAAACGAAGGTTATCTGTCCATCAGGTTTCTCTTATACTAACGTGGGCAAATAATATCTCTCTATATAAAGGCAAAACCAACGTTCTATGAAGCCTCCAGCCGGAAGTGTGAAGGGGGCGAGATATCCGGTTTCCCTATGAGTGTCTGCCCCGCCCTCTCTGTAACACAGTCAGTGAAGGAAAACAGCAGAGCACGAAATCAAATCGCTGGCTCTGTAACAGTGAAGGACTCAGAGGGGGGAGGGGAGAGAGGCCAGAGGGCAGGGACACACACACTCCCACATGCACACAGAAGAAAACATTGCTAGCCCCCGTTTCATTTGCATCAGAAACGGGGCTTTTTTACTAGTATATATATAAAAGGCAACACCAACGTTCTATGAAGCCTCCAGCCGGAAGTGTGAAGGGGGCGAGATATCCGGTTTCCCTATGAGTGTCTGCCCCGCCCTCTCTGTAACACAGTCAGTGAAGGAAAACAGCAGAGCACGAAATCAAATCGCTGGCTCTGTAACAGTGAAGGACTCAGAGGGGGGAGGGGAGAGAGGCCAGAGGGCAGGGACACACACACTCCCACATGCACACAGAAGAAAACATTGCTAGCCCCCGTTTCATTTGCATCAGAAACGGGGCTTTTTTACTAGTATATATATATATATTTTAAGTAGAAATCCAGTTTCAAGATATTTCAAGACTTCTTTCAGAAATCTATAAATAGGTCTCTAAGAGCAGATATTTGAGGACATAGAAAGTTAAGTACCCTCAAATTCAAACAACTGCTCCTAGAGACCTCTTTCATAGATTTCTGAAAAAAAGTCTTGAAATATCCTGAAATACTACCAATCTATACTGAGACCCAGTAATCTATACAGCTTTAATCTAGGAGATAACTGGCTCCATTTCAGCTGTTTTAAGGCTATATTCGCTGTCTGTCTGAAGATCTTTAATGTTCAATGAATCCCCAATAGAAACTAATTAAAGCAGAACAAACCTTACTTGGGAATGAAAGAGCTCACCAGATCATTTCCAATATGAGTTTATCCAGCCTAGTGAAGGACTGCAGAGAAGATATTTCAATTATCAGCCTTTCCACAAAGGCCTTCCAAGTGTGGTTTAGAAGCACTAAATCCATTGTCTAACTCTTCACAGAAGAAAACAGTTGCTGCTCTACCAAAGCCAGTCAAACAGGGAATCTACCCATTCCATTCAGTAGCTCAACTGTTCGAGGGTTTGTTAAACATGAAGAGCAAATTCAACAATGGAGCTCCACCACACACAATCTATTCTAATGCCATTGTGGTCTTCTATCTCCCCACTCTTTTCATAAGTAGGAATCTCAATCTGTTCTTCAAAACTCAAGACCTCCTAAAATCTTCTGCCATCGGATCGTTATTTGTTATGGTAGGCAAATTAGAATCTCCTAATAAAAGCACATTATTAAATTTTACACATACTAGTATCAGTGGTATAGCCATGGGGAGGAACTGGGGGCCTGGGCCCTCTAATTTGGATTTGGGCCCCCCAAGGTCTGCTGGTTTCTCTAGATTGGCTGGCTGTCCCTCATTTCTATGCTATATGTTCTACTGAGCTTGGCTAGAACTGAAAGATAATCGGGTTTTGATGTCCCATTCCTATATTGTGATCCTTTATATAAAACCAGAACTAGGGTACTAATCTCTCCGTCATAGCACATGGCTTCCTAACCATTGGCTTGCCTTCTGAGGGTTTCTGGCTCAAAGTCAATATAAAGTACCATCTCTTCTCCATCCACAAACACTAAAACGACATGCTGGTACATCAAAGCTGTGCAGCTTAACCAATATTGGTCTAAGAGTATCATTCAATAAAAACAGTGCAATAAAGAGTGTATTAATGGTTTTGTCACTTATGTAATCATCTCTTCAGGAGTCCAAACTATCCCTTTATGGTACTTACTACTGTGTCATACAGCCTATATATATTCAGCGGAGCCAGAGTTGCAAGTGGTTACTGTAATGGGTGTTCAGACAAAACTGTAGAGACGGCAAATGCAGTTGGTTGACTCTCATCACACAACTGCCTTGTGTTTGAACAGTGTGGATAATCCTCAGAATAATTTACAGCAGCTATTACTGGCCTGGGTCATCAAGCCTCACAAATTGGGCAACTCCACAGTTTCACTTTCCTCAGGTGCAGGAGAGATCACCTTGCAATTCTACCCCTGACTCAGTGCTTCTTGACAAGCACACTTTGCATCCCCCTGCTTTGCCACCACAGTCAACTCATCTGGTTACTGCAGGTTACTATCCAAAGAGACCACAGCCATTACAGTGAGCTGAAAGGTCTCCAAGGAGGGAGTCATACCCCTTTAACAAGGCACTATGAAGGAGCTTGCAAACTATGTGGCCACTGCCAGGCTCACTAGCTCTTTCTCCAAAATATGTGTATATTTGCAGAATAGCAATTAAGCATCAGTTTGGTATTTACCTGCATATCTGCACACAATCATGATGTTTATGGCATTTTTCAAATGATTTTTACATGTAATTGGTGCACATCTCTGTTTTTTTTATAGGATTTCCCTCATAAAGGCTCACTGCCTGTACATTAATGCCATGGAGACATTTAACCATCTCTATCAAATCCCCTCTTTCCCACCTTTATTCCAGACTATACATATTGAAGTCTATAAGTCTGCCCCCAAACGCTTTAAGACAGAGACCACTGACTAATTTTGTAGCTGCCTTCTGGAGTGACTCCATCCTGTTTATATCATTTTGAAGGTGTGGTCTCCAGAATTGCATACAATATTCTACACGTGGCCTCACCAAAGTCTTATTCAAGGCAATATCACCTCTTTTTTTTTCCTGCTGGCCATACCTCACTTCACTCTTTCCCTTGGAGTTTTGCAATCCAAGTGCATGACCCTGAATGGTTTTTTTGCACTAAATCTTAGTATCAATTTCTGGACCATTTTATTTCAAACTCCACTAGATCCCTCTTCATGCTATCCTACTATTACTACTACTAGTATTATTGTTTCTATAGTATTACTAGATATGCACAATGCTGTACACATTATATGCAGGTATTTATTTATTTATTTATTTATTTATTTTATTGCATTTGTATCCCACATTTTCCCACCTCTTTGCGGGCTCAGTGTGGCTTACAATATATTGTGAATGATGGAAATACAATTTGTTACAGTACTGTTATGGTTACATAGTGAGGAGTTATGTGAATGCAAAGTCAAAATCAAAATATCATTTGGGAAAATAGAACAATGGAATGTATCAATGGACAAAATATCATTTGTGGATAGAACAATGCAGTGTATCGATGGGGAAATGATAGGGCGATAGAACAATAGCAAGAGAGCATTAGGGTATAGCAATTTTATCTGAGGGTAGAGTTTTAAGTGTGGTGAAAGTACGGGGAAGAGAATTCAGAAGAGAGTGTATTGATGCATTTCTATTAGTGTGTATGGAATTCATGTGTTCTGATCCTTGCAATAGATTTTTTCGAAGAGATGAGTCTTCAGTAGTGTGCGGAAGTCGGTTAGTTCATAGGTCGTTTTCAGGTTGCATGGTAGTGTATTCCAGTAGTGCATGCTCATATAAGGGAAGGTTGATGCATGCAGTACTTTGTATTTTATACCTTTGCACTTCGGGAAGTGGAGATTGAGGAAAGTTCGGGATGATCTTTTATCGTTTCTGGGTGGTAGGTCTATTAAGTCAGACATGTATGCAGGGGCTTCACCGTGAATGATTTTGTGAACCAAGGTGCATACTTTAAAGGTGATGCGTTCCTTGAGTGGGAGCCAGTGTAGTTTCTCACGTAAGGGTTTTGCACTTTCGTATTTTGGCTTTCCGAAGATGAGTCTGGCTGCTGTGTTCTGGGCAGTCTGAAGTTTCCTCAGTATTTGCTCTTTGCAGCCTGCGTATAGTGAATTGCAGTAGTCCAGGTGGCTGAGTACGAGTGATTGCACTAGGCTGCGGAAGACAGATCTTGGGAAGAATGGTCTTAGTCTTTTCAGTTTCCACATGGAGTAGAACATCTTTTTGGTTGTGTTGTTCGCATGAGTCTCAAGTGTTAGGTGGTGGTCAATAGTGACTCCAAGGATTTTTAAAGTTTCTGAGATTGGTAGATTTAGTTTAGGTGTGTTAATATCAGTGAATTTATTCATGTTGTGTTGGGAGGTAAGTATGAGGCATTGAGTTTTTTCTGCATTCAGTTTCAATCGGAATGCATCTGCCCAGGTGTTCATGATGTGTAGATTTTGGTTGATTTCGTTGGAGATTTCATTAATGTCTTGTTTGAAAGGAATATATATTGTTACATCATCAGCATATATGTATGGGTTAAGGTTATGATTCGATAGAAGTTTTGCCAAGGGAATCATCATTAGGTTGAAAATGGTTGGTGAGAGGGGGGATCCCTGCGGTACTCCACATTCAGGTGTTCATGCAGCAGACGTAGTTGAGCTTGATGTGACCTGATATGAGCGCTGGGTTAGGAACCCCTTGAACCAGTTTAGGACATTGCCTCCGATGCCAAAATATTCAAGTATGTGTAGTAGGATTCCGTGATCAACCATATCAAAGGCACTTGACATGTCAAATTGTAAGAGGAGTATGTTGGAGCCGGTTGCAATCATTTGCTTAAATTTGGTCATTAGGGTAATTAGTACTGTTTCTGTGCTGTGGTTTGACCGGAATCCTGATTGGGCATCATGAAGTATTGAGAGCTTGTTGAGATAGTTTGTGAGTTGTTTGGTTACCATCCCTTCGGTTATTTTGGTTATTAGTGGTATGGATGCAACTGGTCTGTAGTTAGTTATTTCGCTTGGTTTTTCTTTGTGTCTTTGGGTATTGGGGTGAGTAGAATTTTTCCTTTATCCTTTGGGAAAAGTCCATTTTGCAGCATGAAGTTCACGTGGTTCGTTAGGTCTATTATGAATTGTTGAGGAGCTGATTTCATGAGGTTGTTTGGGCAGATATCTAGTTTGCAGTGGGATTTGGCGAATCTTTTGAGCATTTGGAGATGAGGTCCTCTGACAGTGATTCAAATTCGGTCCAGGTTCTGTCTGCTGGATATATTCCGTCTTCTGGGTCTAGACAGTTTAGGAGTGTGGCATATTCAGTGGGGCTGGTGGGTATTTTAAGTCGTAATTGTATAATTTTCTCCTTGAAATATTTCGCGAGGTCGTCGACCCCTGGAGTATCTTTGCTGTTGTTTGTAACTGGTGTGGTGTCCAGCAGTTTATTTACAAGGTAGAAGAGTTTGTGTGTGTCTTTGTAGTTAGGTCCAATCATTGTTTTGTAGTGTAGTCTTTTGGTCTGTTTTATGGTATATTTGTATTTCCTCCAAAGTGATTTCCAGGCATTTAGTGTGTGTTCATCTTTCTTTTTGTTCCATGCGTGTTCTAGTTTTCTGACTTGTGTTTTGAGTTCTTTCAGCTCTTCGGTGAACCATGGATTTGATTTTTTCCTGTGTGATGTTCTGGTTTGGATTGGGGCAATTGTGTCTAATGTTGTTTTACATATGTCATCCCATTCTTGGAGGAATTGAATGGTGTCTGTGTTTGTTGACCATTCATTTTGGTAGACTTGTTGCCAGAATGTTGTGGGGTCTATTTTTCCTCTCGTGGTGTATGTTGTTCGTTCATGTTTGTTGACTGCGTTTTTGTGTATTTTTCGCCAGTGGATGGAGACATATGCTTTATGGTGGTCTGTCCATGGTGTGGGTGTCCATCTTGTGTCTGTAAGTAGGAGAGTTGAGTCTGGGTCAAATTTGTATGTAATTATGTCTAGTGTGTGTCCTTTTTCATGTGTTGGTTGAGTATTAGGTGCGTGTAAATCCCAGAGTTTTAAGAATTCTTTGCATTCTTGTGTGCCTGTTGAGGTGTCGTCTTCGAGGTGTAGGTTGATATCTCCTATTATGAGGATGTTTGAGGCAGAGACACATGTGTTCGAGATGAAGTCCATGAGTTGCGTTTGGGAGTCTTTCCATTTTCCTGGTGGTCTGTAGAATAGGATTGCGTTGAGTTGTCCTTGTAGGTTCGGGTGGGTGATTCTTGTCGAGGCGATTTCGAGTTGTGGTGAGGTGGATTCGCCAGTGGTTGTGATGGTGAACTCGGATTTGTAAATTATGGCTATTCCGCCACCTCTTTTTCCATTTCTTGTCCAGTGGGTGATTTTCTATTCTGGTGGGCATGTCTCTATGATGGCGGGGTCTGTAGGGCCGTGGAACCATGTTTCCGTGATGAACAGAAGATCTAGATTCTCTGCAGTAATCCAGTCTTACTGCTGATCTAGCGTTGATGTATCCTATTCGGATTGAGTGGTATAGTTCTGTAGGGAGGTTAGATGTGTTTATTTTTATTAGTTGTCTGCTTCCTCGGTGGTTGAATTTGTCGTTGTTTTTTCTTTTCTCTTTTTGCTGGTGGTGTTCGTGTGTGGAGATTTTTCCTTTTGGTTGGTTATTATATTTTTGGTCTGGTGAGTTGTTGATATGTTGTGCAATAGAGCTGGTGAATTGTGATTGGGTTGTTGTTGATATTGGGGGTGGTCCATGCGTGGTAGATTATGGGAATGAGATAGATTATTATCAGTAGCTTGTTAGTGTTCATGTTGGATTTTGTGAACGGTGTTTGTGAGAGTGTTGGGTGTTGTTGGTGAATCAGTGGTTTTTGTGGGCAGTGCTTGTGGGAGTGTTGAGCGGTGTTAGTGTTGTCTGTAGTGCATCAACAGTTTTAACAATTGGTCCGTAGCAGTAGTTGGATCAGCAAAATATGGCGGTGCGTAATACTAGCCGTGCTTATCCTGGATTTAGCAGTGGATTGTAATGCAGGCATTTAAAGCATTTAGAAGTAAGGTGGCTAGAAGCAGGCTTAGAAGCAAAACAATATGAGAGGTTTTTAGCATGTGTTCGAAGGCAGTGATGCAATTACAACCATTTATGCTAGCATTTAAATAATCAGTGTAGCATTCAGTTATAATATAAGCACTTAGAGCATATAGAGGTAAGGCAGCTAGAAGCAATTAAAACATTTATGCTAGTATTTAAATAATCAGTGTAGCAGATTATCAGTGTAGCAGTCAGTTGTAATACAAGGCATTTAGGGCATTTAGGTACCTTCTCTGTCCCTAGAAGGCTCACAATCTAAGTTTTTGTGCATGGGACAATGGAGGGGCTAAGTCACTTGCCCAAGGTCACAAGGTGCTACAGTGAGAATTGAACCCCAGGTTGCCAGGATCAAAGCCCACTGCACTAACCATTAGACTACTCCTCTACCCCTCTGGGGTGTCTACCCCTTTTATAGAGTTTGATACAATCTGCAAAGAGACTAACCTTACCAGACAGTCCTTCCACAATATCATTCACATTAAATAGGGCCAGCCTGACTGATCCCTGTGGTACACCACTTATAACATCCTTTTCCTCAGAGCAAACTCAATTTGCCAATACCCTCTGTTTCCTTCTACTTATCCAGTTTTTAACCCAGTCAGTCACTTTAGGGCCCATAGCAAGGGCACTCAGTTTATTTATTAGTCGCCTATAAGGCACCGAGTCAAAGGCTTTGATAAAATCCCACTACACCACATCTAGCAACCTTACCATATCCAACTGTTTGGTCACCCAGTCAAAGAAATCAATCAGATTTGTCTGACAAATATCTACCTTTAGTGAAACCATGCTGCCTCGAGTCCTGCAGTCCATTTGATTCTAGAAGCTTCACAATTGCTTGCCATTCAGTATTATGCCCTCTTAGTTATTGTGTCAAGTTGTTCCAAAAATCTTCTAAGCAAGGGTACCTATTGGATAATTTTTTGCGACTGGAAATTAATTTTGTCATCATTAATAATATGCTGTAATGTTTATGTTTATTCTTTATGTTTATTTAAAACTTGATATACCGTCTTTACATCACAATAGGTCAAAGCGCTTAACAATATAAAATAGTAACATCAAATCCAAACAAGGAAAAAGAACACCATATTTAACAATCACTCATACACAAAAGGATAGAAAACATCAACAGTTAAAACTGCTAGCTGTAATATAAATGATTTAAGAATGAGCAATTACACACATCTGTTTTGGTCATGTTTCTATAGAAATAAAAGTAGCCATGGATATCAATAATTATTGTGATTAATAAACTGTACCATAAAACAGTATTAAGATAGTAACATACAGAACAGCATGCAGGCACAAGAATATAAAAAAGGAATCCAGAGTGTAGTGTTGTATTTATTACAAATGGTTTTTTTTTCAGATTACAATGTGTATTTTCCTGATTGACTCAGTTGAATGGAAGCAGTGGCTTGTAAACACAAGTACATATACTCTCAAAACTGTTTCAGTTTATTCTCACTTGAACCATTCCTTTGCACAAGCCTTGCATGCTTTTGTTCATATATGTTCAGTGCATTTTGTCTAGCAAAAAAGGTGCTGGTACTCAAATGCCAGGCCACTCTTCAGGGGTGGAGTGATCATTGAGGGACTCACCCCACAATAGCCAGGACCCCTGCAACCAGTCATAGAATCTATGACAAGGCAGAATTTGTATGTAGAACCTGAGCTCTTTCATTAAAATACGAGAATCATGGGTCAAGTTTAGCAGACAGTGGAAAAGGTGCCCCCTCAAAAGGTGCCCCCTCAGTACCCCCTCAAAAAAAGCCCTGTATATGTTGCAAATGACAACTTAAATAATGAAGCAAAGTGTTAGGTGCCAATGGTTTGTGATAAACTGAAAAAGCTAAGGGGTCCATTTGTTAAGCCACGGCAGGCTCTACACTCATGCAGTGTGTGCCCAAATGAGACTACCGCCAGGTAGCACACCCTTCTGGTGGTAATTTCAGATTTGTTGTGCACCCATAACGCATGGATGAATTATTTATTTGTTTCCTCCTACTTCAATGGTAGGGGGGTCCAGAGCCGAGATGAGGGGGCACATTTTAGCCCCCTCCCCTGGCGCAGCCGACCCCCCCCCCCCCATTGCTGACACTGACCCCCCCCCCACCCGCCTGCCATTGCCGACACCTCCAACAACTTTGAGCCCCCCCTTCCGATGACCCTCTTGACCCCCCACCCGCCGTCGCCTACCACCTTTGCTGACCCCTGCCAGCCGAAGTCAGGATGTCAGACTCGGTCAGAAACTAAACGAAGGAAGAAGACTTTGGATGGCGGGGGTTGGGGTCCCCGCCAGCAAAGGTAGCAGGTAGCAGGTGGCGGGAGGGGGAGTTGAGAGGGTCACCGGCAGGGGGGTCCAGGGCCAAATCTACGGGGGCCCAGGCCCCCGTGGCCCCATAGCAGCTACACCCCTGTCCTATGCATGCTGGTTCTGGCAGTAATTGGCACTTGGTGTGTGCCGACTGGTCACTGCATGTGTAGACTATGAGCTTTTACCACTAGATTAATGGGTGGCATTAAGGGCTCAGGCCAGTTTTGGGTGCGTGCTGGTTTTATTTTTAATGCGGGCTCTTTTCCCATCCCATTTAAAAAAGCCTTTTTTTTTGCAGATGCGGTAAAGACTGGCCCAGCACCGTCCAATGTACATGCCTAGACTACCGCAGGCCACTTTTTACCGTGGTTTAGTAAAAGGACCCCTGAGTGATCACCCACCCTGGTGATCAAAATGTCAACTTCCCACTAGAATGAACTTGATGTTGGTTCTATAGTCAAGAACAGAGTATATTATCCCACACGCTCTTCCTTTATTCTTCACTGCACAACGTTTGGCAAAAGAAGTAGGCTAGAGTATGCAAAATTGTTTCCATGCAAGTGATTTCCAAACTGTGTGTCTATGTTCTAACTTTTCATTGCATTGCCAAATCATTTGCCCACACCAGAAAAGAAATAATTTGATATTATAATGTCATTAGTAATTGAGGTAATCTTACAAAGTTTGAAAGCCATAGAGAGGATTGAAATTAATCTGTGGTGGAATACGCTATGTACTACTTTGAAATATGAAAGAGCAGCTGTGAGGACGTGTAATAAAGTAGCTCATGTCTCCAACACTTGGAAGGCAGTAGTGTCCAACATTGCAGCTTAATGTCTTGACTAATCAGTGATGAAAAATGTCATTATCTCTCTCACAGTGTGTTATTGTTCTTCTTTTATATTAGCTGTATTGGCTTCTGTATTTTGTAAACTCAACAAACCAGGAATTCAAAATAAACTTCACTAAAGGGTGCATTAAAAGAGTGCAACACACAGTGAAGACAACATTGTCTGTTATTTTAACTACCCCTCTTTGAGCTGTGGTTAAATTATCCCGGGTTTGATCTTTCTCACTTGTTTCTAGGCCAATGAGTAAATGATCAGCTGCTATATAGACAGTGGCTTGCAATCAGTGTAGAATACCTATATATAGTGCAGCTCACTGGGGGCTCCTTTTACCAAGCTGCGGCAAAAGGGGACCTGCGCTGGCATGCAGAGGCCCCCTTTTACTCCAGCGGGTAAAAGGGAAGTCTCTCTTTCCTGCAGGAAATAGCCATGCGGCAACTAAAGCACTTGCCACGCAGCCATTTGTTTTGGGGGGGAGCCCCCTACTGCCATCCATCGAGGTGTCGGTAGGGGCTCCCATGCTAACCCAGCAGTAACCGGGCAGCACATGGCACTGCCCGATTACTGCTGGGTACACTCTGGCGCTACAACAATAAATATATTTTTGTAGTGTCGGATATGATGGCGCACTTTCTGTTTAGCGAGCGCAAGCCCGTATGGGGCTTGCCACCACTTAGTAAAAGGGGCTCTAAAAAGGCAATTCTACTTTATATCTGGGCTTCCATATCTATGGGCCACTTGGAGGGGCATAATTGAACAGGGCACCCAAGGTTTCATGAGGGCGTCCTCGCAGGAAGACCCCGCGAAGGGGCGGGGAAACCCGTACTATCGAAACAAGATGGGCGTCCATCTTTCATTTCGATAATACGGTTGGGGACGCCGAAATCTCAATATTTAGGTCGACCTTAGAGAAAGTTGACCCAAATGTTGAGATGGTCGACCTTAGAGATGGTTGTCCCCAGTTTTCAGCTATAATGGAAACTGAGGACGCCCATCTCAAAAACGACCAAATCCAAGCCCTTTGGTCATGGGAGGAGCCAGAATTCATAGTGCACTGGTCCCCTCGACATGCTAGGACACCAACTGGGCACCCTAGGGGGCACTGCAGTGGATTTCAGAAATTGCTCCCATGGTGCATAGCTCCCTTACCTTGGGTGCTGAGCCTCCCCCCCCCCCCCAAACCACTCCCCACAACTGTACACCACTACCATAGCCCTAAGGGGTGAAGGGGGACACCTACACGAGGGTACAGTGGGTTTCGGGTGGGTTTTGGAGGGCTCACTTTTACCACAAGTTCAACAACCATCTTCTCTTTTGGTTTTTAACAGAGTGACAACCATAGAAGATTTGTTTGACCCCCGATGCAGGCTTTGATGCCGAAACACGGCCGTGTCGGGTCATTAGTTGATTACCAATAAAGGTTCTTGGATTTCCTCCATATTTGTCCTCACTCTTTTGTTTTTATTGAGATGGGTACTACACCAGCAACTTTAATTGCAACATTTGTTTTGGAACCAGACCGTGATTGGATCCTGAAACAATTTTTTCATCACAGCGATGAACTCTTTATGAACAATAAGATTCGAATATTTCCTGATATTGCAAGAGCAACTCAAAAGAGACATCAACTATTTCTAAAACTTCAACCTCGGGTCTTACAATTGGGTGGTTTATTTTGGCTCACCTTTCCCTTTAAATGTGTATTGAAAGTCAATTCAGTTAAATATATTTTATATGACCCCACTCATTTGAGTTCTTTTTTAGACTTGAGGGTTGCTACAACTCGTAATCTGCAGCCAGCAATATCATCATCATCGACTCCGTAATAGTTATTGATAGGGCACTTTAAGTTCTCTTCTTTATTTACCTGCTAATTTCATTAGTGGAATATATATTTAATGGAATTGTACCTTGTTTTTTCCTTTGTTTGTTATTTGAATATATGTATAATTTGAATATTACTTATCTCCCTCTATCTTTCATATCAAGAGTTTTCTTGAATTATTGTGAATACTTTAAAAAAATAAAATAAAATAAAAAAAGGAATGTCTGAAGGAAGACATTACACGATGTGATACCCGCAAGCGAGCCTTCTCCAGAGTAGCCCCCACATTCTGTTGTTGTTTTTAGCCCATTCTTGAATTGACAGGTAGTCAGTTTATTCAGGGCTGTGGGTAAGTCAAGTTCAATGGTTATGTGTAACATAGTAACATAGTAGATGACGGCAGAAAAAGACCTGCATGGTCCATCCAGTCTGCCCAAGACAAACTCATATGTGTATACCTTACCTTGAATTTGTACCTGTCTTTTTCAGGGCACAGACCATATAAGTCTGCTCAGCAGTATTTCCTGCCTCCCAACCACCAGTCCCGCCTCCCATCACCGGCTCTGGTACAGACCGTACAAGTCTGCCCTCCCCTATCCTCGCCTCTCAATCACCACCCCCTCTTCCCCCCACCTGCTCCGCTACCCAATTTCAGCTAAGCTTCTGAGGATCCATTCCTTCTGCACAGGATTCCTCTATGCATATCCCACACATGTTTGAACTCCGTTACCGTTTTCATCTCCACCACCTCCCGCGGGAGGGCATTCCAAGCATCCACCACCCTCTCCGTGAAAAAATACTTCCTGACATCTTTCCTGAGTCTGCCCCCCTTCAATCTCATTTCATGTCCTCTCGTTCTACCGCCTTCCCATCTCCGGAAAAGATTCGTTTGCGGATTAATACCTTTCAAATATTTGAACGTCTGTATCATATCACCCCTGTTCCTCCTTTCCTCCAGGGTGTACATGTTCAGGTCAGCAAGCCTCTCTTCATACGTCTTGGAACGTAAATCCCATACCATCCTCGTAGCTTTTCTTTGCACCGCTTCCATTTTTTTAACATCCTTCGCAAGATACGGCCTCCAAAACTGAACACAATACTCCAGGTGGGGCCTCACCAACGTCTTATACAGGGGCATTAAAACCTCCTTTCTTCTGCTGGTCACTCCTCTCTCTATACAACCTAGCAATCTTCTAGCTACGGCCACCACCTTGTTGCACTGTTTCGTCGCCTTCAGGTCCTCAGATACTATCACCCCAAGATCCCTCTCCCAGTCCGTGCCTATCAGACTCTCCCCGCCTAACACATACGTCTCCCTTGGATTTCTACTCCCTAAGTGCATCACTTTGCATTTCTTTGCATTGAATTTTAATTGCCAAACGTTAGACCATTCTTCTAGCTTCTTCAGATCTTTTTTCATGTTTTCCAATCCCTCCGGGGTGTCCACTCTGTTGGAAATCTTGGTGTCATCCGCAAAAAGGCAAACTTTACCTTGTAACCCTTCGGCAATGTCACTCACAAATATATTGAACAGAATTGGCCCCAGCACCGATCCCTGAGGCACTCCACTACTCACCTTTCCCTCCTTCGAGCGAACTCCATTCACCACCACCCTCTGGCGTCTGTCCGTCAACCAGTTCCTAATCCAGTTCACCACTTCGGGTCCTATCTTCAGCCCATCTAGTTTATTCAAGAGCCTCCTGTGGGGAACCGTGTCAAAAGCCTTGCTGAAATCTAAGTAGATGACGTCCATAGCACGCATAGATGCAGAACTGAGTGTCCATCAACCAAATTGGCTTTACTTATTTACTTATCTCAATTTACTTGTAGAACATTATCATCTGTATGTCTCTTACTTTCAAACTGAACTGAAGATGGCCCAAACATTTTCCTTCACAATCCCACTTCCCTTCTTTCCCCTTGTGCTGTCAGCAGCCTTCTTTTAATTTCTCCATTTCTTCTGTGCGCACATCGAAAACCATTGGTAAATTCATTTTCCTTATCTATATCACCAAAACTCCACCCCATCCTTTCTGGACATGCTACAAAACACTTCAGTCATTATCTCCTGCTAAGATTACTTCAACCTTCAACTCACGGGTCTTTCACTAAATAATCTAGCTCCACTATAATCTATTCAAAATATAGTCACACAGTTTATCTCCCTCCAATGTTGCTACTGCCATATAATCCAATGTTCCCTCTAAGCCATGTGGGGGAGCAAATGTGCCTGTCTAATTGTTAGGTAAAACAGCAACCACACTATTTTGTCTAATTATTGACTAAGTTACAGCCAATGTGTGGTTTGAACTGCAGTGCTGATTGTGCCCACAAGACTATGGGGCACCATGCAATTCAATCCCCAAGCTTACAAGAGCGCCCATCAATTAGACAGCTGTTGGCAGTTCACCGTGCAGCTTAGAGAGAATATTGAATGCATTTTTTTAAAGTCACTCTGTTGGGTCCTCATCTGTTTTTACAATTTTAATACAGTTTAAGCAACTCCTTATTACCATACAACTGTCATGGTTTTCTAGTTTTTTTTATTGCAACTCCTCCCTTATAACTACCTGCATTCTTCTGTTTAAACCTCATTAATCTGAAAACTTGACCCTTCTCTTCCATTGCCAACATCTGACTCTATGCAATCTGCCTTGCTGCACTTCTGAGTTGACCTGGCATGCTTTCTCAAACCATATTTATATCTCATCTGAAAGCCCATATTAGTGGCATTCCTTGATTGGCTGCCACCTGGGGCAGATCGCCGCTTCTCACCCCCCCCCCCCCCCCGGGTGCAGCATGACCCTCCCGGTACATCACCCCCCCCCCCCCCACATTACCGTCTCCTTCCCTGGCGCATCACCTCCAAGCCCCCCCGGGTGCATTCTTCTTACCTGCTGGGGTGCTGGGAGCAGCCACGCGGCTGTCTGCTCCCTCTGCCCCAGAACAGGAAGTAACAGCAGAGGGAAAAGGAAACCATCAGAGCTGACAGCCATGTGACTGCTCCCTGCACCCCTCCTGCAGCGTGCACCTGGGACAAACTGCCTCCAACCACTTCGCCCTCGGTACACCACTGCCCATATTTCTGATGCTGTCTTCGAATCTTAAATCTGGTCTCCCCCTGATAAAAGTTTTATTGATTTTAATCATGCTATTCTAACAAATACATTCCCAGAAGTACTATTTCTCTTGTCTGCATATATTGAATAGATCATCAGTTCTACAGAGGAAGGAATCCTATATAATGATTCTCACCTCCAACAGGATGTGCCTGGGACCGTGCCTGCCGGAAGTGGTCTGCTAGGCAGGCACACACTGAGTGCTGGCCATTAGGACACAGGGTTGATAGGAGAGTTTTAAAAGACTGAAGGAACCGCAAGTGTTAAATGGGGGGAAGGGGGAGTTCTGAATGACTGAAAGACATGAACATTTGGGAAAGGAAAACAATGTGAATGCTGGCCATTAGGACACAGGGTAGATAGGAGAGTTTTAAAAGACTGAAGGAAACAAAGTGTTAAACTGGAGAAGGGGGGGGGGGGGAGTTGTGAACGACTGAAAGACATGCAAATTTGGGACAGGAAAACAATCTCAATGCTGGCCATTAGCACACAGGGTACATAGGAGAGTTTTAAAAGACTGAAGGAACCAAAGTGTTCGGGGGGGGGGGGGGGGGGGGGGGGGGAAAGTTCTGAATGAATGAAAGAAATGACAATTTACGAGAGGAACACAATCTGAATGCCGGCCATTTGGACACAGGGTAGATAGGACACTTTAAAAAAAAAATGAAGCACGTGAAAGTGTTACATCTTGGGGGACGGGTGAGGAGGAAAGCAGTGGAGTATCCGGATACTGGGCGTTAGGGCCACGGGGGTACATAGACTTTTGAAAGCCTTAAGGAACCCAAAGTGTGGGAAGGAAGAGGAAAAGGAGGGGAGGGAACGGGGTGAGGGGCATTAGGAACAGGGGAGGGGGCCCTGCCACACACTCTCATTCTCACACACACACTGTCACACAGACAGTCTCACTCTGTCACACACCCGCACATTCACTCTGGCTCTCTCTCTCAAACATACACACTCCCAGGAAAACCTTGCTAGCGCCCGTTTCATTCGTTCCAGAAATGGGCCTTTTTTACTAGTTATATATATATAGATATAGATAGACAGAGATAGATATATGTCTATGCAGCTTTGCATGTATCATACAGTCTAAACACTATAGTAGGGGTAGGCAATTCCAGTCCTCAAGAGCCCCAGGCAGGTAAGTTTTTCAGGGTATCCACAATTAATATGCATGAGATAGATTTGCATGCACTGCCTCCTTGGTATGCAAATTATTTTTCTATTCTCTTTTTTTTTTTTTTATTGTAGGCATGTTATTGAATGATGCTCACTAGGGATTTCAGGTGCATACCCTTCCCTTCCCTTTCCATTCCAACCTGTTCTTTCAGCATTTGGATTCCTTCCAATTTTCTTTCCAAGTTGGACATAACTATGCACGTTAAGCTAAAGTGGTTATTTGCCTCTGCTTCTATTATTTATAAATTAGTAGAAAACCCTTCTTTCCCAGATCCTCTTTCTGATCTGGTTGGTGGTGATTCGTGGGGGCAGGGAGCAAGTCGGGAGAACTGGGGAGGGGGAGAAGGATAAGCTTGAGGTTAAATGGGAGTTCCCCATCCATTTCCTTTCCTGGCGCTGCCCAGGCATGTCAAAAGAGAAAGCCAAGACAATCAACTTCTCAGCAGTGCATGGAAAGACAGCACCACTTAGTGAGCACTGCTATTCCAGGGAGGGAGGAGGAGGGGATGGCAATAGAAGTGGTCAGAACAGAGGAGAGAATAAGAAGGAGGGGCATTGCCCTCTGCTGTCAGAGAAAATATGGCATTTTAGAAGTATTGCAAGAATTTTTGTAGCAAAAAAGGTTATCAATAGAAATCAAACAAAATAAAACATGGAAAAGAAAATAAGATGATACCTTTTTTATTGGACATAACTTAATACATTTCTTGATTAGCTTTCGAAGGTTGCCCTTCTTCGTCAGATCGGAAATAAGCAAATGTGGTAGCAGATAGTATATATAAGAGAAACATCAAAGCATTACTTTGACAGTCTGACAGAGTGGGAGGGTGGGGGTGTGCATGGGGACATCAAAGCATTCCATTGATATTCTAACGGGATGGGTGTTGGTAGGTGAGAGGAGGGTAATAAACAGAGAAATAAACAAAAAATAAATGTGACAGCAACCGAGTTCTGTGTTCAAGCAACCAGCAGTGCCCTTTCTTTACAATGGAAAAAGTGGTGGTGTAAATCCCAGGCTGAATGCAGTTGTATCTCTTCCTTTATAAAGCTCTTGACAGGAGTATTGCAAACTCTGTATGATGCTGCCAAGAGAGTGAGCGAATTGCATTTATTCTTTCATGTGCTTTACCTGTAATACTGAGTGAAGCTTAAGAGCTGGAAATGATTCAGCTATGGCAGCTGCCCACAGACTAAGTGATCCTCTTAAAACTTCTGCACTGGAACACAGTGGCTGGGCTCATTTTTTCCAGGATCTGATGGCAGTGATTGGTAGGAAAGCTTAATCCAGGGGTGGGCAACCTTTATACACAGAGGGCAGCACGAATGTCAGTACTTTCCTTAGGGGTCTACAACAATATATAATGTCGGAACCGGACATGCATAGAGCCCCATAGACCTTCTGTGATATAGCCATAAATAACCAAACATGATGGAAATGAACTGCTAGAGAGGTTATTCTGAGACTATTTACAAAGCAGTGTTTTAAATAACCAAAACTCTAGTTAATGATGCTTTCTGTGTATATTTCTATGGCCTAATCAGTAGATTCCAAAAACCTCTTTATTATGAAAACAAAGATAAGTAGAAATGTGGTTAGATGGGACTTGCAGGTTATGAAGTGACCTCTGGATACAGTCAGGACTGAATTTCACAGATATGACTTTCCTCGCTAGTAGACCACTTCCAGACATGATCCTGCAGATTACTTGCTGAATTTCACAGGTTTTTAATCGCAATCGCAGAACTGTACCTTTCTTTATTTATTATATTTGTACCTCACGCTTTCCCACACACGGCAGGCTCAATGCGGCTTACATAGTAACAACATAAAGAATTACAAAGTTGTAAGAAGAATATACAGTTTGTAGTAAACACAAGATTAATGGGGTTAACGGATGAGTACAATTAAACATGGGAGATGAGCGTTGGGGGTAGGTGTATGAAGATGGAAAGGAGGGGATATGGGGTAGCAAAAAGGATAATGGGAGCATGGTCATGTAAAACAGATATCAATAAGAATCATGTGGACAAGTTTTGGTTAGGTTGGATGGTTAGGGTAGGCTATCTTGAAGAGATGGGTCTTCAGTGCTTTCCTGAAGGGCAGAAGGCCATTAATGGTACGTCCGTGCTGCATCATCTGCAAGGTCTTCCTTTTGCATTGCTTGTGGTCTCACTTGTGGGTAGGCCTTCTAGCACATCAGTTTGTCTACGTAATATCTCTTTCTCATGGACAGAGTTTACCTGTTCCTGAAAGTTTGCATAATCTCAGACCTATTCTTACAAAATTACAAAAAGCACTATAGGTTGTCATTTGGTATTAAAATAATATGCTGTGATGACTTGACATTGTTATTGTGAGATAAGAGCACTGAAAAATTCACTGTTAATATCATGCATCACTGCTGTCAAGCTTGAGTGCTAACTGATAACACTAATTTTCCACAGCTTGTGGCAAGCTTGCTCGATCATATATGAGTCTTTCAAAGCAAACACAACCAATTCATAAAAGACTACAATTTATAGCACTATGCAATGTTCACATACAATATGTGAAGTTCAACTTACAGCCTAATCCATTCACAGAATATAAATGGGATTTCAGACGCAAGTGACTTGGAAAAATCCAAAATTCAAAAATCCAAAATTCCAGGAATAACATGTATAGAATGTTTGTACGTTTGGGAAGCTTGCCAGGTGCCCTTGGCCTGGATTGGCCGCTGTCGTGGACAGGATGCTGGGCTCGATGGACCCTTGGTCTTTTCCCAGTATGGCATTACTTATGTACTTATGTACTTATGTACTTATGTGATCTTTCTTCTAGCGACATTGGTATGGTATGATCTACAAACCTCTAGCCACAACAAAGAAGAATTGGATTTGAAAGGTGGTGATATGAGGCATATCAAGTTGTAGGCAAAGCCAAAGAGACAAACAAGGCCCTGGGTGGGAAAGAGTCCATACAGAGAAGATTGTGAAATCAAGTTCCGTAAAGGAGTGACCTGATTTGCAGAGCCACAGAGTGGGGAGGAGTTTGGTAGGCAATAAATAAGGAGAGTATATGCAGGAAAATTGTCGTTGGTTGCCTAGAGCCTGAACTGTTACAATCCCCCCGCCAAGTGACCCTTAGAAGATAAGGGGGATTCTTAATTGCCAACTCCAGTTAAGCTGATCCAAGAGGTGAAGAGTGGCAATCAGGTTCGTAGAAGCTGGTACAGAAGCAAAACCTCAGGCGGATTGGGGAGTCTGGCCCATAACCAGGGGTCAGCGCATGATGCGCTCTGCTCACAGCCGGGTGTTAACCATATGGTAATACCCATGGATGACGATAGCCACATAAGGGGTCCCAAACGGTGAGTATAAAGAGTTTGCAGGGAAGAGGAATTATCCCTGGTGTTGCATCTGGCTGCAGAAGAGGCATCGCAGGGTTGTGCCTCATTGTATGGCCAGAGAAACTGCTCTTTACAAAGACTCCTGCTGGGTGCAGAGAGGTGCCCATTGATGACTGAGGTTGATTTGGAGTTACATGAGCTACCTCATTACTGAATGTGCTGAAGAAGGATCATTAATACAGAGTTGCCATTTGATATAGTTTCAAATAAAGTTCCAGTTGTCCTTAAACCTCCTGGAGTGTTGTGTGGTTCCTGGACAGAGGAGCTTCGGTAACCAGACTGTAAGCTGTGTCTACCCACAGACCTACGCTACTATCCGGACCAGTACCCAATCCTGTTTGTCTGAGAAAGAGAAAGTTGGGTGTGCATGAGAGTCTTTTCAAATTGGTGCAGTTCAGTTGGAAGGGGGAGGGGACCAACAAAACTAGACTCAGTTGGAGAAGAGAATAATAAGGGTAGTGAGAAAAAAACAAAACAGACCATCCTTTTATAAAGATAATGAAATGACAAAGTACAGCAGGGGATTGTGAGACACAGTTTTATAAACTACATTAAAAAAAATTATGTTTAGTATTCAAAGAAGAAGGGAATATGAGAATAGTGTGAGCATACAAATAGAAGGGGAATGGAACTCAGTTAACAGAAGAGAGAGTTTTGGTAAAACTATCAAAACTGTAAACAATGGCAATTCTGAAACACAACCAATCGTGCCTAAAAGAAAGGTCTCCAGTATCCCACAATGTATAACATTTTTCAGTATAATCCCCCACATGCACACATCCACCCTCTCAACCACCCCATATAACACACTGCTTCCACAATGTTTGCTTTGTTGTCTTATTATGAGTTTGTATTGTTTCCACTCACTACTGTTAACAAACAATTAAAAAAAAAAACCCTGTAAACAGCTGTTTTCCAAAAACCCACCATATAGTTAAGATAACCAGCTTTGTTTAGCCAAGTCATCCTGGATCCAGCCCCAAATCATAAGAACTAGAGGCTAAAAGATCGCTCAATATCCCCCCTCCCCATCCTCTGACTGGGAGAGGAGGTAATACCTCCAACACTGAAAGCTGCTTCCCTCAAGTGTGTTCAAGATGAGTGTGTCTTCCTTCAACTGTTACCATTCTCTCAGGGGCAAACAAAGCATCAATTTGGGCACAGACCTAAGACATACTGCCTTCAAGATATTCATCTTCTTTCAGTCTCAATCAAATAGTATCCATTTGGGGCACACCCCCTCTCCAAGCCACACTCATTGCTTGCAAAAGAAAAAATGACTTGCCATATATAGACATCCTGGCTTCCCAGCAAAAAGTAAATTTGTATTTTTTTAGGCACAGAGGCAAGATTTCCAGTCACAGTTAAAACAAAAGAACAAGGAAATAAAAAATAATAATAATAAGTGTGTGTTGGGGTAGGGTGGGGGCTTCATTTTCAACCAGTTCAGAGCTATGGTTCAATTCAGACAGCAAGGATTGTGAGATCACTGAATTAAGTTTACAGAAAATATCTACCATTACTGACTGTAACTTGCCTTGAACTTTTAAGAAACGTATGCACTGAAGGTTGGAACTATACCTAACAAAAATGTCTTGTCACCTCACTCAACATCTTTTGCCATTTTTTTCTTCTGCCCATGTTGTTGTTATCCTGTTTTTATTTTCTTTGTCGCTCTCAGATTTATGTAACATTCTTTTGCGTTTTCACTTTTTGACGATCTTCTCTATTTTGTGAAAGATACATTTCTTTTCTTTCCTTTTTGCAGCCACCTCTTTGAAGAACCGTATTGGTTTCATTTCCTTATATAGAAAGATATTGTCCTTTTCATAGCAGGGGCATAGCCAGACAACAGATTTTCGGTGGGCCTAGGCAAGAAGTGGGTGGGCAACAAGTGTTCTCCTCCACCAGCACCAAAAAAATATCTCAGCTGGCGAGAAAACACTTCTTTCCATCTTGTCTTACCATCAGGGGGAAGTCTTCAGCTGATATAGCTTGGGATCTCCACCAGCTACCACTAAATGTGTGTTACTGTTGGGTGGGCCTGAACCCTAAGTGGATGGACCCTGGCCCACCCAGGCCCACCTGTGGCTACGCCACTGTTTCATAGCCCCTTTCAGTTTAGCTCTTCTCTTTAATTTTTGTCTTGTTGGGATAAACCAATAAGGACACATATGAAAATGTTTCAAATGTTTCATTTTTTCTTTAGTAAGTATAATGCTTTGTCATCTTCCTAATTTGACTTCTTTTTGAGAAAAACCTTATGTGGAAACACTCAGATACCTCTTAAATATAAATAATGTAGATGAGTCAAGCATATTTCATATGAAAGAAAATTCTAGAACAAGGTACATGATTCTGACAGCAGGAATGCTGAAGTGCAACCTAAGAAAATGATTCATCCTAGGAAAGGTACTGAATGTATGGATCGACTTCCCAGTGGAGGAGATGAAGGCAAACCATTAACAGCATTCTAGACAGCATGACAGAAGTCCAGACCGCTGTGTCAATTGACCTTGGAGAAAATAATGAAAAGCAGCACATGAGATAACACCAAATGTTAATTTAAACACATTTCCTGAAAATGTAGTAAGAGCACAGACAGTTGTTAAATATAGGATTTATGGTAATTAACTTGAGGAAGCAAAAGACCAGCTATGGTCATTTTACTATTTTGGATTTTAATGTCGGAGGATCAGGAAGGCATATGATTCCTTGATGTTCTCATCCACTGTGTCATAACTTCAAATGGGTTAGGTTTGTCAGAGGAACCTGATGTGGTATGGGGAGGCCTGCAGGGATTCAAACTCTTCCAAAGGTGGGGAGTGGGGATTTGGGGGGCTCAACACACAAGGGAAGGGTGCTATGCACCTGGGAGCTCTTTTACCTTTTTTTTTGTTTTGTAAAAGTGCCCCCTAGGGTGCCCGGTTGGTGTCCTGGCATGTGAGGGGGACCAGTGCACTACGACTCCTGGCCCCTCCCATGAACAAATGCCTTGGATTTATTCGTTTTTGAGCTGGGCGCTTTCATTTTCCATTATCACTGAAAAAAAAAAACGCCCAGCTCACAAATTGTCGAATAAAACATGGACGTCTATTTTTTTCGAAAATACGGTTCGGTCCGCCCCTTCACGGACCCGTTCTCGGAGATAAACGCCCATGGAGATAGACGTTTTCGTTCAATTATGCCCCTCCATGGGAGCCACTATTTCTTCAAGGGAAAGAGAGGTTAACTTCAGAGGATAGAGGAGCAACATGATCTATATCTGACATTGTGTTAGCTCCTGCAGGTAATTTATGTTAACTAATTTAAATATTAGAGCTGCTTTGCATGTATTTAATTTAATTTACATAGTTTAAATAGTTATGGCCCACTGTGGCCTCTTATCAGTGGTGGTGAAATGGGCAGGGTAGGGAGCCAAGATGATAAGCACATTCTGAAGTTGGAATGTACTTCTCTGTTACCTCTGAGTCTTTTTGACCATTAACTTACTTCAACGGGCAAGCACAATGCAAGAAACCCAGCTCAAATCTCTCAGCTGGGTATCCAAATGGTGTTCAGCCTAATAGATTATTAACATTAAATTAACAATAAATGTATATTTCGCCATACACCTTTCGGTTCAATGAAGATCACACATTAAAGAAGACTGGACATTTCCAGGAATAACAAAACAGATATATTTGTTGAAAAAACATGTACTCTGGTATTGTCAGAAGATAACCAACTTTAATGTGCTCATAAAATGGGAGAATCCATGTGCACTCTTGGCCAGGTGTAACACAGCCTCCACCTGAGAGCTTCCTTATCGCAGTCTAGGGCCCTCATGGAAGAAGTGTTGACCGTGAGAGTGGTGTTACTGGCTTCTGGGAAATCAAGTCACTAAACTTTCAATGTCAGTGTGTGGAGTGACCAAGGTGTCCACTCAGATACTTTTGTGGGCTAATATGGCTTCTGTGGAGAGATACAGGCTATTTTCCAAGAAATATTCAATGTCAGAGGCCCTTTTACTAAGCTGCGTAAGCGTCTACGCACGCCTAACGTGTGCCAAAATGGAGTTACCGCCAGTCTACCACGTACCTCTTGCAGTAATTTCATTTTGGGTGTATGTCCGATACGCACGTCTGAAAAATATTTTTTATTTTCAGGCGCACGTAATGGATGCGCACCAAGTGGCATTTGGCACGCGTAGGTCATTACCGCCCGGTTACTGCGTGAGTCTTTACCACCAGGTCAATGGCTGGTGGTAAGGTCAAATGCATGCACGGCAATTTTCATTTTGCTGCATGTCCATTTTCAGGAAAAAAGAAAAAGAGGCCTTTTTTACAGGCACGCTAAAAAATGGATCGGTGCACGCCCAAAACCCATGCCCACACTACTGCAAGCCATTTTTTTTAGCAGTGTTTAGTAAAAGGACCCCTCAGTGTGCTTGCAATCTAAGCCGTCCAGTGTGATTTTAGGGTTATTTGGGAGGCGATTTCTGATTTGGCTAAAGTAATGGTCCCTAAAGTTAATTTTCTTAATCAAGAGCTGCAATTAATACCTGTTAAAACAGGACACTCATGTCATGGAGCTAGAAAAACTTGCCAATCGAGTTGATTCATTGGAATAAAGATTGTAAAGACAGTAAAGCTGTTCAGTCATCAGTGACAACTGATTCAGTTTAAATGGTAAACTGCAGAACATGGAAGACATGGTGAGGAGTGAGAATCTACATTTATTACATTTTCCCCTGAGTGAATAATGTGCCATTAATTGAAACATTTTATAAGTGTATGTTGGAGATTTGGAGAGTTTCATAGGAAATTCCAACTAGGGTTTACTCTCTGCCCTCAAAGGAGAGACAGTTCTAACATCAGCATGAATTGGATATGTCTCAGCAGTCTGGCTCTAGAGAAAGTGCACGTTTTGTGGAAGATGTTGGACAAGAGACTCAAATTGCTGCAACGTTAGTTGTGTTTTTAGCATCAGCCTGTGGTGGAGCTTGTTTGCTGAAGATGTATTTCAGGAATCATCATAAGTTACTTTGCAATCCAAAAATGTTGGTACATCTGGATGCTTCAAGAACGAAAAAAAAAAACAGAAACATTTTCATCTGCTCCATCCTGATTATTACATTTGGGGAATCTGTTCTTTCTAAAGTCTCCCTGTAAGTACATAGTTAAATATAATGCTCCAAAGTATATCCTTTGTACCCTTTCAGTTGTCAGCTCTTGTGCGTCGGGATTTACACGTGGTTTCAGTTGCCGTAACTCCTTGCACGCAAGCTGGGCGTGGACCGGGCACTGTAATGGGTACCAATCCAAGAACACCCGTGATAGAATATCCATTCAGCACTAATCATTTTTGGTGCTGAATTTTGAGTGTCATTTACTGAATCTGGCCCTAATTCCATGGGAGTCCTTTCATTAACAACTATCTACGCTAAGGGGAAAATACACCTCAACCGGAGTCGGTTAATCCACTTGTTACAACAAAAGACTCCAGAATTGTATACCAATTTCTCTTTATTGACACATCAGTGTCAATCAACACACTTAAACATGTTATAACATATGCTCATTCACTCACATGCATACGCCAGTCACCCTACAAGGCTAATGATTACAATACTAACAGCAAAGTGCAGTTTAAACTTAATGTTATAATCACACAGAGTACTAAAATACAACAGAAGATGTCAACTGCCACAAAAAGCCTTCATTAGTGGCGTTCAGACCGTCATTGTTCCACTGGGTCTCATAGATTACATTTGTACCCCACGCTTTCCCACTCATGGCAGGCTCAATGCGGTGGGCAATGGAGGGTTAAGTGACTTGCCCAGAGTCACAAGGAGCTGCCTGTGCTGGGAATCAAACTCAGTTCCTCAGGACCAAAGTCCACCACCCTAACCACTAGGCCACTTCTCCACTCCTTACTCAAGTATACTCAAGTACTGCACCGAATGAATATTTCTCAAAGTGATAACCTCAAATGTTATCGTGATATAAAAATATCAGCAGTAGACCAAAATCAGTTGGCTGAAGAAATGCATCCACAAATGTTGTCTCATCAAACAATCGTTTTTTTGTGGCGGTTGACATCTTCTGTTGTATTTTAGTACTCTGTGTGATTATAACATTAAGTTTAAACTGCACTGTATTGTTTGGCAGTATTGTGTTACATTGTACAATAAGTTTACAGCTTTGCTGTTAGTATTGTAATCATTAGCCTTGTAGGGTGACTGGCGTATGCATGTGAGTGAATGAGCATATGTTATAACATTTTTAAGTGTGTTGATTGACACTGATGTGTCAATAAAGAGAAATTGGTATACAATTCTGGAGTCTTTTGTTGTAACAAGTCCTTTCATTAAACCATGTTATTCACTTACCCTGGGATTCTATATATAGTGCCTTAATTTCCATGCGGAAATCAAAGCGTATTCTATAACAATGTGTGTAACTTAATTGGTTAACTAGCTAATCAATGCTGTTAATTGGATGTTAACAAGCAATTCTCAGCACTAATTAGCATTCATTCAGATTTATGTGCAGAACTTGCTAAGGATATTCTGTAACATGATGCACGAAAATTCTAAGTCACAAAGTTGAAAAGTGGGCGTGGTTATGGGATAGGAATGGGTGGGTCATGGGTGTTTTTAAAATATATGAGCGTTGTTATAGAATACATCCTCTCCGCGTATAATTTACGCCTCAGGATTTACACAAGGATTTAGTTAGTGCAATCGACCATGACTCAATTTAGTCACGCAGAACAGCACTCAGCATATTCTACAACATATGCTTAAATCAAAGTGTACTTTATAGAATATGCTTTGATTTCTGCATGGAAATCGAGGTGCAATATATAGAATCTAGCTCTTAATGTGTGGTTTACCATGCATTAACTGGTAGCACCAGGGCCGCCTAGAGATTGGGCTGGGCCCGGGGCAAGGCCGCCGCCGGGGCCATGCTCCCGCCACCACTGCCCCCCTCCGAGGCCTCCACGTTGCAGCCCCAGTCTTCACCCACCCACCCCAGCCCCGTCAAAAGCCCCCCTCCATCCGCCACCGGGTCAGGCCCTCTGCGTTCAAATCACAGCGCCTCACCTCTGTGTGAAAGCGCAGCGGCAGATCACCTCCCTTCGGGCCTTCCCTCCCTGTGTCCTGCCCTCGCAGAAACAGGAAGTTACATCAGACGAGGGCAGGACACAGGGAGGGAAGGCCCGAAGGGAGGCGACCTGCCGCTGCGCTTTCACACGGAGGTGAGGCGCTGTGATTTGAATGCAGGGGGCCCAGCCCGGTGGCTGACGGAGGGGGGGCTGTCGACGGAGCTGAGGGCGGGCGGGTGAGACTGGAGACTGCGGTGCTGGGCTCCCCTTGGAGACCCGGGCCCGGGGAATTTTGTCGATTATTTTTGGACTAATTATCGACGAAAACCGAGGTTTAACTGTATTAAGTTTGCAGCTATCTCACAGAAATTTTCCTTGTTAAAGTTCATATTTTACCATTGTTTAGTAAAAGGGCCCCTAAGTTAATATTAATACAGATGGATATACAAGTAAATTAAGACTAACACAGTGTCAGCATATATTAAAAACATGTTAAAACATATTTTACATATAAGTAAAATACGTTTTAACATGTTTTTAATGAGCCTTAGCACGCTTTAGTTCACTGGCTTATTAAATGAAGAACACATGCATGTGTTGAATTAGCAACAAACTTCAGCCAGTAACGTTTTCAGAATTGAAAGCAGTAGGACCAGAAAGAGCTATGCTCTCTCCTTCTCCAGTGTTCTCAATGGAAGGCATTGAAAAAGAGAAACATATTGAAGAACGGAGAGTAAAAGGAAAGCAAAGAAAAGAAACCATTAGATTTTTTTTTTTAATCTAGGGGTAAATTCCTTTTCTGTGTGTGTGTGTGTGTATATATACATGTGTGTGAGTGATGGGATTTGGTACTAGGGGAGAGAGAGGGTTCCTGAGGATTTTCATCTTCTGTGCTGGGATAGAGAAAGTTATGTCAGACAGGGGTATAGCTACCATTGAGTGAGCCCAGCAAAACGCCCAATGCCACTCAATGGTAAGGGCTGCCTGAAGCTGCACCCTTCCTCCCTCCCTTCCTCCCTCTCCATCTCTCCCCATGCCTTGGTCCTGCATATATGTAGCCTTCCAACCCCCCACCCCACTGATACTTTAAACATTGCAGCACTTCAATGGGCAGGACACACAAAGGAAAGGCTCCTCGACTTGAGAGCTTCTTTACCACAGCCAGAGAGATGCTGCCTTCACTGTGGCCTCTGCTGGTAACACATTGCAGTGTATGGAGGACCAGTGGGGGTGGGGTTTAGAGACCCAGGACTGGACTTGGAGCAAGTGGAAGGAGAAGAATGGGAGAAGATACTAAACTTTTTTTTGGGGGGGCAAAGACAGAAAAGAGAGAGAGAGAGAGGATGGGAGAGAAAAGGCAGATGGTGGACTGTGGGAATCAGGAGGGAAGAGAGAATAGAGTGAGACACTGGACCAACAGAGGGAGGGAGGGAGGGAGGGAGGGAGAGAGATGCCATACCAGAAAGAGTAGTGGGGTTCAGGGGTGGGGTGGAGGAAGAAGGGAAGAGAGCGGTGAGAATCTGGACATGTGGAGGAACAGGGATACAGAAGAGATGCTGGTAGTAGATGAATGATAAGGACATGGCACAGAGGGGCAAAACTGGACACAAGAGGAAGGATAGGGAACACAGAGAGTATGCTGAACAGAGAAAGATAAGGACATATAGGAGAGAAGCTGCACATAGGGGGAGGATAGCGACAGGGATACAGAGGGGATACACTGGACATGAATGATAGGGACAGACAGGAAAGATGGATGGTGGAAATAGAAAACAAATGTCAAAAGGATAGGAGACCCTGGAGAGAGTTGAGAAAAGCAGAAGAGAGACACTCAGACCAAAGCAATATTCAGATAATAACAGTAGTTAAAAAAAGGTAGGGTATTCCTAATTATAATATATCAGGTTTGGGAAATGTGCCTCTTGCCCCTCTCCCCAGTCCTGGGAATGTTGTGTTTAAGGGGGTCCTTCTCAATTTTTTCACCCAGGGTCCATTCAGTCCTAGCTATGCCTCTGATCCCCTGATCTCAGGCCTGCAAGAAACCTTAAGTTGGGTCCAGAGGGGAATGGATAGGGGATAGACATGGCCTGTCAAGTCCATTTGTTGGAGTATTAAGGGTAAGAAGAGTTAATGGTATCAGAGGCCCCTCAAACATAGCAGGCAGGAGATTGAGGCATATTGGTTCCCTTGTTCAAATTCCTGGGGTATTTAGGACCGATGGGTGGAGACTTAAGGAAATGAAATTTCACACAGTAGCCATCCCTTTTATGCTGAACAAGATAGCATAGGAAATTTGAAATGCAGCATTCTGGTTTAAGCTTGTGTCAATCTTTAGAATTAAGTGCATCTACAGAAAATACTAAATGGAGCACAGCATGCTAGGCTACATGTGGTTCATGCATTGTGTCCTAATTTGGCTTTTGAGGTTTTGACTTTTACATGCAAGTGTATATGTCGACCAAAGTTAAGTGTCGGGATGATCCATGCTATGCTAGTATTCTATAAAGGTCATTCTGTGTGGAACGGCCAATATAGAATATTATTATTTATTTTATTTATTGCATTTGTATCCCACCTTATCCCACCTATTTGCAGGCTCAAAGTGGCTTACATAGTTATTCAAGTGTATCAAGTATAGTTAGTATTGTGTAGTTAAGGGAAGGAAGAAGAAGGGAGGGATTTATTAGGGTATTTATAGAAGGTGGGCTTTCATAATTGAATGGGTTGGTGAAGTGGGTTAATGGGGCTGTAGGTTCTCATGCATTTTGGGGCCTAATTTGGGGCATGGGCATTTACATCTTCCAAAAGTGGGAATAAATTCTCATGCTTAATTAATGACAGTTGCATACAGAAAATCCTAAATCCTAGGAATACCCCTGACCCTCCCATGCCTCTCCTCTGGCCATGCCCCCTTTGGATTTGCATGTGGGAAAACTTAGACAAGCAAGTTATAGATAAGGGCATAGGACAGATCTGTGCATAACTACTAATGGCAGCCAATTAACATCAATAATTGATTGTTGTCACCTATTGAGCCAATTAGTTTACATGTGGTGACCTATACAGAATCCTGTCAGGTCTCTCAAGGCTAAACTGGATTCGTGAGCCCTTGGACCACAGCTGTAGGACGGCAGTGGCAGGCAAAACCCCCCAATCAGCACTGGGCAAACACACCAACAAGACAGGGACTACAGATACAGAGAAGCAAAGCAGGAGCACACTGGACTAGAACACAAGACTGCACCTGCACTTGGCCGCCGTTCCCTAGGGGTTGAGCCCCTAGGTGTGGGCAGCCAGCAGGACTTACCGGATACAGGAACACCCACAGGGAATGGGACTCCAAAGCAAGCTTGACTAACCGGGACCAGGAATCAGGACTCAGAACTGAGGGTACTACCCCAGACAACAGGATACAACACAAGCTTGCACAAACAGGGACTTGAGGTAAAGGCAGAGGGGACTAGAGAACCAAAACAAGACAGACAAGGCAGACAAACACAAGAGGGAACAAGACAAGGCATACAGACATGAACCAAAACAAGGCAGAAGTGTTCCTAACAGCACCAACAAAACAGAAGTGCACCATACAGCATACCAACAAGACCGAAGTGCTCCTAAGCACCAAAAGGGAAAAGCAGGGGAGCCAACAGGGAAAAGCAGGGAAGCTCAAACAAAGCAGAAGTGCTCCTAACAGCACAAACACAGACCGAGACCTTTGGCGTTACAAAGGCCAAGCAGATAGTTTCCAGGTGGTTAATAAAGCCCATCAGCAGCAGAGGCTCAGCTGCAGCAATCTCAAGGCAGCTAAGGGTGAGGCTAGCTGCCAAACTTCAACCCAAGTCTGGAGGGCTGGAATATCTGGACCGGACCGCAAAGAAAATCTGGAATGAGTAGGGAGACAGTAAGACAATCTATGGCAGCCACTGGTTCTGGCCACCAGAGGGCAAGGAGAGCACAGCCAGGGAAAACAGTCACAATCGTGACAAATCCAAGGGTTAGCATGGATGCTGGAGCCTTAATGCATGTGTATAGGTCACCGCACATAAACTAATTGGCTCAGTAGAAGACCCACTTATTCGAAATGGCCTTTTCTTTTCACCCAGGCCCAGATGGTTCCCACCGATTCCTTTAGTTTTCTGTCCAAAGTCTTCCCTCCCCTCTTTCTCTGTCTGTCTCTTTTTATTTACTGGCATTTCTAACTATATTTATTTTAATTATTATGTACATCGCCTTGTTATTCTTGTGACAAAAGATGATAAATTATCAATAAATCAAATCAAATCAAAGCCTGTATTGAATAGACGTGCCTTATTTCTGTAGGCACATTTATCATACTTGAAGACATGTAATCCATTCAGCATCAAAACTGATGGATTTCTGTTTACCTCCAGTTAAGTGACAAATGTGGACTTCTCAAGATCTGATAACAAAATCCAAAGAATTTTTCACTATGGATCTCAGAAATTCATAACATATTGACTTGAATCCATGATTCATTTCCTGCAGTCTACAATATGAAAAAAAAATGGTAGAGCTATGTATGATATTAGGGATTTTGCTATTAAAAACACAGTTCACCTAACCAATCTGATGAATCATTACAAATGTTCCTCCAAGCTCATTGAATTGCTTGGCAAACTTCTTTTCTTGTTTAATATGGAAACTATGGCAGACTGGAGTTTTAGATTCATCATCAAATGCTCTAACTACCTCACTATGACTCCTCTAGCTATTCTGAGAATACTCAGGTAATAGTACTTACGAGCAATAATAATATGTGAGTAAAAAGAACCATTTGGGAATGCAGAAGTTTTAATAAGGGCTCCAGGCTTTACCCTGATTTAATTGCCTTCTCTCTCTCTCTCTCTCTCTCTCTCTCTCTCTCTCTCTCTCTTCCCCTCACAAATATCAGAATGAAATTATACTTCACAACAACTTTTGTCAGCCCTGGAAGGTATGCTGTTTCCTTTATTTAATCCTCTTCACTACTTCTTGACAGTGTTGTATAGTAACTAAGTAAATGTAACTAGTTACTGTACTTAAGTAAAAGTTTTGTTACTTTTATTTGTAAAGAAGTACAGGAAACATTTGTTACTTTTACTTCAACTGAAGTAATAATTTCACCAGTTTTTGCTACTTTTACCTGGTTACTTCTGATTCTTACAGTTAGCAGTAAAAAGAATAAGTGGAAGAGAGACCTAAATGATAATCCCTCAGTAAACTAGGTGGGGGGGGGGGGGGGGGGGCATTTAGTAAACAATTATTGTGATTATTATTATTTTTTCATTTTAACTACAGTTTCATTTTTTAATCATGATCAAAACTCCTTTCTGTTGCCCAGCATTGCTTTCTCTTTCTCTCCCCTGCCTATCTTCAGCCTGTCAAGTTTATTCAAGAGCCTCCTGTGGGGAACCATGTCAAAAGCTTTGCTGAAATCTAAGTAGATTACGTCTATAGCACGTCCATGATTCAATTGTCCGGTCACCCAGTCAAAGAATTCAATGAGATTCGTTTGGCACGATTTCCCTTTGGTAAAACCATGTTGTCTCGGATCTTGCAACTTATTGGCTTCCAGGAAATTCACTATCCTTTCCTTCAGCATCGCTTCCATTACTTTTCCAATAACCGAAGTGAGGCTTACCGGCCTGTAGTTTCCAGCTTCTTCCCTATCACCACTTTTGTGAAGAGGGACCACATCCGCCGTTCTCCAATCCTACCGAACCTCTCCCGTCTCCAAGGATTTATTAAACAAATCTTTAAGAGGACCCGCCAGAACCTCTCTGAGCTCTCTCAATATCCTGGGGTGGATCCCGTCCTATCCCATGGCTTTGTCCACCTTTAGAATTTCAAGTTGTTCATACACACTCTTTTCCGTGAACGGTGCTATATCCACTCCATTCTCACATGTACTTTTGCCAGTCCATCGTGGTCCTTCTCCAGGATTTTCTTCTGTGAAAACAGAACAAAAGTATCTATTTAGCAAATTTGCTTTTTCTTCATCATTATCTTCATAGCGGTTCACAGCATCTTTCAGTCTCACAATTCCCTTTTTAGTCATTCTCCTTTCACTAATATACCTGAAGAAATTTTTGTCACCCCTGCTTACATTTCTAGCCATTTGTTCTTCCGCTTGCGCTTTCGCCAGACATATCTCTCTCTTGGAAGGGTCCCGCAAAGGTGTTAAAGGGTCTGGACTCAGGTGAGATCTTGCCCAGATGGTTAAGCAGCAGTTGTACTTTTGACTTTTTAAATAGAACTTGGAATATGATTCTTACACCGTTTTCATTTTTTTGGGGTGGATTGTCTGTCCATACATACAAACATATATTTGCCCCTGAAGCAGGCACTGGGTGCCAAAAAATGTTGGGCATTTGAATTACTATGTAAAGTGTTTTGTTCTTATTTTCTACTTTTATTAATTTACTAGTAAAAGAGGCCCGTTTCAGAGCAAATGAAACGGGCGCTAGCAAGGTTTTCATCACCAACACCCCCCTCCCCTTCCCTCCCTCCCTGGCCAACCCCTTCGTTGTTCTGCCATAGCTCCGCCCCCAATGTCATGACGTTTGACGCGAGGGCGGGGCCCGGAGTGATTTCCCCCCCCCCCCCCCCGTTTCCCTGCCTCCCTCCCTGCCAACCCCTTCGTTGTTCTGCCATAGCTTCGCCCTCGAGGGCGGAACCCGGAGCGATTTTGGTGGCTTCACCACCACGAACCTTCGAACCTTTTTGAAGGAAGTCAGGGCTTGGCTTCACTGACGTCAGTGTCCTCAGAACGTTGAGGGTGAGTTTTATTATAGTAGATTTTTAATTGATCAAAGATTTTGAAATAGTTATTGGCTCACTTTATGTTGCTCTGTGTTATTGGCATTTTTTACTTGCAGCATATGGACCTCTTATTTTCCTTATTTATGCTCTGTGTTTTGGTCTTTCAGTATTAAAATAAAGGACTTTTTAACATATTGGCACACTGCATTGTGTATGTCCTTTTTACCCCACTGTTTGCTTGTTCCTTTGGATTGACTTGTGGAGTCTTTTCTTCCAAAGAGCATATCCCAGTGCAAGATCTTCTCTGGCCTTCTTTTCTGTCAAGAGCTTTATCATGGCCCCCTTATAGAATTGGAACCCTCAGCAGCTTGTTTCTAACCTGCAAGCATGTGTATAAATTTCTTTGGGTTTTGTTTTTACATCTTCTTAAGGCTAAAAAGCTTTCTCTGTCATCATTGTCATCAGTCAGGGAATACACATTAAACTGGCATCTGCATACACAGGAAAAGTGATTCTTTTTCATGCAGAGTTTACAGAGTTTCCCCATATACAGGGCATGCTTCCTTCTTCACTTCATGGCTGCAATTACAGTAGTAGCATATGCCCTTCTAGCCTGCTTCTGGCCACGTGGAGGGGCATAATTGAACGAGGAGGGCGCCCACGTTTTCCTGAGGATGTCCTTGCAGGACGTCCCCGTGAAGGGGCGGGGAAACCCGTATTATCGAAACAAGATGGGTGGCCATCTTTCATTTCGATAATACGGTCAGGGACGCCCAAATCTCCACATTTAGGTCGACCTTAAAGATGGTCGTCCCTAGAGATGGTTGTCCCCGATTTTTGGCGATAATGGAACCCGAGGACGCCCATCTCAGAAACGAACAAATCCAAGCCATTTGGTCATGGGAGGTGCCAGCATTCGTAGTGCACTGGTCCCCCTGACATGCCAGGACACCAACCGGGCACCCTAGGGGGCACTGCAGTGGACTTTGGAAAAAGCTCCTAGGTGCATAGCTCCCTTACCTTGCGTGCTGAGCTCCTTAAAACCCAATCCCCACAACTGTACACCACTACCATAGCCCTTAGGGATGAAGGGGGGGCACCTAGATGTGGGTACCCCTGGTGGGTTTTGGAGGGCTCACATTTACCAACACAAGTGTAACAGGTAGGGGGGATGGGCCTGGGTCTGCCTGCCTGAAGTGCACTGCAGTACCCACTAAAACTGCTCCAGGGATCTGCATACTGCTGTCATGGAGCTGGGTATGATATTTGAGGCTGCCATAGAGGCTGGAAAAAATATTTTAATATTATTTTTTAGGGTGGGAGAGGGTTAGTGACCACTGGGGAGTAGGGGGAGGTCATCCCTGATTCCCTGCGGTGGTCATCTGGTCATTTAGGGCACATTTTTGTGGCTTGGTCGTATAAAACAAAGGTCCAAATAAAGTTGGCCAAGTGTTCGTCAGGGACGCTCTTCTTTTTTGAATTATCGGCCAAGGACGCCCATGTGTTAAGCACGCCCCAGTACCACCTTTGCTATGCTTCCGACACGCCCCCGGGAACTTTTTAATCACATTTTTTGAGGGGTGGGTGGGGGTTAGTGACCACTAGGGGAGTAAGGGGAGGTCATCCCTAATTCCCTCCAGTGGTCATCTGGTTATTTAGGGCACCTTTTGTGCCTTATTCGTTATAAAAACAGGTCTAGCTCAAAACGTCTAAGTTTTAGTCCTGGACGTTTTTGTTTTGTTCCATTATGGCTGAAAAATGTCTAAGTCTTAGGAACGTCCAAGTCCTGCCCTGAGCACGCCCCTGAAATGCCCCCTTGAGATTTGGATGTACTTCTGATGGACTTCATAGAAAAATATCTAAAAATAGATTTCGAAAATAATGATTTGGACGTTTTTGTGAGAAAAATGTCCAAATGCTGCTTTATGCCACTTTTTAGATGTTTTTCTCTTTTGAAAATGAGCCTGTTAGTCTTCTAAATTTATGTGCTTCAACAACTTTATTAGATACTTAACTAAACTAGATATGCATAACAAGATTCATTGGTTTCCTCCAGCATGTTATTTGTAAGTCACATTTGTTTCTCTAATGCAGTTATTTTTGAAAAGAGTCTGGGATTTTGTTCACAATAGTTTTGTCTGCCTCACTCTCAAAGGTCAAGGTTTCATACAGCTCATATGCTTCTGCGCCAATGCAAGTCAGGAGAATAGCAAAGTGTTATTTCATTGGCTGTCCCTCCAGCTCAGTTGCAATTTCATAATTATACCAGTAGCTTTTGAAACACTTATAATTTATAGTGCAATCCTCTATCAAAATCAGTGGTAGCAGAAGCGGAATTGATGTGTGACAATAATCTATGGCTAATTTACTTCTGACACCAGGTAATATATTCATACTCTCTCAGGCCAGATAGCCTCAACTACTTGCTTTATTATAACTCACAGCAACAACAGGAAGTGATGTATTCTACGCACGTCCACCCTCTACTTCCTAGAAGGATCATAGAGTGGAGGAGTGGCCTAGTGGTTAGAGCACCGGTCTTGTATAACCTCTTGACATCCCATTGTTGCTCCATGTGATCTTAGGCAAGTCAGAACCCTCCATTGCCTCAGGTACAAACTTAGATTGTGAGCCTTCCTGGGACAGGGAACTACCAGTGAACCTGAATGTAACTCACCTTGAGCTACTACTGAAAAAAGTGTGAGCGAAATCTAAATAAATAAATAGACATTTACACAATAGCTAGCATGACCTGTCACAGCAAGCCGATAAAACATTCAACATTCCGATATACATATCCTATTCTTTCACCAATAAAATCTGAATTCAAAAGCCCAGTTTATTTCATATTACTCCCCACCAAAACTTTTGGCCTTAACCTTACATTTGAACACTTCAAATGTAAGGTTAAGGCCAAAAGTTTTGCTGGGGAGGGGTGGGGAGTTAAACACTTTAACACACATTTTTTGGCTTAGCTGCATGTTTTCTGTTTTGCTTATGAAGCCATTGTAAAATTTTTTATTTTATTTTTTTAATTTATTTGTAATTTTAATGAATTTTACAAGAAACACTTGTACAGAAAAGGAGTATTACCATACCATACAAGAAAATATTTTATAAAGAAAATCTATTAAATGATAATTACTGCTAAAGTCCACAATTATAGGCAAGGCACAATTCAAAAATTGGTTAACATAGGAAAAAAAGAGTAGAACATGTTCCCACTTATCCTATCACGGAGTAGATACTAATGGAGGAAGCACAAGAGAGTTTACGGCTGGTTCTTGTCTGGAGTCCAGGAATTTTGCTAACTGATCACTCTCAAAGAAAACATATTTAATTGATTGAAATTTAACAACACATTTGCAAGGAAAATTAAGCCAGAAAATTCCCCCCTGTGACAATACACGATCATGAAAAAGGACCAATTATGCATTTACGTGCACATAGATTTTTTATCTCATTCGAGATTTGCATTAAATTTTACAATGGATGAAACTTCGTGATCGTCCATTGTAAAATTTAATGCAAATCTCGAATGAGATAAAAAATCTATGTGTATGTAAGTGCTTAATTGGTCCTTTTTCTGAAAAAAAAAATTTAACTACACCTCAGGAAAGTGTAGTTACAGTAAGTTGTCCTGCAAAAGAAGCTAGGATTTTCTTGCAAACATTTTGGCTAGAAAATCACTGTACAACCCTTGACATTGCAAGAAAAGTTTCCTGTGAAGCTGGCTCTTTGCTACAAGGGGATTTGCAGCTTAGCACATCAGGCCTTTTGTCTGATAAGGAGTGAGAAAAACAAGGTTTGTATGAAGTCAGTTTATGTTTGTTTCAAGAGGTTTGATTATTTTAATTTCACAGAGTACAGTAAGGAGGTTAGAGGAAGTACACAAGTGACCAAAGATATAACTGAGAAGATAAGGATATTCACAAATGAGGTTCACATCAGGCCAAAAAGGGTTCTACGATTCTTAGCTGTCGATTTGAGACTTAACTTAAACCAGTATTTAAACTAAGGAAGTAGGCTACACAGACTGTTCTCTCAAATAAGCAAAATACTGGAGGCAACCAGAGAGAGATCAGCCCTGCAGGAATGATAATACAAAATACATCAGCCAATAATACATAAAACTAAAAGAACAAAAGTAGAAAAAGAGAGCCTGAAAAACAAGAAATGCATAAAAATAAAAGGAATGAGTGAGCCTTTGCTTTGACAAAGCTGCGGCAAAAAGTGGCTTTAGCATGTCCTTATGCGGGTCTTTCCTGAACGCTAAGGCCACTTTTTCTGCTGACAGAAAATGGCTGATTTTCTATTTTTGTCTTTAATGGCTACATGCTGATGCATTAAAAAGGGCAGTGGTGTGTCCTTTGTTAAAGAAGAACAAGCCTGACTAGTACAAACTGTGTTCAACTCGATAATTGGCTCAGAGAGAAACTGGATAGATCCATATCAATCTGGATTTAGACCTGGTTATAGAACAGAAACAGTCCTTGTATCACTACTAGATGATCTTCACAGAAACAGAGACAGGAGATTTGCCTCTGTGTCAGGGGCGTAGCTACGGGTGGGCCTGGGTGGGCCCAGGCCCACTCAATTTCAGCTCAGGCCCGCCCACCGAAGCGTGCGCACACACTGTGCAGCGGCGTAGCGACCACGGCAGAAACGGCACCCGCTCGCTCTAGCTCAGCTGAGCTGATCTCTCCAGGGCAGGCTCCAGCCCGATTTCGGCTCAGGCCCGCCTGCCCGCCCACCGACCCACCCACGTGGCAAGCGCACACACTGCAGCAACGTACCACGTCGCACAGTCATGGCCATCCGCTCAGGGCCGGCTCAGCTGATCTCTCCAGCAGACTCATCCCGCCTACCGTTGGCTCGGGGGGGGGGGCAGGAAAATGCACTCGTTGCAGCAGCAGCAGGTCCCGTCGCGGCCGCGCAGCGCGTCGTAGTTCCCTCCATCCATATGATCCTACGTGGTAGTACTTTATGACGTGGCTGCTGTGCGCGGCGGTGTGCTCCGCTCGCATCTGAGGGCAGGCTAAAAAAAATAGCTGCAGGTGCACGCAGGCCGGGTTGAGTATTGAACTAGAGCCTCAGCCTGGCCCTGCCCTGTGGAAAATGGAAAGGTTCGAGTCCGAGTGAGATCATTTGAGAATCAAGTTCCTGCCAGTGCCAGCCCAGCAGGTAATACAATTGTATATGCTTTTATTTAAATCATAATTTTATATATATATATATATATATTGCCCACCCATATTATCTGTGGGCCCAGCCAAAATGTCAGGTCTGGCTACGCCACTGCTCTGTGTTAGTACTGCTAGATTTCTCAGCAGCTTTTGACACTGTGGATCACAATATGCTAGTATGACTGGCAGAAGCAGGTGTCAATAGAACAGTGATTGCTTGGTTCAGATACTATTTATCAGACACACAACAATCCATACTGTTCAGAAGCACCTCATTGCCACCACGGGATTCCACAAGGCAGGGGCGTAGCCAGACAACAGATTTTGGGTGGGCCTAGGGAAGAAGTGGGTGGGCACCAAATGTTCTCCCCCATCACCACCAAAAGACATCTCAGCTGAGAGAAAAATGCTTCTTTCCACCTTGGCAGTCTGCAGCAGGCATGCACTGAAAACTGAACATGCGCAAGTGCCAGTATCGTGGAGAGTAGCGTTTTCATTACCATCAGTGGGAAGTCTTCAGCTGGTAGAGCTTGGGATCTCCACCAGCTACCGCTAAATGTGTGCTACTGTTGGGTGGGCCTGAGCCCTAGGTGGATGGGCCCTGGCCCACCCAGGCCCACCTGTGACTACACCACTGCCACAAGGATCAATGCTGTCATTTATTCTGTTCAAAATCTACCTCAAGCAACTCTGGTAATTGGGAAGCAAAACCGGTGCTGGGCAGACTTCTATGGTCTATGCCCTGATCATGATTGAATAGATATGGGTGGGCTGGAGTGTAAACTTTAAGGGGTTTCAACGTTAGCTTCAGAACTTAGTACAAGAACAGTGCTGGGCAGACCTCCACGGTCTGCGCCCTGAGAATGGTAAGGACAAATCAAACTCGGGTATAAAGTATCACATACCATGTAAAATGAGTTTACCTTGTTGGGCAGACTGGATGGACCATACAGGTCTTTATCTGCCATCATTTCATGATTTTTCATTTACTATGTTAGATGAGCTGATTCAGTCAATGGACACTCAGTTCTACATCTATGCAGATGACATGCAGCTACACATACCCATTGAACCTGACTTACCCACAGCCTCGAATAAGCTGATAAACGTTGCCTGAACCCAAGTAAAACCACATTTCTATGGGTCCCTAATACAAGTGAGCACATACCTGACATCAGAATCTCTTTTGGGAAATACAAACTCCACCTCAAATCACAAGTCAGGAACCTTGGAATACAACTAGATTCAACACTTACTCTGATCCCCTAAATCCAAACAGCTTTCTGTAACGGTCATGACTGTGACCCGGGCCTCAGCTCACCTGGGGGCATGGGAGTATGGAGGCCCATCGTGGTCAATTTCCACAACATCCTTCTAGGTCTAGGGTAGTCTTCCAAAGTGTGGTGCTCCATCCACATCCCCACCTCTTGCTGCTCCTGGGCATGCCATTGGTGTTGCAGATTCCAGTTCGGAGATGGCTTCTTTGGATGTGAATGTGTGCTGGTTATTGAAAAGTAATGCTTCTATGTGTGTGTAAAAATGGATTTATATATCATAAATGACAGATCATATTTTAAACTCAATTATTTCAAGCACTTAACCAACACTAAACCACATACACATCTATGGAACAATTCAACACCAGATCCTCCAAAATATTCTAAAACCAAACCATGTCTGGTGTTATGACAAACTAAAATTAAATTAAAGTATTGATGTTGTCACCTCAATAAGGCCAACAATCCCTCAACTGCAAAACACTATGCACAACACTCAGAACCTTACTGTAGTATAAGTATTACACTGGGCAGACCCTAATACACCAATATACCACCCATATGGACCAAATCATATACTGTCAACAATATGAAACAAGGGATCATATCACAATTCTCATGTAGAGCCACAAAACATCCTTTTAGGGTGGATAGTATTCACAATGAGCTCCTTTTATTAATGACCAGAGAGAAGAGTTTTCAAACTTCAATTTTGGCACAGTATAAGTCATCACAAACAAAATATAAGAAACCCAATGGACTGCATTAGGGGCTATAGCCCTTTTTTGTGACATTTGTACCCCGTGCTTTCCCACTCATGGCAGGCTCAATGTGGCTTACATATACAGGTACTTATTTGTACCTGGGGCAATGGAGGGTTAAGTGACTTGCCCAGAGTCACAAGGAGCTGCCTGTGCCTGAAGTGGGAAGGAACTCAGTTCCTCAGGACCAAAGCCCACCACCCTAACCACTAGGCCACTCCTCCACTGTTGCTACTATTTGAGATTCTACATGGAATGTTGCTATTCCACTAGCAACATTCCATGTAGAAGTCGGCCCTTGCAGATCACCAATGTGGCCGCGCAGGCGACGTACGTCTGATGTACGTGCAGGACGTCAGACTCACAGAAACAGAAGCCTGCGCAGCCTTCTACATGGAATGTTGCTAGTCGAATAGCAATAAATAATATTGTAATCCAGTTTAAATCCTCCGACAAATTTTGAAAAACTGAAAAGATAAGTGTCTTAATGTAAAAAATCTAAAAAAAATCTATATATAGCGAATATGAAATTTGATAGTTTCAATAAGAATATAAAGAACCAGTGAAGAATTTGATGTTTTCTAATCGATTCCATCTAAAGGATGGCGATTTACATCACTGAGGTTCAAGAGAATATCAAGAACAATATATATGATTAACCTTCTTTGTTGAAGTATCCATGCTATAAATTGTGTTTGTAAAAAAATACTTCACTATTTCTAAAAATCTAAAAATCCAGAGGATTTAAACTGGATTACAATATTATTTATTGCTATCGGTTGATAATCCGGTTATATTAAAATTAGTAAATTTGCTCTTCCCTGCTGTGGAGTGCTAGTCAAATAGCAACATTCCATGTAGAATCTCCAATAGTATCTATTTTATTTTTGTTACATTTGTACTCCGCGCTTTCCCACTCATGGCAGGCTCAATGCGGCTTACATATACAGATACTTATTTGTACATGGGGCAATGGAGGGTTAAGTGACTTGCCCAGAGTCACAAGGAGCTGCCTGTGCCTGAACTGGGAATCAAATTCAGTTCCCCAGGACCAGAGTCCCCACTAGGCCACTCCTCCACAATTAGTTATGTTAAACAAAAGAGATCTGCATGAAATCAAATATTTATTTTTTATTTTGACTTATAATATAAAACCTGCCTCAGAGTCAGCACCTCTCCTGAAATCCAACGTGCTGCGTGTCACAATTTAGGTCTGGGAACACTAGCATTCAAGCTCAGACAGCCACACTGGGTGGATAATATTCACAATGAGCTCCTTCTATTAACGACCAGATAGAGATAGATAAGAGTTTTCACATTTCAATTTTGGCACAGTATACTGTAAGTCATCAGAAACAAAATCTAAGAAAACCAATGGACTGTATTAGGGGCTTATAGTTATAGCCCATTTAGATATGTCTAAACAAAAGATACTCTTTTGTTTAAACATAACTAAATGGGCTGAGATCTGCATGAAACAAAATATTTTTTATTTTGACTTAAAACCTGCCCCAGAGTCAGCACCTACCTCTCCTGAAATCCAACGTGCGTGCCACAATTTCCTTTTTTATGAATTTGAGTAGGTCTACCGTCTTGGACCCCCATCTTCTCTGGGAAGGAACACCTCAGACAGCCACTCTTAGCCAACCTGCCCTACTTGGTGACGGATCCCGCCTGCGCATTCCCACCTTTGCGGAACAGGAAGTTGTATCAATGACAGGAGCCCTCGTATGGAACGCTGACTGGGGTTTGTGGTGGGTTTTGGAGGGCTCACATTTACCACCACAAGTGTAACAGGTAAGGGGGATAGGCCTGGGTCCGCCTGCCTGAAGTACACTGCACCCACTACAACTGCTCCAGGTACCTGCATACTGCTGCGATGGACCTGAGTATGACATTTGAGGTTGGCATAGAGGCTGGCAAAAAAGTATTTTTAAAGATTTTTTTTTGAGGGTGGGAGGGTGTTAATGACCACTGGGGAGTAAGGGGAGGTGATCCCCGATTCCCTCCGGTGATCATCTGGTCAGTTCGGCACCTTTTTAATGCTTGGTCATGAAAAAAATGGACCAAGTAAAGTCGCCCAAGTGTTCATCAGGGACACCCTTCTTTTTTTCCATTATCGGCCTAGGATGCCCATCTCCTAGAAATACCCTAGTCCCGCCTTCACTACATTGCCGACACGCTCCCATGAACTTTGGTCGTCCCCGCAACGGAAAGCAGTTGAGGGTGCCCAAAATCGGCTTTCGATTATGCCAATTTGGGCGACCTTGCGAGAAGGACGCCCATCTCCCAATTTGTGTCAGAAGACGGGCGCCCTTCTCTTTCGAAAATTCACCTGAAAGGGCCCCTTTTTCAAAGGTGCGGTAGGGCAACCGCGAGGGTAGTATGCATCAAAACAGCAGTATTGCCGGGTCCAGCCAGGCGCCCTGTGGTAATTCTGGGTTTGCCAAGTGCTGTTTCCTACACTAGAAAATAAATTTCACATTGTCTCGCGCTGCCCGATTACCAGACGAGTATCACATGAGCCCTTGCTGCCTACTAAATATGAGGCGGTAAGGACTCAGGAGGTAATAGCCACACACTAATTTGGAAATGGTCATTAATGGAAGAAACTGAAATTTGGCCATTTTAGAGCTGTGCTAAAAAGTGTTCAGAGCGTGTGGGAAACCCACGTGCAAAAACTACCATGGCTACTTTTTAGCGTGGCTTAATTAAAGGACCCTGACGTTTATTGTTATTTAAAGAGAATAACATTTTTCTAGCCCAATTGATGATGATGGAAAATTTCCCATAACAAAGACTGTAGGTCAGTGGTTCCAAAACCTTTTTGGTTCACGGCAACTTTCGTGTCCAAGCAGTTTTTGGCGGCACCCCCCAGGCCACACCAATCTCTGCCCCTCCAGCCACACAGGTCTCTGCCCCTGGCCACACAGGTCTCCATATTTTTCTCTGCACAAATATAACAGTGCTAGGGTGTCCCTATAACCAGCCCCTCCAAGTGATACACTGATTATGATTTATAACAAATTACTACTCTACCTATGGCTTATTTCCGATCTGACGAAGAAGGGCAACCTTCGAAAGCTAATCAAGAAATGTATTAAGTTATGTCCAATAAAAAAGGTATCATCTTATTTTCTTTTCCATGTTTTATTTTGTTTGATTTCTATTGATAACCTTAAGAGTGGACTAACACGGCTACCACACTCCTCTACTCTACCTATGAAAAGCTATTCCGTTATTATATTTCCTCTGTGTACATCTGTATGCTACACAAGCTGGCATGTTTGAAAATACAAGTGAGATTAAACAAGAATGCTACCAGCCATAATGAACGAGAACGTGGATGCAACAGCTCATAGGTTGGTTTGCTAGGTTTGCTTGCTTTGTTATGAATGGGAAGGGGAAACAAAAATTGATCTATTGGCTTCAACTTGTTGACTTCATCCCATCTCCTGTTTTCATCCAACTTCCTTGGCAGCAAAAGTGAGTCCTGAAGGTCGTCTGCTCTGTGTCCACAGTGGCCGTGACAAAAAAAAAAAAAAGTAAGCAAAGGGCAGCAACAGCCTTCAGGCATGTGCTGAAGGCTCTGTTGCTCATCTGCCACCGCTGATGTCAACTGCCAGTTCCGGGGCCAGAGGGCTAGCAGAACTGACAGCACGTGCTTGAAGGCTGCTGCAGCCCTGCGCTTGTTTTTTTTTTTGCCGCTCCTGTTGTCTGCAGTACCGGTTTGGGTGTTGGCGAGAGTGAGGTCAGGATTTGCCATGGCACCCCAGAGAGTTCACTGTGGCGCACTGGGGTGCCGTGGTGCACAGTTTGGGAACCACTGCTGTAGGGTCTTGAGAATTTGTATTTGATCTTGAGTGCCTTAAATGGAGGTAAAGAGACTGTCCAGATAGAAAATGATTAACACACTGTGATTGGCTGAGAGAGACCTGGAGGGGCATAATCAAGAGGGACAGCCAAATAGTTTTGATTTGAATGTCCTCGCACGTCCCAATCCCCAATTCTCTCCGGCGGTGGTCATTTCGGGCACGTAAGAAAAACACGTCCAAGAGAAGGATGCCCAACACAAAATCTGAAGAAAAAAAAATGTCCAAGTGCTCGTCAGGGACGTCCTGGGTTTTTTTTGAGTGAAGGACATCCCTGACGAGCACTTGGACATTTTTTTTTCTTCCGATTTTGCGATGGGCGTCCTCCTCCGCATGGGTCCTGCTCACAGCAGCCCCAACAAGAGGTGCAGACCTCCCGTTAGGTTTTCCACGGTGCCTGGGCTCAGAAAACGGCTGTGCATCTGCCTTACATGCACATTATAATACTAATTAGCTCATTATAATAACCTGTATACATTTGCATTCCATTTTTGTTAGTAGCTACCGTGACAGGACAATGGCTCGGAGAACCCTTTTGTGCATGTCTTGTTTTACTACTTGCTCGCTAGACTGGCTAGAACTGGTTTAAAAAAAAAAAAAAACACGTTGCTGGCTCATTAGGGTTGGTGCATCTGGCCCTCAGTCTCTCGGAAGGGCCAGGTTTCTGTTGTCTAACAAGAAAGGATGTTGGCTGAGGCCAGGGCTGGGTGTAAAGACTCAGTGATAGCAGTGTTATCGCCTCTCTCTCTCTCTCTGAGTGAGAAGAGGTCATATCAGTACTTTCCTAGATTAGAGCCTATTTAATGAGTGAGACTGCACATATAGGTCTTTGTTTCAGCTGACATTTTGATAAGACTCCTCCTTGACTCTCAGGCAGCACCCAGTTAAAGGGGGCACATAAAGTGAAATACTACAAAGTAATGAGCTGTAATAGAAATAGTATGTTACAGCAAGCACATTAAAAAATAGATCTAAATAAACAGTACTTTACCTTGTATATATTAGACAGATACTTTATAAATGTAATTATTCCATATAAATTGTTAAAATAAATTTGTAAAGGTGTTACACAACTAAATGGTTTTTTATAGACACTAAGGGCTTCTTTACTAAGCCGCGCTAGCGATTCCCGCACGGCAAATGAGAGGAAGCCCATAGGGGGCTTCCTCTCATTTGCATTGCCAGGAATCACTAGTAAAAGAGGCCCTAAGGCAGTGGTTCCCAAACCTGATCCTGGAGGCACCCCAGCCAGTCAGGTTTTCAGGATTTCCACAATGAATAATCAGAGAGATTTGCATGAGGTGGAGGCAGTGGATAGTCATTGTGGATATCCTGAAAACCTGACTGGCTGGGGTCCCTCCAGGACCAGAGCTCAGATGATCAAAAGCAAACGCGGGCACTAGAGGCCATGAACGCCTGACTAGCACCCGCGTTTGCTTGTGCCCCAGGATCAGAGCCAGTGAGCGCGTGTAACAATGTGCTCACCGACTCTGAACGCTAATAGCATGCAAATGCATGCTAAACAGGGACATTATTATTCCTCCCCAATGCTGAGCGGGCAGCACACCAAATTAACATACAACTACCGCTGTAAACACTATGCCAGCTCAGTGCTGGTGTTAGGGTTTACAGAGCACTGGGGAGAAATGGGGAGCCCTGTCCAGCATGCATCTATATGTTGCAGGCCACCCATCTTCCCCAATAGACATGACCCCAAGCCCCCCCCCCCCCCAGACAGAAATATGAGGACTGGAGGTCTTGCGAACATCCAGTCCCTGAACCCCTCCCCTCGACATGAGGGCACAGGGGAGCTGGAGGTCTGGTGGATCTCCAGCCCCCCCCCCCCCTTACCCTACCAACACCCAAAAAAGAATCCCTGATGGCCCAAGTAGGATACCACACCAACCCCCATCCTCCTTGGTGGTCTAGCAGAGCTGTTCCCCTCCCCCCGTATCTTTCCCTCCTTATCCAGCCATTCTCAGTGCATCCTGGGATGTGCTGGATGGGGCTTCCCTACCATATAAGGATGCACAGAGAATATGGTAAAAGCAGTTAGTTTAGCAGGCTTTAAAAAAAAGGTTTGGATAATTTCCTAAAAGTCCATAAGCCATTATTAAGATGATCTTTGGAAAATCCACTGCTTACTTGTAGAATAAGCAGTATAAAATCTATTTTACTCTTTTGAGATCTTGCCAAGTACTTTGCCACTGTATTGGCCACTGTTGATAAGCAAATTATCAGTGACGTACCTAGGGTAGTTGACACCCGGGGCCGGTCATTTTTTAAACACCCCCCCCCCCCCCCCCAAATCCAGTACTAGGCATACCGAGAATACAAAACACTCAGGACCTATAGAGCAATTCTACGAGTCACACAAAGAAAAGGAAAGCATCTTAAACACTACAGTGAGCACTAGAACATCAATTCACCTATTGTAAAATGAAAACAGACAGATTAGTACAGATCGTCGATCCTGCACAGTCAATGCCAACCGAAAGCCATGTCTTTTTCACAAACACAGATACACCCTAATCCACTATAGAATAAGTAATCATAAACTTTCTATTTAGACAAAAATTAAACTGAACCCCCGATGCCAGACTCTGCAAACAATGCAACACCACAGAAACAGAAAATGTCCCCTAGTACTGTGCAAAATATAAAGACAGCAGATGTAAATTTGAAAAAACTAACAAATACCAATCACCACTTTACAAATTAACAAATAGAAATAAAACAAATACAGAAAATAAAATAATACCATTTTACTGGACTAATACATTTAGCTTCCAGAGGCCAAAATCTCCTTCCTCAGGTCAGTACAGTATAGTGCTGTTACAGTATCTTATCCTGACCTGAGGAAGGGGGTTTGTTCTCTGAAAGTTAAGTCAAAATGTATTAAAATTAGTCCAATAAAAAGATTACCTTATTTACATGTTCTATTTATAAACAACACAGCTACAATACTATATCCTAAAGCAAAATAATAAAAATATATATTTACAGTTTGTTGTCTCTGGTTTCTGCTTTCCTCATCTTCTTTTCACTGTCTTCCTTCCATCCAGGATCTGTCTTTGCTCTCTCTCTGCCATCCAGTGTCTGCCCTCTCTAATGTCCCTTCCATCCACTGTCTGCCCTCTCTCTCCCTTCCATCCACCATTTGCCCCAGTCTGCCCTCTTTCTCTCTCCCCCTTCTATCCACCATCTGACCTTTCTCTCTGCCCCTTCAATCCGTCTGCCCTCCCTCTCCCATCCATCCAGGGTCTGCCCTCCCTCATGCTCCCCACTTCCTTCCAGGGTCTGTTGTCCCCTCTCTCTCTGCCCCCCCTTTTCAGCCCCCAGTTCCACCTGCCCCTAGTTCCAGCCCCAGCCCACATCTCCCACCGGCCCCCCTTTTCAGCCCCACTATCCCACCAGTCCCCAGCCCTTTTCTCCCATCAGTACTGAGCTTCAGCCCCCAGCCACTTCTCCCTGTCCCCTTTTCAGCCCCTAGTTTCAACCCCAGCCCTTTTCTCTCACCAGTCCTGAGCTTCAGCCCCAGCCAGTTCTCCCTGTCCCCTTTAAAGCCCACAGTTTCAGCCCCTGCCCCGTTTCAGCCCACAGTTCTAGCACTAGCCCCCTTATCCCAAATACCCTCCTTTTCAGCCCCCAGTTCCAGCCCCCTTCATCCACCACATGCTTTGCAACCCCCCTTTTCAGCCCCAGACCCATTCTCCCACCTGCCCCAGGCATGGACCCATTCTCCCTCCTGCCCCCTTGTCGGACCCCAGTTCCAGCTTCAGACCCCTATTCCCTCTGAGCACCCCCACCCCTCCCCAGTTCCCTTCTCCCCTCTGAGAACCCCTCTGAGCTCCCCCACCCCTCCCCAGTTCCCTTGTCCCCTCTGCGAACCCCTCTGAGCTCCCCCACCCCTCCCCAGTTCCCTTCTCCCTTCTGCGAACCCCTCTGAGCTCCCCCCACCCCTCCCCAGTTCCCTTCTCCCTTCTGCGAACCCCTCTGAGTTCCCCCACCCCTCCCCAATTCCCTTCTCCCTTCTGCGAACCCCTCTGAGCTCCCCACCCCTCCCCAGTTCCCTTCTCTCCTCTGTGAACCCCTCTGAGCTCCCCCACCCCTCCCCAGTTCCCTTCTCCCTTCTGCGAACCCCTCTGAGTTCCCCCCACCCCTCCCCAGTTCCCTTCTCCCTTCTGCGAACCCCTCTGAGCTCCCCTCACCCCTCCCCAATTCCCTTCTCCCCTCTGAGCTCCCCCACCTCCTTCTCCCATCTGAGCCCCCCCCCCTCCATGGAGAGCGACAGAGCCCTCTTCTCCTGCCACCATCCTGTGTTTTTTTTTTTAATCCATGCAGCGACGCAGGCAGCGCCTCGCGTCTGCCCTGCTGTGTGCTGTCAAAAAAGAAAATCGCTTTGCCGGCATCGGGCCTTCTCTCGCTATGTCCCGCCCACTTTTGAGGTAACTTCCTATTTCCTCGAGGGCGGGACATAGCGAGAGAAGGCCCGACGCCGGCGAAGCGATTTTCTTTTTTGACAGCACACAGCAGGGCAGACACGAGGCGCTGCCTGCGTCGCTCGCTGAATGGATTTAAAAACAGGCAGGATGGTAGCAGGAGACGACGGAGCAACCCCCCACCCGCCGACACCCGGGGCGGACCGCCCCCACCGCCCCCCCCCTTGGTATGCCACTGCAAATTATGCTAAGGATTAGGAACTTTTATATGTGAAAAAATAAAGCTTCTCAAAGGAAAAAAAAGTGGATAATAATATTTAACTTTTTTTTAGTTGCTTCTGAAAGGATATAGACAGCTGAGCCAGTATTAGAACACTTTTCAAAGGAATTTGCTCAAGTAACTTAGGGGGTCTTTTACTAAGGTGTGCTAGCATTTTTAGCTCATGCTAATAATCAGCTAGTGCTAAATACTAAGATGCCCATTATATTCTTATGGGCATCTCAGCATTTAGTGCCAGCTGATATTTAGCGTGAGCTAAAATCGCTAGTGCACCTTAGTAAAAGACCCCCTTAGCTGGGTATATTCCCTGAGCTGAAAACTTCCCTTCACTGTTCAGAAGGAATGGATCCTCAGAAGCTTAGTGGAGATTGGGTGGCAGCACCGGTGTCTGGGAGGCGGGGCTAGTACTGGGCAGACTTCTACTGTCTGTGCCCTGAAAATGGTAGATACAAATCAAAGTCAGGTATACATATAAAGTAGCACATATGAGTTTATCTTGGGCAGACTGGATGGCCCATACAGGTCTTTTTCTGCTGTTACCTACTATGTTATGTTACTATCCAGCTCATTTTCGAAAGTGATCACCGGCGATCTTCCGACACAAATTAGGAGATCGCTGGCGATCTCCTGATCCTGGCCAAATCGGTATTATCGAAAGCCAATTTTGGCCGGCCCCAACTGCTTTTTTGTCGCGGCTCTGGCTAACCTTCAAAGGGGTGTGTTGGTAGGGTAGTGAAGGCGGGATGGGGCGGGGCAGGGGCGTGGGTATGAGATGGCCGGCTTCACC